>NW_028259199.1:0-635000 GCF_977971745.1 Zootermopsis nevadensis | reverse complement strand
TGACATATGGTTTGTCTCTCAGATTCTACAGATCGGGAGATATTTGCCTTTTCAAAAATTGACTTTCGAATAATCTCGAAAAATTTAAATGTCTCTATCCTCCAAACCCTTGGACATACATTGACGAGACTCTCACATGAAGTTGACATATACGTTCCCTCAAAGTGACATTTGGTTTGTCTCTCAGATTTATACAGATCGGGAGATATTTGCCTTTTCAAAAATTGACTTTCGAATAATCTCGAAAAATTAAAATTTCTCTATCCCCCAAACCCTTGGACATACATTTACGTGACTCTGACATGACTATGACAAGTATGTTCCCTGAAAGTGTCATAAGTTTAGTCTCTCAGATTCTACAGATCGGGAGATATTTGCCTTTTCAAAAATTGACTTTCGAATAATCTCGAAAAATTAAAATGTGTCTATCCTCCAAACCCTTTTACATACATTTACGTGACTCTGACCTGAATTAGACAAATAGGCTCCCTCAAAGTGACATAAGTTTTGTCTCTCAGATTTTTACAGAGAGCGACATATTTGCCTTTTCAAAAATTGACTTTCGAATAATCTCGAAAAATTAAAATGTCTTTATCCTCCAAACCCTTGGACATACATTGACGTGACTCTGACATGAAGTTCACATATACGTTTCCTCAAAGTAACATAAGTTTTGTCTCTCAGATTCTTCAGATCGGGAGATATTTGCCTTTTAGAAAATTGACTTTCGAATAATCTCGAAAAATTAAAATATCTCTATCCTCCAAACACTTGGACATACATTGACGTGACTCTGACATGAATTTGACATATACTTTCCCTCAAAGTGACATAAGTTTTGTCTCTCAGATTCTAACAGATCGGGAGATATTTGCCTTTTCAAAAATTGACTTTCGAATAATCTCGAAAAATTAAAATATCTCTATCCTCCAAACCCTTGGACATACATTGACGTGCCTCTGACATGAAGTTGACATTTACGTTACCTCAAAGTGACATAAGTTTTGTCTCTCAGATTCTAACAGATCGGGAGATATTTGCCTTTTCAAAAATTGACTTTCGAATAATCTCGAAAAATTAAAATGTGTTTATCCTCTAAACCCTAGGACATACATTGACGTGACTCTCACACGAAGTTGACATATACGTTCCCTCAAAGCGACATAAGTTTTGTCTCTCAGATTCCTACAGATCGGGAGATATTTGCCATTTCAAAAATTGAATTTCGAATAATCTCGAAAAATTAAAATGCCTCTATCCTCCAAACCCTTGGACATACTTTGACGTGAATCTGACGTGAAGTGACATATACGTTTCCTCAAAGTGACATAAGTTTTGTCTCTCAGATACCTACAGATAGGGAGATATTTGCCTTTTAAAAAATTGACTTTCGAATAATCTCGAAAAATTAAAATATCTCTATCCTCCAAACACTTGGACATACATTGACGTGACTCTGACTTGAATTTGACATATACTTTCCCTCAAAGTGACATAAGTTTTGTAACTCAGATTCTAACAGATCGGGATATATTTGCCTTTTCAAAAATTGACTTTCGAATAATCTCGAAAAATTAAAATGTCTCTATCCTCCAAACTCTTGGACATACATTGACGTGACTCTGACATGAAGTTCACATACACGTTACCTCAAAGTGACATAAGTTTTGTCTCCCAGATTCCTACAGATCGGGAGATATTTGCCTTTTCAAAAATTGACTTTCGAATAATTTCGAAAAATTAAAATATATCTATCCTCCAAACCCTTTGACATACATTGACGTGACTCTGACATGAAGTTGACATATACCTTCCCTCAATGTGACATAAGTGTTGTCTCTCAGATTAATACAGATCGGGATATATTTGCCTTTTCAAAAATTGACTTTGGAATAATATCGAAAAATTTAAATGTGTTTATCCTCTAAACCCTTGGACATACATTGAGTTGACTCTGACATGAAGTTGACATATACGTTCCCTCAAAGTGACATAAGTCTTGTCTCTCAGATTCCTACAGATCGGGAGAAATTTGCCTTTTCAGAAATTGACTTTCGAATAATCTCGAAAAATTAAAATGCCTCTATCCTCTAAACCCTTGGACATACTTTGACGTGAATCTGACATGAAGTTGACATATACGTTCCCTCAAAGTGACATTTGGTTTGTCTCTCAGATTCCTACAGATCGGGAGATATTTACCTTTTCAAAAATTGACTTACGAATAATCACGAAAAATTAAAATGTCTCTATCCTCCAAACCCTTGGACATACATTGACGTCACTCTGACATGAAGTTGACTTATATGTTCCCTCAAAGTAACATACGTTTTGTCTCTCAGATTCCTACAGATCGGGAGATATTTACTTTTCAAAAATTGACTTTCGAATAATCTCGAAAAATTAAAATGTCTCTATCCTCCAAACCCTTGGACATACATTGACATGACTCTGACATGAATTTGACATATACGTTCCCTCAAAGTGACATAAGTTTTGTCTCTGGGATTCCTACAGATCGGGAGATATTTGCCTTTTCACAAAATTACTTTCGAATAATCTCGAAAAATTTAAATGTCTCTATCCACTAAACCCTTGGACGTACATACACGTGACTCTTACGTGAAGTTGACATATACGTTCTCTCAAAGTGACATAAGTTTTGTATCTGGGATTCCTAGAGATCGGGAGATATTTGCCTTTTCAAAAATTAACTTTCGAATAATCTCGAAAAATTTAAATGTCTCTATCCTCCAAACTCTTGGACTTACATTGACGTGACTCTGACATGACGATCACATATACGTTCCCTAAAAGTGACATATGTTTTGTTTATCAGATTCGTACAGATAGGGAGATATTTGCCTTTAAATATTGACTTTGGAATAATCTCGAAAAATTAAAATTTATCTATCCTCCAAACCCTTGGACATACATTGACGTGACTCAGACATGAAGTTGACATATACGTTCCCTCAAAGTGACATTTGGTTTGTCTCTCAGATTCCTACAGATCGGGAGATATTTACCTTTTCAAAAATTGACTTACGAATAATCTCGAAAAATTAAAATGTCTCTATCCTCCAAACCCTTGGACATACATAGACGTCACTCTGACATGAAGTTGACTTATAGGTTCCCTCAAAGTGACATAAGTGGTGTCTCTCAGATTCTACAGATCGGGAGATATTTGCCTTTTCAAAAATTGACTTTCGAATAATCTTGCAAAATTAAAATGCCTCTGTCCTCCAAACACTTGGACACACATTGACGTGAGTCTGACATGAAGTTGACATATACGTTCCCCCAAAGTGACATATTGTTTGTCTCTCAGTTTCCTAGAGATCGGGAGATATTTGCCTTTTCAAAAATTGACTATCAAATAATCTCGAAAATTAAAATATCTCTATCCTCCAACCCCTTAGACATACATTGACGTGACTCTGACATGAAGTTGACATATACGTTCCCTCAAAGTGACATAAGTTTTGTCTCTCAGATTCCTACAGATCGGGAGATATTTGCCTTTTCAAAAATTGACTTTCGAATAATCTCGAAAAATTTAAATTTGTCTATCCTCCAAACCCTTGGACATACATTGACTAGACTCTGACATGAAGTTGACATATACGTTCCCTCAAAGTGACATCAGGTTTGTTTCTCAGATTCCTACAGATCGGGCGATATTTGCCTTTTCAGAAATTGACTTTCGAATAATCTCGAAAAATTAAAATGTCTCTATCCTCCAAACCCTTGGACATACATTGACGTGACCCTGATATGAAGTTGATATATACGTTCCCTCAAAGTGACATAAGTTTTGTCTCTCAGATTCCTACAGATCGGGAGATATTTGCCTTTTCATAAATTGACTTTCGAATAATCTCGAAAAATTAAAATGTCTCTATTCTCCAAACTCTTGGACATACATTGACGTGACTCTGACATGAAGTTGACATATACGTTCCCTCAAAGTGACATAAGTGTTGTCTCTCAGATTCGTTCAGATCGGGAGATGTTTGAATTTTAAAAAATTGACTTTCGAATAATCTCGAAAAATTAAAATATCTCTATCCTCCAAACCTTTGGACATACATTGACGTGACTTTGTCATGAAGTTGACATATACGTTCCCTCAAAGTGACATAAGTTTTGTATCTCAGATTCCTACAGATCGGGAGATATTTGCCTTTTCAAATATTGACTTTCGAATAATATCAAAAAATTAAAATGTCTCTATACTCCAAACCCTTTTACATACATTGACGTGAATCTGACATGAAGTTGACATATACGTCCCCTCAAAGTGACATAAGTTTTGTCTCTCAGATTCCTACAGATCGGGAGATATTTGCCTTTTCAAAAATTGACTTTCGAATAAACTCGAAAAATTAAAATATCTCTATCCTCCAAACCCTTGGACATACATTGACGTGCCTCTGACATGAAGTTGATATATACATTAAATCAAAGTGACATAAGTTTTGTCTGTCAGATTCCTACAGATCGGGAGATATTTGCCTTTTTCAAAAATTGACTTTCGAATAATCTCGAAAAATTAAAATATCTTTATCCACCAAACCCTTCGACATACATTGACGTGCCTCTGACATGAAGATGACATATACGTTACCTCAAAGTGACATAAGTTTTGTCTCTCAGATTCTAACAGATCAGGAGATATTTGCCTTTTCAAAAATTGACTTTCGAATAATCTCGAAAAATTAAAATATCTCTATCCTCCAAACCCTTGGACATACATTGACGTGCCTCTGACATGAAGTTGACATATACGTTACCTCAAAGTGACATATGTTTTGTCTCTCAGATTCCTACAGATCGGGAGATATTTGCCTTTTCAAAAATTGACTTTCTTATAATCTCGCAAAATTAAAATGTCTCTATCCTCCAAACTCTTGGACATACATTGACGTGACTCTGACATGAAGTTGACATATACGTTCCCTCAAAGTGACATAAGTTTTGTCTCTCAGATTCCTACAGATCGGGAGATATTTGCCTTTTAAAAAATTGACTTTCGAATAATCTCGAAAAATTAAAATATCTCTATCCTCCAAACACTTGGACATACATTGACATGACTCTGACATGAAGTTGACATATACGTTCCCTCAAAGTGACATAAGTGTTGTCACTCAGATTCCTACAGATCGGGATATATTTGCCTTTTCAAAAATTGACTTTGGAATAATATCGAAAAATTAAAATGTGTTTATCCTCTAAACCCTAGAACATACATTGACGTGACTCTCACACGAAGTTGACATATACGTTCCCTCAAAGCGACATAAGTTTTGTCTCTCAGATTCCTACAGATCGGGAGATATTTGCCATTTCAAAAATTGACTTTCGAATAATCTCGAAAAATTAAAATGCCTCTATCCTCCAAACCCTTGGACATACTTTGACGTGAATCTGACGTGAAGTGACATATACGTTTCCTCAAAGTGACATAAGTTTTGTCTCTCAGATACCTACAGATCGGGAAATATTTGCCTTTTAAGAAATTGACTTTCGAATAATCTCGAAAAATTAAAATATCTCTATCCTCCAAACACTTGGACATACATTGACGTGACTCTGACATGAATTTGACATATACTTTCCCTCAAAGTGACATAAGTTTTGTCTCTCAGATTCTAACAGATCGGGATATATTTGCCGTTTCAAAAATTGACTTTCGAATAATCTCGAAAAATTAAAATATCTCTATCCTCCAAACTCTTGGACATACATTGACGTGACTCTGACATGAAGTTCACATATACGTTATCTCAAAGTGACATCAGGTTTGTCTCTCAGATTCTTACAGATCGGGAGATATTTGCCTTTTCAAAAATTGATTTTCGAATAATCTCGAAAAATTTAAATGTCTCTATCCTCCAAACCCTTGGACATACTTTGACGAGACTCTGACATGAAGTTGACATATACGTTCCCTCAAAGTGACATAAGTTTTGTCTCTCAGATTCCTACAGATCGGGAGATATTTGCCTTTTAAAAAATTGACTTTCGAATAATTTCGAAAAATTAAAATATATCTATCCTCCAAACCTTTGGACATACATTGACGTGACTCTGACATGAAGTTGACATATACCTTCCCTCAATGTGACATAAGTGTTGTCTCTCAGATTAATACAGATCGGGATATATTTGCCTTTTCAAAAATTGACTTTGGAATAATATCGAAAATTTTAAATGTGTTTATCCTCTAAACCCTTGGACATACATTGAGTTGACTCTGACATGAAGTTGACATATACGTTCCCTCAAAGTGACATAAGTTTTGTCTCTCAGATTCCTACAGATCGGGAGATATTTGCCTTTTCAGAAATTGACTTTCGAATAATCTGGAAAAATTAAAATGCCTCTATCCTCCAAACCCTTGGACATACTTTGACGTGAATCTGACATGAAGTTGACATATACGTTCCCTCAAAGTGACATTTGGTTTGTCTCTCAGATTCCTACAGATCGGGAGATATTTACCTTTTCAAAAATTGACTTACGAATAATCTCGAAAAATTAAAATGTCTCTATCCTCCAAACCTTTGGACATACATTGACGTCACTCTGACATGAAGTTGACTTATAGGTTCCCTCAAAGTGACATAAGTTTTGTCTCTCAGATTCCTAGAGATCGGGAGATATTTGCCTTTTCAAAAATTGACTTTCGAATAATCTCGAAAAATTAAAATGTGTCTATCCTCCAAACCCTTGGACATACATTGACGCGACTCTGACATGAAGTTGACATATACGTTCCCTCAAAGTGACATATGATTTGTCTCTCAGATTCCTACAGATCGGGAGATATTTGCCTTTTCAAAAATTGACTTTCGAATAATCTCGAAAAATTAAAATTTCTCTATCCCCCAAACCCTTGGACATACATTTACGTGACTCTGACATGACTATGAAAAATACGTTCCCTAAAAGTGACATAAGTTTTGTCTCTCAGATTCTACAGATCGGGAGATATTTGCCTTTTAAAAAATTGACTTTCGAATAATCTCGAAAAATTAAAATGTCTCTATCCTCCAAACCCTTGGACATACATTGACGTGACTCTGACATGAAGTTGACATATACATTCCCTCAAAGTGACATTTGGATTGTCTCTCAGATTCCTACAGATCGGGAGATATTTGCCTTTTCAAAAATTGACTTTCGAATAATCACGAAAAATTAAAATGTCTCTATACTCCAAACCATTGGACATACATTGACGTGACTCTTACATGACTATGACAGGTAAGTTCCCTTAAAGTGACATAAGTTTTGTCTCTGATTACTATAGATCGGGAGATATTTCTCTTTTCAAAAATTGAATTTCGAATAATCTCGAAAAATGTAAATGTCTCTATCCTTCAAACCCTTGGACATACATTGACGTGACTCTGACATGAAGTTGACACATACGTTCCCTCAAAGTGACATAAGTTTTGTCTCAAAGATTATTACATATGGGGAGATATTTGCCTTTTCACAAATTGACTTTCGAATAATCTCGAAAAATTTAAATGTCTCTATCCTCCAAACCCTTGGACATACATTTACGTGACTCTGACGTGACTATGACAGGTAAGTTCCCTCAAAGTGACATAAGTTTTGTCTCTCAGATTACTATAGATCGGGAGATATTTGCCTTTCCAAAAATTGACTTTCGAATAATCTCGAAAAATTAAAATGCCTCTATCCTCCAAACCCTTGGACATACATTGACGAGACTCTCACATGAAGTTGACATATACTTTCCCTCAAAGTGACATAAGTTTTGTCTCTCAGATTCCTAGAGATCGGGAGATATTTGCCTTTTCAAAAATTGACTTTCGAATAATCTCGAAAAATTTAAATGTGTCTATCCTCCAAACCCTTGGACATACATTGACGTGACTCTGACATGAAGTTGACATATACGTTCCCTCAAAGTGACATTTGGTTTGTCTCTCAGATTCCTACAGATCGGGAGATATTTGCCTTTTCAAAAATTGACTTTCGAATAATCTCGAAAATTTAAAATTTCTCTATCCCCCAAACCCTTGGACATACATTTACGTGACTCTGACATGACTATGACAAGTACGTTCCCTGAAAGTGACATAAGTTTTGTCTCTCAGATTCCTACAGATCGGGAGATATTTGCCTTTTCAGAAATTGAGTTTCGAATAATCTCGAAAAATTAAAATGTCTCCATCCTCCAAACCCTTGGACATATATTGACGTGACTCAGACATGAAGTTGACATTTACGTTCCCTCTAAGTGGCATTTGGTTTGTCTCTCAGATTCCTACAGATCGGGAGATATTTACCTTTTTATAAATTGACTTACGAATAATCTCGAAAAATTAAAATGTCTCTATCCTCTAAACCCTTTTACATACATTGACGTCACTCAGACATGAAGTTGACTTATAAGTTCCCTCAAAGTAACATACGTTTTGTCTCTCAGATTCCTACAGATCGGGAGATATTTGTCTTTTCACAAATTGACTTTCGAATAATCACGAAAAATTAAAATGTCTCTATCCTCCAAACCCTTGGACATACATTGACATGACTCTGACATGAAGTTGACATATACGTTTCCTCAAAGTGACATAAGTTCTGTCTCTGGGATTCCTACAGATCGGGAGATATTTGCCTTTTCACAAATTTACTTTCGAATAATCTCCTTAAATTTAAATGTCTCTATCCACTAACCCCTTGGACATACATTGACGTGACTCAGACATGAAGTTGACATATACGTTTCCTCAAAGTGACATAAGATATGTCTCTCAGATTCCTACAGATCGGGAGATATTTGCTTCTTCAAAAATTGATTTTCGAATAATCTCCAAAAACTGAAATGTCTCTATCCTCGAAACCCTTCATACATACATTGACATGACTCTGACATGACGTTGATATATACATTCCCTCAAAGTGACATACGTTTTGTCCCTCAGATTCCTACAGATTGGGAGATATTTGCCTTTTCACAAATTGACCTAGGAATAATCTCGAAGAATTCAAATGTCTCTATCCTCCAAACACTTGGACATATATTGACGTGACTCTGACATAAAGTTGACATACACGTTCCCTTAAAGTGACATAAGTTTTGTCTCTCAAATGCCTACAGATCGCGAGATATTTGCCTTTTCAAAAATTGACTTTCGAATAATCTCGAAAAATTAAAATGTCTTTATCCTCCAAACCCTTGGACATACATTGACATGACTCTGACATGAAGTTCACATATACGTTCACTCAAAGGAACATAAGATTTATCTATCAGATAACTATAGATCGGGAGATATTTGCCTTTCCAAAATTTGACTTTCGAATAATCTCGAAAAATTAAAATGCCTCTATCCTCCAAACCCTTGGACATACATTGACGAGACTCTCACATGAAGTTGACATATACGTTCCCTCAAAGTGACATAAGTTTTGTCTCTCAGATTCCTACAGATCGGAAGATATTTGCCTTTTCAAAAATTGACTTTCGAATAATCTCGAAAAATGTAAATGTCTCTATCCTTCAAACCCTTGGACATACATTGACGTGACTCTGACATGAAGTTGACACATACGTTCCCTCAAAGTGACATAAGTTTTGTCTCAAAGATTATTACATATGGGGAGATATTTGCCTTTTCACAAATTGACTTTCGAATAATCTCGAAAAATTTAAATGTCTCTATCCTCCAAACCCTTGGACATACATTTACGTGACTCTGACGTGACTATGACAGGTACGTTCCCTCAAAGTGACATAAGTTTTGTCTCTCAGATTACTATAGATCGGGAGATATTTGCCTTTCCAAAAATTGACTTTCGAATAATCTCGAAAAATTAAAATGCCTCTATCCTCCAAACCCTTGGACATACATTGACGAGACTCTCACATGAAGTTGACATATACTTTCCCTCAAAGTGACATAAGTTTTGTCTCTCAGATTCCTAGAGATCGGGAGATATTTGCCTTTTCAAAAATTGACTTTCGAATAATCTCGAAAAATTTAAATGTGTCTATCCTCCAAACCCTTGGACATACATTGACGTGACTCTGACATGAAGTTGACATATACGTTCCCTCAAAGTGACATTTGGTTTGTCTCTCAGATTCCTACAGATCGGGAGATATTTGCCTTTTCAAAAATTGACTTTCGAATAATCTCGAAAAATTAAAATGTCTCTATCCTCCAACCCCTTGGACATACATTGACATGACTGTGACATGAAGTTGACATATAAGTTCCCTTAAAGTGACATAAGTTTTGTCTCTCAGATTATTACAGATCGCGAGATATTTGCCTTTCCACAAATTAACTTTCGAATAATCTCGAAAAATTAAAATGTCTCTATCCTCCAAACTCTTGGACATACATTTACGAGACACTGACATAAAGTTGACATATACGTTCCCTCAAAGTGACATAAGTTTTGTCTCTCAGATTCCTACAGATCGGGAGATATTTGCCTTTTCAGAAATTTACTTTCGAATAATCTCGAAAAATTAAAATGTCTCTATTCTCCAAACCCTTGGACATACATTGACGAGACTCTGACATGAAGTTGACATATAGGTTCCCTCAAAGTAACATACGTTTTGTCTCTCAGATTCCTTCCGATCGGGAGATATTTGCCTTTACAAAAATTGACTTTCGAATAATCTCTAAAAATTTAAATGTCTCTATCCTCCAAACCCTTGGACATACATTGACGTCACTCTGACGCGAAGTTGACATATGCGTTCCCTCAAAGTGACATAAGGTTAGTCTCTCAGATTCCTACAGATCGGGAGATATTTGCCTTTTCAAAAATTGACTTTCGAATAATATCGAAAAATTCAAATGTCTCTATCCTCCAAACCATTGGACATACATTGACAAGACTCTGACATGAAGTTGACATATAGGTTCCCTCAAAGAAACATAAGTTTTGTCTCTCAGATTGCTACAGATCGGGAGATATTTGCCTTTTCAAAAATTGACTTTCGAATAATCTCGAAAAATTAAAATTTCTCTATCCCCCAAACCCTTGGACATACATTTACGTCACTATGACATGACTATGACAAGTACGTTCCCTCAAAGTGACATAAGGTTTGTCTCTCAGATTCTACAGATCGGGAGATATTTGCCTTTTCAAAAATTGACTTTCGAATAATCTCGAAAAATTTAAATGTCTCTATCCTCCAAACCCTTGGACATAACTTGACGTGACTCTGACATGAAGTTGACATATACGTTCACTTAAAGTGACATAAGTTTTGTTTCCCAGATTCCTACAGATCGGGAGATATTTGCCTTTTCACAAATTGACTTTCGAATAATCTCGAAAAATTTAAATGTCTCTATCCTCCAAACCCTTGGACATACATTTACGTGACTCTGACATGACTATGACAAGTAAGTTCCCTCAAAGTGACATAAGTTCTGTCTCTCTGATTACTATAGATCGGGAGATATTTGCCTTTCCAAAAATTGACTTTCGAATAATCTCGAAAAATTAAAATGCCTCTATCCTAGAAACCCTTGGACATACATTGACGAGACTCTCACATGAAGTTGACATATACGTTCCCTCAAAGTGACATAAGTTTTGTCTCTCAGATTCCTACAGATCGGGAGATATTTGCCTTTTCAAAAATTGACTTTCGAATAATCTCGAAAAATTAAAATGTCTCTATCCTCCAAACCCTTGGACATACATTGACAAGACTCTCACATGAAGTTGACATATACGTTCCCTCAAAGTGTATAAGTTTTGTCTCTCAGTTTGCTACAGATCCGGAGATATTTGCCTTTTCAAAAATTGACTTTCGAATAATCTCGAAAAATTAAAATGTCTCTATCCTCCAACCCCTTGGACATACATTGACATGACTCTGACATGAAGTTGACATATAAGTTCCCTTAAAGTGACATAAGTTTTGTCTCTCAGATTATTACAGATCGCGAGATATTTGCCTTTTCAGAAATTTACTTTCGAATAATCTCGAAAAATTAAAATGTCTCTATCCTCCAAACCCTTGGACATACATTGACGTGACTCTGACATGAAGTTGACATATAGGTTCCCTCAAAGTAACATACGTTTTGTCTCTCAGATTCCTTCCGATCGGGAGATATTTGCCTTTACAAAAATTGACTTTCGAATAATCTCGAAAAATTAAAATGTCTCTATCCTCCAAACCCTTGGACATACATTGACGTGACTCTGACGTGAAGTTGACATATACGTTCCCTCAAAGTGACATAAGTTTCGTCTCTCAGATTCCTACCGATCGGGAGATATTTGCCTTTTCAAAAATTGACTTTCGAATAATCTCGAAAAATTAAAATGTCTCTATCCTCCAAACTCTTGGACTTACAATGACGTGACTCTGACATGACGATCACATATACGTTCCCTAAAAGTGACATATGTTTTGTTTCTCAGATTAATACAGATCGGGAGATATTTAACTTTTCAAAAATTGACTTTCGAATAATCTCGAAGAATTTAAATTGTCTCTATTCTCCAAAGCCTTGGACAGAAATTGACGTGACTCTGGCATGACGATGACATATGCGTTCCATCAAAGTGACATAAGTTTAGTCTCTCAGATTCCTACAGATCGGTAGATATTTGCCTTTGAATAATTCACTTTCGAATAATCTCGAAAAATTGAAATGTCTATATCCTCCAAACCCTTGGACATACATTGACGTGACTCTCACATGACTATGCCATAAACTATCCCTCAAAGTGATATAAGTTTTGTCTCTCAGATTCCTACAGATCGGGAAATATTTGCCTTTTGAAAAATTGACTTTCGAATAATCTCGAAAAATTAAAATGTCTCTATCCTCCAAACCCTTGGACATACATTGACGTGACTCTGACATGAAGTTAACATATACGTTCCCTCAAAGTGACATAAGTTTTGTCTCTCAGATTAATAGAGATCGGGAGATAATTGCCTTTTCAATAATTGACTTTCGAATAATCTCGAAAAATTAAAATGTCTCTATCCTCCAAACCCTTGGACATACATTGACGTGACTCTGACATGAAGTTGACATATACGTTTCCTCAAAGTGACATAAGTTATGTCTCTCAGATTCTTAGAGCTCGGGAGATATTTGCCTTTTCAAAAATTGAATTTCGAATAATCTCGAAAAACTGAAATGTCTCTATCCTCCAAACACTTGGACATACATTCACGTGACTCTGACATGAAGTTGACACATACGTTCCCTTAAAGTGACATAAGTTTTGTTTCCCAGATTCCTACAGATCGGGAGATATTTGCCTTTTCACAAATTGACTTTCGAATAATCTCGAAAAATTAAAATGTCTCTATTGTCCAAACTCTTGGACATACATTTACGAGACCCTGACATAAAGTTGACATATACGTTCCCTCAAAGTGACATAAGTTTTGTCTCTCAGATTCCTACAGATCAGGAGATATTTGCCTTTTCAGAAATTGACTTACGTATAATCTCGAAACATTAAAATGTCTCTATCCTCCAAACCCTTGGACATACATTGACGTGACTCTGACATGAAGATGACATATAGGTTCCCTCAAAATAACATAAGTTTTGTCTCTCAGATTCCTACAGATCGGGAGATATTTGCCTTTTCAAAAATTGACTTACGAATAATCTCGAAAAATTAAAATGTCTCTATCCTCCAAACCCTTGGACATACATTGACGTGACTCAGACATGAAGTTGACATATACGTTCCCTCAAAGTGACATTTGGTTTGTCTCTCAGATTCCTACAGATCGGGAGATATTTACCTTTTCAAAAATTGACTTACGTATAATCTCGAAACATTAAAATGTCTCTATCCTCCAAACCCTTGGACATACATTGACGTGACTCTGACATGAAGATGACATATAGGTTCCCTCAAAATAACATAAGTTTTGTCTCTCAGATTCCTACAGATCGGGAGATATTTGCCTTTTCAAAAATTGACTTACGAATAATCTCGAAAAATTAAAATGTCTCTATCCTCCAAACCCTTCGACATACATTGACGTCACTCTGACATGAAGTTGACTTATAGGTTCCCTCAAAGTGACATAAGTTTTGTCTCTCAGATTCCTACAGATCGGGAGATATTTGCCTTTTCAGAAATTGACTTTCGAATAATCTCGAAAAATTAAAATGTCTCTATCCTCCAAACTCTTGGACTTACATTGACTTGACTCTGACATGACGATCACATATACGTTCCCTAAAAGTGACATATGTTTTGTTTCTCAGATTAATACAGATCGGGAGATATTTGCCTTTCCACAAATTGACTTTCGAATAATCTCGAAGAAGTTAAATTGTCTCTATTCTCCAAAGCCTTGGACATAAATTGACGTGACTTTGGCATGACGATGACATATGCGTTCCCTCAAAGTGACATAAGTTTAGTCTCTCAGATTCCTACAGATCGGTAGATATTTGCCTTTGAATAATTCACTTTCGAATAAACTCGAAAAATTTAAATGTCTATATCCTCCAAACCCTTGGACATACATTGACGTGACTCTGACATGACTATGACAAGTACTTTCCCTCAAAGTGACATAAGTTTTGTCTCTCAGATTCTACAGATCGGGAGATATTTGCCTTTTCAATAATTGAATTTCGAATAATCTCGAAAAACTGAAATGTCTCTCTCCTCCAAACACTTGGACATACATTCACGTGACTCTGACATGAAGTTGACATATACCTTCCCTTAAAGTGACATAAGTTTTGTTTCCCAGATTCCTACAGATCGGGAGATATTTGCCTTTTCACAAATTGACTTTCGAATAATCTCGAAAAATTAAAATGTCTCTATCCTCCAAACCTTTGGACATACATTGACGTGACTCAGACATGAAGTTTACATATACGTTCCCATAAAGTGACATAAGTTTTGTCTCTCAGATTATTACATATCGCGAGATATTTGCCTTTCCACAAATTGACTTTCGAATAATCTCGAAAAATTAAAATGTCTCTATCCTCCAAACCCTTGGACATACATTGACGTGACTCAGACATGAAGTTGACATAAACGTTCCCTCAAAGTGACATAAGTTTTGTCTCTCAGATTCCTACAGATCGGAAGATATTTGCCTTTTCAAAAATTGACTTTCGAATAATCTCGAAAAATGTAAATGTCTCTATCCTTCAAACCCTTGGACATACATTGACGTGACTCTGACATGAAGTTGACACATACGTTCCCTCAAAGTGACATAAGTTTTGTCTCAAAGATTATTACATATCGGGAGATATTTGCCTTTTCACAAATTGACTTTCGAATAATCTCGAAAAATTTAAATGTCTCTATCCTCCAAACCCTTGGACATACATTTACGTGACTCTGACGTGACTATGACAGGTAAGTTCCCTCAAAGTGACATAAGTTTTGTCTCTCAGATTACTATAGATCGGGAGATATTTGCCTTTCCAAAAATTGACTTTCGAATAATCTCGAAAAATTAAAATGCCTCTATCCTCCAAACCCTTGGACATACATTGACGAGACTCTCACATGAAGTTGACATATACTTTCCCTCAAAGTGACATAAGTTTTGTCTCTCAGATTCCTAGAGATCGGGAGATATTTGCCTTTTCAAAAATTGACTTTCGAATAATCTCGAAAAATTTAAATGTGTCTATCCTCCAAACCCTTGGACATACATTGACGTGACTCTGACATGAAGTTGACATATACGTTCCCTCAAAGTGACATTTGGTTTGTCTCTCAGATTCCTACAGATCGGGAGATATTTGCCTTTTCAAAAATTGACTTTCGGATAATCTCGAAAATTTAAAATTTCTCTATCCCCCAAACCCTTGGACATACATTTACGTGACTCTGACATGACTATGACAAGTACGTTCCCTGTAAGTGACATAAGTTTTGTCTCTCAGATTCTACAGATCGGGAGATATTTGCCTTTTCAAAAATTGACTTTCGAATAATCTCGAAAAATTAAAATGTGTCTATCCTCCAAACCCTTGGACATACATTGACGTGACTCTGACATGAAGTTGACATATACATTCCCTCAAAGTGACATTTGGTTTGTCTCTCAGATTCCTACAGATCGGGAGATATTTGCCTTTTCAAAAATTGACTTTCGAATAATCACGATAAATTAAAATGTCTCTATCCTCCAAACCATTGGACATACATTGACGTGACTCTGACATTAAGTTGACATATAGGTTCCCTCAAAGTAACATAAGTTTTGTCTCTCAGATTGCTACAGATCGGGAGATATTTGCCTTTTCAAAAATTGACTTTCGAATAATCTCGAAAAATTTAAATGTCTCTATCCTCCAAACCCTTGGACATACATTTACGTGACTCTGACATGACTATGACAAGTAAGTTCCCTCAAAGTTACATAAGTTCTGTCTCTCAGATTACTATAGATCGGGAGATATTTGCCTTTCCAACAATTGACTTTCGAATAATCTCGAAAAATTTAAATGCCTCTATCCTAGAAACCCTTGGACATACATTGACGAGGCTCTCACATGAAGTTGACATATACGTTCCCTCAAAGTGACATAAGTTTTGTCTCTCAGTTTGCTACAGATCGGAAGATATTTGCCTTTTCAAAAATTGACTTTCGAATAATCTCGAAAAATTAAAATGTCTCTATCCTCCAAACCCTTGGACATAGATTGACGAGACTCTCACATGAAGTTGACATATACGTTCCCTCAAAGTGACATAAGTTTTGTCTCTCAGTTTGCTACAGATCGGGAGATATTTGCCTTTTCAAAAATTGACTTTCGAATAATCTCGAAAAATTAAAATGTCTCTATCCTCCAAACCCTTGGACATACATTTACGTGACTCTGACATGACTATGACAAGTACGTTCCCTTAAAGTGACATAAGTTTTGTCTCTCAGATTCTACAGATCGGGAGATATTTGCCTTTTCAAAAATTGACTTTCGAATAATCTCGAAAAATTAAAATGTCTCTATCCTCCAACCCCTTGGACATACATTGACATGACTGTGACATGAAGTTGACATATAAGTTCCCTTAAAGTGACATAAGTTTTGTCTCTCAGATTATTACAGATCGCGAGATATTTGCCTTTCCACAAATTGACTTTCGAATAATCTCGAAAAATTAAAATGTCTCTATCCTCCAAACTCTTGGACATACATTTACGAGACACTGACATAAAGTTGACATATACGTTCCCTCAAAGTGACATAAGTTTTGTCTCTCAGATTCCTACAGATCGGGAGATATTTGCCTTTCCAGAAATTTACTTTCGAATAATCTCGAAAAATTAAAATGTCTCTATTCTCCAAACCCTTGGACATACATTGACGTGACTCTGACATGAAGTTGACATATAGGTTCCCTCAAAGTAACATACGTTTTGTCTCTCAGATTCCTTCCGATCGGGAGATATTTGCCTTTACAAAAATTGACTTTCGAATAATCTTTAAAAATTTAAATGTCTCTATCCTCCAAACCCTTGGACATACATTGACGTCACTCTGACGCGAAGTTGACATATGCGTTCCCTCAAAGTGACATAAGGTTAGTCTCTCAGATTCCTACAGATCGGGAGATATTTGCCTTTTCAAAAATTGACTTTCGAATAATATCGAAAAATTCAAATGTCTCTATCCTCCAAACCATTGGACATTCATTGACAAGACTCTGACATGAAGTTGACATATAGGTTCCCTCAAAGTAACATAAGTTTTGTCTCTCAGATTGCTACAGATCGGGAGATATTTGCATTTTCAAAAATTGACTTTCGAATAATCTCGAAAAATTAAAATTTCTCTATCCCCCAAACCCTTGGACATACATTTACGTGACTATGACATGACTATGACAAGTACGTTCCCTCAAAGTGACATAAGGTTTGTCTCTCAGATTCTACAGATCGGGAGATATTTGCCTTTTCAAAAATTGACTTTCGAATAATCTCGAAAAATTTAAATGTCTCTATCCTCCAAAACCTTGGACATAACTTGACGTGACTCTGACATGTAGTTGACATATACGTTCACTTAAAGTGACATAAGTTTTGTTTCCCAGATTCCTACAGATCGGGAGATATTTGCCTTTTCACAAATTGACTTTCGAATAATCTCGAAAAATTTAAATGTCTCTATCCTCCAAACCCTTGGACATACATTTACGTGACTCTGACATGACTATGACAAGTAAGTTCCCTCAAAGTGACATAAGTTCTGTCTCTCAGATTACTATAGATCGGGAGATATTTGCCTTTCCAAAAATTGACTTTCGAATAATCTCGAAAAATTAAAATGCCTCTATCCTAGAAACCCTTGGACATACATTGACGAGACTCTCACATGAAGTTGACATATACGTTCCCTCAAAGTGACATAAGTTTTGTCTCTCAGTTTGCTACAGATCGGGAGATATTTGCCTTTTCAAAAATTGACTTTCGAATAATCTCGAAAAATTAAAATGCCTCTATCCTCCAAACCCTTGGACATACATTGACGAGACTCTCACATGAAGTTGACATATACTTTCCCTCAAAGTGACATAAGTTTTGTCTCTCAGATTCCTAGAGATCGGGAGATATTTGCCTTTTCAAAAATTGACTTTCGAATAATCTCGAAAAATTTAAATGTGTCTATCCTCCAAACCCTTGGACATACATTGACGTGACTCTGACATGAAGTTGACATATACGTTCCCTCAAAGTGACATTTGGTTTGTCTCTCAGATTCCTACAGATCGGGAGATATTTGCCTTTTCAAAAATTGACTTTCGAATAATCTCGAAAATTTAAAATTTCTCTATCCCCCAAACCCTTGGACATACATTTACGTGACTCTGACATGACTATGACAAGTACGTTCCCTGAAAGTGACATAAGTTTTGTCTCTCAGATTCTACAGATCGGGAGATATTTGCCTTTTCAAAAATTGACTTTCGAATAATCTCGAAAAATTAAAATGTGTCTATCCTCCAAACCCTTGGACATACATTGACGTGACTCTGACATGAAGTTGACATATACATTTCCTCAAAGTGACATTTGGTTTGTCTCTCAGATTCGTACAGATCGGGAGATATTTGCCTTTTCAAAAATTGACTTTCGAATAATCTCGAAAAATTTAAATGTCTCTATAGTCCAAACCCTTGGACATACATTTACGTGACTCTGACATGACTATGACAAGCAAGTTCCCTCAAAGTGACATAAGTTCTGTCTCTCAGATTACTATAGATCGGGAGATATTTGCCTTTCCAACAATTGACTTTCGAATAATCTCGAAAAATTTAAATGCCTCTATCCTAGAAACCCTTGGACATACATTGACGAGGCTCTCACATGAACTTGACATATACGTTCCCTCAAAGTGACATAAGTTTTGTCTCTCAGTTTGCTACAGATCGGAAGATATTTGCCTTTTCAAAAATTGACTTTCGAATAATCTCGAAAAATTAAAATGTCTCTATCCTCCAAACCCTTGGACATACATTGACGAGACTCTCACATGAAGTTGACATATACGTTCCCTCAAAGTGACATAAGTTTTGTCTCTCAGTTTGCTACAGATCGGGAGATATTTGCCTTTTCAAAAATTGACTTTCGAATAATCTCGAAAAATTAAAATGTCTCTATCCTCCAAACCCTTGGACATACATTTACGTGACTCTGACATGACTATGACAAGTACGTTCCCTTAAAGTGACATAAGTTTTGTCTCTCAGATTCTACAGATCGGGAGATATTTGCCTTTTCAAAAATTGACTTTCGAATAATCTCGAAAAATTAAAATGTCTCTATCCTCCAACCCCTTGGACATACATTGACATGACTGTGACATGAAGTTGACATATAAGTTCCCTTAAAGTGACATAAGTTTTGTCTCTCAGATTATTACAGATCGCGAGATATTTGCCTTTCCACAAATTGACTTTCGAATAATCTCGAAAAATTAAAATGTCTCTATCCTCCAAACTCTTGGACATACATTTACGAGACACTGACATAAAGTTGACATATACGTTCCCTCAAAGTGACATAAGTTTTGTCTCTCAGATTCCTACAGATCGGGAGATATTTGCCTTTTCAGAAATTTACTTTCGAATAATCTCGAAAAATTAAAATGTCTCTATTCTCCAAACCCTTGGACATACATTGACGTGACTCTGACATGAAGTTGACATATAGGTTCCCTCAAAGTAACATACGTTTTGTCTCTCAGATTCCTTCCGATCGGGAGATATTTGCCTTTACAAAAATTGACTTTCGAATAATCTTTAAAAATTTAAATGTCTCTATCCTCCAAACCCTTGGACATACATTGACGTCACTCTGACGCGAAGTTGACATATGCGTTCCCTCAAAGTGACATAAGGTTAGTCTCTCAGATTCCTACAGATCGGGAGATATTTGCCTTTTCAAAAATTGACTTTCGAATAATATCGAAAAATTCAAATGTCTCTATCCTCCAAACCATTGGACATTCATTGACAAGACTCTGACATGAAGTTGACATATAGGTACCCTCAAAGTAACATAAGTTTTGTCTCTCAGATTGCTACAGATCGGGAGATATTTGCATTTTCAAAAATTGACTTTCGAATAATCTCGAAAAATTAAAATTTCTCTATCCCCCAAACCCTTGGACATACATTTACGTGACTATGACATGACTATGACAAGTACGTTCCCTCAAAGTGACATAAGGTTTGTCTCTCAGATTCTACAGATCGGGAGATATTTGCCTTTTCAAAAATTGACTTTCGAATAATCTCGAAAAATTTAAATGTCTCTATCCTCCAAACCCTTGGACATAACTTGACGTGACTCTGACATGTAGTTGACATATACGTTCACTTAAAGTGACATAAGTTTTGTTTCCCAGATTCCTACAGATCGGGAGATATTTGCCTTTTCACAAATTGACTTTCGAATAATCTCGAAAAATTTAAATGTCTCTATCCTCCAAACCCTTGGACATACATTTACGTGACTCTGACATGACTATGACAAATAAGTTCCCTCAAAGTGACATAAGTTCTGTCTCTCAGATTACTATAGATCGGGAGATATTTGCCTTTCCAAAAATTGACTTTCGAATAATCTCGAAAAATTAAAATGCCTCTATCCTAGAAACCCTTGGACATACATTGACGAGACTCTCACATCAAGTTGACATATACGTTCCCTCAAAGTGACATAAGTTTTATCTCTCAGTTTGCTACAGATCGGGAGATATTTGCCTTTTCAAAAATTGACTTTCGAATAATCTCGAAAAATTAAAATGTCTCTATCCTCCAAACCCTTGGACATACATTGACGAGACTCTCACATGAAGTTGACATATACGTTCCCTCAAAGTGTATAAGTTTTGTCTCTCAGTTTGCTACAGATCGGGAGATATTTGCCTTTTCAAAAATTGACTTTCGAAT
Organism: Zootermopsis nevadensis; assembly: GCF_977971745.1. NCBI lineage: Eukaryota > Metazoa > Arthropoda > Insecta > Blattodea > Termopsidae > Zootermopsis > Zootermopsis nevadensis. The sequence goes on along the minus strand of NW_028259199.1, from coordinate 613,535 downwards.
AATCTCGAAAAATTAAAATGTCTCTATCCTCCAACCCCTTGGACATACATTGACATGACTCTGACATGAAGTTGACATATAAGTTCCCTTAAAGTGACATAAGTTTTGTCTCTCAGATTATTACAGATCGCGAGATATTTGCCTTTTCAGAAATTTACTTTCGAATAATCTCGAAAAATTAAAATGTCTCTATCCTCCAAAACCTTGGACATACATTGACGTGACTCTGACATGAAGTTGACATATAGGTTCCCTCAAAGTAACATACGTTTTGTCTCTCAGATTCCTTCCGATCGGGAGATATTTGCCTTTACAAAAATTGACTTTCGAATAATCTCGAAAAATTAAAATGTCTCTATCCTCCAAACCCTTGGACATACATTGACGTGACTCTGACGTGAAGTTGACATATACGTTCCCTCAAAGTGACATAAGTTTCGTCTCTCAGATTCCTACCGATCGGGAGATATTTGCCTTTTCAAAAATTGACTTTCGAATAATCTCGAAAAATTAAAATGTCTCTATCCTCCAAACTCTTGGACTTACAATGACGTGACTCTGACATGACTCTGACATGACGATCACATATACGTTCCCTAAAAGTGACATATGTTTTGTTTCTCAGATTAATACAGATCGGGAGATATTTAACTTTTCAAAAATTGACTTTCGAATAATCTCGAAGAATTTAAATTGTCTCTATTCTCCAAAGCCTTGGACAGAAATTGACGTGACTCTGGCATGACGATGACATATGCGTTCCATCAAAGTGACATAAGTTTAGTCTCTCAGATTCCTACAGATCGGTAGATATTTGCCTTTGAATAATTCACTTTCGAATAATCTCGAAAAATTGAAATGTCTATATCCTCCAAACCCTTGGACATACATTGACGTGACTCTCACATGACTATGCCATAAACTATCCCTCAAAGTGACATAAGTTTTGTCTCTCAGATTCCTACAGATCGGGAAATATTTGCCTTTTGAAAAATTGACTTTCGAATAATCTCGAAAAATTTAAATGTCTCTATCCTCCAAACCCTTGGACATACATTGACGTGACTCTGACATGAAGTTAACATATACGTTCCCTCAAAGTGACATAAGTTTTGTCTCTCAGATTAATAGAGATCGGGAGATAATTGCCTTTTCAATAATTGACTTTCGAATAATCTCGAAAAATTAAAATGTCTCTATCCTCCAAACCCTTGGACATACATTGACGTGACTCTGACATGAAGTTGACATATACGTTTCCTCAAAGTGACATAAGTTATGTCTCTCAGATTCTTAGAGCTCGGGAGATATTTGCCTTTTCAGAAATTGAATTTCGAATAATCTCGAAAAACTGAAATGTCTCTATCCTCCAAACACTTGGACATACATTCACGTGACTATGACATGAAGTTGACACATACGTTCCCTTAAAGTGACATAAGTTTTGTTTCCCAGATTCCTACAGATCGGGAGATATTTGCCTTTTCACAAATTGACTTTCGAATAATCTCGAAAAATTAAAATGTCTCTATTGTCCAAACTCTTGGACATACATTTACGAGACCCTGACATAAAGTTGACATATACGTTCCCTCAAAGTGACATAAGTTTTGTCTCTCAGATTCCTACAGATCAGGAGATATTTGCCTTTTCAGAAATTGACTTTCGAATAATCTCGAAAAATTTAAATGTCTCTATCCTCCAAACCCTTGGACATACATTGACGTGACTCAGACATGAAGTTGACATATACATTCCCTCAAAGTGACATTTGGTTTGTCTCTCAGATTCCTACAGATCGGGAGATATTTACCTTTTCAAATATTGACTTACGAATAATCTCGAAACATTAAAATGTCTCTATCCTCCAAACCCTTGGACATACATTGACGTGACTCTGACATGAAGTTGACATATAGGTTCCCTCAAAATAACATAAGTTTTGTCTCTCAGATTCCTACAGATCGGGAGATATTTGCCTTTTCAAAAATTGACTTACGAATAATCTCGAAAAATTAAAATGTCTCTATCCTCCAAACCCTTGGACATACATTGACGTCACTCTGACATGAAGTTGACTTATAGGTTCCCTCAAAGTGACATAAGTTTTGTCTCTCAGATTCCTACAGATCGGGAGATATTTGCCTTTTCAGAAATTGACTTTCGAATAATCTCGAAAAATTAAAATGTCTCTATCCTCCAAACTCTTGGACTTACATTGACTTGACTCTGACATGACGATCACATGTACGTTCCCTAAAAGTGACATATGTTTTGTTTCTCAGATTAATACAGATCGGGAGATATTTGCCTTTCCACAAATTGACTTTCGAATAATCTCGAAGAAGTTAAATTGTCTCTATTCTCCAAAGCCTTGGACATAAATTGACGTGACTTTGGCATGACGATGACATATGCGTTCCCTCAAAGTGACATAAGTTTAGTCTCTCAGATTCCTACAGATCGGTAGATATTTGCCTTTGAATAATTCACTTTCGAATAATCTCGAAAAATTTAAATGTCTATATCCTCCAAACCCTTGGACATACATTGACGTGACTCTGACATGACTATGACAAGTACTTTCCCTCAAAGTGACATAAGTTTTGTCTCTCAGATTCTACAGATCGGGAGATATTTGCCTTTTCAATAATTGAATTTCGAATAATCTCGAAAAACTGAAATGTCTCTATCCTCCAAACACTTGGACACACATTCACGTGACTCTGACATGAAGTTGACATATACCTTCCCTTAAAGTGACATAAGTTTTGTTTCCCAGATTCCTACAGATCGGGAGATATTTGCCTTTTCACAAATTGACTTTCGAATAATCTCGAAAAATTAAAATGTCTCTATCCTCCAAACCTTTGGACATACATTGACGTGACTCAGACATGAAGTTTACATATACGTTCCCTTAAAGTGACATAAGTTTTGTCTCTCAGATTATTACATATCGCGAGATATTTGCCTTTCCACAAATTGACTTTCGAATAATCTCGAAAAATTAAAATGTCTCTATCCTCCAAACCCTTGGACATACATTGACGTGACTCAGACATGAAGTTGACATATACGTTCCCTCAAAGTGACATAAGTTTTGTCTCTCAGATTCCTACAGATCGGAAGATATTTGCCTTTTCAAAAATTGACTTTCGAATAATCTCGAAAAATGTAAATGTCTCTATCCTTCAAACCCTTGGACATACATTGACGTGACTCTGACATGACTATGACAAGTAAGTTCCCTCAAAGTGACATAAGTTCTGTCTCTCAGATTACTATAGATCGGGAGATATTTGCCTTTCCAACATTTGACTTTCGAATAATCTCGAAAAATTTAAATGCCTCTATCCTGGAAACCCTTGGACATACATTGACGAGGCTCTCACATGAAGTTGACATATACGTTCCCTCAAAGTGACATAAGTTTTGTCTCTCAGTTTGCTACAGATCGGAAGATATTTGCCTTTTCAAAAATTGACTTTCGAATAATCTCGAAAAATTAAAATGTCTCTATCCTCCAAACCCTTATACATACATTGACGAGACTCTCACATGAAGTTGACATATACGTTCCCTCAAAGTGACATAAGTTTTGTCTCTCAGTTTGCTACAGATCGGGAGATATTTGCCTTTTCAAAAATTGACTTTCGAATAATCTCGAAAAATTAAAATGTCTCTATCCTCCAAACCCTTGGACATACATTTACGGGACTCTGACATGACTATGACAAGTACGTTCCCTTAAAGTGACATAAGTTTTGTCTCTCAGATTCTACAGATCGGGAGATATTTGCCTTTTCAAAAATTGACTTTCGAATAATCTCGAAAAATTAAAATGTCTCTATCCTCCAACCCCTTGGACATACATTGACATGACTGTGACATGAAGTTGACATATAAGTTCCCTTAAAGTGACATAAGTTTTGTCTCTCAGATTATTACAGATCGCGAGATATTTGCCTTTCCACAAATTGACTTTCGAATAATCTCGAAAAATTAAAATGTCTCTATCCTCCAAACTCCTGGACATACATTTACGAGACACTGACATAAAGTTGACATATACGTTCCCTCAAAGTGACATAAGTTTTGTCTCTCAGATTCCTACAGATCGGGAGATATTTGCCTTTTCTGAAATTTACTTTCGAATAATCTCGAAAAATTAAAATGTCTCTATTCTCCAAACCCTTGGACATACATTGACGTGACTCTGACATGAAGTTTACATATAGGTTCCCTCAAAGTAACATACGTTTTGTCTCTCAGATTCCTTCCGATCGGGAGATATTTGCCTTTACAAAAATTGACTTTCGAATAATCTTTAAAAATTTAAATGTCTCTATCCTCCAAACCCTTGGACATACATTGACGTCACTCTGACGCGAAGTTGACATATGCGTTCCCTCAAAGTGACATAAGGTTAGTCTCTCAGATTCCTACAGATCGGGAGATATTTGCCTTTTCAAAAATTGACTTTCGAATAATATCGAAAAATTTAAATGTCTCTATCCTCCAAACCATTGGACATACATTGACAAGACTCTGACATGAAGTTGACATATAGGTTCCCTCAAGTAACATAAGTTTTGTCTCTCAGATTGCTACAGATCGGGAGATATTTGCCTTTTCAAAAATTGACTTTCGAATAATCTCGAAAAATTAAAATTTCTCTATCCCCCAAACCCTTGGACATAACTTGACGTGACTCTGACATGTAGTTGACATATACGTTCACTTAAAGTGACATAAGATTTGTTTCCCAGATTCCTACAGATCGGGAGATATTTGCCTTTTCACAAATTGACTTTCGAATAATCTCGAAAAATTTAAATGTCTCTATCCTCCAAACACTTGGACATACATTTACGTGACTCTGACATGACTATGACAAGTCAGTTCCCTCAAAGTGACATAAGTTCTGTCTCTCAGATTACTATAGATCGGGAGATATTTGCCTTTCCAAAAATTGACTTTCGAATAATCTCGAAAAATTAAAATGCCTCTATCCTAGAAACCCTTGGACATACATTGACGAGACTCTCACATGAAGTTGACATATACGTTCCCTCAAAGTGACATAAGTTTTGTCTCTCAGTTTGCTACAGATCGGGAGATATTTGCCTTTTCAAAAATTGACTTTCGAATAATCTCGAAAAATTAAAATGTCTCTATCCTCCAAACCCTTGGACATACATTGACGAGACTCTCACATGAAGTTGACATATACGTTCCCTCAAAGTGTATAAGTTTTGTCTCTCAGTTTGCTACAGATCGGGAGATATTTGCCTTTTCAAAAATTGACTTTCGAATAATCTCGAAAAATTAAAATGTCTCTATCCTCCAACCCCTTGGACATACATTGACATGACTCTGACATGAAGTTGACATATAAGTTCCCTTAAAGTGACATAAGTTTTGTCTCTCAGATTATTACAGATCGCGAGATATTTGCCTTTTCAGAAATTTACTTTCGAATAATCTCGAAAAATTAAAATGTCTCTATCCTCCAAACCCTTGGACATACATTGACGTGACTCTGACATGAAGTTGACATATAGGTTCCCTCAAAGTAACATACGTTTTGTCTCTCAGATTCCTTCCGATCGGGAGATATTTGCCTTTACAAAAATTGACTTTCGAATAATCTCGAAAAATTAAAATGTCTCTATCCTCCAACCCCTTGGACATACATTGACATGACTGTGACATGAAGTTGACATATAAGTTCCCTTAAAGTGACATAAGTTTTGTCTCTCAGATTATTACAGATCGCGAGATATTTGCCTTTCCACAAATTGACTTTCGAATAATCTCGAAAAATTAAAATGTCTCTATCCTCCAAACTCTTGGACATACATTTACGAGACACTGACATAAAGTTGACATATACGTTCCCTCAAAGTGACATAAGTTTTGTCTCTCAGATTCCTACAGATCGCGAGATATTTGCCTTTTCAAAAATTGACTTTCGAATAATCTCGAAAAATTAAAATGTCTCTATCCTCCAACCCCTTGGACATACATTGACATGACTGTGACATGAAGTTGACATATAAGTTCCCTTAAAGTGACATAAGTTTTGTCTCTCAGATTATTACAGATCGCGAGATATTTGCCTTTCCACAAATTGACTTTCGAATAATCTCGAAAAATTAAAATGTCTCTATCCTCCAAACTCTTGGACATACATTTACGAGACACTGACATAAAGTTGACATATACGTTCCCTCAAAGTGACATAAGTTTTGTCTCTCAGATTCCTACAGATCGGGAGATATTTGCCTTTTCAGAAATTTACTTTCGAATAATCTCGAAAAATTAAAATGTCTCTATTCTCCAAACCCTTGGACATACATTGACGTGACTCTGACATGAAGTTGACATATAGGTTCCCTCAAAGTAACATACGTTTTGTCTCTCAGATTCCTTCCGATCGGGAGATATTTGCCTTTACAAAAATTGACTTTCGAATAATCTTTAAAAATTTAAATGTCTCTATCCTCCAAACCCTTGGACATACATTGACGTCACTCTGACGCGAAGTTGACATATGCGTTCCCTCAAAGTGACATAAGGTTAGTCTCTCAGATTCCTACAGATCGGGAGATATTTGCCTTTTCAAAAATTGACTTTCGAATAATATCGAAAAATTCAAATGTCTCTATCCTCCAAACCATTGGACATTCATTGACAAGACTCTGACATGAAGTTGACATATAGGTACCCTCAAAGTAACATAAGTTTTGTCTCTCAGATTGCTACAGATCGGGAGATATTTGCATTTTCAAAAATTGACTTTCGAATAATCTCGAAAAATTAAAATTTCTCTATCCCCCAAACCCTTGGACATACATTTACGTGACTATGACATGACTATGACAAGTACGTTCCCTCAAAGTGACATAAGGTTTGTCTCTCAGATTCTACAGATCGGGAGATATTTGCCTTTTCAAAAATTGACTTTCGAATAATCTCGAAAAATTTAAATGTCTCTATCCTCCAAACCCTTGGACATAACTTGACGTGACTCTGACATGTAGTTGACATATACGTTCACTTAAAGTGACATAAGTTTTGTTTCCCAGATTCCTACAGATCGGGAGATATTTGCCTTTTCACAAATTGACTTTCGAATAATCTCGAAAAATTTAAATGTCTCTATCCTCCAAACCCTTGGACATACATTTACGTGACTCTGACATGACTATGACAAATAAGTTCCCTCAAAGTGACATAAGTTCTGTCTCTCAGATTACTATAGATCGGGAGATATTTGCCTTTCCAAAAATTGACTTTCGAATAATCTCGAAAAATTAAAATGCCTCTATCCTAGAAACCCTTGGACATACATTGACGAGACTCTCACATCAAGTTGACATATACGTTCCCTCAAAGTGACATAAGTTTTATCTCTCAGTTTGCTACAGATCGGGAGATATTTGCCTTTTCAAAAATTGACTTTCGAATAATCTCGAAAAATTAAAATGTCTCTATCCTCCAAACCCTTGGACATACATTGACGAGACTCTCACATGAAGTTGACATATACGTTCCCTCAAAGTGTATAAGTTTTGTCTCTCAGTTTGCTACAGATCGGGAGATATTTGCCTTTTCAAAAATTGACTTTCGAATAATCTCGAAAAATTAAAATGTCTCTATCCTCCAACCCCTTGGACATACATTGACATGACTCTGACATGAAGTTGACATATAAGTTCCCTTAAAGTGACATAAGTTTTGTCTCTCAGATTATTACAGATCGCGAGATATTTGCCTTTTCAGAAATTTACTTTCGAATAATCTCGAAAAATTAAAATGTCTCTATCCTCCAAAACCTTGGACATACATTGACGTGACTCTGACATGAAGTTGACATATAGGTTCCCTCAAAGTAACATACGTTTTGTCTCTCAGATTCCTTCCGATCGGGAGATATTTGCCTTTACAAAAATTGACTTTCGAATAATCTCGAAAAATTAAAATGTCTCTATCCTCCAAACCCTTGGACATACATTGACGTGACTCTGACGTGAAGTTGACATATACGTTCCCTCAAAGTGACATAAGTTTCGTCTCTCAGATTCCTACCGATCGGGAGATATTTGCCTTTTCAAAAATTGACTTTCGAATAATCTCGAAAAATTAAAATGTCTCTATCCTCCAAACTCTTGGACTTACAATGACGTGACTCTGACATGACTCTGACATGACGATCACATATACGTTCCCTAAAAGTGACATATGTTTTGTTTCTCAGATTAATACAGATCGGGAGATATTTAACTTTTCAAAAATTGACTTTCGAATAATCTCGAAGAATTTAAATTGTCTCTATTCTCCAAAGCCTTGGACAGAAATTGACGTGACTCTGGCATGACGATGACATATGCGTTCCATCAAAGTGACATAAGTTTAGTCTCTCAGATTCCTACAGATCGGTAGATATTTGCCTTTGAATAATTCACTTTCGAATAATCTCGAAAAATTGAAATGTCTATATCCTCCAAACCCTTGGACATACATTGACGTGACTCTCACATGACTATGCCATAAACTATCCCTCAAAGTGACATAAGTTTTGTCTCTCAGATTCCTACAGATCGGGAAATATTTGCCTTTTGAAAAATTGACTTTCGAATAATCTCGAAAAATTTAAATGTCTCTATCCTCCAAACCCTTGGACATACATTGACGTGACTCTGACATGAAGTTAACATATACGTTCCCTCAAAGTGACATAAGTTTTGTCTCTCAGATTAATAGAGATCGGGAGATAATTGCCTTTTCAATAATTGACTTTCGAATAATCTCGAAAAATTAAAATGTCTCTATCCTCCAAACCCTTGGACATACATTGACGTGACTCTGACATGAAGTTGACATATACGTTTCCTCAAAGTGACATAAGTTATGTCTCTCAGATTCTTAGAGCTCGGGAGATATTTGCCTTTTCAGAAATTGAATTTCGAATAATCTCGAAAAACTGAAATGTCTCTATCCTCCAAACACTTGGACATACATTCACGTGACTATGACATGAAGTTGACACATACGTTCCCTTAAAGTGACATAAGTTTTGTTTCCCAGATTCCTACAGATCGGGAGATATTTGCCTTTTCACAAATTGACTTTCGAATAATCTCGAAAAATTAAAATGTCTCTATTGTCCAAACTCTTGGACATACATTTACGAGACCCTGACATAAAGTTGACATATACGTTCCCTCAAAGTGACATAAGTTTTGTCTCTCAGATTCCTACAGATCAGGAGATATTTGCCTTTTCAGAAATTGACTTTCGAATAATCTCGAAAAATTTAAATGTCTCTATCCTCCAAACCCTTGGACATACATTGACGTGACTCAGACATGAAGTTGACATATACATTCCCTCAAAGTGACATTTGGTTTGTCTCTCAGATTCCTACAGATCGGGAGATATTTACCTTTTCAAATATTGACTTACGAATAATCTCGAAACATTAAAATGTCTCTATCCTCCAAACCCTTGGACATACATTGACGTGACTCTGACATGAAGTTGACATATAGGTTCCCTCAAAATAACATAAGTTTTGTCTCTCAGATTCCTACAGATCGGGAGATATTTGCCTTTTCAAAAATTGACTTACGAATAATCTCGAAAAATTAAAATGTCTCTATCCTCCAAACCCTTGGACATACATTGACGTCACTCTGACATGAAGTTGACTTATAGGTTCCCTCAAAGTGACATAAGTTTTGTCTCTCAGATTCCTACAGATCGGGAGATATTTGCCTTTTCAGAAATTGACTTTCGAATAATCTCGAAAAATTAAAATGTCTCTATCCTCCAAACTCTTGGACTTACATTGACTTGACTCTGACATGACGATCACATGTACGTTCCCTAAAAGTGACATATGTTTTGTTTCTCAGATTAATACAGATCGGGAGATATTTGCCTTTCCACAAATTGACTTTCGAATAATCTCGAAGAAGTTAAATTGTCTCTATTCTCCAAAGCCTTGGACATAAATTGACGTGACTTTGGCATGACGATGACATATGCGTTCCCTCAAAGTGACATAAGTTTAGTCTCTCAGATTCCTACAGATCGGTAGATATTTGCCTTTGAATAATTCACTTTCGAATAATCTCGAAAAATTTAAATGTCTATATCCTCCAAACCCTTGGACATACATTGACGTGACTCTGACATGACTATGACAAGTACTTTCCCTCAAAGTGACATAAGTTTTGTCTCTCAGATTCTACAGATCGGGAGATATTTGCCTTTTCAATAATTGAATTTCGAATAATCTCGAAAAACTGAAATGTCTCTATCCTCCAAACACTTGGACACACATTCACGTGACTCTGACATGAAGTTGACATATACCTTCCCTTAAAGTGACATAAGTTTTGTTTCCCAGATTCCTACAGATCGGGAGATATTTGCCTTTTCACAAATTGACTTTCGAATAATCTCGAAAAATTAAAATGTCTCTATCCTCCAAACCTTTGGACATACATTGACGTGACTCAGACATGAAGTTTACATATACGTTCCCTTAAAGTGACATAAGTTTTGTCTCTCAGATTATTACATATCGCGAGATATTTGCCTTTCCACAAATTGACTTTCGAATAATCTCGAAAAATTAAAATGTCTCTATCCTCCAAACCCTTGGACATACATTGACGTGACTCAGACATGAAGTTGACATATACGTTCCCTCAAAGTGACATAAGTTTTGTCTTTCAGATTCCTACAGATCGGAAGATATTTGCCTTTTCAAAAATTGACTTTCGAATAATCTCGAAAAATGTAAATGTCTCTATCCTTCAAACCCTTGGACATACATTGACGTGACTCTGACATGACTATGACAAGTAAGTTCCCTCAAAGTGACATAAGTTCTGTCTCTCAGATTACTATAGATCGGGAGATATTTGCCTTTCCAACATTTGACTTTCGAATAATCTCGAAAAATTTAAATGCCTCTATCCTGGAAACCCTTGGACATACATTGACGAGGCTCTCACATGAAGTTGACATATACGTTCCCTCAAAGTGACATAAGTTTTGTCTCTCAGTTTGCTACAGATCGGAAGATATTTGCCTTTTCAAAAATTGACTTTCGAATAATCTCGAAAAATTAAAATGTCTCTATCCTCCAAACCCTTATACATACATTGACGAGACTCTCACATGAAGTTGACATATACGTTCCCTCAAAGTGACATAAGTTTTGTCTCTCAGTTTGCTACAGATCGGGAGATATTTGCCTTTTCAAAAATTGACTTTCGAATAATCTCGAAAAATTAAAATGTCTCTATCCTCCAAACCCTTGGACATACATTTACGGGACTCTGACATGACTATGACAAGTACGTTCCCTTAAAGTGACATAAGTTTTGTCTCTCAGATTCTACAGATCGGGAGATATTTGCCTTTTCAAAAATTGACTTTCGAATAATCTCGAAAAATTAAAATGTCTCTATCCTCCAACCCCTTGGACATACATTGACATGACTGTGACATGAAGTTGACATATAAGTTCCCTTAAAGTGACATAAGTTTTGTCTCTCAGATTATTACAGATCGCGAGATATTTGCCTTTCCACAAATTGACTTTCGAATAATCTCGAAAAATTAAAATGTCTCTATCCTCCAAACTCCTGGACATACATTTACGAGACACTGACATAAAGTTGACATATACGTTCCCTCAAAGTGACATAAGTTTTGTCTCTCAGATTCCTACAGATCGGGAGATATTTGCCTTTTCTGAAATTTACTTTCGAATAATCTCGAAAAATTAAAATGTCTCTATTCTCCAAACCCTTGGACATACATTGACGTGACTCTGACATGAAGTTTACATATAGGTTCCCTCAAAGTAACATACGTTTTGTCTCTCAGATTCCTTCCGATCGGGAGATATTTGCCTTTACAAAAATTGACTTTCGAATAATCTTTAAAAATTTAAATGTCTCTATCCTCCAAACCCTTGGACATACATTGACGTCACTCTGACGCGAAGTTGACATATGCGTTCCCTCAAAGTGACATAAGGTTAGTCTCTCAGATTCCTACAGATCGGGAGATATTTGCCTTTTCAAAAATTGACTTTCGAATAATATCGAAAAATTTAAATGTCTCTATCCTCCAAACCATTGGACATACATTGACAAGACTCTGACATGAAGTTGACATATAGGTTCCCTCAAGTAACATAAGTTTTGTCTCTCAGATTGCTACAGATCGGGAGATATTTGCCTTTTCAAAAATTGACTTTCGAATAATCTCGAAAAATTAAAATTTCTCTATCCCCCAAACCCTTGGACATAACTTGACGTGACTCTGACATGTAGTTGACATATACGTTCACTTAAAGTGACATAAGATTTGTTTCCCAGATTCCTACAGATCGGGAGATATTTGCCTTTTCACAAATTGACTTTCGAATAATCTCGAAAAATTTAAATGTCTCTATCCTCCAAACACTTGGACATACATTTACGTGACTCTGACATGACTATGACAAGTCAGTTCCCTCAAAGTGACATAAGTTCTGTCTCTCAGATTACTATAGATCGGGAGATATTTGCCTTTCCAAAAATTGACTTTCGAATAATCTCGAAAAATTAAAATGCCTCTATCCTAGAAACCCTTGGACATACATTGACGAGACTCTCACATGAAGTTGACATATACGTTCCCTCAAAGTGACATAAGTTTTGTCTCTCAGTTTGCTACAGATCGGGAGATATTTGCCTTTTCAAAAATTGACTTTCGAATAATCTCGAAAAATTAAAATGTCTCTATCCTCCAAACCCTTGGACATACATTGACGAGACTCTCACATGAAGTTGACATATACGTTCCCTCAAAGTGTATAAGTTTTGTCTCTCAGTTTGCTACAGATCGGGAGATATTTGCCTTTTCAAAAATTGACTTTCGAATAATCTCGAAAAATTAAAATGTCTCTATCCTCCAACCCCTTGGACATACATTGACATGACTCTGACATGAAGTTGACATATAAGTTCCCTTAAAGTGACATAAGTTTTGTCTCTCAGATTATTACAGATCGCGAGATATTTGCCTTTTCAGAAATTTACTTTCGAATAATCTCGAAAAATTAAAATGTCTCTATCCTCCAAACCCTTGGACATACATTGACGTGACTCTGACATGAAGTTGACATATAGGTTCCCTCAAAGTAACATACGTTTTGTCTCTCAGATTCCTTCCGATCGGGAGATATTTGCCTTTACAAAAATTGACTTTCGAATAATCTCGAAAAATTAAAATGTCTCTATCCTCCAAACCCTTTGACATACATTGACGTGACTCTGACGTGAAGTTGACATATACGTTCCCTCAAAGTGACATAAGTTTCGTCTCTCAGATTCCTACCGATCGGGAGATATTTGCCTTTTCAAAAATTGACTTTCGAATAATCTCGAAAAATTAAAATGTCTCTATCCTCCAAACTCTTGGACTTACAATGACGTGACTCTGACATGACGATCACATATACGTTCCCTAAAAGTGACATATGTTTTGTTTCTCAGATTAATACAGATCGGGAGATATTTAACTTTTCAAAAATTGACTTTCGAATAATCTCGAAGAATTTAAATTGTCTCTATTCTCCAAAGCCTTTGACAGAAATTGACGTGACTCTGGCATGACGATGACATATGCGTTCCATCAAAGTGACATAAGTTTAGTCTCTCAGATTCCTACAGATCGGTAGATATTTGCCTCTGAATAATTCACTTTCGAATAATCTCGAAAAATTAAAATGTCTATATCCTCCAAACCCTTGGACATACATTGACGTGACTCTCACATGACTATGCCATAAACTATCCCTCAAAGTGACATAAGTTTTGTCTCTCAGATTCCTACAGATCGGGAAATATTTGCCTTTTGAAAAATTGACTTTCGAATAATCTCGAGAAATTAAAATGTCTCTATCCTCCAAACCCTTGGACATACATTGACGTGACTCTGACATGAAGTTAACATATACGTTCCCTCAAAGTGACATAAGTTTTGTCTCTCAGATTAATAGAGATCGGGAGATAATTGCCTTTTCAATAATTGACTTTCGAATAATCTCGAAAAATTAAAATGTCTCTATCCTCCAAACCCTTGGACATACATTGACGTGACTCTGACATGAAGTTGACATATACGTTTCCTCAAAGTGACATAAGTTATGTCTCTCAGATTCTTAGAGCTCGGGAGATATTTGCCTTTTCAAAAATTGAATTTCGAATAATCTCGAAAAACTGAAATGTCTTTATCCTCCAAACACTTGGACATACATTCACGTGACTCTGACATGAAGTTGACACATACGTTCCCTTAAAGTGACATAAGTTTTGTTTCCCAGATTCCTACAGATCGGGAGATATTTGCCTTTTCACAAATTGACTTTCGAATAATCTCGAAAAATTAAAATGTCTCTATTGTCCAAACTCTTGGACATACATTTACGAGACCCTGACATAAAGTTGACATATACGTTCCCTCAAAGTGACATAAGTTTTGTCTCTCAGATTCCTACAGATCAGGAGATATTTGCCTTTTCAGAAATTGACTTTCGAATAATCTCGAAAAATTTAAATGTCTCTATCCTCCAAACCCTTGGACATACATTGACGTGACTCAGACATGAAGTTGACATATACGTTCCCTCAAAGTGACATTTGGTTTGTCTCTCAGATTCCTACAGATCGGGAGAAATTTACCTTTTCAAAAATTGACTTACGAATAATCTCGAAACATTAAAATGTCTCTATCCTCCAAACCCTTGGACATACATTGACGTGACTCTGACATGAAGTTGACATATAGGTTCCCTCAAAATAACATAAGTTTTGTCTCTCAGATTCCTACAGATCGGGAGATATTTGCCTTTTCAAAAATTGACTTACGAATAATCTCGAAAAATTAAAATGTCTCTATCCTCCAAACCCTTGGACATACATTGACGTCACTCTGACATGAAGTTGACTTATAGGTTCCCTCAAAGTGACATAAGTTTTGTCTCTCTGATTCCTACAGATCGGGAGATATTTGCCTTTTCAGAAATTGACTTTCGAATAATCTCGAAAAATTAAAATGTCTCTATCCTCCAAACTCTTGGACTTACATTGACTTGACTCTGACATGACGATCACATATACGTTCCCTAAAAGTGACATATGTTTTGTTTCTCAGATTAATACAGATCGGGAGATATTTAACTTTTCAAAAATTGACTTTCGAATAATCTCGAAGAAGTTAAATTGTCTCTATTCTCCAAAGCCTTGGACATAAATTGACGTGACTTTGGCATGACGATGACATATGCGTTCCCTCAAAGTGACATAAGTTTAGTCTCTCAGATTCCTACAGATCGGTAGATATTTGCCTTTGAATAATTCACTTTCGAATAATCTCGAAAAATTTAAATGTCTATATCCTCCAAACCCTTGGACATACATTGACGTGACTCTGATATGACTATGACAAGTACTTTCCCTCAAAGTGACATAAGTTTTGTCTCTCAGATTCTACAGATCGGGAGATATTTGCCATTTCAATAATTGAATTTCGAATAATCTCGAAAAACTGAAATGTCTCTATCCTCCAAAC
The DNA here is from genome assembly GCF_977971745.1 of Zootermopsis nevadensis. Classification (NCBI taxonomy): domain Eukaryota; kingdom Metazoa; phylum Arthropoda; class Insecta; order Blattodea; family Termopsidae; genus Zootermopsis; species Zootermopsis nevadensis. The sequence goes on along the minus strand of NW_028259199.1, from coordinate 597,884 downwards.
ACTTGGACATACATTCACGTGACTCTGACATGAAGTTGACATATACCTTCCCTTAAAGTGACATAAGTTTTGTTTCCCAGATTCCTACAGATCGGGAGATATTTGCCTTTTCACAAATTGACTTTCGAATAATCTCGAAAAATTAAAATGTCTCTATCCTCCAAAACTTTGGACATACATTGACGTGACTCAGACATGAAGTTTACATATACGTTCCCTTAAAGTGACATAAGTTTTGTCTCTCAGATTATTACATATCGCGAGATATTTGCCTTTCCACAAATTGACTTTCGAATAATCTCGAAAAATTAAAATGTCTCTATCCTCCAAACCCTTGGACATACATTGACGTGACTCAGACATGAAGTTGACATATACGTTCCCTCAAAGTGACATTTGGTTTGTATCTCAGATTCCTACAGATCGGGAGATATTTACCTTTTCAAAAATTGAATTACGAATAATCTCGAAAAATTAAAATGTGTCTATCCTCCAAACCCTTTGACATACATTGACGTGCCTCTGACATGACGATGACATTTACGTTTCCTCAAAGTGACATAAGTTTTGTCTCTCAGATACCTACAGATCGGGAGATATTTGCCTTTTCAAAAATTGTTTTTCGAATAATCTCGAAAAATTTGAGTGTCTCTATCCTCCAAACCCTTGGACATACATTGACGTGGCTCTGATGTGAAGTTGACATATACGTTCCCACAAAGTGACATAAGGTTTGTCTCACAGATTCCTACAGATCGGGAGATATTTGCCTTTTCAAAAATTGACTTTCGAATAATCTCGAAAATTAAAATGTCTCTATCCTCCAAACCCTTGGACATACATTGACGTGACTCTGACATGACGATGACATTTACGTTCCCTCAAAGTGACATAAGTTTTGTCTCTCAGATACCTACAGATCGGGAGATATTTGCCTTTTCAAAAATTGTTTTTCGAATAATCTCGAAAAATTTGAGTGTCTCTATCCTCCAAACCCTTGGACATACATTGACGTGGCTCTGATGTGAAGTTGACATATACGTTCCCACAAAGTGACATAAGGTTTGTCTCACAGATTCCTACAGATCGGGAGATATTTGCCTTTTCAAAAATTGACTTTCGAATAATCTCGAAAATTAAAATGTCTCTATCCTCCAAACCCTTGGACATACATTGACGTGACTCTGACATGACGATGACATTTACGTTCCCTCAAAGTGATAAAAGTGTTGTCTCTCAGATTCCTACAGATCGGGAGATATTTGCCTTTTCAAAAATTGACTTTAGAATAATCTCGAAAAATTAAAATGTCTCTATCCTCCAAACCCTTGGACGTACATAGACGTGACTCTGACATGTAGCTGACATATACGTTCCCTCAATGTGACATAAGTTTTGTCTCTCAGATACCTACAGATCGGGAGATATTTGCCTTTTCAAAAATTGACTTTCGAATAATCTCGAAAATTAAAATGTCTCTATCCTCCAAACCCTTGGACATACATTGACGTGACTCTGACATGACGATGACATTTACGTTCCCTCAAAGTGACATAAGTTTTGTCTCTCAGATACCTACAGATCGGGAGATATTTGCCTTTTCATAAATTTACTTTCGAATAATCTCGAAAAATTAAAATGTCTCTATCCTCCAAACCCTTGGACATACATTGACGTGACTCTGACATGAAGCTGACATATACGTTCCCTCATAGTGACATAAGTTTTGTCTCTCAGATTCCTACAGATTGGGAGATATTTGCCTTTTCATAAATTGATTTTCGAATAATCTCGAAAAATTAAAATATCTCTATCCTCCAAACCCTTGGACATACAATGACGTGACTCTGACATCAAGTTGACATATACGTTCCCTCAAAGTGACATACGTTTTGTCTCTCAGATTCCTACTGATCGGGAGATATTTGCCTTTTCAAAAATTGACTTTCGAATAATCTCGAAAAATTAAAATGTCTCTATCCTCCAAACCCTTCGACTTACATTGACGTAACTCTGACATGACGATGACATATACGTTTTCTCAAAGTGACATAAGGTTTGTCTCTCAGATTCTTACAGATCGGGAGATATTTGCCTTTTCAAAAATTGACTTTCGAATAATCTCGAAAAATTTAAATGTCTCTATCCTCCAAACCCTTGGACACACATTGACGTGAAACTGAAATGAAGTTGACATATACGTTCCCTCAAGGTGACATACGTTTTGTCTCTCAGATTCCTACAGATCGGGAGATATTTGCCTTTTAAGAAATTGACTTTCGAATAATCTCGAATAATTAAAATATTTCTATCCTCCAAACCCTTGGACATACATTGACGTGACTCTGACACGAAGTTGACATATACGTTCCCTCAAAGTCACATAAGTTTTGTCTCTCAGATTCCTACAGATCGGGAGATATTTGCCATTTCAAAAATTGGCTTTCGAATAATCTCGAAAAATTAAAATGTCTCTATCCTCCAAACTCTCGGACATACATTGACAAAACTCTGACATGAAGTTGACATATACGTTGGACACATACTTTCAGTATTTGCTAGTACACCAATGACTTATCACTTAAATATGATGCTATTAAATATTTCGTTGTGGAAGTATATATGTTGTCACACCAAAGAAGAATTTATTAAAATATTTATTTAATTTTAAATTACTCTACATGTAATTACTACAGTGACCCCAGTAATCGTTATGAAGAATAATTTTTTTCAAATTACGTAGTTCCAGCTTCTGCACATACGCGATATCTGTATATGATTTACGAGTTATTAACTCGTACAAACGTCTTTACTGAGCACACATGGCATGCAAATGTCCTTTCACTGAAGTCGTATATCTTAATTGGCCGAACCGCACTTATTCTTGCATGTTATGTTGGATTGGTGTTCACTTGTTTCTATTCTCACACGTCGCGGAGAAGACATGCTTTCACTGAGATTCACTGCATGTAGCAACCGTTAATACGTGATTGAACGGTGGTAATTAATCTTGTTAATGGTCCCGAAGAACTCTATTTCTGGAGCACAAATTTACGTTGATACTGACCGACCGAAATCAAATATTTCCAACCACCGTTTAAAGGAGAGTATTCAACCGGGACCAGCCGACTGTTCCATGACAAAATCTGTACTGACTGACTTCCGATTGGTCCTCGATTCCATTCGAAAGTATTGATTTCTTTCCATTGAAATCATCACAGATGGCACGTCATATCTTTGGTTCCGTATTTCTCCGATGGACTGCGTGTCTGTGTTTGTACGTCGTGTCCTCGAGTAAATGTGAGGCAATATTTTCGTTATATTTTTTGACATTTGACATAGGACACCAATATGTTACCACAAGTTTGACGTGCGCCACGAATTCCAAGTCCACCAAGCATTGCAATAAATATACCAGAGATTTATATACAATTCCTTTTGTGTGGCGATTTATATTAATTAATGGCGTACTATCATTCACGTATTTTTATTCCAATTCTTTCGTTATATGATACTTATTTATAGTGAGTTAGATTGTGTCATCTTTACGCATGAATCTGCTACGTATTTGCGTCAACATCTACACTGCATCAATTTTGAAGGAAATAATTCTTGTGGAAACATTATGTAATTTTAGACGTGTTATGATGTATTACACGCATATAAGCACTATTTGTGTTATATGGGGATTGTGTGAGCGCGTAATATCATTATTGATAAGTGGTCGTGGCCGACTTTGCACATCATCCACCTCACGACTTTGATGGATTCGTGCGAATTTCGAAAAAGCAATAAGAAATAGTAGAGTATGTATATCATTAACTTACCTGTGGCATGACGTCCATGCAAAATTTCAATAATTTCTGAGCATCGATACGTTTTTTCCAAAATTCGTGCGCAGGAAACTATTTTGCACTGATGCGGATTACACCGTTTTCGTTGGTTTGGGTTAGGTTAGGTTAGCGAGGCACCTGCGCAGACGTTGTTGCGCAGTGCAGTCGTATGACCTGCGCATGTGAGAACAGCTTGAGCTCGATATGGTTAATTGTAAATTATTAAATACTCAAAAATTCGATTCCGTCACCTTAAGAAGTATATTATATTCTGGGCTTCACTTTCATACCTAATTAAATTTTTTTACAAGGATATTTTATTGGACACATACTTTCAGTAATTGCAAGTACACCAATGACTTATCACTTAAATATGATGCTATTGAATGTTTCATTGTGGAAGTATATATGTTGTCACACCAAAGAAGAATTTATTAAAATATTTATTTAATTTTAAATTACTTACATGTAATTACTACAGTGACCCCAGTCATCGTTAAAAAGAATAAATGTTTTCAAATTACGTAGTTCCAGCTACTGCACATACGCGATATCTGTATATGATTTACGTGTTACTAACTCGTACAAACGTCTTTATTGAGCACACATGGCATGCAAATGTCCTTTCACTGAAGTCGTATATCTCAATGTGTCGAACCGAACTTATTCTTGCATGTTATGTTGGATTGGTGTTCACTTGTTTCTATTCTCACACGTCACAGAGAAGACATCCTTTCACTGAGATTCACTGCATGTAACACCCGTTAATACGTGATTGAACGGTGGTAATTAATCTTGTTAATGGTCCCGAAGAACTCTATTTCTAGAGCACAAATTTACGTTGATACTGACCGACCGAAATCAAATAATTCCAACCGCCGTTTAATGGAGAGTATTCAACCGGGACTAGACGATTGTTCCAAGACAAAATCTGTACTGACTGACTTCCGATTGGTCCTCGATGATATTTGAAAGTATTGATTTCTTTCCATTGAGGTCATCACAGGTGGCACATCATATCTTTGTTTCCGTATTTCTCCGATGGACTGCGTCTCTGTGTTTGTACGTCGTGTCCTCGAGTAAATGTGAGGCAATATTTTCGATATATTTTTTGACATTTGACATAGGACACCAATATGTTACCACAAGTTTGACGTGCGCCACGAATTCCGCGCCCACCAAGCATTGCAATTAATGTACCAGAGATTTATATTCAATTTTTTTTGTGAATCGATTTATATTAATTAATGGCGTACTAACATTCACGTATGTTTTTTCCAATTCTTCCGTTACATGATACTTATTTATAGTGAGTTAGATTTGGTCATCGTTACGCATGAATCTTTAACGTATTTGCGTCAACATCTACACTGCATCAATTTTGCAGGAAATAATTCTTCTGGAAACATGTAATTTTAGACGTATTATGATGTACTACACGCATATAAGCATTATTTGTGTTAAATGGGGATTGTGTTTGCGCGTAATATCATTATTGATAACTGGTCGTATCCGACTTTGCGCAACCTCCACCTCACGAATTTGATGCCTTCGTGCTTTTTTTTAAAAAGCATTAAGACGTAATAGAATACAAATGTTAAAATTTTTTTTGAAATGTATCGAGATATTACAAATATCCTGTTTGTTAAAAATATATTCATTTTGTATACATATCCACACTATCGTCACATTTAAACAGTTCCAACCTCTGTAAATCTTGTACATCTGGAATTTATTTGGCTGTCACCATAGGAAATACATGATAGTTCGAGGAACGATAGAAACGGGAAAATGTAACATTATTCTATATGGGATGTATCTGGGACCGAACAAGACCGACGATGCTTGCGGTAAAACGTTAGTTCGAGGAACGATGGCTATAGATTTCACTGTACTACCGGAGTCAGTCTAATGTTTCTCGAGCTGAGATGACGCAGAAAAACAATAATAAAAAAACACAAAAATTGTGTTGTGACACAAATCTCATATCTGTCCACTTGCTATCGAAACCTTCGCATTAGCTAAGACTAGAATGTCTCTAATTTGCCAATATCAATGTAATTAAAATACATATTGCAATTTTCGATTTGTTGACAAAGAGACAGGGAAACACGGAGAAGCCATCAGGAGCATTTTTGAAACTTTTCAGTCTGAACGAGCCTAGAAATGTGTTCTTTCAATCGAAAGTTATACAGCTTCAGTATTCATCTTGACAGCTCTTGGACAGAGAATGTGTTATACGAACACATCCCACAATCATGCATACATATGGCCGTAAAAAGTTGCAGCAGGCGATATTTCATATATGTACCATGCAAGGGCTGGATATTTGTGTTCAGTGCCCTTCTGACCGCACGCGCCAGACTGGGATGTCGGTAATCAAAAGAGACGAAAACTTTGACTACGTAACAAGGGCTTATGAAAATGCAAACTGTGCTTCTGTTTCTGGATAGTGCTTCGTATAAATAATGATGGTGATGATGGAGGCAGCAAGGACCTCTGAAAACGTCGTTGAACTACTACCAGACTACAAAGCGCAACAACCCAGAAGACAGCCATCTGCGAATGACGACTTTACTGGTGTGAAGTATTGGAAATTTTATTTTAGTATGTCGCACGGTCGTCTAGCCGTTAGAACGCTGGCCTTGTAATCCTGAGGCCTAGGGTTTGATTCCCGGCGGTGCCCTAATTTATAACTTGTGTTGGGCAAGGCCGTGGTCTAGGCAACACGGAGTTTTCCTCCGTGGAATCCCAACAATTACTCCATTCACACACAGAAGAAGGCAATGGCAAACCACTTCTGGATCATCTGCCAAGAACGTATATGAACAGGTCCCAGTCCGAGAAAGAGATGGAAGGATCCTGTTCGTATGGACCTATCGTCAAACAGAACACTAAAGAAATGTGGCACGAAGGAAGTCGCACAAATGAAGGTATTGAAGAACTTCCTGTTCACGTTCTTATAATCAGTAAATGTCACTGAAGTTGACCCACTAGGATCGAAACATGCTGGGCCCTTTCTAAGAAGCTGCGTAAATAATTACATTAACCGTATTTTCACACGCACGCACGCATAAAGTTATGTGAAGATTACTTGTCCCTTACGTTGGATTGCCTTGTCATTAAGTACTTTGTTATTGGCTGTTAAAACTCTGTATCTCCAGTTTCAGACCTTGGGGTCGTTATTCATTCGTCGATTAATGAGCCAGTCATGTGTTCTAAATACCATTTTTTTAACACCCTGTAAGGAAAGTGGAGTAGGATCATGTAACTGTGGTGGGGACCATTCTCAAACAAGATCGATTAAAATAAGTTAGTGGGTCATATGCACGTAAAAGAATAGCGAAATAGTGAACATGGGTAGAATGAGGGATGGATGAAATTAAAATATGTTATGATGAAATGAAAAGCGTATCTCGATCGGATAAATGCCCTAAAGAAGGTGTGATATTGTAAGATTTCAGCTTTTTACAGCGGTGAGTATGAAGATTTCTGTCTTCTGGGTTGTTGCGCTGTGTGGTCTGGTCGATGTTAACCAACGTTTCAGAGGTCATACTGCCTCCGTCATCAGGGCGATGAGTATGAAGATTTCTGTCTTCTGGGTTGTTGCGCCGTGTAGTCTGGTAGATGTTTACCAACGTTTCAGAGGTCATACTGCCTCCGTCATCAGAGTATGAAGATTTCTGTCTTCTGGGTTGTTGTGCTGTGTAGTCTGGTAGATGTTTACCAACGTTTCAGAGGTCATACTGCCTCCATCATCAGGGCGATGAGTATGACAATTTCTGTCTTCTGGGTTGTTACGCTGTGTAGTCTGGTCGATGTTAACCAACGTTTCAGAGGTCATACTGCCGCCATCATCAGAGCGATGAGTATGAAGATTTCTGCCTTCTGGGTTGTTGCGCCGTGTAGTATGGTAGATGTTTACCAACGAATCATCGCCCTGATGACGAAGGCAATATGACCTCTGAAACGTTGGTTAACATCTACCAGACTACACAGCGCAACAACCCAGAAGACACAAATCTTCAGTTGTGATATTCTTTCTACACGGCGACGTTTTGAAACTTCTTAAATCGGAGACCTATTCATCTTCAGACAATTCCCGTAACTGTGCGCGGTGTCTCTGTTCGCGATGCGCGTTCCCCTCAGTTGCTCGCCGGTTCTGAGTAGTGTCACAGTCGCTTGTCGCAGGTTGTGGCCGTAGGATGTAAGCCTGCTGGTTCACCGTTATTGGTGTTGACGATAGGGGCTCAGGATTTGACACGTGGCGTGTGATTGTGACTTCCATAAACAGTGAGAGATTTTCGAGAAACCATTGCCAATATTAAAGAAGAGTTGTGAAGTTGGTTTACGAAACATTTTACTTTGAATATTTAATTTGCTGTGTGATCCTAATTATAAATCATATTTAATGACATGATACGCAAGATGAAAGGTTTTAACACGTTATGTCCTTATTTTCAATGAATACATGAAGATCATTACTACAGTAAAGCAATTTGTTAAGACTAATAGACTGTTGTCAGTTTAGGTGATACAAGTAACTGGTTTTGTATCCACTGAAGTCGCCACAAAATGTAACATGGGCTAACCGTGGTTCATTGTAAACGTGCATTAAAACCAAATTAAAATCATGAGTTTGGTTAGGGAACTTTTGAGCTGAAACAAGATCACAAAATTTCTTTAGTTTCAGATATGTATAAAAGGGTCTGTTACGAAAGAACTAATGTTCATTTGACCATTGCAAGTGAAACTGTCCGACACATGGCCAAATAAACTTCTGAAAGGTATTCACAATTCCTTCGAAAACAGTTTTAATTTTAATTTAATAATATTGATGATGTGCTGACTATGTCATTTCGTTGTCAGTTGGATATTATCTGTGATTTTATTCGTAACATTTATAATCTTCGGGATCAATACTGCGATGTGTATAGATTCTTTAATGTCATTGCCACAAATTAAGATTTACAAGCCAAGTGATGTGCATTTTATTCTTGTGAAATAGTCTACATTTCTTAAAAAGACATATTGGCTGTGAAGACTCATCTGTTTCTTACGTATGCCTTGTGCTGAATGCTGTTCTGGTGCCCAGTTTGACTGTTTTGCGTGTGTCGTTCATAATTTGCTATTCTGAGGACTTGGTTGGTCTGCAGTCTTTGTTCTTATGCGTGCGGTCTCCATGCGCTAAGAAGACAAGTATCTTCGAGGTCATCTCGTAGGAGTGGTGAGTAGGAGATTGATAAACAGCTTTTTAATAAAAACTGTGTGCGGCGTTTGACTAAAGTTGAAATCAAGCGGCACGAACGTTGAAGGGCGACTGCAAATTACAGTATAGATTTAAAAGGTTTTTATTCAGACCACGTATTGGAAAATAGATTGCTTTACAACAGTGGTCCAACATCAAAGTTTTTGTTTATAGCTGTTCAGTTTCGGAAAGCGGTGATGATGTTCAACTACGAACCCGGGCGATTCTGATCCCCGCATGGTTAGAAATGTTTACTAACCACTTTCATGAAACGTAGTTTCTTCAGTAAACACGGTATGTTCCCGAAGAATTCTTCATCCTCTTGAACTGCGAATGCCACATAATATTGAATACACTGCTAGGAGACTGCTCCTCAAATCTTATTTGGTAAGGACGTTCTGCAGCGGTCGATGAATGCGTTTCATCATATACAGAACAGCAAAAAGCACGCTTCCTACGATTGTAATCCGCCAATAATAATTCATAGGATCTGCACGTCTTTTAGGGAAAAGCCTGGAAACTCCAGAAGTACGTTGGGAAATTTGAATTTTTGCCCAAGGTTGTAGAGAAATTTGTTTTCGAGTACTTTACCTAAATAAAACATCATTAATTCTTTTAAATTGTAATGTAACTTTTGCTCAAGATGTATAATGCAGTTGCATGAAAGAAACTTAATAACTACGTTGGTTTCTTGGTGTTAAAGTATAAGTGCCAATTCCGACCGCTAGACTTCGGAGTTCATCTGCGAAACTATTTTTAATGCTGAAAATAGTTCTTTTCGGAAAAAACTTTATAATACGGTAACCTTGCACTTGAGTCATTTTGGCATGAACATATTCAATGTTGCAATATTAGTCTTGTTTATCAGCAGACGCAACGAAAACATAATATAAGTTGAAAAAAAAGCTAAACAAACCTGACACAAAAGTGGACATAGACCGATATTAAATGATGCAGCAAAGTCTCCATTTAAAAGTATTCTTTGTCAAGACTATGAAAAATTGAATTTCGAATAACCTTGAAAAATTAAAAGTTCTCTATTTTCAAACTCTTGGACTTACATTCACAGGACTCTGACATGGCGATGACATATAGTTTAAAAAAAATACATGAGTTATGTCTCTCAGATTCCTACAGATCGGGAGATATATTCCTTTTTAAGTTGACTTTCGAATACCCTTGAAGAATTAAAAGGTCTCTATCTTCCAACACCTTGTACTTACATTGTCGTGACCCTGCCATGACTATGACATATACGTTACCTCGAAAGTGACATAAGTTTTGTCTCTCAGATTCATACAGATCGGGAGATATATGCCTTTGAAAAAGTGAGTTTCGAATACCCTTGAAACATTGAAAAGTCACTATCCTCCAAACCCTTGTACTTACAAGGACGTGACTCTGACATGACGATGTTATATACGTTACCTCAAACTGACATTAGTTGTGTATCTCAGTTTCCTACAGATCGGGAGATATATGCCTTTGAAACATTGACTTTCGGATAACTTTCAAAAATTAAAAGTTCTCTATCCTGCAAACCCTTGGAATTACAATGACGTCACTTTGAAATGAAGATGACATATCTGTTACCTTAAACTGACATCAGTTTTGACCTTCAGGTTCCTACAGATCGGGAGATATATGCCTTTGAAAAATTAACTTTCGAATAAATTTCAAAAATTAAAAGTTCTCTATCCTGCAAACACTTGGATTAACATTGACGTGACTCTGACGTGACGATGATATATACGTAACCTCAAACTGTCATGAGTTGCGTCTCTCAGTTTCGTAGATATCGGGAGATATATGCCTTTGAAAAAGTGAGTTTCGTATACCCCTGAAAAATTAAAAGTTCTCTATCCTGCAAACACTTGGACTTACATTGACGTGACTCTGATATGACGATGACATTTACGTTACCTGAAACTGACATGATTGTTGTCTCTCAGTTTCCTACATATCGGGAGATATATGCCTTTGAAAAATTGACTTCCGAATAACCTTCACAAATTAAAAGTTCTCTATCCTGCAAACCGTTGTACTTACATTGAAGTGACTTTGACATGACGATGACATATATGATACCTCAAACTGATATAAGTTTTCTCTCTGAGTTTCCTGCAGATCGGCAGATATATGCCTTTGAAAAATTGACTTTCGAATGCCCTTCAAAAATTAAAAGTTCTCAATCCTGCAAACCCTTGGACTTATATTGACGTGACTTTTACATGACGATGACATATATGTTCCCTCAAACTGACATGAGATTTGTCTCTCAGATTCCTACAGATCGGGAGATATTTGCCTCTTCAAGAATTGACTTTCGAATAATCTCGAAAAATTAAAATGTCTCTATCCTCCAAACCCTTTGACATATATTGACGTGACTCTGACATGAAGTTGACATATACGTTCCCTTAAAGTGACATTAGTTTTTTCGCTGAGATTCCTACAGATCGGGAGATATTTGCATTTTCAAAAATTGACTTTAGAATAATCTCGAAACATTAAGATGTTTGTATCCTCCAAACCTTTCGACTTACATTGACGAGACTCTGACATGAAGTTGACATATACGTTCCCTCAAAGTGACATAAGTTTTGTCTCTCAGATTCCTACAGATCGGGAGATATTTGCCTTTTCAAAAATTGACTTTCGAATAATCTCGAAAAATTAAAATGCCTCTACCCTCCAAACCATTGGACATACATTGACGTGACTCTGACATAACGTTGACATATACGTTCCCTCAAAGTGATATAAGTTTTGTCTCTCGGATTGCTACAGATCGGGAGATATTTGCCTTTTCAAAAATTGACTTTCGAATAATCTCGAAAAATTTAAATGTTTCTATCCTCCAAACCCTTGGACATACATTGACGTGACTCTGACATGAAGTTGACATATACGTTCCCTCAAAGTGACATAGGATTTGTCTCTCAGAATCCTACAGATCGGGAGATATTTGCCTTTTCAAAAATTGACTTTCGAATAATTTCGTAAAATTACTATGTCTCTAACCTCTAAACCCTTGGACATACATTGACGTGACCCTGACATGACGATGACATATATGTTCCCTCAAAGTGACATAAGTTTTCTTTCTGAGATTCCTACAGATCGGAAGATATTTACCTTTTCAAAAATTGACTTTCGTATAATCTCGAAAAATTAAAATGTCTCTATCCTTCAAACCCTTAGACATACATTGACGTGACTCTGACATAAAGTTGACATATACGTTCCCTCAAAGTGACATAAGTTTTGTCTCTCAGATTCCTACAGATCGGGAGATATTTGCCTTTTCAAAAATTGACTTTCGAAAAATCTCGCAAAATTAAAATGTCTCTATCCTCCAAACCCTTGGACATACATTGACGTGACTCTGACTTGACTCTGACATATACATTCCCTCAAAGTACATAAGTTTTGTCTCAGATTCCTACAGATCGGGAGATATTTGCCTTTTCAAAAATTGACTTTCGAATAATCTCGAAAAATTAAAATGTCTCTATCCTCCAAACCCATGGACATACATTGACAAGACTCTTACATGACGATGACATATACCTTCCCACAAAGTGACATCAGTTTTGTCTCTCAGATTCCTACAGATCGGGAGATATTTGCCTCTTCAATAATTGACTTTGGAATAATCTCGAAAAATTAAAATGTCTCTATCCTCCAAACCCTTAGACATATATTGACGTGACTCTGACATGAAGTTGACATAAACGTTCCCTTAAAGTGATATAAGTTTTGTTGCTGAGATTCCTACAGATCGGGAGATATTTGCCTTTTCAAAAATTGACTTTCGAATAATCTCGAAAAATTAAAATGTCTCTATCCTCCAAACCCTTGGACATACATTGACGTGACTCTGACTTGACGTTGACATATACGTTCCCTTAAAGTGACTTAAGTTTTATCTCTCAGATTATTACAGATCGGGAGATATTTGCCTTTTCAAAAATCGACTTTCGAATAATCTCGAAAAATTAAAATGTCTCTATTCTCTAAACCCTTGGACATACATTCACGTGACCCTGACATGACGATGACATATATGTTCCCTCAAAGTGACATAAGTTTTGTTTCTGAGATTCCTACAGATCGGAAGATATTTACCTCTTCACAAATTGGCTTTCAAATAATCTCGAAAAATTAAAATATCTCTATCCTTCAAACCCTTAGACATACATTGACGTGACTCTGACATAAAGTTGACATTTACGTTCCCTCAAAGTGACATTAGTTTTGTCTCTCAGATTCCTACAAATCGGGACATATTTGCCTTTTCAAAAATTGACTTTCTAATAATCTCGAAAAATTAAAATGTCTATATCCTCCAAACCCTTGGACATACATTGACGTGACTCTGACTTGACGTTGACATATACGTTCCCTTAAAGTGATATAAGTTTTGTCGCTGAGATTCTTACAGATCGGGAGATATTTGCATTTTCAGAAATTGACTTTCGAATAATCTCCAAGCATTTAGATGTCTCTATCCTCCAAACCCTTCGACTTACATTGACGTGACTCTGACTTGACGTTGACATATACGTTCCCTTAAAGTGATATAAGTTTTGTCGCTGAGATTCTTACAGATCGGGAGATATTTGCCTTTTCAAAAATCGACTTTCGAATAATCTCTAAAAATTTAAATGTCTCTATCCTCCAAACCCTTGGACACACATTGACGTGACTCTGACATGAAGTTGACATACACGTTCCCTCAAAGTGACATAAGGTTTGTCTCTTAGATTCCTACAGATCGGGAGATATTTGCCTTCACAAAAATTGACTTTCGAATAACCTCGAAAAATCAAGATGTCTCTATCCTCCAAACCCTTTGACATACATTTACGTGACTCTGACATGAAGTTGACATATACCTTCCCTCAAAGTGACATAAGTTTTGTCTATCAGATTCCTACAGATCGGGAGATATTTGCTTTTTCAAAAATTGACTTTCGAATAATCTCGAAAAATTAAAATGTCTCTATCATCCAAACCCTTGGACATACTTTGACGTGACTCTGACTTGACTGTGACATATACATTCCCTCAAAGAAACATAAGTTTTGTCTTTCAGATTCCTACAGATCGAGAGATATTTGCCTTTTCAAAAATTGACGTTCGTATAATCTCGAAAAATTAAAATGCCTCTATCCTCCAAACCCTTGGACATACAATTACGTGACTCTGACATTGAAGTTGACATATACGTTCCTTCAAAGCGACATCAGTTATGTCTCTCAGATTCCTAGAGATCGGGAGATATTTGCTTTTTGAAAAATTGAATTTCGAATAATCTCGAAAAATTGAAATGTCTCTATCCTCCAAACCCTTGGACATACATTGACGTGACTCTGACATGAAGTTGACATATACGTTCCCTCAAAGTGACATAGGATTTGTCTATCAGAATCCTACAGATCGGGAGATATTTGCCTTTTCAAAAATTGACTTTCGAATAATCTCGTAAAATTTCTATGTCTCTATCCTCTAAACCCTTGGACATACATTGACGTGACCCTGACATGACGATGACATATATGTTCTCTCAAAGTGACATAAGTTTTGTTTCTAAGATTCCTACAGATCGGAAGATATTTGCCTTTTCTTAAATTGACTTTCGAATAATCTCGAAAAATTAAAATGTCTCTATCCTCCAAACCCTTGGACATACATTGACGTGACTCTGATTTGACTCTGACATATACATTTCCTCAAAGTGACATAAGCGTTGTCTTTCAGATTCCTACAGATCGATAGATATTTGCCTTTTCAAAAATTGACTTTCGAATAATCTCGAAAAATTTAAATGTCTCTATCCTCCAAACCCTTGGACATACATTGACGTGACTCTGACAGGAAGTTGACATATACGTTCCCTCAAAGTGACACAAGCTTTGTCTTTCAGATTCCTACTGATCGGGAGATATTTGCCTTTTAAAAATTGACTTTCGAATAATCTCGAAAAATTTAAATGTCTCTATCCTCCAAACCCTTGGACATACATTGACGTGACTCTGACAGGAATTTGACATATAAGTTCCCTCAAAGTGATATAAGTTTTGTAATTCAGATTCCTACAGATCGGGAGATATTTGCCTTTTAAAAATTGACTTTCGAATAATCTCGAAAAATTCAAATGTCTCTATCCTCCAAACCCTTGGACATACATTGACGAGAATCTGACATGAAGTTGACATATACGTTCCCTCAAAGTGGCATAAGTTTTCTCTCAGATTCCTTCAGATCGGGAGATATTTGCCTTTTAAAAATTGACTTTCGAATAATCTCGAAAAATTCAAATGTCTCTATCCTCCAAACCCTTGGACATACATTGACGTGACTCTGACAGGAAGTTGACATATACGTTCCCTCAAAGTGACATAAGCTTTGTCTTTCAGATTCCTACTGATCGGGAGATATTTGCCTTTTAAAAATTGAATTTCGAATAATCTCGAAAAATTAAAATGTCTCTATCCTCCAAACCCTTGGACATACATTGACGAGAATCTGACATGAAGTTGACATATACGTTCCCTCAAAGTGGCATAAGTTTTGTCTCAGATTCCTACAGATCGGGAGATATTTGCCTTTTAAAAATTGACTTTCGAATAATCTCGAAAAATTCAAATGTCTCTATCCTCCAAACCCTTTTACATACATTGACGTGACTCTGACATGAAGTTTACATATGCGTTCCCTAAAAAGTGACATAAGTTTTGTTTCTAAGATTCCTACAGATCGGAAGATATTTGCCTTTTCATAAATTGACTTTCGAATAATCTCGAAAAATTAAAATGTCTCTATCCTTCAAACCCTTAGACATACATTGACGTGACTCTGACATGAAGTTGACATATACGTTCCCTCAAAGTGACATAACTTTTGTCTCTCAGATTCCTACAGATCGGGAGATATTTGCCTTTTCAAAAATTGACTTTCGAATAATCTCGAAAAATTAAACCCTTGGACATACATTGACGTGACTCTGCCTTGACGTTGACATATACGTTCCCTCAAAGTGACATAAGTTTTGTCTCAGATTCCTACAGATCGGGAAATATTTGCTTTTTCAAAAATTGACTTTCGAATAATCTCGAAAAATTAAAATGTCTCTATCCTCCAAACCCTTGGACATACATTGACGTGACTCTGATTTGACTCTGACATATACATTTAATCAAAGTGACATAAGCTTTGTCTTTCAGATTCCTACAGATCGATAGATATTTGCCTTTTCAAAAATTGACTTTCGAATAATCTCGAAAAATTAAAATGTCTCTATCCTCCAAACCCTTGGACATACATTGACGTGACTCTGATTTGACTCTGACATATACATTTCCTCAAAGTGACATAAGCATTGTCTTTCAGATTCCTACAGATCGATAGATATTTGCCTTTTCAAAAATTGACTTTCGAATAATCTCGAAAAATTAAAATGTCTCTATCCTCCAAACCCATGGACATACATTGACAAGACTCTTACATGACGATGACATACACCTTCCCACAAAGTGACATCAGTTTTGTCTCTCAGATTCCTACAGATCGGGAGATATTTGCCTCTTCAATAATTGACTTTGGAATAATCTCGAAAAATTAAAATGTCTCTATCCTCCAAACCCTTAGACATATATTGACGTGACTCTGACATGAAGTTGACATAAACGTTCCCTTAAAGTGATATAAGTTTTGTTGCTGAGATTCCTACAGATCGGGAGATATTTGCCTTTTCAAAAATTGACTTTCGAATAATCTCGAAAAATTAAAATGTCTCTATCCTCCAAACCCTTGGACATACATTGACGTGACTCTGACTTGACGTTGACATATACGTTCCCTTAAAGTGACTTAAGTTTTATCTCTCAGATTATTACAGATCGGGAGATATTTGCCTTTTCAAAAATCGACTTTCGAATAATCTCGAAAAATTAAAATGTCTCTATCCTTTAAACCCTTGGACATACATTGACGTGACTCTGACTTGACGTTGACATATACGTTCCCTTAAAGTGATATAAGTTTTGTCGCTGAGATTCTTACAGATCGGGAGATATTTGCATTTTCAGAAATTGACTTTCGAATAATCTCCAAGCATTTAGATGTCTCTATCCTCCAAACCCTTCGACTTACATTGACGTGACTCTGACTTGACTCTGACATATACGTTCCCTTAAAGTCACATAAGTTTTGTCTCTCAGATTCCTACAGATCGGGAGATATTTGCCTTTTCAAAAATCGACTTTCGAATAATCTCGAAAAATTAAAATGTCTCTATCCTTCAAACCCTTAGACATACATTGACGTGACTCTGAGATGAAGTTGTCATATACGTTCCCTCAACGTGACATAAGTTTTGTCTCTCAGATTTCTACAGATCGGGAGATATTTGCTTTTCAAAAATTGACTTTCGAATAATCTCTAAAAATTTAAATGTCTCTATCCTCCAAACCCTTGGACACACATTGACGTGACTCTGACATGAAGTTGACATACACGTTCCCTCAAAGTGACATAAGGTTTGTCTCTTAGATTCCTACAGATCGGGAGATATTTGCCTTCACAAAAATTGACTTTCGAATAACCTCGAAAAATCAAGATGTCTCTATCCTCCAAACCCTTTGACATACATTTACGTGACTCTGACATGAAGTTGACATATACCTTCCCTTAAAGTGATATAAGTTTTGTTGCTGAGATTCCTACAGATCGGGAGATATTTGCCTTTTCAAAAATTGACTTTCGAATAATCTCGAAAAATTAAAATGTCTCTATCCTCCAAACCCTTGGACATACATTGACGTGACTCTGACTTGACGTTGACATATACGTTCCCTTAAAGTGACTTAAGTTTTATCTCTCAGATTATTACAGATCGGGAGATATTTGCCTTTTCAAAAATCGACTTTCGAATAATCTCGAAAAATTAAAATGTCTCTATCCTCTAAACCCTTGGACATACATTCACGTGACCCTGACATGACGATGACATATATGTTCCCTCAAAGTGACATAAGTTTTGTTTCTGAGATTCCTACAGATCGGAAGATATTTACCTCTTCACAAATTGGCTTTCAAATAATCTCGAAAAATTAAAATATCTCTATCCTTCAAACCCTTAGACATACATTGACGTGACTCTGACATAAAGTTGACATTTACGTTCCCTCAAAGTGACATTAGTTTTGTCTCTCAGATTCCTACAAATCGGGACATATTTGCCTTTTCAAAAATTGACTTTCTAATAATCTCGAAAAATTAAAATGTCTATATCCTCCAAACCCTTGGACATACATTGACGTGACTCTGACTTGACGTTGACATATACGTTCCCTTAAAGTGATATAAGTTTTGTCGCTGAGATTCTTACAGATCGGGAGATATTTGCATTTTCAGAAATTGACTTTCGAATAATCTCCAAGCATTTAGATGTCTCTATCCTCCAAACCCTTCGACTTACAAGGACGTGACTCTGACATGACGATGTTATATACGTTACCTCAAACTGACATGAGTTGTGTATCTCAGTTTCCTACAGATCGGGAGATATATGCCTTTGAAACATTGACTTTCGGATAACTTTCAAAAATTAAAAGTTCTCTATCCTGCAAACCCTTGGAATTACAATGACGTCACTTTGAAATGAAGATGACATATCTGTTACCTTAAACTGACATAAGTTTTGACCTTCAGGTTCCTACAGATCGGGAGATATATGCCTTTGAAAAATTAACTTTCGAATAAATTTCAAAAATTAAAAGTTCTCTATCCTGCAAACACTTGGATTAACATTGACGTGACTCTGACGTGACGATGATATATACGTAACCTCAAACTGTCATGAGTTGCGTCTCTCAGTTTCGTAGATATCGGGAGATATATGCCTTTGAAAAAGTGAGTTTCGTATACCCCTGAAAAATTAAAAGTTCTCTATCCTGCAAACACTTGGACTTACATTGACGTGACTCTGATATGACGATGACATTTACGTTACCTGAAACTGACATGATTGTTGTCTCTCAGTTTCCTACATATCGGGAGATATATGCCTTTGAAAAATTGACTTCCGAATAACCTTCACAAATTAAAAGTTCTCTATCCTGCAAACCGTTGTACTTACGTTGAAGTGACTTTGACATGACGATGACATATATGATACCTCAAACTGATATAAGTTTTCTCTCTGAGTTTCCTGCAGATCGGCAGATATATGCCTTTGAAAAATTGACTTTCGAATGCCCTTCAAAAATTAAAAGTTCTCAATCCTGCAAACCCTTGGACTTATATTGACGTGACTTTTACATGACGATGACATATATGTTCCCTCAAACTGACATGAGATTTGTCTCTCAGATTCCTACAGATCGGGAGATATTTGCCTCTTCAAGAATTGACTTTCGAATAATCTCGAAAAATTTAAATGTCTCTATCCTCCAAACCCTTTGACATATATTGACGTGACTCTGACATGAAGTTGACATATACGTTCCCTTAAAGTGACATTAGTTTTTTCGCTGAGATTCCTACAGATCGGGAGATATTTGCATTTTCAAAAATTGACTTTAGAATAATCTCGAAACATTAAGATGTTTGTATCCTCCAAACCTTTCGACTTACATTGACGAGACTCTGACATGAAGTTGACATATACGTTCCCTCAAAGTGACATAAGTTTTGCCTCTCAGATTCCTACAGATCGGGAGATATTTGCCTTTTCAAAAATTGACTTTCGAATAATCTCGAAAAATTAAAATGCCTCTACCCTCCAAACCATTGGACATACATTGACGTGACTCTGACATGAAGTTGACATATACGTTCCCTCAAAGTGACATAGGATTTGTCTCTCAGAATCCTACAGATCGGGAGATATTTGCCTTTTCAAAAATTGACTTTCGAATAATTTCGTAAAATTACTATGTCTCTATCCTCTAAACCCTTGGACATACATTGACGTGACCCTGACATGACGATGACATATATGTTCCCTCAAAGTGACATAAGTTTTCTTTCTGAGATTCCTACAGATCGGAAGATATTTACCTTTTCAAAAATTGACTTTCGTATAATCTCGAAAAATTAAAATGTCTCTATCCTTCAAACCCTTAGACATACATTGACGTGACTCTGACATAAAGTTGACATATACGTTCCCTCAAAGTGACATAAGTTTTGTCTCTCAGATTCCTACAGATCGGGAGATATTTGCCTTTTCAAAAATTGACTTTCGAAAAATCTCGCAAAATTAAAATGTCTCTATCCTCCAAACCCTTGGACATACATTGACGTGACTCTGACTTGACTCTGACATATACATTCCCTCAAAGTACATAAGTTTTGTCTCAGATTCCTACAGATCGGGAGATATTTGCCTTTTCAAAAATTGACTTTCGAATAATCTCGAAAAATTAAAATGTCTCTATCCTCCAAACCCATGGACATACATTGACAAGACTCTTACATGACGATGACATATACCTTCCCACAAAGTGACATCAGTTTTGTCTCTCAGATTCCTACAGATCGGGAGATATTTGCCTCTTCAATAATTGACTTTGGAATAATCTCGAAAAATTAAAATGTCTCTATCCTCCAAACCCTTAGACATATATTGACGTGACTCTGACATGAAGTTGACATAAACGTTCCCTTAAAGTGATATAAGTTTTGTTGCTGAGATTCCTACAGATCGGGAGATATTTGCCTTTTCAAAAATTGACTTTCGAATAATCTCGAAAAATTAAAATGTCTCTATCCTCCAAACCCTTGGACATACATTGACGTGACTCTGACTTGACGTTGACATATACGTTCCCTTAAAGTGACTTAAGTTTTATCTCTCAGATTATTACAGATCGGGAGATATTTGCCTTTTCAAAAATCGACTTTCGAATAATCTCGAAAAATTAAAATGTCTCTATCCTCTAAACCCTTGGACATACATTCACGTGACCCTGACATGACGATGACATATATGTTCCCTCAAAGTGACATAAGTTTTGTTTCTGAGATTCCTACAGATCGGAAGATATTTACCTCTTCACAAATTGGCTTTCAAATAATCTCGAAAAATTAAAATATCTCTATCCTTCAAACCCTTAGACATACATTGACGTGACTCTGACATAAAGTTGACATTTACGTTCCCTCAAAGTGACATTAGTTTTGTCTCTCAGATTCCTACAAATCGGGACATATTTGCCTTTTCAAAAATTGACTTTCTAATAATCTCGAAAAATTAAAATGACTATATCCTCCAAACCCTTGGACATACATTGACGTGACTCTGACTTGACGTTGACATATACGTTCCCTTAAAGTGATATAAGTTTTGTCGCTGAGATTCTTACAGATCGGGAGATATTTGCATTTTCAGAAATTGACTTTCGAATAATCTCCAAGCATTTAGATGTCTCTATCCTCCAAACCCTTCGACTTACATTGACGTGACTCTGACTTGACGTTGACATATACGTTCCCTTAAAGTGATATAAGTTTTGTCGCTGAGATTCTTACAGATCGGGAGATATTTGCCTTTTCAAAAATCGACTTTCGAATAATCTCTAAAAATTTAAATGTCTCTATCCTCCAAACCCTTGGACACACATTGACGTGACTCTGACATGAAGTTGACATACACGTTCCCTCAAAGTGACATAAGGTTTGTCTCTTAGATTCCTACAGATCGGGAGATATTTGCCTTCACAAAAATTGACTTTCGAATAACCTCGAAAAATCAAGATGTCTCTATCCTCCAAACCCTTTGACATACATTTACGTGACTCTGACATGAAGTTGACATATACCTTCCCTCAAAGTGACATAAGTTTTGTCTATCAGATTCCTACAGATCGGGAGATATTTGCTTTTTCAAAAATTGACTTTCGAATAATCTCGAAAAATTAAAATGTCTCTATCATCCAAACCCTTGGACATACTTTGACGTGACTCTGACTTGACTGTGACATATACATTCCCTCAAAGAAACATAAGTTTTGTCTTTCAGATTCCTACAGATCGAGAGATATTTGCCTTTTCAAAAATTGACGTTCGTATAATCTCGAAAAATTAAAATGCCTCTATCCTCCAAACCCTTGGACATACAATTACGTGACTCTGACATTGAAGTTGACATATACGTTCCTTCAAAGCGACATCAGTTATGTCTCTCAGATTCCTAGAGATCGGGAGATATTTGCTTTTTGAAAAATTGAATTTCGAATAATCTCGAAAAATTGAAATGTCTCTATCCTCCAAACCCTTGGACATACATTGACGTGACTCTGACATGAAGTTGACATATACGTTCCCTCAAAGTGACATAGGATTTGTCTATCAGAATCCTACAGATCGGGAGATATTTGCCTTTTCAAAAATTGACTTTCGAATAATCTCGTAAAATTTCTATGTCTCTATCCTCTAAACCCTTGGACATACATTGACGTGACCCTGACATGACGATGACATATATGTTCTCTCAAAGTGACATAAGTTTTGTTTCTAAGATTCCTACAGATCGGAAGATATTTGCCTTTTCTTAAATTGACTTTCGAATAATCTCGAAAAATTAAAATGTCTCTATCCTCCAAACCCTTGGACATACATTGACGTGACTCTGATTTGACTCTGACATATACATTTCCTCAAAGTGACATAAGCGTTGTCTTTCAGATTCCTACAGATCGATAGATATTTGCCTTTTCAAAAATTGACTTTCGAATAATCTCGAAAAATTTAAATGTCTCTATCCTCCAAACCCTTGGACATACATTGACGTGACTCTGACAGGAAGTTGACATATACGTTCCCTCAAAGTGACACAAGCTTTGTCTTTCAGATTCCTACTGATCGGGAGATATTTGCCTTTTAAAAATTGACTTTCGAATAATCTCGAAAAATTTAAATGTCTCTATCCTCCAAACCCTTGGACATACATTGACGTGACTCTGACAGGAATTTGACATATAAGTTCCCTCAAAGTGATATAAGTTTTGTAATTCAGATTCCTACAGATCGGGAGATATTTGCCTTTTAAAAATTGACTTTCGAATAATCTCGAAAAATTCAAATGTCTCTATCCTCCAAACCCTTGGACATACATTGACGAGAATCTGACATGAAGTTGACATATACGTTCCCTCAAAGTGGCATAAGTTTTCTCTCAGATTCCTTCAGATCGGGAGATATTTGCCTTTTAAAAATTGACTTTCGAATAATCTCGAAAAATTCAAATGTCTCTATCCTCCAAACCCTTGGACATACATTGACGTGACTCTGACAGGAAGTTGACATATACGTTCCCTCAAAGTGACATAAGCTTTGTCTTTCAGATTCCTACTGATCGGGAGATATTTGCCTTTTAAAAATTGAATTTCGAATAATCTCGAAAAATTAAAATGTCTCTATCCTCCAAACCCTTGGACATACATTGACGAGAATCTGACATGAAGTTGACATATACGTTCCCTCAAAGTGGCATAAGTTTTGTCTCAGTTTCCTACAGATCGGGAGATATTTGCCTTTTAAAAATTGACTTTCGAATAATCTCGAAAAATTCAAATGTCTCTATCCTCCAAACCCTTTTACATACATTGACGTGACTCTGACATGAAGTTTACATATGCGTTCCCTAAAAAGTGACATAAGTTTTGTTTCTAAGATTCCTACAGATCGGAAGATATTTGCCTTTTCATAAATTGACTTTCGAATAATCTCGAAAAATTAAAATGTCTCTATCCTTCAAACCCTTAGACATACATTGACGTGACTCTGACATGAAGTTGACATATACGTTCCCTCAAAGTGACATAACTTTTGTCTCTCAGATTCCTACAGATCGGGAGATATTTGCCTTTTCAAAAATTGACTTTCGAATAATCTCGAAAAATTAAACCCTTGGACATACATTGACGTGACTCTGCCTTGACGTTGACATATACGTTCCCTCAAAGTGACATAAGTTTTGTCTCAGATTCCTACAGATCGGGAAATATTTGCTTTTTCAAAAATTGACTTTCGAATAATCTCGAAAAATTAAAATGTCTCTATCCTCCAAACCCTTGGACATACATTGACGTGACTCTGATTTGACTCTGACATATACATTTAATCAAAGTGACATAAGCTTTGTCTTTCAGATTCCTACAGATCGATAGATATTTGCCTTTTCAAAAATTGACTTTCGAATAATCTCGAAAAATTAAAATGTCTCTATCCTCCAAACCCTTGGACATACATTGACGTGACTCTGATTTGACTCTGACATATACATTTCCTCAAAGTGACATAAGCATTGTCTTTCAGATTCCTACAGATCGATAGATATTTGCCTTTTCAAAAATTGACTTTCGAATAATCTCGAAAAATTAAAATGTCTCTATCCTCCAAACCCATGGACATACATTGACAAGACTCTTACATGACGATGACATACACCTTCCCACAAAGTGACATCAGTTTTGTCTCTCAGATTCCTACAGATCGGGAGATATTTGCCTCTTCAATAATTGACTTTGGAATAATCTCGAAAAATTAAAATGTCTCTATCCTCCAAACCCTTAGACATATATTGACGTGACTCTGACATGAAGTTGACATAAACGTTCCCTTAAAGTGATATAAGTTTTGTTGCTGAGATTCCTACAGATCGGGAGATATTTGCCTTTTCAAAAATTGACTTTCGAATTATCTCGAAAAATTAAAATGTCTCTATCCTCCAAACCCTTGGACATACATTGACGTGACTCTGACTTGACGTTGACATATACGTTCCCTTAAAGTGACTTAAGTTTTATCTCTCAGATTATTACAGATCGGGAGATATTTGCCTTTTCAAAAATCGACTTTCGAATAATCTCGAAAAATTAAAATGTCTCTATCCTTTAAACCCTTGGACATACATTGACGTGACTCTGACTTGACGTTGACATATACGTTCCCTTAAAGTGATATAAGTTTTGTCGCTGAGATTCTTACAGATCGGGAGATATTTGCATTTTCAGAAATTGACTTTCGAATAATCTCCAAGCATTTAGATGTCTCTATCCTCCAAACCCTTCGACTTACATTGACGTGACTCTGACTTGACTCTGACATATACGTTCCCTTAAAGTCACATAAGTTTTGTCTCTCAGATTCCTACAGATCGGGAGATATTTGCCTTTTCAAAAATCGACTTTCGAATAATCTCGAAAAATTAAAATGTCTCTATCCTTCAAACCCTTAGACATACATTGACGTGACTCTGAGATGAAGTTGTCATATACGTTCCCTCAACGTGACATAAGTTTTGTCTCTCAGATTTCTACAGATCGGGAGATATTTGCTTTTCAAAAATTGACTTTCGAATAATCTCTAAAAATTTAAATGTCTCTATCCTCCAAACCCTTGGACACACATTGACGTGACTCTGACATGAAGTTGACATACACGTTCCCTCAAAGTGACATAAGGTTTGTCTCTTAGATTCCTACAGATCGGGAGATATTTGCCTTCACAAAAATTGACTTTCGAATAACCTCGAAAAATCAAGATGTCTCTATCCTCCAAACCCTTTGACATACATTTACGTGACTCTGACATGAAGTTGACATATACCTTCCCTTAAAGTGATATAAGTTTTGTTGCTGAGATTCCTACAGATCGGGAGATATTTGCCTTTTCAAAAATTGACTTTCGAATAATCTCGAAAAATTAAAATGTCTCTATCCTCCAAACCCTTGGACATACATTGACGTGACTCTGACTTGACGTTGACATATACGTTCCCTTAAAGTGACTTAAGTTTTATCTCTCAGATTATTACAGATCGGGAGATATTTGCCTTTTCAAAAATCGACTTTCGAATAATCTCGAAAAATTAAAATGTCTCTATCCTCTAAACCCTTGGACATACATTCACGTGACCCTGACATGACGATGACATATATGTTCCCTCAAAGTGACATAAGTTTTGTTTCTGAGATTCCTACAGATCGGAAGATATTTACCTCTTCACAAATTGGCTTTCAAATAATCTCGAAAAATTAAAATATCTCTATCCTTCAAACCCTTAGACATACATTGACGTGACTCTGACATAAAGTTGACATTTACGTTCCCTCAAAGTGACATTAGTTTTGTCTCTCAGATTCCTACAAATCGGGACATATTTGCCTTTTCAAAAATTGACTTTCTAATAATCTCGAAAAATTAAAATGTTTATATCCTCCAAACCCTTGGACATACATTGACGTGACTCTGACTTGACGTTGACATATACGTTCCCTTAAAGTGATATAAGTTTTGTCGCTGAGATTCTTACAGATCGGGAGATATTTGCATTTTCAGAAATTGACTTTCGAATAATCTCCAAGCATTTAGATGTCTCTATCCTCCAAACCCTTCGACTTACAAGGACGTGACTCTGACATGACGATGTTATATACGTTACCTCAAACTGACATGAGTTGTGTATCTCAGTTTCCTACAGATCGGGAGATATATGCCTTTGAAACATTGACTTTCGGATAACTTTCAAAAATTAAAAGTTCTCTATCCTGCAAACCCTTGGAATTACAATGACGTCACTTTGAAATGAAGATGACATATCTGTTACCTTAAACTGACATCAGTTTTGACCTTCAGGTTCCTACAGATCGGGAGATATATGCCTTTGAAAAATTAACTTTCGAATAAATTTCAAAAATTAAAAGTTCTCTATCCTGCAAACACTTGGATTAACATTGACGTGACTCTGACGTGACGATGATATATACGTAACCTCAAACTGTCATGAGTTGCGTCTCTCAGTTTCGTAGATATCGGGAGATATATGCCTTTGAAAAAGTGAGTTTCGTATACCCCTGAAAAATTAAAAGTTCTCTATCCTGCAAACACTTGGACTTACATTGACGTGACTCTGATATGACGATGACATTTACGTTACCTGAAACTGACATGATTGTTGTCTCTCAGTTTCCTACATATCGGGAGATATATGCCTTTGAAAAATTGACTTCCGAATAACCTTCACAAATTAAAAGTTCTCTATCCTGCAAACCGTTGTACTTACGTTGAAGTGACTTTGACATGACGATGACATATATGATACCTCAAACTGATATAAGTTTTCTCTCTGAGTTTCCTGCAGATCGGCAGATATATGCCTTTGAAAAATTGACTTTCGAATGCCCTTCAAAAATTAAAAGTTCTCAATCCTGCAAACCCTTGGACTTATATTGACGTGACTTTTACATGACGATGACATATATGTTCCCTCAAACTGACATGAGATTTGTCTCTCAGATTCCTACAGATCGGGAGATATTTGCCTCTTCAAGAATTGACTTTCGAATAATCTCGAAAAATTAAAATGTCTCTATCCTCCAAACCCTTTGACATATATTGACGTGACTCTGACATGAAGTTGACATATACGTTCCCTTAAAGTGACATTAGTTTTTTCGCTGAGATTCCTACAGATCGGGAGATATTTGCATTTTCAAAAATTGACTTTAGAATAATCTCGAAACATTAAGATGTTTGTATCCTCCAAACCTTTCGACTTACATTGACGAGACTCTGACATGAAGTTGACATATACGTTCCCTCAAAGTGACATAAGTTTTGCCTCTCAGATTCCTACAGATCGGGAGATATTTGCCTTTTCAAAAATTGACTTTCGAATAATCTCGAAAAATTAAAATGCCTCTACCCTCCAAACCATTGGACATACATTGACGTGACTCTGACATGAAGTTGACATATACGTTCCCTCAAAGTGACATAGGATTTGTCTCTCAGAATCCTACAGATCGGGAGATATTTGCCTTTTCAAAAATTGACTTTCGAATAATTTCGTAAAATTACTATGTCTCTATCCTCTAAACCCTTGGACATACATTGACGTGACCCTGACATGACGATGACATATATGTTCCCTCAAAGTGACATAAGTTTTCTTTCTGAGATTCCTACAGATCGGAAGATATTTACCTTTTCAAAAATTGACTTTCGTATAATCTCGAAAAATTAAAATGTCTCTATCCTTCAAACCCTTAGACATACATTGACGTGACTCTGACATAAAGTTGACATATACGTTCCCTCAAAGTGACATAAGTTTTGTCTCTCAGATTCCTACAGATCGGGAGATATTTGCCTTTTCAAAAATTGACTTTCGAAAAATCTCGCAAAATTAAAATGTCTCTATCCTCCAAACCCTTGGACATACATTGACGTGACTCTGACTTGACTCTGACATATACATTCCCTCAAAGTACATAAGTTTTGTCTCAGATTCCTACAGATCGGGAGATATTTGCCTTTTCAAAAATTGACTTTCGAATAATCTCGAAAAATTAAAATGTCTCTATCCTCCAAACCCATGGACATACATTGACAAGACTCTTACATGACGATGACATATACCTTCCCACAAAGTGACATCAGTTTTGTCTCTCAGATTCCTACAGATCGGGAGATATTTGCCTCTTCAATAATTGACTTTGGAATAATCTCGAAAAATTAAAATGTCTCTATCCTCCAAACCCTTAGACATATATTGACGTGACTCTGACATGAAGTTGACATAAACGTTCCCTTAAAGTGATATAAGTTTTGTTGCTGAGATTCCTACAGATCGGGAGATATTTGCCTTTTCAAAAATTGACTTTCGAATAATCTCGAAAAATTAAAATGTCTCTATCCTCCAAACCCTTGGACATACATTGACGTGACTCTGACTTGACGTTGACATATACGTTCCCTTAAAGTGACTTAAGTTTTATCTCTCAGATTATTACAGATCGGGAGATATTTGCCTTTTCAAAAATCGACTTTCGAATAATCTCGAAAAATTAAAATGTCTCTATCCTCTAAACCCTTGGACATACATTCACGTGACCCTGACATGACGATGACATATATGTTCCCTCAGAGTGACATAAGTTTTGTTTCTGAGATTCCTACAAATCGGGACATATTTGCTTTTTCAAAAATTGACTTTCTAATAATCTCGAAAAATTAAAATGTCTATATCCTCCAAACCCTTGGACATACATTGACGTGACTCTGACTTGACGTTGACATATACGTTCCCTTAAAGTGATATAAGTTTTGTCGCTGAGATTCTTACAGATCGGGAGATATTTGCATTTTCAGAAATTGACTTTCGAATAATCTCCAAGCATTTAGATGTCTCTATCCTCCAAACCCTTCGACTTACATTGACGTGACTCTGACTTGACTCTGACATATACGTTCCCTTAAAGTCACATAAGTTTTGTCTCTCAGATTCCTACAGATCGGGAGATATTTGCCTTTTCAAAAATCGACTTTCGAATAATCTCTAAAAATTTAAATGTCTCTATCCTCCAAACCCTTGGACACACATTGACGTGACTCTGACATGAAGTTGACATACACGTTCCCTCAAAGTGACATAAGGTTTGTCTCTTAGATTCCTACAGATCGGGAGATATTTGCCTTCACAAAAATTGACTTTCGAATAACCTCGAAAAATCAAGATGTCTCTATCCTCCAAACCCTTTGACATACATTTACGTGACTATGACATGAAGTTGACATATACCTTCCCTCAAAGTGACATAAGTTTTGTCTATCAGATTCCTACAGATCGGGAGATATTTGCTTTTTCAAAAATTGACTTTCGAATAATCTCGAAAAATTAAAATGTCTCTATCATCCAAACCCTTGGACATACTTTGACGTGACTCTGACTTGACTGTGACATATACATTCCCTCAAAGAAACATAAGTTTTGTCTTTCAGATTCCTACAGATCGAGAGATATTTGCCTTTTCAAAAATTGACGTTCGTATAATCTCGAAAAATTAAAATGCCTCTATCCTCCAAACCCTTGGACATACAATTACGTGACTCTGACATTGAAGTTGACATATACGTTCCTTCAAAGCGACATCAGTTATGTCTCTCAGATTCCTAGAGATCGGGAGATATTTGCTTTTTGAAAAATTGAATTTCGAATAATCTCGAAAAATTGAAATGTCTCTATCCTCCAAACCCTTGGACATACATTGACGTGACTCTGACATGAAGTTGACATATACGTTCCCTCAAAGTGACATAGGATTTGTCTATCAGAATCCTACAGATCGGGAGATATTTGCCTTTTCAAAAATTGACTTTCGAATAATCTCGTAAAATTTCTATGTCTCTATCCTCTAAACCCTTGGACATACATTGACGTGACCCTGACATGACGATGACATATATGTTCTCTCAAAGTGACATAAGTTTTGTTTCTAAGATTCCTACAGATCGGAAGATATTTGCCTTTTCTTAAATTGACTTTCGAATAATCTCGAAAAATTAAAATGTCTCTATCCTCCAAACCCTTGGACATACATTGACGTGACTCTGATTTGACTCTGACATATACATTTCCTCAAAGTGACATAAGCGTTGTCTTTCAGATTCCTACAGATCGATAGATATTTGCCTTTTCAAAAATTGACTTTCGAATAATCTCGAAAAATTTAAATGTCTCTATCCTCCAAACCCTTGGACATACATTGACGTGACTCTGACAGGAAGTTGACATATACGTTCCCTCAAAGTGACACAAGCTTTGTCTTTCAGATTCCTACTGATCGGGAGATATTTGCCTTTTAAAAATTGACTTTCGAATAATCTCGAAAAATTTAAATGTCTCTATCCTCCAAACCCTTGGACATACATTGACGTGACTCTGACAGGAATTTGACATATAAGTTCCCTCAAAGTGATATAAGTTTTGTAATTCAGATTCCTACAGATCGGGAGATATTTGCCTTTTAAAAATTGACTTTCGAATAATCTCGAAAAATTCAAATGTCTCTATCCTCCAAACCCTTGGACATACATTGACGAGAATCTGACATGAAGTTGACATATACGTTCCCTCAAAGTGGCATAAGTTTTCTCTCAGATTCCTTCAGATCGGGAGATATTTGCCTTTTAAAAATTGACTTTCGAATAATCTCGAAAAATTCAAATGTCTCTATCCTCCAAACCCTTGGACATACATTGACGTGACTCTGACAGGAAGTTGACATATACGTTCCCTCAAAGTGACATAAGCTTTGTCTTTCAGATTCCTACTGATCGGGAGATATTTGCCTTTTAAAAATTGAATTTCGAATAATCTCGAAAAATTAAAATGTCTCTATCCTCCAAACCCTTGGACATACATTGACGTGACTCTGACAGGAATTTGACATATAAGTTCCCTCAAAGTGATATAAGTTTTGTAATTCAGATTCCTACAGATCGGGAGATATTTGCCTTTTAAAAATTGACTTTCGAATAATCTCGAAAAATTAAAATGTCTCTATCCTCCAAACCCTTTTACATACATTGACGTGACTCTGACATGAAGTTTACATATGCGTTCCCTAAAAAGTGACATAAGTTTTGTTTCTAAGATTCCTACAGATCGGAAGATATTTGCCTTTTCATAAATTGACTTTCGAATAATCTCGAAAAATTAAAATGTCTCTATCCTTCAAACCCTTAGACATACATTGACGTGACTCTGACATGAAGTTGACATATACGTTCCCTCAAAGTGACATAACTTTTGTCTCTCAGATTCCTACAGATCGGGAGATATTTGCCTTTTCAAAAATTGACTTTCGAATAATCTCGAAAAATTAAACCCTTGGACATACATTGACGTGACTCTGCCTTGACGTTGACATATACGTTCCCTCAAAGTGACATAAGTTTTGTCTCAGATTCCTACAGATCGGGAAATATTTGCCTT
This sequence comes from Zootermopsis nevadensis, assembly GCF_977971745.1. Classification (NCBI taxonomy): domain Eukaryota; kingdom Metazoa; phylum Arthropoda; class Insecta; order Blattodea; family Termopsidae; genus Zootermopsis; species Zootermopsis nevadensis. The sequence goes on along the minus strand of NW_028259199.1, from coordinate 566,008 downwards.
TTCAAAAATTGACTTTCGAATAATCTCGAAAAATTAAAATGTCTCTATCCTCCAAACCCTTGGACATACATTGACGTGACTCTGATTTGACTCTGACATATACATTTAATCAAAGTGACATAAGCTTTGTCTTTCAGATTCCTACAGATCGATAGATATTTGCCTTTTCAAAAATTGACTTTCGAATAATCTCGAAAAATTAAAATGTCTCTATCCTCCAAACCCTTGGACATACATTGACGTGACTCTGATTTGACTCTGACATATACATTTCCTCAAAGTGACATAAGCATTGTCTTTCAGATTCCTACAGATCGATAGATATTTGCCTTTTCAAAAATTGACTTTCGAATAATCTCGAAAAATTAAAATGTCTCTATCCTCCAAACCCATGGACATACATTGACAAGACTCTTACATGACGATGACATACACCTTCCCACAAAGTGACATCAGTTTTGTCTCTCAGATTCCTACAGATCGGGAGATATTTGCCTCTTCAATAATTGACTTTGGAATAATCTCGAAAAATTAAAATGTCTCTATCCTCCAAACCCTTAGACATATATTGACGTGACTCTGACATGAAGTTGACATAAACGTTCCCTTAAAGTGATATAAGTTTTGTTGCTGAGATTCCTACAGATCGGGAGATATTTGCCTTTTTAAAAATTGACTTTCGAATAATCTCGAAAAATTAAAATGTCTCTATCCTCCAAACCCTTGGACATACATTGACGTGACTCTGACTTGACGTTGACATATACGTTCCCTTAAAGTGACTTAAGTTTTATCTCTCAGATTATTACAGATCGGGAGATATTTGCCTTTTCAAAAATCGACTTTCGAATAATCTCGAAAAATTAAAATGTCTCTATCCTCTAAACCCTTGGACATACATTGACGTGACTCTGACTTGACGTTGACATATACGTTCCCTTAAAGTGATATAAGTTTTGTCGCTGAGATTCTTACAGATCGGGAGATATTTGCATTTTCAGAAATTGACTTTCGAATAATCTCCAAGCATTTAGATGTCTCTATCCTCCAAACCCTTCGACTTACATTGACGTGACTCTGACTTGACTCTGACATATACGTTCCCTTAAAGTCACATAAGTTTTGTCTCTCAGATTCCTACAGATCGGGAGATATTTGCCTTTTCAAAAATCGACTTTCGAATAATCTCGAAAAATTAAAATGTCTCTATCCTTCAAACCCTTAGACATACATTGACGTGACTCTGAGATGAAGTTGTCATATACGTTCCCTCAACGTGACATAAGTTTTGTCTCTCAGATTTCTACAGATCGGGAGATATTTGCTTTTCAAAAATTGACTTTCGAATAATCTCTAAAAATTTAAATGTCTCTATCCTCCAAACCCTTGGACACACATTGACGTGACTCTGACATGAAGTTGACATACACGTTCCCTCAAAGTGACATAAGGTTTGTCTCTTAGATTCCTACAGATCGGGAGATATTTGCCTTCACAATAATTGACTTTCGAATAACCTCGAAAAATCAAGATGTCTCTATCCTCCAAACCCTTTGACATACATTTACGTGACTCTGACATGAAGTTGACATATACCTTCCCTTAAAGTGATATAAGTTTTGTTGCTGAGATTCCTACAGATCGGGAGATATTTGCCTTTTCAAAAATTGACTTTCGAATAATCTCGAAAAATTAAAATGTCTCTATCCTCCAAACCCTTGGACATACATTGACGTGACTCTGACTTGACGTTGACATATACGTTCCCTTAAAGTGACTTAAGTTTTATCTCTCAGATTATTACAGATCGGGAGATATTTGCCTTTTCAAAAATCGACTTTCGAATAATCTCGAAAAATTAAAATGTCTCTATCCTCCAAACCCTTTGACATACATTGACGTGCCTCTGACATGAAGTTGACATATACGTTACCTCAAAGTGACATAAGTTTTGTCTCTCAGATACCAACAGATCGGAAGATATTTACCTCTTCACAAATTGGCTTTCAAATAATCTCGAAAAATTAAAATATCTCTATCCTTCAAACCCTTAGACATACATTGACGTGACTCTGACATAAAGTTGACATTTACGTTCCCTCAAAGTGACATTAGTTTTGTCTCTCAGATTCCTACAAATCGGGACATATTTGCCTTTTCAAAAATTGACTTTCTAATAATCTCGAAAAATTAAAATGTCTATATCCTCCAAACCCTTGGACATACATTGACGTGACTCTGACTTGACGTTGACATATACGTTCCCTTAAAGTGATATAAGTTTTGTCGCTGAGATTCTTACAGATCGGGAGATATTTGCATTTTCAGAAATTGACTTTCGAATAATCTCCAAGCATTTAGATGTCTCTATCCTCCAAACCCTTCGACTTACATTGACGTGACTCTGACTTGACTCTGACATATACGTTCCCTTAAAGTCACATAAGTTTTGTCTCTCAGATTCCTACAGATCGGGAGATATTTGCCTTTTCAAAAATCGACTTTCAAATAATCTCGAAAAATTAAAATATCTCTATCCTCCAAACCCTTGGACACACATTGACGTGACTCTGACATGAAGTTGACATACACGTTCCCTCAAAGTGACATAAGGTTTGTCTCTTAGATTCCTACAGATCGGGAGATATTTGCCTTCACAAAAATTGACTTTCGAATAACCTCGAAAAATCAAGATGTCTCTATCCTCCAAACCCTTTGACATACATTTACGTGACTCTGACATGAAGTTGACATATACCTTCCCTAAAAGTGACATAAGTTTTGTCTATCAGATTCCTACAGATCGGGAGATATTTGCTTTTTCAAAAATTGACTTTCCAATAATCTCGAAAAATTAAAATGTCTCTATCATCCAAACCCTTGGACATACTTTGACGTGACTCTGACTTGACTGTGACATATACATTCCCTCAAAGAAACATAAGTTTTGTCTTTCAGATTCCTACAGATCGAGAGATATTTGCCTTTTCAAAAATTGACGTTCGTATAATCTCGAAAAATTAAAATGCCTCTATCCTCCAAACCCTTGGACATACAATTACGTGACTCTGACATTGAAGTTGACATATACGTTCCTTCAAAGCGACATCAGTTATGTCTCTCAGATTCCTAGAGATCGGGAGATATTTGCTTTTTGAAAAATTGAATTTCGAATAATCTCGAAAAATTGAAATGTCTCTATCCTCCAAACCCTTGGACATACATTGACGTGACTCTGACATGAAGTTGACATATACGTTCCCTCAAAGTGACATAGGATTTGTCTATCAGAATCCTACAGATCGGGAGATATTTGCCTTTTCAAAAATTGACTTTCGAATAATCTCGTAAAATTTCTATGTCTCTATCCTCTAAACCCTTGGACATACATTGACGTGACCCTGACATGACGATGACATATATGTTCCCTCAAAGTGACATAAGTTTTGTTTCTAAGATTCCTACAGATCGGAAGATATTTGCCTTTTCTTAAATTGACTTTCGAATAATCTCGAAAAATTAAAATGTCTCTATCCTTCAAACCCTTAGACATACATTGACGTGACTCTGACATGAAGTTGACATATACGTTCCCTCAAAGTGACATAACTTTTGTCTCTCAGATTCCTACAGATCGGGAGATATTTGCCTTTTCAAAAATTGACTTTCGAATAATCTCGAAAAATTAAACCCTTGGACATACATTGACGTGACTCTGCCTTGACGTTGACATATACGTTCCCTCAAAGTGACATAAGTTTTGTCTCAGATTCCTACAGATCGGGAAATATTTGCCTTTTCAAAAATTGACTTTCGAATAATCTCGAAAAATTAAAATGTCTCTATCCTCCAAACCCTTGGACATACATTGACGTGACTCTGATTTGACTCTGACATATACATTTCCTCAAAGTGACATAAGCGTTGTCTTTCAGATTCCTACAGATCGATAGATATTTGCCTTTTCAAAAATTGACTTTCGAATAATCTCGAAAAATTTAAATGTCTCTATCCTCCAAACCCTTGGACATACATTGACGTGACTCTGACAGGAAGTTGACATATACGTTCCCTCAAAGTGACACAAGCTTTGTCTTTCAGATTCCTACTGATCGGGAGATATTTGCCTTTTAAAAATTGACTTTCGAATAATCTCGAAAAATTTAAATGTCTCTATCCTCCAAACCCTTGGACATACATTGACGTGACTCTGACAGGAATTTGACATATAAGTTCCCTCAAAGTGATATAAGTTTTGTAATTCAGATTCCTACAGATCGGGAGATATTTGCCTTTTAAAAATTGACTTTCGAATAATCTCGAAAAATTCAAATGTCTCTATCCTCCAAACCCTTGGACATACATTGACGAGAATCTGACATGAAGTTGACATATACGTTCCCTCAAAGTGGCATAAGTTTTGTCTCAGATTCCTTCAGATCGGGAGATATTTGCCTTTTAAAAATTGACTTTCGAATAATCTCGAAAAATTCAAATGTCTCTATCCTCCAAACCCTTTTACATACATTGACGTGACTCTGACAGGAAGTTGACATATACGTTCCCTCAAAGTGACATAAGCTTTGTCTTTCAGATTCCTACTGATCGGGAGATATTTGCCTTTTAAAAATTGAATTTCGAATAATCTCGAAAAATTAAAATGTCTCTATCCTCCAAACCCTTGGACATACATTGACGAGAATCTGACATGAAGTTGACATATACGTTCCCTCAAAGTGGCATAAGTTTTGTCTCAGATTCCTACAGATCGGGAGATATTTGCCTTTTAAAAATTGACTTTCGAATAATCTCGAAAAATTCAAATGTCTCTATCCTCCAAACCCTTTTACATACATTGACGTGACTCTGACATGAAGTTTACATATGCGTTCCCTAAAAAGTGACATAAGTTTTGTTTCTAAGATTCCTACAGATCGGAAGATATTTGCCTTTTCATAAATTGACTTTCGAATAATCTCGAAAAATTAAAATGTCTCTATCCTTCAAACCCTTAGACATACATTGACGTGACTCTGACATGAAGTTGACATATACGTTCCCTCAAAGTGACATAACTTTTGTCTCTCAGATTCCTACAGATCGGGAGATATTTGCCTTTTCAAAAATTGACTTTCGAATAATCTCGAAAAATTAAACCCTTGGACATACATTGACGTGACTCTGATTTGACTCTGACATATACATTTAATCAAAGTGACATAAGCTTTGTCTTTCAGATTCCTACAGATCGATAGATATTTGCCTTTTCAAAAATTGACTTTCAAATAATCTCGAAAAATTAAAATGTCTCTATCCTCCAAACCCTTGGACATACATTGACGTGACTCTGATTTGACTCTGACATATACATTTCCTCAAAGTGACATAAGCTTTGTCTTTCAGATTCCTACAGATCGATAGATATTTGCCTTTTCAAAAATTGACTTTCGAATAATCTCGAAAAATTAAAATGTCTCTATCCTCCAAACCCATGGACATACATTGACAAGACTCTTACATGACGATGACATACACCTTCCCACAAAGTGACATCAGTTTTGTCTCTCAGATTCCTACAGATCGGGAGATATTTGCCTCTTCATTAATTGACTTTGGAATAATCTCGAAAAATTAAAATGTCTCTATCCTCCAAACCCTTAGACATATATTGACGTGACTCTGACATGAAGTTGACATAAACGTTCCCTTAAAGTGATATAAGTTTTGTTGCTGAGATTCCTACAGATCGGGAGATATTTGCCTTTTCAAAAATTGACTTTCGAATAATCTCGAAAAATTAAAATGTCTCTATCCTCCAAACCCTTGGACATACATTGACGTGACTCTGACTTGACGTTGACATATACGTTCCCTTAAAGTGACTTAAGTTTTATCTCTCAGATTATTACAGATCGGGAGATATTTGCCTTTTCAAAAATCGACTTTCGAATAATCTCGAAAAATTAAAATGTCTCTATCCTCTAAACCCTTGGACATACATTGACGTGACTCTGACTTGACGTTGACATATACGTTCCCTTAAAGTGATATAAGTTTTGTCGCTGAGATTCTTACAGATCGGGAGATATTTGCATTTTCAGAAATTGACTTTCGAATAATCTCCAAGCATTTAGATGTCTCTATCCTCCAAACCCTTCGACTTACATTGACGTGACTCTGACTTGACTCTGACATATACGTTCCCTTAAAGTCACATAAGTTTTGTCTCTCAGATTCCTACAGATCGGGAGATATTTGCCTTTTCAAAAATCGACTTTCGAATAATCTCGAAAAATTAAAATGTCTCTATCCTTCAAACCCTTAGACATACATTGACGTGACTCTGAGATGAAGTTGTCATATACGTTCCCTCAACGTGACATAAGTTTTGTCTCTCAGATTTCTACAGATCGGGAGATATTTGCTTTTCAAAAATTGACTTTCGAATAATCTCTAAAAATTTAAATGTCTCTATCCTCCAAACCCTTGGACACACATTGACGTGACTCTGACATGAAGTTGACATACACGTTCCCTCAAAGTGACATAAGGTTTGTCTCTTAGATTCCTACAGATCGGGAGATATTTGCCTTCACAAAAATTGACTTTCGAATAACCTCGAAAAATCAAGATGTCTCTATCCTCCAAACCCTTTGACATACATTTACGTGACTCTGACATGAAGTTGACATATACCTTCCCTCAAAGTGACATAAGTTTTGTCTATCAGATTCCTACAGATCGGGAGATATTTGCTTTTTCAAAAATTGACTTTCGAATAATCTCGAAAAATTAAAATGTCTTTTTCATCCAAACCCTTGGACATACTTTGACGTGACCCTGACTTGACTGTGACATATACATTCCCTCAAAGAAACATAAGTTTTGTCTTTCAGATTCCTACAGATCGAGAGATATTTGCCTTTTCAAAAATTGACGTTCGTATAATCTCGAAAAATTAAAATGCCTCTATCCTCCAAACCCTTGGACATACATTTACGTGACTCTGACATTGAAGTTGACATATACGTTCCTTCAAAGCGACATCAGTTATGTCTCTCAGATTCCTAGAGATCGGGAGATATTTGCTTTTTCAAAAATTGAATTTCGAATAATCTCGAAAAATTGAAATGTCTCTATCCTCCAAACCCTTGGACATACATTGACGTGACTCTGACATGAAGTTGACATATACGTTCCCTCAAAGTGATATAAGTTTTGTAATTCAGATTCCTACAGATCGGGAGATATTTGCCTTTTAAAAATTGACTTTCGAATAATCTCGAAAAATTCAAATGTCTCTATCCTCCAAACCCTTGGACATACATTGACGAGAATCTGACATGAAGTTGACATATACGTTCCCTCAAAGTGGCATAAGTTTTGTCTCAGATTCCTTCAGATCGGGAGATATTTGCCTTTTAAAAATTGACTTTCGAATAATCTCGAAAAATTCAAATGTCTCTATCCTCCAAACCCTTGGACATACATTGACGTGACTCTGACTTGACGTTGACATATACGTTCCCTTAAAGTGACTTAAGTTTTATCTCTCAGATTATTACAGATCGGGAGATATTTGCCTTTTCAAAAATCGACTTTCGAATAATCTCGAAAAATTAAAATGTCTCTATCCTCTAAACCCTTGGACATACATTGACGTGACTCTGACTTGACGTTGACATATACGTTCCCTTAAAGTGATATAAGTTTTGTCGCTGAGATTCTTACAGATCGGGAGATATTTGCATTTTCAGAAATTGACTTTCGAATAATCTCCAAGCATTTAGATGTCTCTATCCTCCAAACCCTTCGACTTACATTGACGTGACTCTGACTTGACTCTGACATATACGTTCCCTTAAAGTCACATAAGTTTTGTCTCTCAGATTCCTACAGATCGGGAGATATTTGCCTTTTCAAAAATCGACTTTCGAATAATCTCGAAAAATTAAAATGTCTCTATCCTTCAAACCCTTAGACATACATTGACGTGACTCTGAGATGAAGTTGTCATATACGTTCCCTCAACGTGACATAAGTTTTGTCTCTCAGATTTCTACAGATCGGGAGATATTTGCTTTTCAAAAATTGACTTTCGAATAATCTCTAAAAATTTAAATGTCTCTATCCTCCAAACCCTTGGACACACATTGACGTGACTCTGACTTGACGTTGACATATACGTTCCCTTAAAGTGACTTAAGTTTTATCTCTCAGATTATTACAGATCGGGAGATATTTGCCTTTTCAAAAATCGACTTTCGAATAATCTCGAAAAATTAAAATGTCTCTATCCTCTAAACCCTTGGACATACATTCACGTGACCCTGACATGACGATGACATATATGTTCCCTCAAAGTGACATAAGTTTTGTTTCTGAGATTCCTACAGATCGGAAGATATTTACCTCTTCACAAATTGGCTTTCAAATAATCTCGAAAAATTAAAATATCTCTATCCTTCAAACCCTTAGACATACATTGACGTGACTCTGACATAAAGTTGACATTTACGTTCCCTCAAAGTGACATTAGTTTTGTCTCTCAGATTCCTACAAATCGGGACATATTTGCCTTTTCAAAAATTGACTTTCTAATAATCTCGAAAAATTAAAATGTCTATATCCTCCAAACCCTTGGACATACATTGACGTGACTCTGACTTGACGTTGACATATACGTTCCCTTAAAGTGATATAAGTTTTGTCGCTGAGATTCTTACAGATCGGGAGATATTTGCATTTTCAGAAATTGACTTTCGAATAATCTCCAAGCATTTAGATGTCTCTATCCTCCAAACCCTTCGACTTACATTGACGTGACTCTGACTTGACTCTGACATATACGTTCCCTTAAAGTCACATAAGTTTTGTCTCTCAGATTCCTACAGATCGGGAGATATTTGCCTTTTCAAAAATCGACTTTCGAATAATCTCTAAAAATTTAAATGTCTCTATCCTCCAAACCCTTGGACACACATTGACGTGACTCTGACATGAAGTTGACATACACGTTCCCTCAAAGTGACATAAGGTTTGTCTCTTAGATTCCTACAGATCGGGAGATATTTGCCTTCACAAAAATTGACTTTCGAATAACCTCGAAAAATCAAGATGTCTCTATCCTCCAAACCCTTTGACATACATTTACGTGACTCTGACATGAAGTTGACATATACCTTCCCTCAAAGTGACATAAGTTTTGTCTATCAGATTCCTACAGATCGGGAGATATTTGCTTTTTCAAAAATTGACTTTCGAATAATCTCGAAAAATTAAAATGTCTCTATCATCCAAACCCTTGGACATACTTTGACGTGACTCTGACTTGACTGTGACATATACATTCCCTCAAAGAAACATAAGTTTTGTCTTTCAGATTCCTACAGATCGAGAGATATTTGCCTTTTCAAAAATTGACGTTCGTATAATCTCGAAAAATTAAAATGCCTCTATCCTCCAAACCCTTGGACATACAATTACGTGACTCTGACATTGAAGTTGACATATACGTTCCTTCAAAGCGACATCAGTTATGTCTCTCAGATTCCTAGAGATCGGGAGATATTTGCTTTTTGAAAAATTGAATTTCGAATAATCTCGAAAAATTGAAATGTCTCTATCCTCCAAACCCTTGGACATACATTGACGTGACTCTGACATGAAGTTGACATATACGTTCCCTCAAAGTGACATAGGATTTGTCTATCAGAATCCTACAGATCGGGAGATATTTGCCTTTTCAAAAATTGACTTTCGAATAATCTCGTAAAATTTCTATGTCTCTATCCTCTAAACCCTTGGACATACATTGACGTGACCCTGACATGACGATGACATATATGTTCCCTCAAAGTGACATAAGTTTTGTTTCTAAGATTCCTACAGATCGGAAGATATTTGCCTTTTCTTAAATTGACTTTCGAATAATCTCGAAAAATTAAAATGTCTCTATCCTTCAAACCCTTAGACATACATTGACGTGACTCTGACATGAAGTTGACATATACGTTCCCTCAAAGTGACATAACTTTTGTCTCTCAGATTCCTACAGATCGGGAGATATTTGCCTTTTCAAAAATTGACTTTCGAATAATCTCGAAAAATTAAACCCTTGGACATACATTGACGTGACTCTGCCTTGACGTTGACATATACGTTCCCTCAAAGTGACATAAGTTTTGTCTCAGATTCCTACAGATCGGGAAATATTTGCCTTTTCAAAAATTGACTTTCGAATAATCTCGAAAAATTAAAATGTCTCTATCCTCCAAACCCTTGGACATACATTGACGTGACTCTGATTTGACTCTGACATATACATTTCCTCAAAGTGACATAAGCGTTGTCTTTCAGATTCCTACAGATCGATAGATATTTGCCTTTTCAAAAATTGACTTTCGAATAATCTCGAAAAATTTAAATGTCTCTATCCTCCAAACCCTTGGACATACATTGACGTGACTCTGACAGGAAGTTGACATATACGTTCCCTCAAAGTGACACAAGCTTTGTCTTTCAGATTCCTACTGATCGGTAGATATTTGCCTTTTAAAAATTGACTTTCGAATAATCTCGAAAAATTTAAATGTCTCTATCCTCCAAACCCTTGGACATACATTGACGTGACTCTGACAGGAATTTGACATATAAGTTCCCTCAAAGTGATATAAGTTTTGTAATTCAGATTCCTACAGATCGGGAGATATTTGCCTTTTAAAAATTGACTTTCGAATAATCTCGAAAAATTCAAATGTCTCTATCCTCCAAACCCTTGGACATACATTGACGAGAATCTGACATGAAGTTGACATATACGTTCCCTCAAAGTGGCATAAGTTTTGTCTCAGATTCCTTCAGATCGGGAGATATTTGCCTTTTAAAAATTGACTTTCGAATAATCTCGAAAAATTCAAATGTCTCTATCCTCCAAACCCTTGGACATACATTGACGTGACTCTGACAGGAAGTTGACATATACGTTCCCTCAAAGTGACATAAGCTTTGTCTTTCAGATTCCTACTGATCGGGAGATATTTGCCTTTTAAAAATTGAATTTCGAATAATCTCGAAAAATTAAAATGTCTCTATCCTCCAAACCCTTGGACATACATTGACGAGAATCTGACATGAAGTTGACATATACGTTCCCTCAAAGTGGCATAAGTTTTGTTCAGATTCCTACAGATCGGGAGATATTTGCCTTTTAAAAATTGACTTTCGAATAATCTCGAAAAATTCAAATGTCTCTATCCTCCAAACCCTTTTACATACATTGACGTGACTCTGACATGAAGTTTACATATGCGTTCCCTAAAAAGTGACATAAGTTTTGTTTCTAAGATTCCTACAGATCGGAAGATATTTGCCTTTTCATAAATTGACTTTCGAATAATCTCGAAAAATTAAAATGTCTCTATCCTTCAAACCCTTAGACATACATTGACGTGACTCTGACATGAAGTTGACATATACGTTCCCTCAAAGTGACATAACTTTTGTCTCTCAGATTCCTACAGATCGGGAGATATTTGCCTTTTCAAAAATTGACTTTCGAATAATCTCGAAAAATTAAACCCTTGGACATACATTGACGTGACTCTGCCTTGACGTTGACATTTACGTTCCCTCAAAGTGACATAAGTTTTGTCTCAGATTCCTACAGATCGGGAAATATTTGCCTTTTCAAAAATTGACTTTCGAATAATCTCGAAAAATTAAAATGTCTCTATCCTCCAAACCCTTGGACATACATTGACGTGACTCTGATTTGACTCTGACATATACATTTCCTCAAAGTGACATAAGCTTTGTCTTTCAGATTCCTACAGATCGATAGATATTTGCCTTTTCAAAAATTGACTTTCGAATAATCTCGAAAAATTAAAATGTCTCTATCCTCCAAACCCATGGACATACATTGACAAGACTCTTACATGACGATGACATACACCTTCCCACAAAGTGACATCAGTTTTGTCTCTCAGATTCCTACAGATCGGGAGATATTTGCCTCTTCAATAATTGACTTTGGAATAATCTCGAAAAATTAAAATGTCTCTATCCTCCAAACCCTTAGACATATATTGACGTGACTCTGACATGAAGTTGACATAAACGTTCCCTTAAAGTGATATAAGTTTTGTTGCTGAGATTCCTACAGATCGGGAGATATTTGCCTTTTCAAAAATTGACTTTCGAATAATCTCGAAAAATTAAAATGTCTCTATCCTCCAAACCCTTGGACATACATTGACGTGACTCTGACTTGACGTTGACATATACGTTCCCTTAAAGTGACTTAAGTTTTATCTCTCAGATTATTACAGATCGGGAGATATTTGCCTTTTCAAAAATCGACTTTCGAATAATCTCGAAAAATTAAAATGTCTCTATCCTCTAAACCCTTGGACATACATTGACGTGACTCTGACTTGACGTTGACATATACGTTCCCTTAAAGTGATATAAGTTTTGTCGCTGAGATTCTTACAGATCGGGAGATATTTGCATTTTCAGAAATTGACTTTCGAATAATCTCCAAGCATTTAGATGTCTCTATCCTCCAAACCCTTCGACTTACATTGACGTGACTCTGACTTGACTCTGACATATACGTTCCCTTAAAGTCACATAAGTTTTGTCTCTCAGATTCTTACAGATCGGGAGATATTTGCCTTTTCAAAAATCGACTTTCGAATAATCTCGAAAAATTAAAATGTCTCTATCCTTCAAACCCTTAGACATACATTGACGTGACTCTGAGATGAAGTTGTCATATACGTTCCCTCAACGTGACATAAGTTTTGTCTCTCAGATTTCTACAGATCGGGAGATATTTGCTTTTCAAAAATTGACTTTCGAATAATCTCTAAAAATTTAAATGTCTCTATCCTCCAAACCCTTGGACACACATTGACGTGACTCTGACATGAAGTTGACATACACGTTCCCTCAAAGTGACATAAGGTTTGTCTCTTAGATTCCTACAGATCGGGAGATATTTGCCTTCACAAAAATTGACTTTCGAATAACCTCGAAAAATCAAGATGTCTCTATCCTCCAAACCCTTTGACATACATTTACGTGACTCTGACATGAAGTTGACATATACCTTCCCTCAAAGTGACATAAGTTTTGTCTATCAGATTCCTACAGATCGGGAGATATTTGCTTTTTCAAAAATTGACTTTCGAATAATCTCGAAAAATTAAAATGTCTCTTTCATCCAAACCCTTGGACATACTTTGACGTGACCCTGACTTGACTGTGACATATCCATTCCCTCAAAGAAACATAAGTTTTGTCTTTCAGATTCCTACAGATCGAGAGATATTTGCCTTTTCAAAAATTGACGTTCGTATAATCTCGAAAAATTAAAATGCCTCTATCCTCCAAACCCTTGGACATACATTTACGTGACTCTGACATTGAAGTTGACATATACGTTCCTTCAAAGCGACATCAGTTATGTCTCTCAGATTCCTAGAGATCGGGAGATATTTGCTTTTTCAAAAATTGAATTTCGAATAATCTCGAAAAATTGAAATGTCTCTATCCTCCAAACCCTTGGACATACATTGACGTGACTCTGACATGAAGTTGACATATACGTTCCCTCAAAGTGACATAAGCTTTGTCTTTCAGATTCCTACTGATCGGGAGATATTTGCCTTTTAAAAATTGAATTTCGAATAATCTCGAAAAATTAAAATGTCTCTATCCTCCAAACCCTTGGACATACATTGACGAGAATCTGACATGAAGTTGACATATACGTTCCCTCAAAGTGGCATAAGTTTTGTCTCAGATTCCTACAGATCGGGAGATATTTGCCTTTTAAAAATTGACTTTCGAATAATCTCGAAAAATTCAAATGTCTCTATCCTCCAAACCCTTTTACATACATTGACGTGACTCTGACATGAAGTTTACATATGCGTTCCCTAAAAAGTGACATAAGTTTTGTTTCTAAGATTCCTACAGATCGGAAGATATTTGCCTTTTCATAAATTGACTTTCGAATAATCTCGAAAAATTAAAATGTCTCTATCCTTCAAACCCTTAGACATACATTGACGTGACTCTGACATGAAGTTGACATATACGTTCCCTCAAAGAGACATAACTTTTGTCTCTCAGATTCCTACAGATCGGGAGATATTTGCCTTTTCAAAAATTGACTTTCGAATAATCTCGAAAAATTAAACCCTTGGACATACATTGACGTGACTCTGCCTTGACGTTGACATATACGTTCCCTCAAAGTGACATAAGTTTTGTCTCAGATTCCTACAGATCGGGAAATATTTGCCTTTTCAAAAATTGACTTTCGAATAATCTCGAAAAATTAAAATGTCTCTATCCTCCAAACCCTTGGACATACATTGACGTGACTCTGATTTGACTCTGACATATACATTTAATCAAAGTGACATAAGCTTTGTCTTTCAGATTCCTACAGATCGATAGATATTTGCCTTTTCAAAAATTGACTTTCGAATAATCTCGAAAAATTAAAATGTCTCTATCCTCCAAACCCTTGGACATACATTGACGTGACTCTGATTTGACTCTGACATATACATTTCCTCAAAGTGACATAAGCTTTGTCTTTCAGATTCCTACAGATCGATAGATATTTGCCTTTTCAAAAATTGACTTTCGAATAATCTCGAAAAATTAAAATGTCTCTATCCTCCAAACCCATGGACATACATTGACAAGACTCTTACATGACGATGACATACACCTTCCCACAAAGTGACATCAGTTTTGTCTCTCAGATTCCTACAGATCGGGAGATATTTGCCTCTTCAATAATTGACTTTGGAATAATCTCGAAAAATTAAAATGTCTCTATCCTCCAAACCCTTAGACATATATTGACGTGACTCTGACATGAAGTTGACATAAACGTTCCCCTAAAATGATATAAGTTTTGTTGCTGAGATTCCTACAGATCGGGAGATATTTGCCTTTTCAAAAATTGACTTTCGAATAATCTCGAAAAATTAAAATGTCTCTATCCTCCAAACCCTTGGACATACATTGACGTGACTCTGACTTGACGTTGACATATACGTTCCCTTAAAGTGACTTAAGTTTTATCTCTCAGATTATTACAGATCGGGAGATATTTGCCTTTTCAAAAATCGACTTTCGAATAATCTCGAAAAATTAAAATGTCTCTATCCTCTAAACCCTTGGACATACATTGACGTGACTCTGACTTGACGTTGACATATACGTTCCCTTAAAGTGATATAAGTTTTGTCGCTGAGATTCTTACAGATCGGGAGATATTTGCATTTTCAAAAATTGACTTTCGAATAATCTCCAAGCATTTAGATGTCTCTATCCTCCAAACCCTTCGACTTACATTGACGTGACTCTGACTTGACTCTGACATATACGTTCCCTTAAAGTCACATAAGTTTTGTCTCTCAGATTCCTACATATCGGGAGATATTTGCCTTTTCAAAAATCGACTTTAGAATAATCTCGAAAAATTAAAATGTCTCTATCCTTCAAACCCTTAGACATACATTGACGTGACTCTGAGATGAAGTTGTCATATACGTTCCCTCAACGTGACATAAGTTTTGTCTCTCAGATTTCTACAGATCGGGAGATATTTGCTTTTCAAAAATTGACTTTCGAATAATCTCTAAAAATTTAAATGTCTCTATCCTCCAAACCCTTGGACACACATTGACGTGACTCTGACATGAAGTTGACATACACGTTCCCTCAAAGTGACATAAGGTTTGTCTCTTAGATTCCTACAGATCGGGAGATATTTGCCTTCACAAAAATTGACTTTCGAATAACCTCGAAAAATCAAGATGTCTCTATTCTCCAAACCCTTTGACATACATTTACGTGACTCTGACATGAAGTTGACATATACCTTCCCTCAAAGTGACATAAGTTTTGTCTATCAGATTCCTACAGATCGGGAGATATTTGCTTTTTCAAAAATTGACTTTCGAATAATCTCGAAAAATTAAAATGTCTCTTTCATCCAAACCCTTGGACATACTTTGACGTGACCCTGACTTGACTGTGACATATACATTCCCTCAAAGAAACATAAGTTTTGTCTTTCAGATTCCTACAGATCGAGAGATATTTGCCTTTTCAAAAATTGACGTTCGTATAATCTCGAAAAATTAAAATGCCTCTATCCTCCAAACCCTTGGACATACATTTACGTGACTCTGACATTGAAGTTGACATATACGTTCCTTCAAAGCGACATCAGTTATGTCTCTCAGATTCCTAGAGATCGGGAGATATTTGCTTTTTCAAAAATTGAATTTCGAATAATCTCGAAAAATTGAAATGTCTCTATCCTCCAAACCCTTGGACATACATTGACGTGACTCTGACATGAAGTTGACATATACGTTCCCTCAAAGTGATATAAGTTTTGTAATTCAGATTCCTACAGATCGGGAGATATTTGCCTTTTAAAAATTGACTTTCGAATAATCTCGAAAAATTCAAATGTCTCTATCCTCCAAACCCTTGGACATACATTGACGAGAATCTGACATGAAGTTGACATATACGTTCCCTCAAAGTGGCATAAGTTTTGTCTCAGATTCCTTCAGATCGGGAGATATTTGCCTTTTAAAAATTGACTTTCGAATAATCTCGAAAAATTCAAATGTCTCTATCCTCCAAACCCTTGGACATACATTGACGTGACTCTGACAGGAAGTTGACATATACGTTCCCTCAAAGTGACATAAGCTTTGTCTTTCAGATTCCTACTGATCGGGAGATATTTGCCTTTTAAAAATTGAATTTCGAATAATCTCGAAAAATTAAAATGTCTCTATTCTCCAAACCCTTGGACATACATTGACGAGAATCTGACATGAAGTTGACATATACGTTCCCTCAAAGTGGCATAAGTTTTGTCTCAGATTCCTACAGATCGGGAGATATTTGCCTTTTAAAAATTGACTTTCGAATAATCTCGAAAAATTTAAATGTCTCTATCCTCCAAACCCTTTTACATACATTGACGTGACTCTGACATGAAGTTTACATATGCGTTCCCTAAAAAGTGACATAAGTTTTGTTTCTAAGATTCCTACAGATCGGAAGATATTTGCCTTTTCATAAATTGACTTTCGAATAATCTCGAAAAATTAAAATGTCTCTATCCTTCAAACCCTTAGACATACATTGACGTGACTCTGACATGAAGTTGACATATACGTTCCCTCAAAGTGACATAACTTTTGTCTCTCAGATTCCTACAGATCGGGAGATATTTGCCTTTTCAAAAATTGACTTTCGAATAATCTCGAAAAATTAAAACCTTGGACATACATTGACGTGACTCTGCCTTGACGTTGACATATACGTTCCCTCAAAGTGACATAAGTTTTGTCTCAGATTCCTACAGATCGGGAAATATTTGCCTTTTCAAAAATTGACTTTCGAATAATCTCGAAAAATTAAAATGTCTCTATCCTCCAAACCCTTGGACATACATTGACGTGACTCTGATTTGACTCTGACATATACATTTCCTCAAAGTGACATAAGCTTTGTCTTTCAGATTTCTACAGATCGATAGATATTTGCCTTTTCAAAAATTGACTTTCGAATAATCTCGAAAAATTAAAATGTCTCTATCCTCCAAACCCTTGGACATACATTGACGTGACTCTGACAGGAAGTTGACATATACGTTCCCTCAAAGTGACATAAGCTTTGTCTTTCAGATTCCTACTGATCGGGAGATATTTGCCTTTTAAAAATTGACTTTCGAATAATCTCGAAAAATTTAAATGTCTCTATCCTCCAAACCCTTGGATATACATTGACGTGACTCTGACAGGAATTTGACATATAAGTTCCCTCAAAGTGATATAAGTTTTGTAATTCAGATTCCTACAGATCGGGAGATATTTGCCTTTTAAAAATTGACTTTCGAATAATCTCGAAAAATTCAAATGTCTCTATCCTCCAAACCCTTGGACATACATTGACGAGAATCTGACATGAAGTTGACATATACGTTCCCTCAAAGTGGCATAAGTTTTGTCTCAGATTCCTTCAGATCGGGAGATATTTGCCTTTTAAAAATTGACTTTCGAATAATCTCGAAAAATTCAAATGTCTCTATCCTCCAAACCCTTGGACATACATTGACGTGACTCTGACAGGAAGTTGACATATACGTTCCCTCAAAGTGACATAAGCTTTGTCTTTCAGATTCCTACTGATCGGGAGATATTAGCCTTTTAAAAATTGAATTTCGAATAATCTCGAAAAATTAAAATGTCTCTATCCTCCAAACCCTTATACATACATTGACGAGAATCTGACATGAAGTTGACATATACGTTCCCTCAAAGTGGCATAAGTTTTCTCTCAGATTCCTACAGATCGGGAGATATTTGCCTTTTAAAAATTGACTTTCGAATAATCTCCAAAAATTCAAATGTCTCTATCCTCCAAACCCTTTTACATACATTGACGTGACTCTGACATGAAGTTTACATATGCGTTCCCTAAAAAGTGACATAAGGGTTGTCTCTCAGATTCCTACAGATCGGGAGATATTTGCCTTTTCAAAAATTGACTTTAGAATAATCTCGAAACATTAAGATGTTTGTATCCTCCAAACCTTTCTACTTACATTGACGAGACTCTGACATGAAGTTGACATATACGTTCCCTCAAAGTGACATAAGTTTTGTCTCTCAGATTCCTACAGATCGGGAGATATTTGCCTTTTCAAAAATTGACTTTCGAATAATCTCGAAAAATTAAAATGCCTCTATCCTCCAAACCCTTGGACATACATTGACGTGACTCTGACATGACGTTGACATATACGTTCCCTCAAAGTGACATAAGGTTTGTCTCTCGGATTGCTACAGATCGAGAGATATTTGCCTTTTCAAAAATTGACTTTCGAATAATCTCGAAGAATTTAAATGTCTCTATCCTCCAAACCCTTGGACATACATTGACGAGAATCTGACATGAAGTTGACATATACGTTCCCTCAAAGTGGCATAAGTTTTGTCTCAGATTCCTTCAGATCGGGAGATATTTGCCTTTTAAAAATTGACTTTCGAATAATCTCGAAAAATTCAAATGTCTCTATCCTCCAAACCCTTGGACATACATTGACGTGACTCTGACAGGAAGTTGACATATACGTTCCCTCAAAGTGACATAAGCTTTGTCTTTCAGATTCCTACTGATCGGGAGATATTTGCCTTTTAAAAATTGAATTTCGAATAATCTCGAAAAATTAAAATGTCTCTATTCTCCAAACCCTTGGACATACATTGACGAGAATCTGACATGAAGTTGACATATACGTTCCCTCAAAGTGGCATAAGTTTTGTCTCAGATTCCTACAGATCGGGAGATATTTGCCTTTTAAAAATTGACTTTCGAATAATCTCGAAAAATTTAAATGTCTCTATCCTCCAAACCCTTTTACATACATTGACGTGACTCTGACATGAAGTTTACATATGCGTTCCCTAAAAAGTGACATAAGTTTTGTTTCTAAGATTCCTACAGATCGGAAGATATTTGCCTTTTCATAAATTGACTTTCGAATAATCTCGAAAAATTAAAATGTCTCTATCCTTCAAACCCTTAGACATACATTGACGTGACTCTGACATGAAGTTGACATATACGTTCCCTCAAAGTGACATAACTTTTGTCTCTCAGATTCCTACAGATCGGGAGATATTTGCCTTTTCAAAAATTGACTTTCGAATAATCTCGAAAAATTAAAACCTTGGACATACATTGACGTGACTCTGCCTTGACGTTGACATATACGTTCCCTCAAAGTGACATAAGTTTTGTCTCAGATTCCTACAGATCGGGAAATATTTGCCTTTTCAAAAATTGACTTTCGAATAATCTCGAAAAATTAAAATGTCTCTATCCTCCAAACCCTTGGACATACATTGACGTGACTCTGATTTGACTCTGACATATACATTTCCTCAAAGTGACATAAGCTTTGTCTTTCAGATTTCTACAGATCGATAGATATTTGCCTTTTCAAAAATTGACTTTCGAATAATCTCGAAAAATTAAAATGTCTCTATCCTCCAAACCCTTGGACATACATTGACGTGACTCTGACAGGAAGTTGACATATACGTTCCCTCAAAGTGACATAAGCTTTGTCTTTCAGATTCCTACTGATCGGGAGATATTTGCCTTTTAAAAATTGACTTTCGAATAATCTCGAAAAATTTAAATGTCTCTATCCTCCAAACCCTTGGATATACATTGACGTGACTCTGACAGGAATTTGACATATAAGTTCCCTCAAAGTGATATAAGTTTTGTAATTCAGATTCCTACAGATCGGGAGATATTTGCCTTTTAAAAATTGACTTTCGAATAATCTCGAAAAATTCAAATGTCTCTATCCTCCAAACCCTTGGACATACATTGACGAGAATCTGACATGAAGTTGACATATACGTTCCCTCAAAGTGGCATAAGTTTTGTCTCAGATTCCTTCAGATCGGGAGATATTTGCCTTTTAAAAATTGACTTTCGAATAATCTCGAAAAATTCAAATGTCTCTATCCTCCAAACCCTTGGACATACATTGACGTGACTCTGACAGGAAGTTGACATATACGTTCCCTCAAAGTGACATAAGCTTTGTCTTTCAGATTCCTACTGATCGGGAGATATTTGCCTTTTAAAAATTGAATTTCGAATAATCTCGAAAAATTAAAATGTCTCTATCCTCCAAACCCTTATACATACATTGACGAGAATCTGACATGAAGTTGACATATACGTTCCCTCAAAGTGGCATAAGTTTTCTCTCAGATTCCTACAGATCGGGAGATATTTGCCTTTTAAAAATTGACTTTCGAATAATCTCCAAAAATTCAAATGTCTCTATCCTCCAAACCCTTTTACATACATTGACGTGACTCTGACATGAAGTTTACATATGCGTTCCCTAAAAAGTGACATAAGGGTTGTCTCTCAGATTCCTACAGATCGGGAGATATTTGCCTTTTCAAAAATTGACTTTAGAATAATCTCGAAACATTAAGATGTTTGTATCCTCCAAACCTTTCTACTTACATTGACGAGACTCTGACATGAAGTTGACATATACGTTCCCTCAAAGTGACATAAGTTTTGTCTCTCAGATTCCTACAGATCGGGAGATATTTGCCTTTTCAAAAATTGACTTTCGAATAATCTCGAAAAATTAAAATGCCTCTATCCTCCAAACCCTTGGACATACATTGACGTGACTCTGACATGACGTTGACATATACGTTCCCTCAAAGTGACATAAGGTTTGTCTCTCGGATTGCTACAGATCGAGAGATATTTGCCTTTTCAAAAATTGACTTTCGAATAATCTCGAAGAATTTAAATGTCTCTATCCTCCAAACCCTTGGACATACATTGACGTGACTCTGACATGAAGTTGACATATACGTTCCCTCAAAGTGACATAGGATTTGTCTCTCAGAATCCTACAGATCGGGAGATATTTGCCTTTTCAAATATTGACTTTCGAATAATTTCGTAAAATTCCTATGTCTCTATCCTCTAAACCCTTGGACATACATTGACGTGACCCTGACATGACGATGACATATATGTTCCCTCAAAGTGACATAAGTTTTCTTTCTGAGATTCCTACAGATCGGAAGATATTTACCTTTTCAAAAATTGACTTTCGAATAATCTCGAAAAATTAAAATGTCTCTATCCTTCAAACCCTTAGACATACATTGACGTGACTCTGACATAAAGTTGACATATACGTTCCCTCAAAGTGACATAAGTTTTGTCTCTCAGATTCCTACAGATCGGGAGATATTTGCCTTTTCAAAAATTGACTTTCGAAAAATAACGCAAAATTAAAATGTCTCTCTCCTCCAAACCCTTGGACATACATTGACGTGACTCTGACTTGACTCTGACATATACATTCCCTCAAAGTACATAAGTTTTGTCTCAGATTCCTACAGATCGGGAGATATTTGCCTTTTCAAAAATTGACTTTCGAATAATCTCGAAAAATTAAAATGTCTCTATCCTCCAAACCCATGGACATACATTGACAAGACTCTTACATGACGATGACATATACCTTCCCACAAAGTGACATCAGTTTTGTCTCTCAGATTCCTACAGATCGGGAGATATTTGCCTCTTCAATAATTGACTTTGGAATAATCTCGAAAAATTTAAATGTCTCTATCCTCCAAACCCTTAGACATATATTGACGTGACTCTGACATGAAGTTCACATAAACGTTCCCTTAAAGTGATATAAGTTTTGTTGCTGAGATTCCTACAGATCGGGAGATATTTGCCTTTTCAAAAATTGACTTTCGAATAATCTCGAAAAATTAAAATGTCTCTATCCTCCAAACCCTTGGACATACATTGACTTGACTCTGACTTGACGTTGACATATACGTTCCTTCAAAGTGACATAAGTTTTGTCTCAGATTCCTACAGATCGGGAGATATTTGCCTTTTAAAAAATCGACTTTCGAATAATCTCGAAAAATTAAAATGTCTCTATCCTCCAAACACTTGGACATACATTGACGTGACGCTGACATGAAGTTGACATTTACGTTCCCTCAAAGTGACATAGGATTTGTCTCTCAGAATCCTACAGATCGGGAGATATTTGCCTTTTCAAAAATTGACTTTCGAATAATCTCGTAAAATTTCTGTCTCTATCCTCTAAACCCTTGGACATACATTGACGTGACCCTGACATGACGATGACATATATGTTCCCTCAACGTGACATAAGTTTTGTTTCTGAGATTCCTACAGATCGGAAGATATTTACCTCTTCAAAAATTGACTTTCAAATAATCTCGAAAAATTAAAATGTCTCTATCCTTCAAACCCTTAGACATACATTGACGTGACTCTGACATAAAGTTGACATATACGTTCCCTCAAAGTGACATAAGATTTGTCTCAGATTCCTACAGATCGGGAATTATTTGCCTTTTCAAAAATTGACTTTCGGAAAATCTCGAAAAATTAAAATGTCTCTATCCTCCAAAACCTTGGACATACATTGACGTGACTGTGACTTGACTCCGACATATACATTCCCTCAAAGTACATACGTTTTGTCTCAGATTCCTACAGATCGGGAGATATTTGCCTTTTCAAAAATTGACTTTCGAATAATCTCGAAAAATTAAAATGTCTCTATCATCTAAACCCTTGGACATACATTGACAAGACTCTGACATGACGATGACATATGCGTTCCCACAAAGTGACATCAGTTTTGTCTCTCAGATTCCTACAGATCGGGAGATATTTGCCTCTTCAAGAATTGACTTTCGAATAATCTCGAAAAATTAAAATGTCTCTATCCTCCAAACCCTTGGACATATATTGACGTGACTCTGACATGAAGTTGACATATACGTTCCCTTAAAGTGATATAAGTTTTGTAGCTGAGATTCTTACAGATCGGGAGATATTTGCATTTTCAGAAATTGACTTTCGAATAATCTCCAAGCATTTAGATGTCTCTATCCTCCAAACCCTTGGACATATTATGACGTGACTCTGACATGAAGTTGACATATACGTTCCCTTAAAGTGATATAAGTTTTGTAGCTGAGATTCTTACAGATCGGGAGATATTTGCATTTTCAGAAATTGACTTTCGAATAATCTCGTAAAATTTCTGTCTCTATCCTCTAAACCCTTGGACATACATTGACGAGACTCTGACATGAAGTTGACATATACGTTCCCTTAAAGTGACTTAAGTTTTATGTCTCAGATTATTACAGATCGGGAGATATTTGCCTTTTCAAAAATCGACTTTCGAATAATCTCGAAAAATTAAAATGTCTCTATCCTCTAAACCCTTGGACATACATTGACGTGACCCTGACATGACGATGACATATATGTTCCCTCAAAGTGACATAAGTTTTGTTTCTGAGATTCCTACAGATCGGAAGATATTTACCTCTTCAAAAATTGGCTTTCAAATAATCTCGAAAAATTAAAATATCTCTATCCTTCAAACCCTTAGACATACATTGACGTTACTCTGACATAAAGTTGACATATACGTTCCCTCAAAGTGACATAAGTTTTGTCTCTCGGATTCCTACAAATCGGGAGATATTTGCCTTTTCAAAAATTGACTTTCTAATAATCTCGAAAAATTAAAATGTCTCTATCCTCCAAACCCTTTTACATACATTGATGTGACTCTCACATGAAGTTTACATATGCGTTCCCTAAAAAGTGACATAAGGGTTGTCTCTCAGATTCCTACAGATCGGGAGATATTTGCCTTTTCAAAAATTGACTTTGGAATAATCTCGAAAAAATTAATATGTCTCTATCCTCCAAACCCTTGGACATACATTGACAAGACCTTGACATGACGATGACATATATGTTCCCTCAAAGAGACATAAGTTTTGTCTCGGAGATTCCTACAGATCGGGAGATATTTGTCTTTTCAAAAATTGACTTTCGAGTAACCTCGAAAAATTTAAATGTTTCTATCCTCCAAACCCTTGGGCACACATTGACGTGACTCTGACATGAAGTTGACATACACGTTCCCTCAAAGTGACATAAGGTTTATCTCTCAGATTCCTACAGATCGGGAGATATTTGCCTTTTCAAAAATTGTCTTTCGAATAATCTCGATAAATTAAAATGTCTCTATCCTCCAAACCGTTGGACATACATTGACTTGACTCTGACATGAAATTGACATATACGTTCCCTCAAAGTGACATAGGATTTGTCTCTCAGAATCCTACAGATCGGGAGATATTTGCCTTTTCAAAAATTGACTTTCGAATAATCTCGTAAAATTACTATGTCTCTATCCTCTAAACCCTTAGACATACATTGACGTGACCCTGACATGACGATGACATATATGTTCCCTCAAAGTGACATAAGTTTTGTTTCTGAGATTCCTACAGATCGGAAGGTATTTGCCTTTTCAAAAATTGACTTTCGAATAATATCGAAAAATTAAAATGTCTCTATCCTTCAAACCCTTAGACATACATTGACGTGACTCTGACATGAAGTTGACATATACGTTCCCTCAAAGTGACATAAGTTTTGTCTCTCAGATTCCTACAGATCGGGAGATATTTGCCTTTTCAAAAATTGACTTTCGAATAATCTCGAAAAATTCAAATGTCTCTATCCTCCAAACCCTTGGACATACATTGACGTGACTCTGACAGGAATTTGACATATAAGTTCTCTCAAAGTGATATAAGTTTTGTAATTCAGATTCCTACAGATCGGGAGATATTTGCCTTTTAAAAATTGACTTTCGAATAATCTCGAAAAATTTAAATGTCTCTATCCTCCAAACCCTTGGACATACATTGACGTGACTCTGACAGGAATTTGACATATAAGTTCTCTCAAAGTGATATAAGTTTTGTAATTCAGATTCCTACAGATCGGGAGATATTTGCCTTTTAAAAATTGACTTTCGAATAATCTCGAAAAATTCAAATGTCTCTATCCTCCAAACCCTTGGACATACATTGACGTGACTCTGACAGGAAGTTGACATATACGTTCCCTCAAAGTGACATAAGCTTTGTCTTTCAGATTCCTACTGATCGGGAGATATTTGCCTTTTAAAAATTGACTTTCGAATAATCTCGAAAAATTCAAATGTCTCTATCCTCCAAACCCTTTTACATACATTGACGTGACTCTGACATGAAGTTTACATATGCGTTCCCTAAAAAGTGACATAAGGGTTGTCTCTCAGATTCCTACAGATCGGGAGTATTTGCCTTTTCAAAAATTGACTTTTTAATAATCTCGAAAAAATTAATTTGTCTCTATCCTCCAAACCCTTGGACATACATTGACGTGACCTTGACATGACGATGACATATATGTTCCCTCAAAGAGACATAAGTTTTGTCTCGGAGATTCCTACAGATCGGGAGATATTTGCCTTTTCAAAAATTGACTTTCGAGTAACCTCGAAAAATTTAAATGCTTCTATCCTCCAAACCCTTGGGCACACATTGACGTGACTCTGACATGAAGTTGACATACACGTTCCCTCAAAGTGACATAAGGTTTATCTCTCAGATTCCTAAAGATCGGGAGATATTTGCCTTATCAAAAATTGTCTTTCGAATAATCTCGATAAATTAAAATGTCTCTATCCTCGAAACCGTTGGACATACATTGACGTGACTCTGACATGAAGTTGACATATACGTTCCCTCAAAGTGACATAAGTTTTGTATCAGATTGCTACAGATCGGGTAATATTTGCCTTTACAAAAATTGACTTTCGAATAATCTCGAAAAATTAAAATGTCTTTATCCTTTAAACCCTTGGACATACATTGACATGACTCTGACAGGAAGTTGACATATACGTTCCCTCAAAGTGACATATCTTTTCTCTCAGATTCCTACAGATCGGGATATATTTGCCTTTTCAAGGATTGACTTTCGAATAATATCGAAAAATTAAAATGTCTCTATCCTCCAAACCCTTGGACATACATTTACGTGACTCTGACATGAAGTTGACATATACGTTACCTCAAAGTGACATAAGTTTTGTCCCTCAGATTCTTACATATCGGGAGAAATTTGCCTTTTAAAAATTTCAGTTTCGAATAATCTCGAAAAATTTAAATGTCTCTATCCTCCAAACCCTTGGACATACATTTAAGTGACTCTGACATGAAGTTAACATATACGTTCCCTCAAAGTGACATAAGTTTTGTCTCTCAGATTCCTACAGATCGGGAGATATTTGCCTTTTCAAAAATTTGTCTTTCGAATAATCTCGAAAAATTAAAATGTCTCTATCCTCCAAACCCTTGGACATACAATGACGTGACTCTGACATGACTATGACATATACGTTCCCTCAAAGTGACATAAGTTTTGTATCAGATTGCTACAGATCGGGAAATATTTGCCTTTACAAAAATTGACTTTCGAATAATCTCGAAAAATTAAAATGTCTTTATCCTTTAAACCCTTGGACATACATTGACGTGACTCTGACATGAAGTTGACATATACGTTCCCTCAAAGTGACATAACTTTTTCTCTCAGATTCCTACAGATCGGGATATATTTGCCTTTTCAAGAATTGACTTTCGAAAAATATCGAAAAATTAAAATGTCTCTATCCTCCAAACCCTTGGACATTCATTGACGTGACTCTGACATGAAGTTGACATATACGTTCCCTCAAAGTGACATAACTTTTTCTCTCAGATTCCTACAGATCGGGATATATTTGCCTTTTCAAGAATTGACTTTCGAATAATATCTAAAAATTAAAATGTCTCTATCCTCCAAACCCTTGGACATTCATTGACGTGACTCTGACATGAAGTTGACATATACGTTCCCTCAAAGTGACATAACTTTTTCTCTCAGATTCCTACAGATCGGGATATATTTGCCTTTTCAAGAATTGACTTTCGAATAATATCGAAACATTAAAATGTCTCTATCCTCCAAACCCTTGGACATACATTGACGTGACTCTGACATGACGATGACATATACGTTCCCTCAAAGTGACATTATTTATGTTTCTCAGATTCCTACAGATCGGGAGATATTTGCCTTTTCAGAAATTGACTTTCGAATAATCTCGAAAAATTAAAATGTCTCTATCCTCCAAACCCTTGGACATACATTGTATAGCCGCTCAGTAATAAGAGCTTCGCTCCTTGGTAATCACTTGACTCTTTTCAGGGATGTTAACGGTATGTAACTCCCGACAACTAGAAGCTTCCTTTATTGCTGAATATAATACTTTATTTATACACAATTTAATTATTTAAGAATAATTGCAGATGTGCATATGATAATACTTGGCTTTAGCCACAAGACGATGATCTCAGAACTGTTGGGTTTGCGTGCGGCTGCCTCAAAAGTTTGTTGAAGTGTCCCCTCTCAACCTATTTAATGCGTAAGTTCCAGCAACATTATCTGCTGAGTCACAATGAATCATCAAGTCTAACTGACTTTCTACACATTTCCGCCATAAATGTTGAAGTATGACACTTGAGACTACAACCAATTCACACCAGTTTATTGCCCTGGTGTAGAAACACAAGACTCCTGGGAACCGAAGGTCCTCGGACGTCTTTGTCTTAAACATTTAGGTATATGCCATGATCTAGAAGTCAACATGCCAGTATTACCCTCCAAACACAACAACAAGTTAGAATTTTGAAACGAAAAGTAAAAAGAAATTCAGTCTAATAAAATAATAAAAGAACTAAATGGTAGGTTCAAATTACCTCAGCAGAAGATGTAATTTGGACCGTTACAACCTCCCCAAGTATAATTTTGGTCACTTTCTATCAGAAATGTCCGAGATTATATCTTCTTGCCGCTAGAGCTTCATCTCAATTACACCATATTACATGAAAAAAACCAAAAAAATAAAACACATTACAAAATATAACTACTTGATACATACACAAAATGAAATGAACACTTAACAATTATAGTAGTCATACATATATAAATCCTTTAGGTTACTTGACCTTCACATAGTTGTCTTGATCATTACAACATAACAGTTATCCGTTCACTAAACAATTTCTTAAGCGTTAATTATGAGTTACTTCTAATAATAATATATTACTGGTAGGATTTGACAACAATATTCAATTGTTCTGCTCTTACAATGCACTTATATTGGTATAATTTTGAATATTAAACTCCATACTACAGCTGTTACAATAGTTAAATGATTATTGAGCCCAAATTTATTACAAACAGTGACTACTGATTTCCAAGAAATTTAGTCAACCGCGTGCATTCAAATCAGTCAGTGCTGATTTTCTCCAAATCTGGCTTCAATGAATGTTTATTGAATTGTCCTCTGACTTTCCCATTATTCCCTGAGATTTCATACAACGAAGGTGGAATGATTCTCGTTATCACGTACGGGCCTTCGTACGGACGAATGAACTTGCCCGTAACACCTTGTGCAGCGTTTGAAACAGGTTGACAACGCACAAGCACTTTATCTGACAGCTGAGGATTCCACTTTGCGATTCCCATTTTCCTCTTTTTCTTTCTTTCCAGTGCCTTTGCTTTCATTTTAACGTATGACCGGAGAACCTTAATTTCCAAACTTTCCGCTGGTGGCTTCTGATCTGGGGATTTAACAAAAATTTTCTCGAACATGTCCGGCTTCGGCTCGTCAAACATTAGTTCCACTGGTGTGTAACATGTCGTCCCACTTACGGATGAATTTAACCAATTCTCGATAAGAGGAATTAATTCAGGCCATTTTCTCTGAGTGATATTACAATATATCCTGCAATATTTAGCTAATTCTCTCATTATTCTCTCTGTGGGGTTGCTCTGAGGATAGCTAATTGGAGAATATCTGACGGAAATGTTTATGTTGGAAAGGGCTTTCTTCCACGATGGTGAGGTAAAGTGGGTGCCATGGTCGGAAAGGATTGATTTAGGCTGGACTACTTGACGGAAATAATGAGTCAACTTATTCAAACAAGCTCTCGTAGTCGCTGATTTAATCGGATAAAGTTTCACGTGTTTCGAAAATACATCCAGACATACCAGAATGTACTTCACTCCTCCACGTCCTGTAGGCAGAGCGCCGTACAGGTCCAAAGACATTAGCTCACCAGGTTTAGATGGCATATGTGACCTAGATTCTACCTCGTAACTCCTGTTAGGATGTTTTACGCGCTGACAGATGTCGCAGTGTGCGACGTATTTGCGAACCTTTCGGCCTAAATCTCTCAGGTAAAAAGTATGAGCTATTTGTGCAATGCATCGATCAGTACCTTGATGACCCGATGAAGTATGTACAAAGTTGATCACACGATCTTCCAGGCTGCTAGGGAGAACGGGCCTCCAATACGGGTAGTTTATACCTTTTTGGTACAGGACTTCATTTCTTAGCATGTACTTGTCCAAATAGGTTGCCGCCCCCGAAGCTAGTCTCTCTCTGGCCTTAACTACGTACGGGTCCCTGGCTTGGTGATGCGCTAGATTCTTTAATTCCCCCTTTAACTTGGTATCGATATTCAAGTTTATGGCTGCTACTAACATGCCTCGTGGCTTTCCCATTCCCTTGATCTCTTCTTCAGTTAAGCCCACAGGATTTCTACTCATAACATCTGCAAGGACGTTGTCTGACCCCTTTACATGTACGATGTCAATGTCATATTCTTGAATTTCTAAAACCCAACGTGTAATTCGGTTGGAGGTCAAAGCACATTTCTTCAGGAACGATAAAGCCTTATTATCTGAACACAAAGTAACCATTTGCCCAAAAACATAAAGTCTGAATTTTCTGAGTGCATATACCACGGCTAACAATTCCTGCTCACACGTAGTGAACCTCATCTCAGTGGATGACAACACCCTTGAAGCTGTAGAAACAATGTTGGTAACCCCCGCTTCGTCTGTCTGCATCAGAACTGCGCTAATGCTAAACTTGCACGCGTCAGTGTATACGGCGTAGGGTAGGTCATTATTGGGATGTACTAAATGTATTGTATGTGCAAACCTCGCACGTAGTTCCTCAAAAGCACATTGCATCTCTGTTGTCCACTTCCATTTACTTCCCTTTTTCAACAATGGAAGGAGAGCGCCTACGTAGCCTGCATAATTGATAATAAACCTATTATGAAAGTTACAAGTCCCTAAGAACTGCCTCAAGTGCTTTTGGTTACGGGGTGCAGGATACTTCAAAATGGCGGCTACTCGCTCAGGGTCTGCAGACACACCGGTCTGACTTATTATGTGCCCCAAAAATATAACTTCAGTCTGACAGAACCGACATTTTGCAGCGTTTATGGTGAATCCTGCCTCAGTCAACCTGCCGATCACTATGTTTAAATGCTTTAGGTGGTCTTCAAAGCTGCGCGAAAATACCAATAAATCATCCACATAAAACACAACAAACTCCTCACTATCTGAACCCAGCACAAGTTTCAACGCCCTAACAAATGCTGATAATGAGTTTTTGAATCCATAAGGGACACGTTTGAATTGGTACACAGTTGAATCAAACAGGAAAGCTGTAAAGCGGCGTGAACTTTCTTTAAGGCTAATTTGCAGAAAAGCACTGGTGAGATCTAGTGATGTCATGTACCTTACTCCATTAAAACGCTGTAATAACTCGCCTATAGGGTAAACTCTTTCACGATCTGGAACCATAACAGAATTTATTTTCCTAGCATCTATGCAAAGGCGTGGTTTTCTCCCTTCTTTATACACAATAGTGATAGGATTTATGAACGGAGATTTGCATGTCTCTAAAATATCGTCATCCAACATCTGAGCTATTTGTTCTCTTATAATTGGCCTGACAGCGAAAGGGACCACTCTTGAACTACCCGTGACTGGCTTAAGATCACTTAGTACGAACTCGTACTGAAAGCGGCGACACATACCTGGTTTCGAAGTCAAATACTCCTGGTACTTCAACAACAATTTAATTAAACTCTCTTTCTGAAGACTGTTGAGGTGTGCATTTGCATTAATCAGAGCGGTTACGTCCACAGCTTGCAAAGAACGTGGATCAGGGGAACCTATCCTAGTATTCTGCACCAAAACTGGATACATCAGACCTTCCTCTCCAACTCGTCTCACACTACTATCACAATAAAAACGACGGCTATTTGCTACGTCGAAAAATTCGCCTTCCCAACGGCTACCATAATTCTCTTCATCTTTATCAAACTTGTAGACATTATCACCTTCTGTGGCATCTATAAACAAGGACCTTCGCCCTAGAACTTCACTTCCTCCTCCTTCTCGAACTAGGTTGGAATCCTGAACTATCAAATGATTGCTATAAGCAGAACTTCCCTTCAACTCCTGTCCATCGTTGCTCACATCACGTAACCGGTCACCTCGATTAAACAATTGCACTTTCTAAATTCCATCTAGCTCATAACGGAAGCATTTCCTTTTGAAATCCAAAACAATCCCATACTCATTTGCATAATCGCAACCTAAAATCACTGAGCTAGTCAGTTGTGGGGACACTAAAAACACACTCTCAAAACTATCGCCCCCAATACTAAATTCCACATAGATCTGATCTTTAATACGCCGAGTCTTATTGCCAAAAGCTGTCACTAACACTGTGTTGGCAACGGGTAAACTTAAAGTGGACACTCCTGCAGATACTAAGTCTTTATAAATACTTTCGGTCAAAAGGTTAACTTCGCTGCCTGAATCTATTATAGCATTGGTAGTGATATCACCGAATGAAATTGACACCTGCGGACAATTTAATACATGGCTGTCATTAATATAATATATCACCAATTCATTCAAAGGATCCATATAATTACTACTACCGGAAATCATCACATCTCTAAATTTATCTCCCACCTCACAAACTACACTGTGCTTTGGGTCCGGATCTGAAGTTTTTATTGCCTTTGATGCGAACGGGGTTCGATCTGTAACGCCGCTCGATATTAGTTTAACGCCGGACGCTCGGATGGTCCTTGCGGTTCCTTCCTATCGGTTTGCCTTGTCGGACTGTGGTAAGGTGGGGCACCAGGGTTTAAGGAAGAACCTTCGTGTTTATTACGGTTGTCATCTTCCCTGTCTCTAGAAAAATAAGCACCTCTACCGTTGTTGTTCCCATTTCTATTGCTGTGGCTGTAACCAGAATAATTCTGCCTCCTGTCATTATACGTCTGTCTCACGTACTGATGATTCTGGTTCTGCCTCTTATCGGGATTATAGTTCTGGTGATAATTAGACCTTATATTTGTTTTACTACCTGCTTCGTTAAACTCTAGCATTTCAAGGCGCTTCAAAACGTCTATGGCTTCCTGCACTGTAGTCAAGGGAACCCCCACCAGACACCTCTGTATGTTCACCGGGTAGTGTAACTTAATTGCGTCAATAAAATAGGCATCACTCATCCCTAGATATGAAGCCAAAACAGCATATTTAATCAGGTGCCCTGACATTGAGAGATTTGATTGCTTTTCATATTTGTCTTGATATATCGAACATTTCACTCGACTCTGTGTCGTCTTGGACCAAAACGTTTTAGTGAATGCGACTTTAAACTGCTCATAGTCATTTAATGTATGAGCCACAGCTGACATCCACTGTTTAGCAACAGGGTCTGATATTGACTTCAATGCTATAGCCAATTTTAATGATTCTGGTACCCCCTTCAACTTCATAAATTCATCAAGCTGGTTTAAATGGTAGATGGCGTTGATCTTATCCCTGTCTTCAAACATGGGTAGGGATAGATCAGCAGCACTTAAATAGTTATGTGCATTGTAATGGCGAACATTCATGGTATCATGACTCACAGGTACATTCATACACACATTACAATTCACATCACTCGCATTCCCTGAAATATCAATTGACCCAGACACCTGACTACCCAAGTTTTCAGCAGCCTCGCCGTGGAAACTGCTTTGACTGGCTGCATTGCCATCAGCTGATCGTGAGAAATTTCCATTGCAAACAACGGAAGTCGATTCTGACAACTTACCTTTTAAATGTTTAATATCAAGGTTCAACTTCTCAAACCTACTGTCGTTAACGCAGTTAACCCTTTCAAATTCCTTGTTTATCTCTACAAAACGCTCCCCCTGCCGATGACTTTGTTTCTTTTGTTCTTTTACCATAACATTTCTGAGGTCCTGAACTTCATCAGTCAATTTCGTTAGCTTTTGTCCTAGATGTTCCTCATTTTGGATAACCCTACTGGTTATTTCTCCTGTTACCGAATTCACCTCAACGATGTGATGGTCTAAATATTATGTAAATCATTTGACAATTCCTGCATATTCCGTTTAGCAGCTCTTAACTCCCCTTCATTATCCTCTCTAACTTGTTTGATCTGGCAAGAAAATCTTACAGATTCTGAATGTAATTTATCTTAAATTTCTTTGTTTAATTTCGAATTTTCTCTCTCAACTCTTTTAATCAACCTTTCGTTTTTCAGTCTGACATCTTCTCGTATGTTATTTACATTTCTTTGTAAACTCTCAATCTTATTTTATACACTTGAAATTTCCTTTCTTATATCAGAAATTTCCCCCTTTACGCTAGAAATTACTTCTAATTTGTCTGCCTTCATAACACTCATTAATTTAGCAAACATATCTTGGAAATAACTATGCGAGTCACTCTGTGGAACGCTAGTACAGGCCTGCTGCCCATCGTTCATTCTTAATGCAACTTCTTCCTGTTCCACTAATTCTAAAGCCGATCCTAAACCCGTTTCTAGTCTTTCATTTTCCTTCAATGACCCTTCAACCCGACACAATTCTAATTCACTGTCTCCGAAAAGGTTGCTCTCTTCTTCTGAAACAGTCACAATTCTGTTACGTAAGCTGCGGGTTGCCATTCTTCCCTCACTTCACCAACTAACCTTTTACGTATGACGCTGATGATCTGATGATCTTCTTAAATGCGGACTCCTGGAGCGCTCGTAGCTTGCAGCTCTGTCCTTCTTGAACATTGTTGGTGTTACAGTACGACTCCTGGTGTGGTCGTTGTTTGTAACTGTAGTCTGCTTTGTGATGGTGTTGTTGAATATATTCAGCTGGCTGCCCTCTGGATCTGTTGCCGTCGTTACCACTTCGTGCCCCTCGTTGGGATCGCCACTTTTGCTATTGCTAATCACTTGACTCTCTTCAGGGGTGTTAACGGTATGTAACTCCCGACAACGAGAAGCTTCCTTTATCGCTGAATATAATACTTTATCTATACACAATTTAATTATTTAAGAATAAATACAGATGTGCAGATGATAATACTTGGCTTTAGCCACAAGACGATGATCTCAGAACTGTTGGGTTTGCGTGTGGCTACCTCGAAAGTTTGTTGAAGAGTCCTTTCTCAACCTATTTGATGCATAAGGTCCAACAACATTATCTGCTGAGTCACAATGAATCATCAAGTCTAACTAACTTTCTACACATTTCCGCCATAATAATATGACACTTGGGACTACAACCAATTCACGACAGTTTATTGCCCTGGTGTAGAAACACAAGACTCCTGGGAACCGAAGGTCCTCGGACGTCTTTGTCGTAAACAGTTAGGTATATGCCATGAACTAGAAGTAAACATCCCAGTATTACCCTCCAAACACAACAACAAGTTAGATTTTTGAAACGAAAAGTAAAAAGAAATTTAGCCTAATAAAATAATAAAAGAACTAAATGGTAGGATCAAATTACCTCAGAAGAAGATGTAATTTGGACCGTTACATTACGTTGATACTGACCTCCCGAAATCAAATAATTCCAACCGTAGTTTAATGGAGAGTATTCAACCGGGACCAGCCGACTGTTCCAAGACAAAATCTGTGCTGACTGACTTCTGATTGGTCCTCGATGCCATTCGAAAGTATTGATTTCTTTCCATTGAGGTCATCACAGATGGCACGTCATATCTTTGGTTCCGTAATTCTAAGATAGACTGCGTCTTTGTGTTTGTACGTCGTGTCCTCGAGTAAATGTGAGGCAATATTTTCGATATATTTTTTTGACATTTGACATAGGACACCAATATGTTACCACAAGTTTGACGTGCGCCACGAATTCCGCGCCCACCAAGCATTGCAATTAATGTACAAGAGATTTATATTCAATTTTTTTGTGAGACGATTTATATTAATTAATGACGTACTATCATTCAAGTATGTTTATTCCAATTCTTTCGTTACATGATACTTATTTATAGTGAGTTAGATTGGCTCATAGTTACGCATGAATCTGCTACGTATTTGCGTCAAAATCTACACTGCATCAGTTTTCCAAGAAATAATTGTTGTGGAAACATTATGTAATTTTAGACGTGTTATGATGTATTACACGCATATAAGCACTATTTGTGTTATATGGGGATTGTGTGAGCGCGTAATATCATTATTGATATGTGGTCGTGGCCCACTTTGCGCATTTCCCACCTCACGACTTTGATGGCTTCGTGCGAATTTCTAAAAAGCAATAAGTCATAATAGAGTATGAATATCATTAACTTACCTGTGGCATGACGTCCATACAAATTTTCAATAATTTCTGAGCATCCATTGGTTTTTTCCAAAATTCGAGCGCAGCAAACTATTTTGCACTGATCCGGATTACACCGTTTTGGTTGGTTTGGGTTAGGTTAGGTTAGGTTAGGTTAGGTTATGTTATGTTAGTGAGGCACCAGCGCAGACGTTGTTGCGCAGTGCAGTCGTATGACGTGCGCAAGTGAAGGCACCTTGAGCTCGATATGGTTAATTGTAAATTATTAAACACTAAAAACTTCGATTCCGTCACTTTAAGAAGTACTATATATTCTGGGCTTCACTTTCATAACTAATTAAATTTTTTTACAAGGATATTTTATTGGACACATACTCTCAGTAATTGAAAGGACACCAATGACTTATCACTTAAATATGATCCTATTGAACATTTCATTTTGGAAGTATATATGTTGTCACACGAAGAATAATTTATTAAATATTTATTTAATTTTATATTACACTACATGTAATTACTACAGTATCGTTATAAAGAATAAATGTTCTCAAATTACATAGGTCCAGCTTCTGCACATACACGATATCTGTATATGATTTACGTGTTATTAACTCGTACAAACGTCTTTACTGAGCACACAAAGCATGCAAATGTCCTTTCACTGAAGTCGTACATCTCAATATGGCGAACCGCACATATTCTTGCATGTTATGTTGGATTGGTGTTCACTTGTTTCTATTTTCACACGTCACGGAGAAGACATCCTTACACTGAGATTCACTGCATGTTTCACCCGTTAATACGTGATTGAACGGTGGTAATTAATGTTGTTAATGGTCCCGAAGAACTCTATTTGTAGAGCACAAAGTTACGTTGATACTGACCGACCGAAATAAATAATTCCAACCGTAGTTTAATGGCGACTATTCCAATGGGACCAGCCGACTGTTCCAAGACAAAATCGGTACTGACTGACTTCTGATTGGTCCTCGATGCCATTCGAAAGTATTGATTTCTTTCCATTGAAGACATCACAGATGGCACGTCATATCTTTGGTTCCGTATTTCTCCGATAGACTGCGTCTTTGTGTTTGTACGTCGTGTCCTCGAGTAAATGTGAGGCAATATTATCGATATAATTTTTTGACATTTGACATAGGACACCAATATGTTACCACAAGTTTGACGTTCGCCACGAATTCCGTGCCCACCAAGCATTGCAATTAATGTACCAGAGATATATATTCAATTTTTTTGTGAGGCGTTTTATATTAATTAATGACGTACTATCATTCACGTATGTTTATTCCAATTCTTTCGTTACATGATACTTATTTATAGTTAATTAGATTGGGTCATCGTTACGCATGAATCTGCTACGTATTCGCGTCAACATCTACACTGCATCAGTTTTGCAAGAAATAATTCTTGTGAAAACATTATGTAATTTTAGACGTGTTATGATGTATTACACGCATATAAGCACTATTTGTGTTACATGGGGATTGTGTGAGCGCGTATTATCATTATTGATAAGTGGTCGTGGCCGACTTTGCGCATCCCCCACCTCACGACTTTGATGGCTTCGTGCGAATTTCTAAAAAGCAATAAGACATAATAGAGTATGAATATCATTAACGTACCTGTGGCATGACGTCCATACAAAATTTCAATAATTTCTTAGCATCGATACGTTTCTTCCAAAATTCGTGCGCAGGAAACTATTTTGCACTGATCCGGACTACACCGTTTTTGTTGGTTTGGGTTAGGTTTGGTTAGGTTAGTGAGGCACCTGCGCAGACGTTGTTGCGCTGTGCAGTCGTATGACGTGCGCATGTGTGGGCATCTTGAGCTCGATATGCTTAATTGTAAATTATTAAACACTCAAAAATTCGATTCCTTCACCTTAAGAAGTATATTATATTCTGGGCTTCACTTTCATACCAAATTTAATTTTTTTACAAGGATATTTTACTGGACACATACTTTCAGTAATTGCAAGTACACCAATCACTTATCACTTAAATATAATGCTACTGAAACTTTCATTGTGGAAGTATATATGTTGTCACACGAAGAATAATTTATTAAATATTTATTTAATTTTATATTACACTACATGTAATTACTACAGTATCGTTATAAAGAATAAATGTTCTCAAATTACATAGGTCCAGCTTCTGCACATACTCGATATCTTTATATGATTTACGTGTTACTAACTCGTACAGACGTCTTTACTGATCACACGTGGCATGCAAATGTCCTTTCACTCAAGTCGTATATCTCAATGTGGCGAACCGCACATATTCTTGCATGTTATGTTGAATTGGTGTTCACTTGTTTCTATTCTCACACGTCACGGAGAAGAAATCCTTACACTGAGATTCACTGCATGTAGCACCCGTTAATACGTGATTGAACGGTGGTAATTAATCTTGATAATGGTCCCGAAGAACTCTATTTCTAGAGCACAAAGTTACGTTGATACTGACCTCCCGAAATCAAATAATTCCAACCGTAGTTTAATGGAGAGTATTCAACCGGGACCAGCCGACTGTTCCAAGACAAAATCGGTACTGACTGACTTCTGATTGGTCCTCGATGCCATTCGAAAGTATTGATTTCTTTCCATTGAGGTCATCACAGATGGCACGTTATATCTTTGGTTCCGACTTCTCCGATAGACTGCGTCTTTGTGTTTATACGTCGTGTCCTCGAGTAAATGTGAGGCAATATATTCGATATATTTTTTTGACATTAAACATAGGACACCAATATTTTACCACAAGTTTGACGTGCTCCACGAATTCCGCGCCCAATAAGCATTGCAATTAATGTACTAGAGATTTATATTCAATTTTTTGTGTGAACCGCTTTATATTAATTAATGACGTACTATCATTCAAGTATGTTTATTCCAATTCTTTCGTTACATGATACTTATTTTTAGTGAGTTAGATTGGGTCATCGTTACGCATGAATCTGCCACGTATTTGCGTCAACGTCTACACTGCATCAATTTTGAAAGAAATAATTCTTGTGGAAACATTATGTAATTTTAGACGTGTTATGATGTATTACACGCATATAAGCACTATTTGTGTTATATGGGGATTGTGTGAGCGCGTAATATCATTAATGATAAGTGGTCGTAGCCGACTTTGCGCATCCTCCACCTCAAGAATTTGTTGGCTTCGTGCGAATTTCTAAAAGCAATAAGACATAATAGAGTATGAATATCATTAACTTACCTGTGGCATGACGTCCATACAAAATTTCAATAATTTCTGAGCATCCATTCGTTTTTTCCAAAATTCGTGCGCATGAAACTATTTTGCACTGATCCGGATTACACCGTTTTGGTTGGTTTGGGTTAGGTTAGGTTAGGTTAGGTTGTGTTAGGTTAGGTTATGTTAGGTTAGTGAGGCACCTGCGCAGATGTTGTTGCGCAGTGTAGTCGTATGACGTGCGCATGTGAAGGTACCTTCAGCTCGATATTGTTAATTGTAAATTATTAAAAACTCAAAAATTCGATTCCGCCACTTTAAGAAGTATATTATATTCTGGGTTTCAATTTCATACCTAATTAAATTTTTTTACAAGGATATTTTATTAGACACATACTTTCAGTAATTGCAAGTACACCAATGACTTATCACTTAAATATGATGCTATTTAACATTTCATTGTGTAAGTATATTTGTTGTCACACGAAGAATAATTTATTAAATAAGTCGGCCACGACCACTTATCAATAACGATATTACGCGCTCACACAATCCCCATATAACACAAATAGTGCTTATATGCGTGTAATACCTCATAACACGTCTAAAATTACGTAATGTTTCCACAAGAATTATTTCTTGCAAAATTGATGCAGTGTAGATGTTGACGCAAATACGTAGAAGATTCATCCGTAACGATGACCCAATCTAACTCACGAAAAATAAGTATCATGTAACGAAAGAATTGGAATAAACATAAGTGAATGATAGTACGCCATTAATTAATATAAATCGCTTCACAAAAAAATTGAATATAAATCTCTGGTACATTAATAGCAATGCTTGGTGGGCGCGGAATTCGGGGCGCACGTCAAACTTGTGGTAACATATTGGTGTCCTATGTCAAATGTCAAAAAAATATATCGAAAATATTGCCTCACATTTACTCGAGGACACGACGTACAAACACAAAGACGCAGTCTATCGGAGAAATACGGAACCAAAGATATGATGTGCCATCTGTGATGACCTCAATGGAAAGAAATCAATATTTTCGAATGGCATCGAGGACCAATCGGAAGTCAGTCAGTACAGATTTTGTCTTGGAACAGTCGGCTGGTCCCGGTTGAATACTCTCCATTAAACTACGGTTGGAATTATTTGATTTCGGTCGTTCAGTATCAACGTAACTTTAAGCTCTAGAAATAGTGTTCTTCGGGATCATTAACAAGATTAATTACCACCGTTCAATCACGTATTAACGGGTGCTACATGCAGTGAATCTCAGTGTAAGGATGTCTTCACCGTGACGTGTGAGAATAGAAACAAGTGAACACCAATCCAACATAACATGCAAGAATATGTGCGGTTCGCCACATTGAGATGTACGACTTCAGTGAAAGGACATTTGCAGGCCATGTGTGCTCAGTAAAGACGTTTGTACGAGTTAGTAACACGTAAATCATATACAGATTTCGGGTATGTGCAGAAGCTGAACCTATGTATTTTGAGAACATTTATTCTTTGTAACGATGTCTGGGGTCACTCTAGTAATTTCATGTAGAGTAATTTAAAATTAAATAAATATTTTAATATATTCTTCTTTGGTGTGACAGCATATATACATCCACAATGAAATATTCAATAGCATCATATTTAAGTGATAAGTCATTGGTGTACTTGCAATTACTGAAAGTATGTGTCTAATAAAATATCCTTGTAAAAAAATTTAATTAGATATGAAATTGAAACCCAGAATATAATATACTTCTTAAAGTGACGGAATCGAATTTTTGAGTGTTTAATAATTTACAATTAACCATATCGAGCTCAAGGTGCCTTCACATGCGCACGTCATACGACTGCACTGCGCAACAACGTCTGCGCAGGTGCCTCACTAACCTAACATAACCTAACCTAACCTAACCAAACCTAACCCAAACCAACCAAAACGGTGTAATCCGCATCAGAGCAAAATAGTTTCCTGAGCACGAATTTTGGAAAAAACCAATGGATGCTCAGAAATTATTGAAATTTTGTATGGACGTCATGCCACAGGTAAGTTAATGATATTCATACTCTATTATGTCTTATTGCTTTTTAGAAATTCTCACGAAGCCATCAAATTCGTGAGGTGGGGGATGCGCAATGTCGGCCACAACCACTTATCAATAATGATATTACGCGCTCACTCAATCCCCATATAACACAAATAGTGCTTATATGCGTGTAATACATCATAACACGTCTAAAATTATATAATGTTTCCACAAGAATTATTTCTTGCAAAATTGATGCAGTGTAGATGTTGATGCAAATACGTAGCAGATTCATGCGTAAGGATGACCTAATCTAACTCACTATAAATGAGTATCATGTAACGAAATAATTAGAATAAACATACGTGAATGATAGTACGTCATTAATTAATATAAAACGCCTCACAAAAAATTGAATATAAATCTCTAGTACTTTAATTGCAATGCTTGGTGGTCTCGGAATTGGTGGCGCACGTCAAACTTGTCTTGACATATTGGTGTCCTATGTCAAATGTCAAAAAAATATTTCGAAAATATTGCCTCACATTTACTCGAGGACACGACGTACAAACACAAAGACGCAGTCTATCGGAGAAATACGGAACCAAAGGTATGACGTGCCATCTGTGATGACCTCAATGGAAAGAAATCAATACTTTCGAATGGTATCGAGGACTAATCAGTAGTCAGTCAGTACAGATTTTGTCTTGGAACAGTCGGCTGGTCCCGGTTGAATACTCTCCATTAAACTACGGTTGGAAATATTTGATTTCGGTCGGTCA
Organism: Zootermopsis nevadensis; assembly: GCF_977971745.1. Lineage (NCBI taxonomy): Eukaryota > Metazoa > Arthropoda > Insecta > Blattodea > Termopsidae > Zootermopsis > Zootermopsis nevadensis. The sequence continues at coordinate 523,877 of NW_028259199.1, read as the reverse complement.
GTATCAACGTAACTATGTACTCTAGAAATAGAGTTCTTCGGGACCATTAACAAGAATAATTATCACCGTTCAATCACGTATTAACGAGTGCTACATGCAGTGAATCTCAGTGTAAGGATGTCTTCTCCGTGACGTGTGAGAATAGAAACAAGTGAACACCAATTCAACATAACATGCAAGAATATGTGCGGTTCGACACATTGAGATGTACGACTTCAGTGAAAGGACATTTGCATGGCATGTGTGCTCAGTGAAGACGTTTGTACGAGTTAGTAACACGTAAATCATATACAGATATCGCGTATGTGCAGAAGCTGGACCTATGTAATTTGAAAATATTTATTCTTTATAACGATTACTGGGGTCACTGTAGTAAATACAATTCCTTCGACAACAGTTTTAATTTTCTTTAATTTAAATTAATAATATTCATGATGTGCTGACTGTGTCATTTCGTTGTCAGTTGGATATTATCTGTGATTTTATTCGTAACATTTATAATCTTCGGGATCAATACTGGGATGTGTATAGATTCTTTAATGTCATTGCCACAAATTAAGATTTACAAGCCAAGTGATGTGCATTTTATTCTTGTGAAATAATCTACATTTCTTAAAAAGACATATTGGCTGTGAAGACTCATCTGTTTCTTACGTATGCCTTGTGCTGAATGCTGTTCTGGTGCCCAGTTTGACTGTTTTGCGTGTGTCGTTCATAATTTGCTATTCTGAGGACTTGGTTGGTCTGCAGTCTTTGTTCTTATGCGTGCGGTCTTTGTTCTTATGCGTGCGGTCTCCATGCTCTAAGAAGACAAGTATCTTCGAGGTCATCGCGTAGGAGTGGTGAGTAGGAGATTGATAAACTGCTTTTTAATAAAAACTGTGTGCGTCTTTTGACTAAAGTTGAAATCAAGCGGCACGAACGTTGAAGGGCGACTGCAAATTACAGTATAGATTTAAAAGGTTTTTATTCAGACCACGTATTGGAAAATAGATTGCTTTACAACAGTGGTCCAACATCAAAGTTTTTGTTTATAGCTGTTCAGTTTCGGAAAGCGGTGATCATGTTCAACTACGAACCCGGGCGATTCTGATCCCCGCATGGTTAGAAATGGTTACTAACCACTTTCGTGAAACGTAGTTTCTTCAGTAAACACGGTTTGTTACCGAAGAATTCTTCATCTTCTTGAACTGCGAATGCCACATAATATTGAATACACTGCTAGGAGACTGCTCCTCAAAACTTATTTGGTAAGGACGTTCTGCAGCGGTCGATGAATGCGTTTCTTCATCTACAGAACAGCAAAAAGCACGCTTCCTACGATTGTAATCCGCCATTAATAATTTATAGGATCTTCACGTCTTTTAGGGAAATGCCTGGAAACTCCAGCAGTACGTTGGGAAATTTGAATTTTTGTCCAAGGTCGTAGAAAAATTTGTTTTCGAGTACTTTGCCTAAATAAAACGTCATTACTTCTTTTAAATTGTAATGTAATTTTCGCTCAACATGTATAATGCAGTTGCATGAAAGAAACTTAATAACTACGTTGGTTTCTTGGTGTTATAGTATAAGTGCCAATTCCGACCGCTAGACTTCACAGTTCATCTGCGAAACTCTTTTTAATGCTGAAAATAGTACTTTTCGGAAAAAAACTTTATAATACGGTAACCTTGCACTTGAGTCATTTTGGCATGAACATATTCAACGTTGCAACATTAGTCTTGTTTATCAGCAGACGCAACGGAAACATAATATAAGTTGAAAAAAAAGCTAAACAAACCTGACACAAAAGTGGACATAGACCGATATTAAATGATGCAGCAAAGTATCCATTTAAAATTATTCTTTGTCAAGATTTTGAAAAATTGACTTTCGAATATCCTTGAAAAATTAAAAGTTCTCTATTTTCCAAACTCTTGGACTTACATTCACAGGACTCTGACATGGCGATGACATATAGGTTAAATCAAACTGACATGAGTTATGTCTCTCAGATTCCTACAGATCCGGAGATATATTCCTTTTTAAATTAACTTTCGAATACCCTTGAAGAATTAAAAGGTGTCTATCCTCCAAGACCTTGTACTTACATTGTCTTGACTCTGCCATGATGATGACATATACGTTACCTCAAAGTGACATAAGTTTTGTCTCTCGGATTCCTACAGATCGGAATATATATGCCTTTGAAATATTGATTTTCGAATAACGTTGAAAAATTAAAAGGTTTCTATCTTGCAAACCCTTGGACTTACATTGACGTGACTCTAACATAATGTTTACATATACGTGAACTCATTCTGACATGAATTTTGTTTCTCAGATTCTTACAGATCGGAAGATATATATCTTTGAATATTGAGTTTCGAATACCCTTGAAACTTTGAAAGGTCACTATCCTCCAAACACTTGGACTTATATTGACGTGACGGTAACATTACGATGTTATATACGTTACCTAAAACTGACATGAGTTGTGTCTCTCAGTTACCTACAGATCGGGAGATATAGTCCTTTGAAACGTTGACTTTCGGATAACCTTCAAAAATTAAAAGTTCTCTATCCTGCAAACCCTTGGAATTACAATGACGTGACTTTGATATGACGATGACATATATGTTCCCTCAAACTGACATGAGTTTTGTATCTCAGTTTCCTACAGATCGGGAGATATATGCCTTTGAAAAATTAACTTTCGAATAAACTTCAAAAATTAAAAGTTCCCTATCCTGCAAACACTTGGACTTACATTGACGTGACTCTGACATGACGATGATATATACGTTACCTCAAACTCTCATGAGTTGTGTCTCTCAGTTTCGTAGAGATCGGGAGATATATGCCTTTGTAAAAGTGAGTTTCGTATCCCCCTGAAAAATTAAAAGTTCTCTATTCTGCAAACCCTTGGACTTATATTGACGAGACCCTGATATGACGATGACATTTACGTTACCTGAAACAGACATGATTGTTGTCCCTGAGTTTCCTACAGATCGGGAGATATATGCCTTTGAAAAATTGACTTTCAAATAACCTTCAAAAATTAAAAGTTCTCTCTCCTGCAAACTGTTGGACTTACATTGAAGTGACTTTGACAAGACGATGTCATATATGATACGTCAAACTGATATAAGTTTTCTCTTTGAGTTTCCTGCAGATTGGGAGATATATGCCTTTGAAAAAGTTACTTTCAAATAACCTTCAAAAATTTAAAGTTCTCTATCCAGCAAACCCTTGGATTTACATTGACGTGACTTTTACAAGACGATGACATATATGTTACCTCAAACTGACATGAGTTTTGTCTCTCAGTTTCGTACAGATCGGGAGATATATGCTTTTGAAAAAGTGAGTTTCGTATACACCTGAAAAATTAGAAGGTCTCTATCCTGCAAACCCTTGGACTTACAATGACGTTACTCTGATATGACGATGACATATACGTTACCTGAAACTGACATGAATGTTGTCTCTCAGTTTCCTACAGATCGGGAGATATATGCCTTTGAAAGTTTGACTTTCGACTAACCTTCACAAATTAAAAGTTCTCTAACCTGCAAACCGTTGGACTTACATTGAAGTGACTTTGACATGACAATAACATATATGATAACTCAAACTGAGATAAGTTTTCTCTCTGAGGTGCTTGCAGATCGGGAGATATAAGCCTTTGAAAAATTGGCTTTCTAATAAACTTCAAAAATTGAAAGTTCCCTATCCTGCAAACACTTGGACCTACATTGACGTGACTCTGACATGACGATGAAATATACGTTACCTCTAACTGTCATGAGTTGTATCTCTCAGTTTCCTAGAGATCGGGAGATATATGACTTTGAAAAAGTGAGTTTCATATACCCCTGAAAAATTAAAAGTTTTCTATCCTGCAAACCCTTGGATTTACATTGGGGTGACACTGATATGACTATGACATTTACGTTAAATGAAACTGACATGTTTGTTGTCTCTGAGTTTCCTACAGATCGGGAGATATATGCCTTTGAAAAATTGACTTTCGAATAACCTACAAAAATTTAAAGTTCTCTATCCTGCAAACTGTTGGACTTACAAAGAAAAGACATTGACATGACGATGACATGAATGATTCAACAAATTGATATAATTTTTCTCTCTGAGTTTCCAGTAGATCGGGAGATATATGACTTTGAAGAAGTGACTTTCGAATAACCTTCAAAAATTATAAGTTATCTATCCTGCAAACACTTGGACTTACATTTACGTTACTTTTACATGACGATGACGTATATGTTACCTCAAACAGACATGAGTTTTGTCTCTCAGTTTCCTACAGATCGGGAGATATATGCCTTTGAAGAATTGACTTTCGAATAACCTTCAAAAATTTAAAGTTTTATATCCTGTAAACACTTGGACTTACATTGACGTGACTCTGACATGACGATGATATAAACGTTGCCTCAAACTCTCATAGGTTGTGTCTCTCAGTTTCGTACAGATCAGGGTATATATGCTTTTGAAAAAGTGAGTTTCGTATACCCCTGAAAAATTTAAAAGTTTCTATCCTGCAAACCCTTGTACTCACATTGACGTAACTTTGATATGACGATGACATATACGTTACCTGAAACTGACATGATTGTTGTCTCTCAGTTTCCAAGAGATTGGGAGATATATGCGTTTGAAAAAATGACTATCGAATAACCTTCACAAATTAAAAATTGTTAATCCTGGAAATCCTTGGACTTACAATGACGTGACTGTTACATGTCAATGACATATATGTTCCCTCAAACTGACATTAGTTTGTCTCTTAGTTTCGTACAGATAGGGAGATATATGCTTTTGAAAAAGTAATTTTCGAATACATCTGAAAAATTGAAAGTTCTCTATGCTGCAAACCCTTGGACTTACATTGACAAGACTCTGATATGACGATGACATATACGTTACCTGAAACGGACATGAGTTTTGTCTCTCAGTTTCCTACAGATCGGGAGATATACGCCTTTGAAGAATTGACTTCCGAATAAACTTCAAAATTAAAAGTTCTTTATAATGCAAACTCATGGACTTACATTGACGTGACTCTGACATGACGATGATATATACGTTACCTCAAACTGAAATGAATTTTGTCTCTCAGTTTCCTACAGATCTGGAGAAATATGCCTTTGAAAAATTGAGTTTCGAATACCCCTTGAAAATTAAAAGTTCTCTATCCTCCAAACCTTTGGACTTACATTGACGTGACCCTGACACGATGATATATACGTTACCTCAAAGTGACATGAGTTGTGTTTCTCAAGTTCCTGCAGATCGGGAGTTATGTGCCCTTGAAAAATTGACTGTCCAATAACCTTCAAACATTAAAAGTTTTCTATCCTGAAAACCCTTGGAATTACATTGACGTGATTCTGACATTATGATATATACATTACCTCCAAGTGACATGAGTTTTGTCTCTCAGATTAATATAGATCGGGAGATATTTGCCTTTGAATAATTGACTTTCGAATAATCTCGAAAAATTAAAATGTCTCTATCCTCCAAACCCTTTTACACACATTGACGTGACTCTGACATAAAGTTTACATATACGTTCCCTCAAAGTGACATAAGTTTTGTCTCTCAGATTCCTACAGATCGGGAGATATTTGCCTTTTCAAAAATTGACTTTCCAATAATCTCGGAAAATTTAAATTGTTCTATCCTCCAAACAGTTAGACATACATTGAAGTGACTCTGACATGAAGTTGACATATACGTTCCCTCAAAGTGACAGAAGTTTTGTCTCTCACATTCCTACAGATCGGGAGATATATGCCTTTTCACAAATTGAATTTCGAATAATCTCGAAAAATTAAAATGTATTTATCCTCCAAACCCTTTTACATACATTGACGTGACTCTAAAGTGAAGTTGACATATACGTTACCTAAAAGTGACATAAGTTTTGTCTCTCAGATTCCTACAGATCGGGAGTTATTTGCCTTTTAAAAATTTGACTTTCGAATAATCTTGAAAAATTTAAATGTCTCTATCCTCCAAACCCTTGGACATACATTGACGTGGCTCTGACATGAAGTTGACATATACGTTCCCTCAAAGTGACTTAAGTTTTGTCTCTCAGATTCCTACAGATCGGAAGATATTTGCCCTTTCAAAAATTGATTTTCGAATAATCTCGAAAAATTAAAATGTCTGTATCCTCCAAACCCTTAAACATACATTGACGTGACACTAACATGAAGTTGACATAAACGTTCCCTCAAAGTGACATAAGGTTTGTGTCTCAGATTCCTACAGATCGGGAGATATTTGCCTTTTCGAAAATTGGTTTTCGTATAATCTCGAAAAATTCAAATGAGTCTATACTCCAAACCCTTGGACTTACATTGACGTGGCTCTGACATGAAGTTGACATATATGTCTCCTCAAAGTGACATCAGTTTTGTCTCTCAGATTCCTACAGGTCGGGAGATATTTGCCTTTTCAAAAATTGACTTTTGAATAATCTCGAAAAATTAAATTTCTCTATCCTCCAAACCCTTTGACATACATTGACGTTGCTCTGACATGAAGCTGACATATACGTTCCCTCATAGTTACATAAGTTTTGTCTCGCAGATTCCTACAGATCGGGAGATATTTGCCTTTTCAAAAATTGACTTTCGAATAATATCGAAAAATTGAAATGTATCTATCCTTCCAAACCCTTCGACATACATTGACCAGACTCTGACATGAAGTTGACATATACGTTCCCTCAAAGTGACATAAGGTTTGTCTCTCAGATTCCTACAGATCGGGAGATATTTGCCTTTTCAAAAATTGACTTTCGAATAATCTCGAAAAATTTATATGTCTCTATCCTCAAACCCTTGGACATACATTGACTCGACTTTGACATGAAGTTGACATATATGTTCCCTCAAAGTGACATAAGTTTTGTCTCGCAGATTCCTACAGATCGGGAGATATTTGCCTTTTCAAAGATTGACTTTCGAATAATCTCGAAAAATTAAAATGTCTCTATCCTCCAAACCCTTGGACATACATTGACGTGACTCTGACATGAAGTTGACATATACGTTCCCTCAAATTGACATAAGTTTTGTCTCTCAGATTCTTACACATCGCGAGATATTTGCCTTTTCAAAAATTGACTTTCGAATATTCTCGGAAAATTAAAATGTTTCTATCCTTCAAACCCTTGGACATACATTGACGTGACCCTGACATGAAGTTGACATATACGTTCCCTCAAAGGGACATAAGTTTTGTCTCTCAGATTCCTACAGATCAGGAGATAATTGCCTTTTCAAAAATTGACTTTCGAATAATCTCGAAAAATTAAAATGTCTCTATTCTCCAAACCCTTGGACATATATTGACGTGACTCTGACATGAAGTTGACATATACGTTCCCTCATAGTGACTTAAGTTTTGTCTCTCAGATTCCTACAGATCGGGAGATATTTGCCTTTTCAAAAATTGACATTTGAATAATCTCGAAAAATTCAAATATCTCTATCCTCCAAACCCTTGGACATACTTTGACGTGACTCTGGCATGAAGTTGACATATACGTTCCCTCAAAGTGACATTAGTTTTGTTTCTCAGATTCCTACAGATCGTAAGATATTTGCCTTTTCAAAAATTGACTTTCGAATAATTTCGAAAAATTGAAATGTCTCTATCCTCCAAACACTTTTACATACATTGACCAGACTCTGACATAAATTTGACATATACGTTCCCTCAAAGTGACATAAGGTTTGTCTCTCAGATTCGTAAAAATCGGGAGATATTTGCCTTTTCAAAAATTGACTTTCGAATAATCTCGAAAAATTTAAATGTCTCTATTCTCCAAACACTTGGACATACATTGGCAAGACTCTGACATGAAGTTGACATATCAGTTCCCTCAAAGATATTTGCCTTTTCAAAAATTGACACTCGAATAATATCGAAGAATTAAAATGTCTCTATCCTCCAAACCCTTAGACATACATTGACGTGAATTTGACATGAAGTTGACTAATACGTTCCCTCAAATTGACATAAGTTTTGTCTCTCAGATTCCTACACATCGGGAGATATTTGCCTTTTCAAAAATTGACTTTCGAATATTCTCGGAAAATTAAAATGTTTCTATCCTCCAAACCCTTGGACTTACATTGACGTGAATCTGACATGAAGTTGACATACACGTTCCCTCAACGTGACATAAGTTTTGTCTCTCAGATTCCTACAGATCGGAAGATATTTGCCCTTTCAAAAATTGACTTTCGAATAATCTCGAAAAATTAAAATGTCTCTAACCTACAAACCCTTAGACATACATTGACGTGACTCTAACATGAAGTTGACATACACCTTCCCTCAAAGCGACATAAGGTTTGTGTCTCAGATTCCAACAGATCGGGAGATATTTGCCTTTTCAAAAATTGACATTTGAATAATCTCGAACAATTCAAATATCTCTATCCTCGAAACCCTTGGACATACATTGACGTGACTATGACATGAAGTTGACATATACGTTCCCTCAAATTGACATAAGTTTTGTCACTCAGATTCCTACACATCGGGAGATATTTGCCTTTTCAAAAATTGACTTTCGAATAATCTCGAAAAATTAAAATGTCTCTATCCTCCAAACCCTTTTACACACATTGACGTGACTCTGACATGAAGTTTACATATACGCTCCCTAGAAGTGACATAAGTTTTGTCTCGCAGATTTCTACAGATCGGGAGATATTTGCCTTTTCAAAAATTGACTTTCGAATAATCTCGAAAAATTGAAATGTATCTATCCTTCCAAACACTTGGACATACATTGACGTGACTCTAAAGTGAAGTTGACATATACGTTACCTAAAAGTGACATAAGTTTTGTCTCTCAGATTCCTACAGATCGGGACATATTTGCCTTTTAAAAATTTGACTTTCGAATAATCTCGAAAAATTTAAATGTCTCTATCCTCCAAACCCTTGGACATACATTGACGTGACTGACATGAAGTTGACATATACGTTCCCTCAAAGTGACATAAGTTTTGTCTCTCAGATTCCTACAGATCGGTAGATATTTGCCTTTTCAAAAATTAACACTCGAATAATATCGAAAAATTTAAATGTCTCTATCCTCCAAACCCTTGGACATACATTGACGTGACTCGGACATGAAGTTGACATATACGTTCCCTCAAAGTGACATAAGATTTGTTTCTCAGATTCCTACTGATCGGGAGATATTTGCCTTTTCAAAAATTGACTTTCGAATAATCTCGAAAAATTAAAATGTCTCTATCCTCCAAACCCTTGGACATACTTTGACGTGACTCTGACATGAAGTTAACATATACGTTCCCTCAACGTGACATAAGTTTTGTCTCTCGGATTCCTACAGATCGGGAGATATTTGCCTTTCCAATAATTGACATTTGAATAATCTCGAAAAATTCAAATATCTCTATCCTCCAAACCCTTGGACATACTTTGACGTGACTCTGACATGAAGTTAACATATACGTTCCCTCAAAGTAACATAAGTCTTGTCTCTCAGATTCCTACAGATCGGAAGATATTTGCCTTTTCAAAAATTGACTTTCCAATAATCTCGAAAAATTAAAATGTCTCTATCCTCCAAACCCTTTACATACATTGACGTGACTCTAACATGAAGTTGACATACACGTTCCCTCAAAGTGACGTAAGGTTTGTGTCTCAGATTCCTACAGATCGGGAGATATTTGCCTTTTCAAAAATTGATATTTGAATAATCTCGAAAAATTCAAATACCTCTATCCTCCAAACCCTTGGACATACTTTGACGTGACTCTGACATGAAGTTGACATATACGTTCCCTCAAAGTGACATAAGTTTTGAATTTCAGATTCCTACAGATCGGAAGATATTTGCCTTTTCAAAAATTGACTAAGGAATAATCTCGAAAAATTGAATTGTCTCTATCCTCCAAACCCTTGGACATACATTGACCAGATTCTGACATGAAGTTGACATATACGTTCCCTCAAAGTGACATAAGGTTTGTCTCTCAGATTCCTAAAGTTCGGGAGATATTTGAATTTTCAAAAATTGACTTTCGAATAATCTCGAAAAATTTAAATGTCTCTATCCTCCAAACCATTGGACATACATTGACAAGACTCTGACATGAAGTTGATATATAAGTTCCCTCAAAGTGACATAAGTTTTGTCTCTCAGATTCTTACAGATCGGGAGATATTTGCCTTTTCAAAAATTGACACTCGAATAATATCGAAAAATTAAAATGTCTATCCTCCAAACCCTTGGACATACATTGACGTGACTCTGACATGAAGTTGACATATACGTTCCCTCAAATTGACATAAGTTTTGTCACTCAGATTCCTACACATCGGGAGATATTTGCCTTTTCAAAAATTGACTTTCGAATATTCTCGGAAAATTAAAATTATTCTATCCTCCAAACCCTTGGACATACATTGACGTGACTCTGACATGAAGTTGACATACACGTTCCCTCAAAGTGACATAAGGATTGTGTCTCAGATTCCTACAGATCGGGAGATATTTGAATTTTTAAAAATTGACTTTCGAATAATCTCGAAAAATTAAAATCTCTCTATAATCCAAACCCTTGGACATACATTGACGTGACTCTGACATGAAGTTGACATATACGTTCCCTCAACGTGACATAAGTTTTGTCTCTCAGATTCCTACAGATCGGGAGATATTTGCCTTTTCAAAAATTGACATTTGAATAATCTCGAACAATTCAAATATCTCTATCCTCCAAACACTTGGACATAATTTGACGTGACTCTGACATGAAGTTGACATATACGTTCCCTCAAAGTGACATAAGTTTTGTCTCTCAGATTCCTACAGATCGGGAGATATTTGCCTTTTCAAAATTTGACTTTCGAATAATCTCGAAAAATTTAAATGTCTCTATCCTCCAAACCCTTTACATACATTGACGTGACTCTGACATGAAGTTGACATATGCGTTCCCTCAAAGTGACATAAGTTTTGTCTCTCAGATTCCTACAGATCGGGAGATATTTGCCTTTTCAAAAATTGACTTTTGAATAATCTCGAAAAATTAAAATGTCTCTATCCTCCAAACCTTTGGACATACATTGACGTGACTCTAACATGAAGTTGACATACACGTTCCCTCAAAGTGACATAAGGTTTGTGTCTCAGATTCCTACAGATCGGGAGATATTTGCGTTTTCAAAAATTGATTTTCGAATAATCTCGAAAAATTCAAATGAGTCTATACACCTAACCCTTGGACTTACATTGACGTGGCTCTAAAGTGAAGTTGACATATACGTTCCCTCAAAGTGACTTAAGTTTTGTCTCTCAGATTCCTACAGATCGGGAGATATTTGCCTTTTCAAAAATTGACATTTGAATAATCTCGAAAAATTCAAATATCTCTATCCTCCAAACCCTTGGACATACTTTGACGTGACTCTGACATGAAGTTAACATATACGTTCCCTCAAAGTGACATAAGTTTTGTCTCTCAGATTCCTACAGACCGTAAGATATTTGCCTTTTCAAAAATTGACTTTCGAATAATTTCGAAAAATTGAAATGTCTCTATCCTCCAAACCCTTGGACATACATTGACCAGACTCTGACATGAAGTTGACATATACGTTCCCTCAAAGTGACATAAGGTTTGTCTCTCAGATTCGTAAAAATCGGGAGATATTTGCCTTTTCAAAAATTGACTTTCGAATAATCTCGAAAAATTAAAATTTCTCTATCCACCAAACCTTTAGACATACATTGACGTGACTCTGACATGAAGTTGACATATACTTTCTCTCAACGTGACATAAGTTTATGTATCTCACATTCCTACACATCGGGAGATATTTGCCTTTTCAAAAATTGACATTTGAATAATCTCGAACAATTCAAATATCTCTATCCTCCAAACCGTTGGACATACTTTGACGTGACTCTGACATGAAGTTGACATATACGTTCCCTCAAAGTGACATAAGTTTTGTCCCTCAAATTCCTACAGATCGGAAGATATTTGCCCTTTCAAAAATTGACTTTCGAATAATCTCGAAAAATTAAAATGTCTCTAACCTCCAAACCCTTAGACATACATTGACGTGACTCTAACATGAAGTTGACATACACCTTCCCTCAAAGTGACATAAGGTTTGTGTCTCAGATTCCTACAGATCGGGAGATATTTGCCTTTTCAAAAATTGACATTTGAATAATCTCCAAAAATTCAAATATCTCTATCGTCCAAACCCTTGGACATACATTGACGTGACTATGACATGAAGTTTAAATATACGTTCCCTCATAGTGACAAAAGTTTTGTCTCGCAGATTCCTACAGATCGGGAGATATTTGCCTTTTCAAAAATTGACTTTCGAATAATCTCGAAAAATTAAAATGTCTCTATCCTCGAAACCCTTTTACACACATTGACGTGACTCTGATATGAAGTTTACATATACCATCCCTCAAAGTGACATAAGTTTTGTCTCGCAGATTCCTACAGATCGGGAGATATTTGCCTTTTCAAAATTGACTTTCGAATAATCTCGAAAAATTGAAATGTATCTATCCTTCCAAACCCTTGGACATACATTGACAAGACTCTGACATGAAGTTGACATATACGTTCCCTCAAAGTGACAGAAGTTTTGTCTCTCACATTCCTACAGATCGGGAGATATATGCCTTTTCACAAATTGACTTTCGAATAATCTCGAAAAATTAAAATGTCTCTATCCTCCAAACCCTTGGACATACATTGACGTGACTCTAAAGTGAAGTTGACATATACGTTACCTAAAAGTGACATAAGTTTTGTCTCTCAGATTTTTACAGATCGGGACATATTTGTCTTTAAAAATTTGACTTTCGAATAATCTCGAAAATTTAAATGTCTTTATTGTCCAAACCCTTGGACATACATTGACGTGACTGACATGAAGTTGACATATGCGTTCCCTCAAAGTGACATAAGTTTTGTCTCTCAGATTCCTACAGATCGGTAGATATTTGCCTTTTCAAAACTTGACACTCGAATAATATCGAAAAATTTAAATGTCTCTATCCACCAAACCCTTGGACATACATTGACGTGACTCTGACATGAAGTTGACATATAAGTTCCCTCAAAGTGACATAAGTTCTGTCTCTCAGATTCCTACAGATCGGGAGATATTTGCCTTTTCAAAAATTGACACTCGAATAATATCGACAAATTTAAATGTCTCTATCCACCAAACCCTTGGACATACATTGACGTGACTCTGACATGAAGTTGACATACACGTTGCCTCAAATTGACATAAGTTTTGTCTCTCAGTTTCCTACATATCGGGAGATATTTGCCTTTTCATAAATTGACTTTCGAATAATCTCGAAAAATTTAAATGTCTTTATCCTCCAAACCCTTGGACATACATTGACAAGACTCTGACATGAAGTTGACATATAAGTTCCCTCAAAGTGACATAAGTTCTGTCTCTCAGATTCCTACAGATCGGGAGATATTTGCCTTTTCAATAATTGACACTCGAATAATATTGAAAAATTTAAATGTCTCTATCCACCAAACCCTTGGACATACAATGACGTGACTCTGACATGAAGTTGACATATACGTTCCCTCAACGTGACATAAGTTTTGTCTCTCAGAATCCTACAGATCGGAAGATATTTGCCTTTTCAAAAATTGACTTTCGAATAATCTCGAAAAATTAAAATGTCTCTATCCTCCAAACCCTTTACATACATTGACGTGACTCTAACATGAAGTTGACATACACGTTTCGTCAAAGTGACGTAAGGTTTGTGTCTCAGATTCCTACAGATCGGGAGATATTTGCCTTTTCAAAAATTGATTTTCGAATAATCTCGAAAAATTCAAATGAGTCTATACTCCTAACCCTTGGACTTACATTGACGTGGCCCTGACATGAAGTTGACATATACGTTCCCTCATAGTGACTTAAGTTTTGTCTCTCAGATTCCTACAGATCGGGAGATATTTGCCTTTTCAAAAATTGATATTTGAATAATCTCGAAAAATTCAAATACCTCTATCCTCCAAACCCTTGGACATACTTTGACGTGACTCTGACATTAAGTTGACATATACGTTCCCTCAAAGTGACATAAGTTTTGTATTTCAGATTCCTACAGATCGGAAGATATTTGCCTTTTCAAAAATTGACTTTCGAATAATCTCGAAAAATTGAAATGTCTCTATCCTCCAAACCCTTGGACATACATTGACCAGATTCTGACATGAAGTTGACATATACGTTCCCTCAAAGTGACATAAGGTTTGTCTCTCAGATACCTACAATTCGGAAGATATTTGAATTTTCAAAAATTGACTTTCGAATAATCTCGAAAAATTTAAATGTCTCTATCCTCCAAACCATTGGACATACATTGACAAGACTCTGACATGAAGTTGACATATAAGTTCCCTCAAAGTGACATAAGTTTTGTCTCTCAGATTCTTACAGATCGGGAGATATTTGCCTTTTCAAAAATTGACACTCGAATAATATCGAAAAATTAAAATGTCTATCCTCCAAACCCTTGGACATACATTGACGTGACTCTGACATGAAGTTGACATATACGCTCCCTCAAATTGACATAAGTTTTGTCTCTCAGATTCCTACACATCGGGAGATATTTGCCTTTTCAAAAATTGACTTTCGAATAATCTCGAACAATTCAATTATCTCTATCCTCCAAACCCTTGAACATACATTGACGTGACTCTGACATCAAGTTGACATATACGTTCCCTCAAAGTGAAATATGTTTTGTCTCTCACATTCCTACAGATCGGGATATATTTGCCTTTTCATAAAATGACTTTCGAATAATCTCGAAAAATTAAAATGTCTCTATCCTCCAAACCCTTGGACATACATTGACATGACTCTGACATGAAGTTGACATATACGTTCCCTCAAAGTGACATAAGTTTTGTCTCTCAGATTCCTACAGATCGGGAAATATTTTCCTTTTCAAAAATTGACTTTCGAATAATCTCGAAAAATTAAAATGTCTCTATTCTCCAAACCCTTGGACATACATTGAAGTGACTCTGAAATGAAGTTGACATATACGTTCCCTCAAAGTGATATAAGTGTTGTCTCTCAGATTCCTACAGATCAGGAGATATTTGCCTTTTCAGATATTGCTATCGAATAATCTCGAAAAATTAAAATGTCTCTCTCCTCCAAACCCTTCGACATACATTGACTTGACTCTGACATGAAGTTGACATATACTTTCCTCAAAGTGACATAATTTTTGTCTCTCAGATTAATACGGATCGGAAGATATTTGCCTTTTCAGAAATTACTTTCGAAAAATCTCGAAAAATTAAAATGTCTCTATCCTCCAAACCCTTGGACATACATTGACGTGACTCTGACATGAAGTTGACATATACGTTCACTCAAAGTGACATTAGGTTTGTGTTTCAGATCCCTACAGATCGGGAGATATTTGAATTTTCAAAAATTGACTTTCGAATAATCTCGAAAAATTAAAATGTCTCTATCCTCCAAACCCTTGGACATACATTGACGTGACTCTGACATGAAGTTGACATATACGTTCCCTCAACGTGACATAAGTTTTGTCTCTCAGATTCCTACAGATCGGGAGATATTTGCCTTTTCAAAAATTTACATTTGAATAATCTCGAACAATTCAAATATCTCTATCCTCCAAACCCTTGCACATGCATTGACGTGACTCTAACATGAAGTTGACATATACGTTCCCTCAAAGTGACATAAGTTTTGTCTCTCAAATTCCTACAGATCGGGAGATATTTGCCTTTTCAAAAATTGACTTTCGAATAATCTTGAAAAATTAAAATGTCTCTATCCTCCAAACCCTTGGACATACATTGACGAGACTCTGACATGAAATTGACAATTACGTTCCCTCAAAGTGACATAAGTTTCGTCTCTCAGGTTCCTACAGATCGGAAGATATATCCCTTTTCAGAAATTGACTTTCGTATAATCTCGAAAAATTTAAATGTCTCTATCCTCCAAACCCTTGGACATACATTGACGTGACTCTGACATGAAGTTGACATATACGTTCCCTAAAAGTGACATAAGTGTTGTCTCTCAGATTCCTACAGATCGGGAGATATTTGCCTTTTCATAAATTGACTTTCGAATAATCTCGCAAAATTAAAATGCCACTGTCCTCCAAACCCTTATACATACATTGACGAGACTCTGACATGAAGTTGACATATACGTTCCCTCAAAGTTACATCAGTTTTGTCTCTCAGATTCCTACAGATCGGGAGATATTTACCTTTTCAAGAATTGTTTTTAGAATAATCTCGAAAAATTAAAATGTCCCTATTCTCCAAACCCTTGGACATACATTGACGTGACTCTGACATGAAGTTAACATATACGTTACCTCAAATTGACATTAGTTTTGTCTCTCAGATTCCTACAGATCGGGAGATATTTGCCTTTTTGAAAAATTGACTTTCGAATAATCTCGAAAAATTAAAATGTCTCTATCCTCCAAACCATTGGACATACATTGACGTAACTCTGACATGAAGTTGACATATATGTTACCTCAGAGTGACATAAGTTTCGTCTCTCAGGTTCCTACAGATCGGGAGATATTTGCCTTTTCAAAAATTGACTTTCGAATAATCTCGAAAAATTAAAATGTCTCTATCCTCCAAACCCTTCGACATACATTCACGTGAATCTGACATGGGGTTGACATTTACGTTCCCTCAAAGTGTCATAAGTGTTGTCTCTCAGATTAATACAGATCGGGAGATATTTGCCTTTTGAAAAATTAACTTTCGAATAATCTCGAAAAATTAAAATGTCTCTATCCTCCTAACCCTTGGACATACATTGACGTGACTCTGACATGAAGTTGACATATACGTTCCCTCAAAGTTACATAAGTTTTGTCTCTCAGATTCCTGCAGATCGGGAGATATTTGCCTTTTCATAAATTGAATTTCGAATAATCTCGAAAAATTAAAATGTCTCTATCCTCCAAACCCTTGGACATACATTGACGAGAATCTGACACGAAGTTGACATATACGTTCCCTCAAAGTGACATCAGTTTTCCTACAGATCGGGAGATATTTGCCTTTTCAAAAATTGACTTTCGAATAATCTCGAAAAATTAAAATATCTCTATCCTCCAAACCCTAGGACATACATTGACGTGACTCTGACATAAAGTTGACATATACGTTCCCTCAAAATGACATAAGTTTTGTCTCTCAGATTACTACAGATCGGGAGATATTTGCCTTTTCAAAAATTGACTTTCGAATAATCTCGAAAAATTAAAATGTCTGTATCCTCCAAACCGTTGGACATACATTGACGTGACTCTGACGTGAAGTTGACATATACGTTTCCTGAAAGTGACATAAGGGTTGTCTCTCAGATTCCTACAGATCGGGAGATATTTGTCTTTTCAAAAATTGACTTTCGAATAATCTCGAAAAATTAAAATGTCTCTATCCTCCAAAACCCTTCATAAATTGACGTGACTATGACATGAATTTGACATATACGTTCCCTCAAAGTGACATAAGTTTTGTCTCTCAGATTCCTACAGATCGGCAGATATTTGCCTTTTCAAAAATTGACTTTCGAATAATCTCGAAAAATTAGAATGTCTCACTCCTCCAAACCCTTTGACATACATTGACGTGTCTCTGACATGAAGTTGACATATACGTTCCCTCATAGTGACATAAGTGTTGTCTCTCAGATTCCTACAGATCGGGAGATATTTGCCTTTTCAAAATTTGACTTTCGAATAATCTCGCAAAATTAAAATGCCTCTGTCCTCCAAACACTTGGACATACATTGACGGTAATCTGACATGAAGTTTACATATACGTTCCCAAAAACTGACATATTGTTTGTCTCTCAGTTTCCTACAGATCGGGAGATATCTGCCTTTTCAAAAATTGACTATCGAATAATTTCGAAAAATTAAAATATTTCTATCCTCCAACCCCTTGGACATACATTGACGTGACTCTGACATGAAGTTGACATATACGTTTCCTCAAAGTGACATGAGGGTTGTCTCTCAGATTCTTACAGATCGGGAGTTATTTGCCTTTTCAAAAATTGACTTTCGATTAATCTCGAAAAATTAAAATGTCTGTATCCTCCAAACTCTTGGACATACATTGACGTGACTCTGACATGAAGTTTACGTATACGTTCCCTCAAAGTGACATAAGGGTTGTCTCTAAGATTCCTACAGATCGGGAGATATTTGCCATTTCAAAAATTGTCTTTCGAATAATCTCGCAAAATTTAAATGCCTCTCCTCCAAACCCTTGGACATACATTTACGTGACTCTGACATGAAGTTGACATATACGTTCCTTCAAAGAAATATAAGGTTTGTCACTCAGATTCCTACAGATCGGGAGATATTTGCCTTTTCAGAAATTGACATTCGAATAATCTCGACAAATTAAAATGTCTCTATCCTGGAAACCCTTGGACATACATTGACGTGACTCTGACATGAAGTTGACATATACGTTCCCTCAAAGTGACATAAGTTTTTACTCTCACATTCCTACAGATCGGGAGATATTTGCCTTTTCAAATTTGACTTTCGAATAATCTCGAAAAATTAAAATGTCTCTATCCTCCAAACCCTTGGACATACATTGACGTGACTCTAACATGAAGTTGACATATACGTTCCCTCAATGTGACACAAGTTTCGTCTCTCAGGTTCGAACAGATCGGGAGATATTTGCCTGTTCAAAAATTGACTTTCGAATAATCTCTAAAAATTTAAATGTCTCTATCCTCCAAACCCTTGGACATACATTGACGTGACTCTGACATGAAGTAGACATATACGTTCCCTCAAAGTGACATAAGTTTTGTCTCTCAGATTCGTACAGATCGGGAGAAATTTGCCTTTTCAAAAATTGACTTTCGAATAATTTCGAACAATTTAAATGTCTCTATCCTCCAAACCCTTCTACATACATTGACGTGACTCTGACATGAAGTTAACATATACATTCCCTCAAAGTGACATAAGTTTCGTCTCTCAGGTTCCTACAGATCGGGAGATATTTGCCTTTTCAGAAATTGACTTTCGAATAATCTTGAAAAATTTAAATGTCTCTATCCTCCAAATCCTTGGACATACATTGACGTGAATCTGACATGAAGTTGACATATACGTTCCCCCAAAGTGACATAAGTGTTGTCTCTCAGATTCCTACAGATCGGGAGATATTCGCTTTTTCAAAAATTGACTTTCGCATAATTTCGCAAAATTAAAATGCCTCTGTCCTACAAACCCTTGGACATACATTGACGTGACTCTGACATGAAGTTGACATATACGTTCCCTCAAAGTAATATAAGGTTTGTCACTCAGATTCCTACAGATCGGGAGATATTTGCCTTTTCAGAAATTGACATTCGAATAATCTCGAAAAATTAAAATGTCTCTATCCTCGAAACCCTTGGACATACATTGACGTGACGCTGACATGAAGTTGACATATACGTTCCCTCAAAGTGACATAAGTTTCTTCTCTCACATTCCTACAGATCGGGAGATATTTGCCTTTTCAAATTTGACTTTCGAAAAATCTCGAAAAATTAAAATGTCTCTATCCTCCAAACCCTTGGACATACGTTGACGTGACTCTGACATGAAGTAGACATATACGTTCCCTCAAAGTGACATAAGTTTTGTCTCTCTGATTCCTACAGATCGGGAGAAATTTGCCTTTTCAAAAATTGACTTTCGAATAATCTCGAACAATTAAAATGTCTCTATCCTCCAAACCCTTGTACATAAATTGACTTGACACTAACATGAAGTTGACATATACGTTCCCCCAAAGTGACATAAGTGTTGTCTGTCAGATTCCTACAGATCGGGAGATATTCGCTTTTTCAAAAATTGACTTTCGAATAATCTCGCAAAATTAAAATGCATCTGTCCTCCAAACCCTTGGACATACATTGACGTGACTCTGACATGAAGTTGATATATACGTTCCCTCAAAGTGACATAAGTGTTGTCACTCAGATTCCAACAGATCGGGAGATATTTGCCTTTTCAAAAATTGACTTTCGAATAATCTCGCAAAATTTAAATGCATCTGTCCTCCAAACCCTTGGACATACATTGACGTGACTCTGACATGAAGTTGACATATTCGTTCCCTCAAAGTGACATAAGTTTTGTCTCTCAGATTCCTACAGATCGGGAGATATTTGACTTTTCAAAATTGACTTTCGAATAATCTCGAAAAATTAAAATGTCTCTATCCTCCAAACCCTTGGACATACATTTACGTGACTCTGACGTGAAGTTGACATATACGTTTCCTCAAAGTGACATAAGGTTTGTCTCTCAGATTCCTACAGATCGGGAGATATTTGTCTTTTCAAAAATTGACTTTCGAATAATCTCGAAAAATTAAAATGTCTCTATCCTCCAAACCCTTGAACATACATTGACGTGACTATGACATGAATTTGACATATACGTTCCCTCAAAGTGACATAAGTTTTGTCTCTCAGATTCCTACAGATCGGCAGATATTTGCCTTTTCAAAAATTGACTTTCGAATAATCTCGAAAAATTAGAATGTCTCACTCCTCCAAACCCTTGGACATACATTGACGTGACTTTGACATGAAGTTGACATATACGTTCCCTCAAAGTGACATAAGTTTTTTCTCTCACATTCCTACAGATCGGGAGATATTTGCCTTTTCAAATTTGACTTTCGAATAATCTCGAAAAATTAAAATGTCTCTATCCTCCAAACCCTTGGACATACATTGACGTGACTCTAACATGAAGTTGACATATACGTTCCCTCAAAGTGACATAAGTTTCGTCTCTCAGGTTCCCACAGATCGGGAGATATTTGCCTGTTCAAAAATTGACTTTCGAATAATCTCGAAAAATTTAAATGTCTCTATCCTCCAAACCCTTGGACATACATTGACGTGACTCTGACATGAAGTAGACATAGACGTTCCCTGAAAGTGACATCAGTTTTGTCTCTCAGATTCCTACAGATCGGGAGAAATTTGCCTTTTCAAAAATTGACTTCCGAATAATCTCGAACAATTAAAATGTCTCTATCCTCCAAACCCTTGTACATACAGTGACGTGACTCTGACATGAAGTTGACATATATATTCCCTCAAAGTGACATAAGTTTCGTCTCTCAGGTTCCTACAGATCGGGAGATATTGGCCTTTTCAGAAATTGACTTTCGAATAATCTTGAAAAATTTAAATGTCTCTATCCTCCAAATCCTTGGACATACATTGACGTGACTCTGACATGAAGTTGACATATACGTTCCCCCAAAGTGACATAAGTGTTGTCTCTCAGATTCCTACAGATCGGGAGATATTCGCTTTTTCAAAAATTGACTTTCGAATAACCTCGCAAAATTAAAATGCATCTGTGCTCCAAACCCTTGGACATACATTGACATGACTCTGACATGAAGTTGATATATACGTTACCTCAAAGTGGCATAAGTTTTGTCTCTCAGATTCCTACAGATCGGGAGAAATTTGCCTTTTCAGAAATTGACTTTCGAATAATCTCGAAAAATTAAAATGTCTCTATCCTCCAAACCCTTGGATATACATTGACGTGACTCTGACATGAAGTTGACATATACGTTACCTCAAAGTGACATTGGTTTTGTCTCTCAGATTCCTACAGATCGGGAGATATTTGCCTTTTCAAAAATTAACTTTCGAATAATCTCGAAAAATTAAAATGTCTCTATTCTCCAAATCCTTGGACATACATTGAGGTGAATCTGATATGAAGTTGACATATACGTTCCCTCAAAGTGACATAAGTTTTGTCTCTCAGATTCCTATAGATCGGGAGATATTTGCCTTTTCAAAAATTGACTTTCGAATAATCTCGAAAAATTAAAATATCTCTATCCTCCAAACCCTTGGACATTCATTAACGTGACTCTGACATGAAGTTGACATATACGTTCCCTCAAAGTGACATAAGTTTTGTCTCTCAGATTTCTACAGATCGGGAGATATTTGCTTTTCATAAATTGACTTTCGAATAATCTCGAAAAATTAAAATGTCTCTATCCTCCAAACCCTTGGACATACATTGACGTGATTCTGTCATGAAGTTGACATATACGTTCCCTCAGAGTGACATAAGTGTTGTCACTCAGATTCCTACAGATCGGGAGATATTTGCCTTTTCAAAAATTGACTTTCGAATAATCTCGCAAAATTCAAATGCCTCTATCCTGCAAAACCTTTTACGTACATTGACGTGACTCTGACATGAAGTTGACATATACGTTCCCTAAAAGTGACATAAGTTTTGTCTCTCAGATTCCTACAGATCGGGAGATATTTGCCTTTTGAAAAATTGACTTTCGAATAATCTCGAAAAATTAAAATGTCTCATCGTCCAAACCCTAGGACATACATTGACGTGACTCTGACATGAAGTTGACATATACGTTACCTCAAAGTGACATAAGTTTTGTCTCTCAGATTCCTACAGATCGGGAGATATTTGCCTTTACAAAGATTGACTTTCGAATAATCTCGAAAAATTAAAATGTCTCTATCCTCCAAACCCTTGGACATACATTGTCGTGACTCTGACATAAAGTTGACATATATGTTCCCTCAAAGTGACATAAATATTGTCTCTCAGATTCCTACAGATCGGGAGATGTTTGCCATTTCAAAAATTTACTTTCGAATAATCTCGAAACATTAAAATGTCTCTATCCTCCAAACCCTTGGACATACATTTACGTGACTCTGACGTGAAGTTGACATATACGTTCCCTGAAAGTGACATAAGGTTTGTTTCTCAGATTCCTACAGATCGGGAGATATGTGTCTTTTCAAAAATTGACTTTCGAATAATATCGAAAAATTAAAATGTCTCTATCCTCCAAACCCTTGTACATACATTGACGTGACTCTGACATGAAGTTGACATATACGTTCCCTCAAAGTGACATAAGTTTTGTCTCCCAGATTCTTACAGATCGGGAGATATTTGCCTTTACAAAAACTGACTATCGAATAATCTCGAAAAATTAAAATGTCTCTATCCTCCAAACCCTTCCACATACATTGACGTGAATCTGACATGAGGTTGACATATACGTTCCCACAAAGTGTCATAAGTGTTGTCTCTCAGATTCCTACAGATCGGGAGATATTTGCCTTTTGAAAAATTGACTTTCGAATAATCTCGAAAAATTAAAATGTCTCTATCCTCCAAACACTTGGACATACATTGACGTGACTCTGACATGAAGTTGACATATACGTTCCCTCAAAGTGACATAAGTTTTCCTACAGATCGGGAGATATTTGCCTTTTCAAAAATTGGCTTTCGAATAATCTCGAAAAATTAAAATATCTCTATCCTCCAAACCCTTGGACATACATTGACGTGACTCTGACATGAAGTTGACATTTACGTTCCCTCAAAGCGACATAAGTTTTGTCTCTCAGATTCCTACAGATCGGGAGATATTTGCCTTTTAAAAATTCACTTTCGAATAATCTCGAAAAATTAAGATTTCTCTATCCTCCAAACCCTTGGACATACATTTACGTGACTCTGACATGAAGTTGACATATACGTTCCCTCAAAGTGACAAAAGGTTTGTCTCTCAGATTCCTAACAGATCGGGAGATATTTGCCTTTTCAAAAATTGACTTTCGAATAATCTTGAAAAATTAAAATGTCTCTATCCTCCAAACCCTTGGACATGCATTGACGAGACTCTGACATGAAATTGACAATTACGTTCCCTCAAAGTGACATAAGTTTCGTCTCTCAGGTTCCTACAGATCGGAAGATATATCCCTTTTCAGAAATTGACTTTCGTATAATCTCGAAAAATTAAAATGTCTCTATCCTCCAAACCCTTGGACATACATTGACGTGACTCTGACATGAAGTTGACATATACGTTCCCTAAAAGTGACATAAGTGTTGTCTCTCAGATTCTTACAGATCGGGAGATATTTGCCTTTTCATAAATTGACTTTCGAATAATCTCGCAAAATTAAAATGCCTCTGTCCTCCAAACCCTTATACATACATTGACGTGACTCTGACATGAAGTTGACATATACGTTACCTCAAAGTTACATCAGTTTTGTCTCTCAGATTCCTACAGATCGGGAGATATTTACCTTTTGAAGAATTGTTTTTCGAATAATCTCGAAAAATTAAAATGTCCCTATTCTCCAAACCCTTGGACATACATTGACGTGACTCTGACATGAAGTTAACATATACGTTACCTCAAATTGACATAAGTTTTGTCTCTCAGATTCCTACAGATCGGGAGATATTTGCCTTTTTGAAAAATTGACTTTCGAATAATCTCGAAAAATTAAAATGTCTCTATCCTCCAAACCATTGGACATACATTGACGTAACTCCGACATGAAGTTGACATATATGTTACCTCAGAGTGACATAAGTTTCGTCTCTCAGATTCCTGCAGATCGGGAGATATTTGCCTTTTCAGAAATTGAATTTCGAATAATCTGGAAAAATTAAAATGTCTCTATCCTCCAAACCCTTGGACATACATTGACGAGAATCTGACACGAAGTTGACATATACGTTCCCTCAAAGTGACATAAGTTTTCCTACAGATCGGGAGATATTTGACTTTTCAAAAATAGACTTTCGAATAATCTCGAAAAATTAAAATATCTCTATCCTCCAAACTCTAGGACATACATTGACGTGACTCTGACATAAAGTTGACATATACGTTCCCTCAAAATGACATAAGTTTTGTCTCTCAGATTACTACAGATCGGGAGATATTTGCCTTTTCAAAAATTGACTTTCGAATAATCTCGAAAAATTAAAATGTCTGTATCCTCCAAACCGTTGGACATACATTGACGTGGCTCTGAAATGAAGTTGACATATAAGTTCCCTCAAAGTGACATAAGTTTTGTCTCTAAGATACCTACAGATCGGGAGATATTTGCCTTTTCAAAAATTCACTTTCGAATAATCTCGAACAATTTAAATGTTTCTATCCTCCAAACTTTTGGACATACATTGACGTGACTCTGACATGAAGTTGACATATACGTTCCCTCAAAGTGACATAAGGTTTGTCTCTCAGATTCCTACAGATCGGGAGATATTTGCATTTTCAAAAATTGACTTTCGAATAATCTCGAAGAATTAAAATGTCTCTATCCTCCAAACACTTGGACATACATTGACGTGAATCTGACATGAAGTTGACATATACGTTCCCTCAAAGTGACTTAAGAGTTGTCTCTAAGATTCCTACAGATCGGGAGATATTTGCTTTTTCAAGAATTGACTTTCGAATAATATCGAAAATTTAAAATATCTCTATCCTCCAAACTCTTGGACATACATTGACGTGACTGTGACATCAAGTTGACATATACGTTCCCTCAAAGTGACATAAGTTTTGTCTCTCAAATTCCTACAGATCGGGAGATATTTGCCTTTTCAAAAATTGACTTTCGAATAATCTCGAAAAATTAAAATGTCTCTATCCTCCAAACCCTTGGACATACATTTACTTGACTCTGACATGATGTTGACATATACGTTCCCTCAAAGTGACATAAGTTTCGTCTCTCAGGTTCCTACAGATCGGGAGATATATCCCTTTTCAGAAATTGACTTTCGTATAATCTCGAAAAATTAAAATGTCTCTATCCTCCAAACCCTTGGACATACCTTGACGTGACTCTGACATGAAGTTGACATATACGTTCCCTCTAAGTGACATAAGTGTTGTTTCTCAGTTTCCTACAGATCTGGAGATATTTGCCTTTTCATAAATTGACTTTCGAATAATCTCGCAAAATTTAAATGCCTCTGTCCTCCAAACCCTTATACATACATTGACGTGACTCTGACATGAAGTTGACATATGCGTTCCCTCAAAGTGACATAATTTTTGTCTCTAAGATTCCTACAGATCGGGAGATATATGCCTTTTCAGAAATTGACTTTCGAATAATCTCGAAAAATTAAAATGTCTCTATCCTCCAAACCCTTGGACATACATTGACGTGACTCTGACATGAAGTTGACATATACGTCCCCTCAAAGTTACATAAGTTTTGTCTCTCAGATTCCTACAGATCGGGAGATATTTGCCTTTTCAAAAATTGACTTTCGAATAATCTCGAGAAATTAAAATGTCTCTATCCTCCAAACCCTTGGACATACATTGACGTGACTCTGACATGAAGTTGACATGTACGTTCCCTCAAAGTGACATAATTGTTGTCTCTCAGATTCCTACAGATCGGGAGATATTTGCCTTTTCAGAAATTGACTTTCGAATAATCTCGCAAAATTAAAATGCCTCTGTCCTCCAAACTCTTATACATACATTGACTTGACTCTGACATGAAGTTGACATATGCGTTCCCTCAAAGTGACATAATTTTTGTCTCTCAGATTCCTACAGATCGGGAGATATATGCCTTTTCAGAAATTGACTTTCGAATAATCACGAAAAATTAAAATGTCTCTATCCTCGAAACCCTTGGACATACATTGACGTGAATCTGACATGAAGTTGACATATACGTTCCCTCAAAGTGATATCAGTTTTCCTACAGATCGGGAGATATTTGCCTTTTCAAAAATTGACTTTCGAATAATCTCGCAAAATTAAAATGCCTCTGTCCTCCAAACTCTTATACATACATTGACTTGACTCTGACATGAAGTTGACATATGCGTTCCCTCAAAGTGACATAATTTTTGTCTCTCAGATTCCTACAGATCGGGAGATATATGCCTTTTCAGAAATTGACTTTCGAATAATCTCGAAAAATTAAAATGTCTCTATCCTCGAAACCCTTGGACATACATTGACGTGAATCTGACATGAAGTTGACATATACGTTCCCTCAAAGTAACATCAGTTTTGTCTCTCAGATTCCTACAGATCGGGAGATATTTGCCTTTTCAAAAATTGACTTTCGAATAATCTCGAAAAATTAAAATATCTCTATCCTCCAAACCCTTGGACATACATTGACGTGACTCTGACATGAAGTTGACATATACGTTCCCCCAAAGTGACATAAGTTTTGTCTCTCAGATTAATACAGATCGGGAAATATTTGCCTTTTCAAAGATTGACTTTCGAATAATCTCGAAAAATTAAAATGTCTCTATCCTCCAAACCCTTGCACATACATTGACGTGACTCTGACATAAAGTTCACAAATACGTTTCCTCAAAGTGACATAAATGTTGTCTCTTAGATTCCTACAGATTTGGAGATATTTGCCTTTTCAAAAATTGACTTTCGAATAATCTCGAAAAATTTAAATGTCTCTATCCTCCAAACCCTTGGACATACATTGACGTGACTCTGACATGAAGTTGACATATACGTTCCCTCAAAGTGACATAAGTTTTGTCTCTCAGGTTAATACAGATCGGGAGATATTTGCCTTTTCAGAAATTGACTTTCGAATAATCTCGAAAAATTAAAATGTCTGTATCCTCCAAACCGTTTGACATACATTGACGTGGCTCTGAAATGAAGTTGACATATAAGTTCCCTCAAAGTGACATAAGTTTTGTCTCTAAGATTCCTACAGATCGGGAGATATTTGCCTTTTCAAAAATTCACTTTCGAATAATCTCGAACAATTTAAATGTTTCTATCCTCCAAACTTTTGGACATACATTGACGTGACTCTGACATGAAGTTGACATATACGTTCCCTCAAAGTGACATAAGGTTTGTCTCTCAGATTCCTACAGATCGGGAGATATTTGCATTTTCAAAAATTGACTTTCGAATAATCTCGAAGAATTAAAATGTCTCTATCCTCCAAACACTTGGACATACATTGACGTGAATCTGACATGAAGTTGACATATACGTTCCCTCAAAGTGACTTAAGAGTTGTCTCTAAGATTCCTACAGATCGGGAGATATTTGCTTTTTCAAGAATTGACTTTCGAATAATATCGAAAATTTAAAATATCTCTATCCTCCAAACTCTTGGACATACATTGACGTGACTGTGACATCAAGTTGACATATACGTTCCCTCAAAGTGACATAAGTTTTGTCTCTCAAATTCCTACAGATCGGGAGATATTTGCCTTTTCAAAAATTGACTTTCGAATAATCTCGAAAAATTAAAATGTCTCTATCCTCCAAACCCTTGGACATACATTTACTTGACTCTGACATGATGTTGACATATACGTTCCCTCAAAGTGACATAAGTTTCGTCTCTCAGGTTCCTACAGATCGGGAGATATATCCCTTTTCAGAAATTGACTTTCGTATAATCTCGAAAAATTAAAATGTCTCTATCCTCCAAACCCTTGGACATACCTTGACGTGACTCTGACATGAAGTTGACATATACGTTCCCTCTAAGTGACATAAGTGTTGTTTCTCAGTTTCCTACAGATCTGGAGATATTTGCCTTTTCATAAATTGACTTTCGAATAATCTCGCAAAATTTAAATGCCTCTGTCCTCCAAACCCTTATACATACATTGACGTGACTCTGACATGAAGTTGACATATGCGTTCCCTCAAAGTGACATAATTTTTGTCTCTAAGATTCCTACAGATCGGGAGATATATGCCTTTTCAGAAATTGACTTTCGAATAATCTCGAAAAATTAAAATGTCTCTATCCTCCAAACCCTTGGACATACATTGACGTGACTCTGACATGAAGTTGACATATACGTCCCCTCAAAGTTACATAAGTTTTGTCTCTCAGATTCCTACAGATCGGGAGATATTTGCCTTTTCAAAAATTGACTTTCGAATAATCTCGAGAAATTAAAATGTCTCTATCCTCCAAACCCTTGGACATACATTGACGTGACTCTGACATGAAGTTGACATGTACGTTCCCTCAAAGTGACATAATTGTTGTCTCTCAGATTCCTACAGATCGGGAGATA
Organism: Zootermopsis nevadensis; assembly: GCF_977971745.1. NCBI lineage: Eukaryota > Metazoa > Arthropoda > Insecta > Blattodea > Termopsidae > Zootermopsis > Zootermopsis nevadensis. Next base: position 494,781 of record NW_028259199.1, on the reverse strand, counting down.
TTTGCCTTTTCAGAAATTGACTTTCGAATAATCTCGAAAAATTAAAATGTCTCTATCCTCCAAACCCTTGGACATACATTGACGTGAATCTGACATGAAGTTGACATATACGTTCCCTCAAAGTGATATCAGTTTTCCTACAGATCGGGAGATATTTGCCTTTTCAAAAATTGACTTTCGAATAATCTCGCAAAATTAAAATGCCTCTGTCCTCCAAACTCTTATACATACATTGACTTGACTCTGACATGAAGTTGACATATGCGTTCCCTCAAAGTGACATAATTTTTGTCTCTCAGATTCCTACAGATCGGGAGATATATGCCTTTTCAGAAATTGACTTTCGAATAATCTCGAAAAATTAAAATGTCTCTATCCTCGAAACCCTTGGACATACATTGACGTGAATCTGACATGAAGTTGACATATACGTTCCCTCAAAGTAACATCAGTTTTGTCTCTCAGATTCCTACAGATCGGGAGATATTTGCCTTTTCAAAAATTGACTTTCGAATAATCTCGAAAAATTAAAATATCTCTATCCTCCAAACCCTTGGACATACATTGACGTGACTCTGACATGAAGTTGACATATACGTTCCCCCAAAGTGACATAAGTTTTGTCTCTCAGATTAATACAGATCGGGAAATATTTGCCTTTTCAAAGATTGACTTTCGAATAATCTCGAAAAATTAAAATGTCTCTATCCTCCAAACCCTTGCACATACATTGACGTGACTCTGACATAAAGTTGACAAATACGTTTCCTCAAAGTGACATAAATGTTGTCTCTTAGATTCCTACAGATTTGGAGATATTTGCCTTTTCAAAAATTGACTTTCGAATAATCTCGAAAAATTTAAATGTCTCTATCCTCCAAACCCTTGGACATACATTGACGTGACTCTGACATGAAGTTGACATATACGTTCCCTCAAAGTGACATAAGTTTTGTCTCTCAGATTAATACAGATCGGGAGATATTTGCCTTTTCAAAGATTGACTTTCGAATAATCTCGAAAAATTAAAATATCTCTATCCTCCAAACCCTTGGACATACATTGACGTGCCTCTGACATGAAGTTAACATATACGTTCCCTCAAAGTGACATAAGTTTCGTCTCTCAGGTTAATACAGATCGGGAGATATTTGCCTTTTCAGAAATTGACTTTCGAATAATCTCGAAAAATTTAAATGTCTCTATCCTCCAAACCCTAGGACATACATTGACGTGAACCTGACATGAAGTTGACATATGCGTTCCCTCAAAGTGACATAATTTTTGTCTCTCAGATTCCTACAGATCGGGAGATATTTGCCTTTTGATAAATTGACTTTCGAATAATCTCGAAAAATTAAAATGTCTCTTTCCTCCAAACCCTTGGACATACATTGACGTGACTCTGACATGAAGTTGACATATACGTTCCCTCAAAATGACATAAGTTTTGTCTCTCAGATTCCTACAGATCTGGAGATATTTGCCTTTTCAAAAATTGACTTTCGAATAATCTCGAAAAATTAAAATGTCTCTATCCTCCAAACCCTTGGACATACATTGACGTGACTCTGACATGAAGTTGACATATACGTTACCTCAGAGTGACATAAGTTTCGTCTCTCAGGTTCCTACAGATCGGGAGATATTTGCCTTTTCAAAAATTGACTTTCGAATAATCTCGAAAAATTAAAATATCTCTATCCTCCAAACCCTTGGACATACATTCACGTGAATCTGACATGAGGTTGACATATACGTTCCCTCAAAGTGTCATAAGTGTTGTCTCTCAGATTCCTACAGATCGGGAGATATTTGCCTTTTCAAAAATTGACTTTCGAATAATCTAGAAAAATTAAAATCTCTCTATCCTCCAAACCCTTGGACATACAATAACGTGACTCTGACATGAAGTTGACATATACGTTCCCTCAAAGTTATATAAGTTTTGTCTCTCAGATTCCTACAGATCGGGAGATATTAGCCTTTTCAAAAATTGACTTTCGAATAATCTCGAAAAATTAAAATGTCTCTATCTTCCAAACCCTTGGACATACATTGGCGTGACTCTGACATGAAGTTAACATATACGTTTCCTCAAAGTGACATAAGTTTTGTATCTCAGATTCCTACAGATCGGGAGATATTTGCCTTTTCAAAAATTGACTTTCGAATAGTCTCGAAAAATTAAAATGTCTCTATCCTCCAAACCCTTGGACATACATTGACGTGACTCTGACATGAAGTTGACATATACGTTCCCTCAAAGTGACATAAGTTTTGTCTCTCAGATTAATACAGATCGGGAAATATTTGCCTTTTCATAGATTGACTTTCGAATAATCTCGAAAAATTTAAATGTCTCTATCCTCCAAACCCTTGGACATACATTGACGTGACTCTGACATAAAGTTGACATATACGTTTCCTCAATGTGACATAAATGTTGTCTCTCAGATTTCTACAGATTTGGAGATATTTGCCTTTTCAAAAATTGACTTTCGAATAATCTCGAAAAATTAAAATATCTCTATCCTCCAAACCCTTGGACATACACTGACGTGCCTCTGACATGAAGTTAACATATACGTTCCCTCAAAGTGACATAAGTTTCGTCTCTCAGGTTAATACAGATCGGGAGATATTTGCCTTTTCAGAAATTGACTTTCGAATAATCTCGAAAAATTAAAATGTCTCTATCCTCCAAACCCTGGGACATACATTGACGTGAATCTGACATGAAGTTGACATATACGTTCCCTCAAAGTGACATAAGTTTTGTCTCTCAGATTAATACAGATCGGGAGATATTTCCCTTTCAAAAATTCACTTTCGAATAATCTCGAAAAATTAAAATGTCTCTATCCTCCAAACCCTTGGACATACATTGACGTGACTCTGACATGAAGTTGACATACACGTTCCCTCAAAGTGACATAAGGTTTGTCTCTCAGATTCCTACAGATCGGGAGATATTTGTCTTTTCAGAAATTGACTTTCGAATAATCTCGAAAAATTCAAATGTCTCTATCCTCCAAACACTTGGACATACATTGACGTGAATCTGACATGAAGTTGACATATACGTTCCCTCAAAGTGACATAAGAGTTGTCTCTAAGATTCCTACAGATCGGGAGATATTTGCTTTTTCAAGAATTGACTTTCGAATAATATCGAAAATTTAAAATATCTCTATCCTCCAAACTCTTCGACATACATTGACGTGACTCTGACATGAAATTGACATTTACGTTCCCTCAAAGTGACATAAGTTTCGTGTCTCAGGTTCCTACAAATCGGCAGATATATACCTTTTCAAAAATTGACTTTCGTATAATCTCGAAAAATTAAAATGTCTCTATCCTCCAAACCCTTGGACATACCTCAACGTGACTCTGACATGAAGTTGACATATACGTTCCCTCAAAGTGACATACGTGTTGTCTCTGAGATTCCTACAGATCGCGAGATATTTGCCTTTTCAAAAATTGACTTTCGAATAATCTCGCAAAATTAAAATGCCTCTGTCCTCCAAACCCTTATACATACATTGACGTGACTCTGACATGAAGTTAACATATGCGTTCCTTCAAAGTGACATAATTTTTGTCTCTCAGATTCCTACAGATCGGGAGATATATGCCTTTTCAGAAATTGACTTTCGAATAATCTCAAAAATTTAAAATGTCTCTATCCTCCAAACCCTTGGACATACATTGACGTGAATCTGACATGAAGTTGACATATACGTTCGCTCAAAGTGACATAAGTTTTGTCTCTCAGATTCCTAACAGATCGGGAGATATTTGCCTTTTCAAAAATTGACTTTCGAATAATCTCGAAAAATTAAAATATCTCTATCCTCCAAACCCTTGGACATACATTGACGTGACTCTGATATGAAGTTGACATATACGTTCCCTCAAAATGACATAAGTTTTGTCTCTCAGATTCCTACATATCGGGAGATATTTGCCTTTTCAAAAATTGACTTTCGAATAATCTCGAAAAATTAAAATGTCTGTATCATCCAAACCGTTGGACATACATTAACGTGACTCAGAAATAAAGTTGACATATACGTTCCCTCAAAGTGACATTAGTTTTGTCTCTCAGATTCCTACAGATCCAGAGATATTTGCCTTTTTAAAAATTCACTTTCGAATAATCTCGAAAAATTATAATGTCTCTATCCTCCAAACCCTTGGACATACATTGACGTTAATCTGACATGAAGTTGACATATACGTTCCCTCAAAGTGACATAAGTTTTGTCTCTCAGATTCCTAACAGATCGGGAGATATTTGCCTTTTCAAAAATTGACTTTCGAATAATCTCGAAAAATTCGAATATCTCTATCCTCCAAACCCTTGGACATACATTGACGTGACTCTGACATGAAGTTGACATATACGTTCCCTCAAAGTGACATAAGTTTTGTCTCTCAGATTAATACAGATCGGGAGATATTTGCCTTTTCAAAGATTGACTTTCGAATAATCTCGAAAAATTAAAATGTCTCTATCATCCAAACCCTTGGATATACATTGACGTGACTCTGACATAAAGTTGACATAAACGTTTCCTCAAAGTGACATAAATGTTGTTTCTCAGATTTCTACAGATTTGGAGATATTTGCCTTTTCAAAAATTGACTTTCGAATAATCTCGAAAAATTAAAATATCTCTATCCTCCAAACCCTTGGACATAAATTGACGTGACTTGGACTTTGAGTTCACATATACGTTCCCTCAAAGTGACATAAGTTTCGTCTCTCAGGTTAATACAGATCGGGAGATATTTGCCTTTTCAGAAATTGACTTTCGAATAATCTCTAAAAATTAAAATGTCTCTATCCTCCAAACCCTAGGACATACATTGCCGTGAATCTGACATGAAGTTGACATATACGTTCCCTCAAAGTGACATAAGTTTTGTCTCTCAGATTAATACAGATCGGGAGATATTTCCCTTTTGAAAAATTCACTTTCGAATAATCTCGAAAAATTAAAATGTCTCTATCCTCCAAACCCTTGGACATACATTGACGTGACTCTGACATGAAGTTAACATAACTTTCCCTCAAAGTGACATAAGGTTTGTCTCTCAGATTCCTACAGATCGGGAGATATTTGCCTTTTCAGAAATTGACTTTCGAATAATCTCGAAAAATTAAAATGTCTCTATCCTCCAAACACTTGGACATACATTGACGTGAATCTTACATGAAGTTGACATATACGTTCCCTCAAAGTGACATAAGAGTTGTCTCTAAGATTTCTAAAGATCGGGAGATATTTGCTTTTTCAAGAATTGACTTTCGAATAATATCGAAAATTTAAAATATCTCTATCCTCCAAACCCTTGTACATACATTGACGTGACTGTGACATCAAGTTGACATATACGTTCCCTCAAAGTGACATAAGTTTTTTCTCTCAAATTCCTTCAGATCGGGAGATATTTGCCTTTTCAAAAATTGACTTTCGAATAATCTCGAAAAATTAAAATATCTCTATCCTGCAAACCCTTGGACATACAATGACTTGACTCTGACATGATGTTGACATATACGTTCCCTCAAAGTGACATAAGTGTTGTCTCTCAGATTCCTACGGATCTGGAGATATTTGCCTTTTCAGAAATTGACTTTCGAATAATCTTGAAAAATTAAAATGTCTCTATCCTCCAAACCCTTGGACATACATTGACATGACTCTGACATGAAATTGACATTTACGTTCCCTCAAAGTGACATAAGTTTCGTCTCTCAGGTTCCTACAGATCGGGAGATATATCCCTTTTCAGAAATTGACTTTCGTATAATCTCGAAAAATTAAAATGTCTCTATCCTCCAAACCCTTGGACATACCTTTACGTGACTCTGACATGAAGTTGACATATACGTTCCCTCAAAGTGACATAAGTGTTGTCTCTCAGATTCCTACAGATCGGGAGATATTTGCCTTTTCAGAAATTGACTTTCGAATAATCTCGCAAAATTAAAATGCCTCTGTCCTCCAAACCCTTATACATACAGTGACGTGACTCTGACATGAAATTGACATATGCGTTCCCTCAAAGTGACATAATTTTTGTCTCTCAGATTCCTACAGATCGGGAGATATATGCCTTTTCAGAAATTGACTTTCGAATAATCTCGAAAAATTTAAATGTCTCTATCCTCCAAACCCTTGGACATACATTAACGTGACTCTGACATGAAGTTGACATATACGTTCCCTCAAAGTTATATAAGTTTAGTCTCTCAGATTCCTACAGATCGGGAGATATTAGCCTTTTCAAAAATTGATTTTCGAATAATCTCGAAAAATTAAAATGTCTCTATCCTCCAAACCCTTGGACATACATTGGCGTGACTCTGACATGAAGTTAACATATACGTTTCCTCAAAGTGACATAAGTTTTGTATCTCAGATTCCTACAGATCGGGAGATATTTGCCTTTTCAAAAATTGACTTTCGAATAGTCTCGAAAAATTAAAATGTCTCTATCCTCCAAACCCTTGGACATACATTGACGTGACTCTGACATGAAGTTGACATATACGTTCCCTCAAAGTGACATAAGTTTTGTCTCTCAGATTAATACAGATCGGGAAATATTTGCCTTTTCAAAGATTGACTTTCGAATAATCTCGAAAAATTTAAATGTCTCTATCCTCCAAACCCTTGGACATACATTGACGTGACTCTGACATAAAGTTGACATATACGTTTCCTCAATGTGACATAAATGTTGTATCTCAGATTTCTACAGATTTGGAGATATTTGCCTTTTCAAAAATTGACTTTCGAATAATCTCGAAAAATTAAAATATCTCTATCCTCCAAACCCTTTGACATACACTGACGTGCCTCTGACATGAAGTTAACATATACGTTCCCTCAAAGTGACATAAGTTTCGTCTCTCAGGTTAATACAGATCGGGAGATATTTGCCTTTTCAGAAATTGACTTTCGAATAATCTCGAAAAATTAAAATGTCTCTATCCTCCAAACCCTGGGACATACATTGACGTGAATCTGACATGAAGTTGACATATACGTTCCCTCAAAGTGACATAAGTTTTGTCTCTCAGATTAATACAGATCGGGAGATATTTCCCTTTCAAAAATTCACTTTCGAATAATCTCGAAAAATTAAAATGTCTCTATCCTCCAAACCCTTGGACATACATTGACGTGACTCTGACATGAAATTGACATTTACGTTCCCTCAAAGTGACATAAGTTTCGTGTCTCAGGTTCCTACAGATCGGGAGATATATACCTTTTCAGAAATTGACTTTCGTATAATCTCGAAAAATTAAAATGTCTCTATCCTCCAAACCCTTGGACACACCTCAACGTGACTCTGACATGAAGTTGACATATACGTTCCCTCAAAGTGACATAAGTGTTGTCTCTCAGATTCCTACAGATCGCGAGATATTTGCCTTTTCAAAAATTGACTTTCGAATAATCTCGAAAAATTAAAATATCTCTATCCTCCAAACCCTTGGACATACATTGACGTGACTCTGACATGAAGTTGACATATACGTTCCCTCAAAGTGACATAAGTTTTGTCTCTCAGATTAATACAGATCGGGAGATATTTGCCTTTTCAAAGATTGACTTTCGAATAATCTCGAAAAATTAAAATATCTCTATCCTCCAAACCCTTGGACATAAATTGACGTGACTCCGACTTTAAGTTCACATATACGTTCCCTCAAAGTGACATAAGTTTCGTCTCTCAGGTTAATACAGATCGGGAGATATTTGCCTTTTCAGAAATTGACTTTCGAATAATCTCGAAAAATTAAAATGTCTCTATCCTCCAAACCCTGGGACATACATTGACGTGAATCTGACATGAAGTTGACATATACGTTCCCTCAAAGTGACATAAGTTTTGTCTCTCAGATTAATACAGATCGGGAGATATTTCCCTTTCAAAAATTCACTTTCGAATAATCTCGAAAAATTAAAATGTCTCTATCCTCCAAACCCTTGGACATACATTGACGTGACTCTGACATGAAGTTGACATACACGTTCCCTCAAAGTGACATAAGGTTTGTCTATCAGATTCCTAGAGATCGGGAGATATTTGCCTTTTCAGAAATTGACTTTCGAATAATCTCGAAAAATTAAAATGTCTCTATCCTCCAAACACTTGGACATACATTGACGTGAATCTGACATGAAGTTGACATATACGTTCCCTCAAAGTGACATAAGAGTTGTCTCTAAGATTCCTACAGATCGGGAGATATTTGCTTTTTCAAGAATTGACTTTCGAATAATATCGAAAATTTAAAATATCTCTATCCTCCAAACTCTTCGACATACATTGACGTGACTCTGACATGAAATTGACATTCACGTTCCCTCAAAGTGACATAAGTTTCGTGTCTCAGGTTCCTACAGATCGGGAGATATATACCTTTTCAGAAATTGACTTTCGTATAATCTCGAAAAATTAAAATGTCTCTATCCTCCAAACCCTTGGACATACCTCAACGTGACTCTGACATGAAGTTGACATATACGTTCCCTCAAAGTGACATAAGAGTTGTCTCTCAGATTCCTACAGATCGCGAGATATTTGCCTTTTCAAAAATTGATTTTCGAATAATCTCGCAAAATTAAAATGCCTCTGTCCTCCAAACCCTTATACATACATTGACGTGACTCTGACATGAAGTTAACATATGCGTTCCCTCAAAGTGACATAATTTTTGTCTCTCAGATTCCTACAGATCGGGAGATATATGCCTTTTCAGAAATTGACTTTCGAATAATCTCGAAAATTTAAAATGTCTCTATCCTCCAAACCCTTGGACATACATTGACGTGAATCTGACATGAAGTTGACATATACGTTCCCTCAAAATGACATAAGTTTTGTCTCTCAGATTCCTAACAGATCGGGAGATATTTGCCTTTTCAAAAATTGACTTTCGAATAATCTCGAAAAATTAAAATATCTCTATCCTCCAAACCCTTGGACATACAATGACGTGACTCTGATATGAAGTTGACATATACGTTCCCTCAAAATGACATAAGTTTTGTCTCTCAGATTCCTACATATCGGGAGATATTTGCCTTTTCAAAAATTGACTTTCGAATAATCTCGAAAAATTAAAATGTCTGTATCAACCAAACCGTTGGACATACATTAACGTGACTCAGAAATAAAGTTGACATATACGTTCCCTCAAAGTGACATTAGTTTTGTCTCTCAGATTCCTACAGATCCAGAGATATTTGCCTTTTCAAAAATTCACTTTCGAATAATCTCGAAAAATTAAAATGTCTCTATCCTCCAAACCCTTGGACATACATTGACGTGACTCTGACATGAAGTTGACATATACATTCCCTCAAAGTGACATAAGTTTCGTCTCTCAGGTTCCTACAAATCGGGAGATATTTGCCTTTTCAAAAATTGACTTTCGAATAATCTCGAAAAATTAAAATGTCTCTATCCTCCAAACCCTTGGACATACATAGACGTGACTCTGACATGAAGTTGACATATACGTTCCCTCAAAGTGACATAAGTTTTGTCTCTCAGATTAATACAGATCGGGAGATATTTGCCTTTTCAAAGATTGACTTTCGAATAATCTCGAAAAATTAAAATGTCTCTATCCTCCAAACCCTTGGATATACATTGACGTGACTCTGACATAAAGTTGACATAAACGTTTCCTCAAAGTGACATAAATGTTGTTTCTCAGATTTCTACAGATTTGGAGATATTTGCCTTTTCAAAAATTGACTTTCGAATAATCTCGAAAAATTAAAATATCTCTATCCTCCAAACCCTTGGACATAAATTGACGTGACTCCGACTTTGAGTTCACATATACGTTCCCTCAAAGTGACATAAGTTTCGTCTCTCAGGTTAATACAGATCGGGAGATATTTGCCTTTTCAGAAATTGACTTTCGAATAATCTCGAAAAATTAAAATGTCTCTATCCTCCAAACCCTAGGACATACATTGCCGTGAATCTGACATGAAGTTGACATATACGTTCCCTCAAAGTGACATAAGTTTTGTCTCTCAGATTAATACAGATCGGGAGATATTTCCCTTTTGAAAAATTCCCTTTTGAATAATCTCGAAAAATTAAAATGTCTCTATCCTCCAAACCCTTGGACATACATTGACGTGACTCTGACATGAAGTTAACATAACTTTCCCTCAAAGTGACATAAGGTTTGTCTCTCAGATTCCTACAGATCGGGAGATATTTGCCTTTTCAGAAATTGACTTTCGAATAATCTCGAAAAATTAAAATGTCTCTATCCTCCAAACACTTGGACATACATTGACGTGAATCTGACATGAAGTTGACATATACGTTCCCTCAAAGTGACATAAGAGTTGTCTCTAAGATTCCTAAAGATCGGGAGATATTTGCTTTTTCAAGAATTGACTTTCGAATAATATCGAAAATTTAAAATATCTCTATCCTCCAAACCCTTGTACATACATTGACGTGACTGTGACATCAAGTTGACATATACGTTCCCTCAAAGTGACATAAGTTTTTTCTCTCAAATTCCTTCAGATTGGGAGATATTTGCCTTTTCAAAAATTGACTTTCGAATAATCTCGAAAAATTAAAATATCTCTATCCTCCAAACCCTTGGACATACAATGACTTGACTCTGACATGATGTTGACATATACGTTCCCTCAAAGTGACATAAGTGTTGTCTCTCAGATTCCTACGGATCTGGAGATATTTGCCTTTTCAGAAATTGACTTTCGAATAATCTTGAAAAATTAAAATGTCTCTATCCTCCAAACCCTTGGACATACATTGACATGACTCTGACATGAAATTGACATTTACGTTCCCTCAAAGTGACATAAGTTTCGTCTCTCAGGTTCCTACAGATCGGGAGATATATCCCTTTTCAGAAATTGACTTTCGTATAATCTCGAAAAATTAAAATGTCTCTATCCTCCAAACCCTTGGACATACCTTTACGTGACTCTGACATGAAGTTGACATATACGTTCCCTCAAAGTGACATAAGTTTTGTCTCTCAGATTCCTACAGATCGGGAGATATATGCCTTTTCAGAAATTGACTTTCGAATAATCTCGAAAAATTAAAATGTCTCTATCCTCCAAACCCTTGGACATACATTGACGTGAATCTGACATGAAGTTGACATATACGTTCCCTCAAAGTGACATAAGTTTTGTCTCTCAGATTCCTAACAGATCGGGAGATATTTGCCTCTTCAAAAATTGACTTTCGAATAATCTCGAAAAATTAAAATATCTCTATCCTCCAAACCCTTGGACATAAATTGACGTGACTCTGACATGAAGTTGACATATACGTTCCCTCAAAGTGACATAAGTTTTGTCTCTCAGATTAATACAGATCGGGAGATATGTGCCTTTTCAAAGATTGACTTTCGAATAATCTCGAAAAATTAAAATGTCTCTATACTCCAAACCCTTGGACATACATTGACGTGACTCTGACATAAAGTTGACATATACGTTTCCTCAAAGTGACATAAATGTTGTCTCTCAGATTCCTACAGATTTGGAGATATTTGCCTTTTCAAAAATTGACTTTCGAATAATCTCGAAAAATTAAAATATCTCTATCCTCCAAACCGTTGGACATACATTGACGTGCCTCTGACATGAAGTTAACATATACGTTCCCTCAAAGTGACATAAGTTTCGTTTCTCAGGTTAATACAGATCGGGAGATATTTGCCTTTTGATAAATTGACTTTCGAATAATCTCGAAAAATTAAAATGTCTCTATCCTCCAAACCCATGGACATACATTGACTTGAATCTGACATGAAGTTGACATGTACGTTCCCTCAATGTAACATAAGTGTTGTCTCTCAGATTCCTACAGATCGGGAGATATTTGCCTTTTGATAAATTGACTTTCGAATAATCTCGAAAAATTAAAATGTCTCTTTTCTCCAAACCCTTGGACATACATTGACGTGACTCTGACATGAAGTTGACATATACGTTCCCTCAAAGTTATATAAGTTTTGTCTCTCAGATTCCTACAGATCGGGAGATATTAGCCTTTTCAAAAATTGACTTTCGAATAATCTCGAAAAATTAAAATGTCTCTATCCTCCAAACCCTTGGACATACATTGGCGTGACTCTGACATGAAGTTAACATATACGTTTCCTCAAAGTGACATAAGTTTTGTATCTCAGATTCCTACAGATCGGGAGATATTTGCCTTTTCAAAAATTGACTTTCGAATAGTCTCGAAAAATTAAAATGTCTCTATCCTCCAAACCCTTGGACATACATTGACGTGACTCTGACATGAAGTTGACATGTACGTTACCTCAAAGTGACATAATTGTTGTCTCTCAGATTCCTACAGATCGGGAGATATTTACCTTTTCAGAAATTGACTTTCGAATAATCTCGAAAAATTAAAATGTCTCTATCCTCCAAACCCTTGGACATACATTGACGTGACTCTGACATGAAGTTGACATAGACGTTCCCTCAAAGTGACATAAGTTTTGTCTCTCAGATTAATACAGATCGGGAAATATTTGCCTTTTCAAAGATTGACTTTCGAATAATCTCGAAAAATTTAAATGTCTCTATCCTCCAAACCCTTGGACATACATTGACGTGACTCTGACATAAAGTTGACATATACGTTTCCTCAATGTGACAGAAATGTTGTCTCTCAGATTTCTACAGATTTGGAGATATTTGCCTTTTCAAAAATTGACTTTCGAATAATCTCGAAAAATTTAAATGTCTCTATCCTCCAAACCCTTGGACATACATTGACGTGACTCTGACATGAAGTTAACATATACGTTCCCTCAAAGTGACATAAGTTTCGTCTCTCAGGTTAATACAGATCGGGAGATATTTGCCTTTTCAGAAATTGACTTTCGAATAATCTCGAAAAATTAAAATGTCTCTATCCTCCAACCCCTGGGACATACATTGAGGTGAATCTGACATGAAGTTGACATATACGTTCCCTCAAAGTGACATAAGTTTTGTCTCTCAGATTAATACAGATCGGGAGATATTTCCCTTTCAAAAATTCACTTTCGAATAATCTCGAAAAATTAAAATGTCTCTATCCTCCAAACCCTTGGACATACAATGACTTGACTCTGACATGATGTTGACATATACGTTCCCTCAAAGTGACAAAAGTGTTGTCTCTCAGATTCCTACGGATCTGGAGATATTTGCCTTTTCAGAAATTGACTTTCGAATAATCTTGAAAAATTAAAATGTCTCTATCCTCCAAACCCTTGGACATACATTGACATGACTCTGACATGAAATTGACATTTACGTTCCCTCAAAGTGACATAAGTTTCGTCTCTCAGGTTCCTACAGATCGGGAGATATATCCCTTTTCAGAAATTGACTTTCGTATAATCTCGAAAAATTAAAATGTCTCTATCCTCCAAACCCTTGGACATACCTTTACGTGACTCTGACATGAAGTTGACATATACGTTCCCTCAAAGTGACATAAGTTTTGTCTCTCAGATTCCTACAGATCGGGAGATATATGCCTTTTCAGAAATTGACTTTCGAATAATCTCGAAAAATTAAAATGTCTCTATCCTCCAAACCCTTGGACATACATTGACGTGAATCTGACATGAAGTTGACATATACGTTCCCTCAAAGTGACATAAGTTTTGTCTCTCAGATTCCTAACAGATCGGGAGATATTTGCCTCTTCAAAAATTGACTTTCGAATAATCTCGAAAAATTAAAATATCTCTATCCTCCAAACCCTTGGACATAAATTGACGTGACTCTGACATGAAGTTGACATATACGTTCCCTCAAAGTGACATAAGTTTTGTCTCTCAGATTAATACAGATCGGGAGATATGTGCCTTTTCAAAGATTGACTTTCGAATAATCTCGAAAAATTAAAATGTCTCTATACTCCAAACCCTTGGACATACATTGACGTGACTCTGACATAAAGTTGACATATACGTTTCCTCAAAGTGACATAAATGTTGTCTCTCAGATTCCTACAGATTTGGAGATATTTGCCTTTTCAAAAATTGACTTTCGAATAATCTCGAAAAATTAAAATATCTCTATCCTCCAAACCGTTGGACATACATTGACGTGCCTCTGACATGAAGTTAACATATACGTTCCCTCAAAGTGACATAAGTTTCGTTTCTCAGGTTAATACAGATCGGGAGATATTTGCCTTTTGATAAATTGACTTTCGAATAATCTCGAAAAATTAAAATGTCTCTATCCTCCAAACCCATGGACATACATTGACTTGAATCTGACATGAAGTTGACATGTACGTTCCCTCAATGTAACATAAGTGTTGTCTCTCAGATTCCTACAGATCGGGAGATATTTGCCTTTTGATAAATTGACTTTCGAATAATCTCGAAAAATTAAAATGTCTCTTTTCTCCAAACCCTTGGACATACATTGACGTGACTCTGACATGAAGTTGACATATACGTTCCCTCAAAGTTATATAAGTTTTGTCTCTCAGATTCCTACAGATCGGGAGATATTAGCCTTTTCAAAAATTGACTTTCGAATAATCTCGAAAAATTAAAATGTCTCTATCCTCCAAACCCTTGGACATACATTGGCGTGACTCTGACATGAAGTTAACATATGCGTTCCCTCAAAGTGACATAATTTTTGTCTCTCAGATTCCTACAGATCGGGAGATATATGCCTTTTCAGAAATTGACTTTCGAATAATCTCGAAAATTTAAAATGTCTCTATCCTCCAAACCCTTGGACATACATTGACGTGAATCTGACATGAAGTTGACATATACGTTCCCTCAAAATGACATAAGTTTTGTCTCTCAGATTCCTAACAGATCGGGAGATATTTGCCTTTTCAAAAATTGACTTTCGAATAATCTCGAAAAATTAAAATATCTCTATCCTCCAAACCCTTGGACATACAATGACGTGACTCTGATATGAAGTTGACATATACGTTCCCTCAAAATGACATAAGTTTTGTCTCTCAGATTCCTACATATCGGGAGATATTTGCCTTTTCAAAAATTGACTTTCGAATAATCTCGAAAAATTAAAATGTCTGTATCAACCAAACCGTTGGACATACATTAACGTGACTCAGAAATAAAGTTGACATATACGTTCCCTCAAAGTGACATTAGTTTTGTCTCTCAGATTCCTACAGATCCAGAGATATTTGCCTTTTCAAAAATTCACTTTCGAATAATCTCGAAAAATTAAAATGTCTCTATCCTCCAAACCCTTGGACATACATTGACGTGACTCTGACATGAAGTTGACATATACATTCCCTCAAAGTGACATAAGTTTCGTCTCTCAGGTTCCTACAAATCGGGAGATATTTGCCTTTTCAAAAATTGACTTTCGAATAATCTCGAAAAATTAAAATGTCTCTATCCTCCAAACCCTTGGACATACATAGACGTGACTCTGACATGAAGTTGACATATACGTTCCCTCAAAGTGACATAAGTTTTGTCTCTCAGATTAATACAGATCGGGAGATATTTGCCTTTTCAAAGATTGACTTTCGAATAATCTCGAAAAATTAAAATGTCTCTATCCTCCAAACCCTTGGATATACATTGACGTGACTCTGACATAAAGTTGACATAAACGTTTCCTCAAAGTGACATAAATGTTGTTTCTCAGATTTCTACAGATTTGGAGATATTTGCCTTTTCAAAAATTGACTTTCGAATAATCTCGAAAAATTAAAATATCTCTATCCTCCAAACCCTTGGACATAAATTGACGTGACTCCGACTTTGAGTTCACATATACGTTCCCTCAAAGTGACATAAGTTTCGTCTCTCAGGTTAATACAGATCGGGAGATATTTGCCTTTTCAGAAATTGACTTTCGAATAATCTCGAAAAATTTAAATGTCTCTATCCTCCAAACCCTAGGACATACATTGCCGTGAATCTGACATGAAGTTGACATATACGTTCCCTCAAAGTGACATAAGTTTTGTCTCTCAGATTAATACAGATCGGGAGATATTTCCCTTTTGAAAAATTCCCTTTTGAATAATCTCGAAAAATTAAAATGTCTCTATCCTCCAAACCCTTGGACATACATTGACGTGACTCTGACATGAAGTTAACATAACTTTCCCTCAAAGTGACATAAGGTTTGTCTCTCAGATTCCTACAGATCGGGAGATATTTGCCTTTTCAGAAATTGACTTTCGAATAATCTCGAAAAATTAAAATGTCTCTATCCTCCAAACACTTGGACATACATTGACGTGAATCTGACATGAAGTTGACATATACGTTCCCTCAAAGTGACATAAGAGTTGTCTCTAAGATTCCTAAAGATCGGGAGATATTTGCTTTTTCAAGAATTGACTTTCGAATAATATCGAAAATTTAAAATATCTCTATCCTCCAAACCCTTGTACATACATTGACGTGACTGTGACATCAAGTTGACATATACGTTCCCTCAAAGTGACATAAGTTTTTTCTCTCAAATTCCTTCAGATTGGGAGATATTTGCCTTTTCAAAAATTGACTTTCGAATAATCTCGAAAAATTAAAATATCTCTATCCTCCAAACCCTTGGACATACAATGACTTGACTCTGACATGATGTTGACATATACGTTCCCTCAAAGTGACATAAGTGTTGTCTCTCAGATTCCTACGGATCTGGAGATATTTGCCTTTTCAGAAATTGACTTTCGAATAATCTTGAAAAATTAAAATGTCTCTATCCTCCAAACCCTTGGACATACATTGACATGACTCTGACATGAAATTGACATTTACGTTCCCTCAAAGTGACATAAGTTTCGTCTCTCAGGTTCCTACAGATCGGGAGATATATCCCTTTTCAGAAATTGACTTTCGTATAATCTCGAAAAATTAAAATGTCTCTATCCTCCAAACCCTTGGACATACCTTTACGTGACTCTGACATGAAGTTGACATATACGTTCCCTCAAAGTGACATAAGTTTTGTCTCTCAGATTCCTACAGATCGGGAGATATATGCCTTTTCAGAAATTGACTTTCGAATAATCTCGAAAAATTAAAATGTCTCTATCCTCCAAACCCTTGGACATACATTGACGTGAATCTGACATGAAGTTGACATATACGTTCCCTCAAAGTGACATAAGTTTTGTCTCTCAGATTCCTAACAGATCGGGAGATATTTGCCTCTTCAAAAATTGACTTTCGAATAATCTCGAAAAATTAAAATATCTCTATCCTCCAAACCCTTGGACATAAATTGACGTGACTCTGACATGAAGTTGACATATACGTTCCCTCAAAGTGACATAAGTTTTGTCTCTCAGATTAATACAGATCGGGAGATATGTGCCTTTTCAAAGATTGACTTTCGAATAATCTCGAAAAATTAAAATGTCTCTATACTCCAAACCCTTGGACATACATTGACGTGACTCTGACATAAAGTTGACATATACGTTTCCTCAAAGTGACATAAATGTTGTCTCTCAGATTCCTACAGATTTGGAGATATTTGCCTTTTCAAAAATTGACTTTCGAATAATCTCGAAAAATTAAAATATCTCTATCCTCCAAACCGTTGGACATACATTGACGTGCCTCTGACATGAAGTTAACATATACGTTCCCTCAAAGTGACATAAGTTTCGTTTCTCAGGTTAATACAGATCGGGAGATATTTGCCTTTTGATAAATTGACTTTCGAATAATCTCGAAAAATTAAAATGTCTCTATCCTCCAAACCCATGGACATACATTGACTTGAATCTGACATGAAGTTGACATGTACGTTCCCTCAATGTAACATAAGTGTTGTCTCTCAGATTCCTACAGATCGGGAGATATTTGCCTTTTGATAAATTGACTTTCGAATAATCTCGAAAAATTAAAATGTCTCTTTTCTCCAAACCCTTGGACATACATTGACGTGACTCTGACATGAAGTTGACATATACGTTCCCTCAAAGTTATATAAGTTTTGTCTCTCAGATTCCTACAGATCGGGAGATATTAGCCTTTTCAAAAATTGACTTTCGAATAATCTCGAAAAATTAAAATGTCTCTATCCTCCAAACCCTTGGACATACATTGGCGTGACTCTGACATGAAGTTAACATATACGTTTCCTCAAAGTGACATAAGTTTTGTATCTCAGATTCCTACAGATCGGGAGATATTTGCCTTTTCAAAAATTGACTTTCGAATAGTCTCGAAAAATTAAAATGTCTCTATCCTCCAAACCCTTGGACATACATTGACGTGACTCTGACATGAAGTTGACATGTACGTTACCTCAAAGTGACATAATTGTTGTCTCTCAGATTCCTACAGATCGGGAGATATTTACCTTTTCAGAAATTGACTTTCGAATAATCTCGAAAAATTAAAATGTCTCTATCCTCCAAACCCTTGGACATACATTGACGTGACTCTGACATGAAGTTGACATAGACGTTCCCTCAAAGTGACATAAGTTTTGTCTCTCAGATTAATACAGATCGGGAAATATTTGCCTTTTCAAAGATTGACTTTCGAATAATCTCGAAAAATTTAAATGTCTCTATCCTCCAAACCCTTGGACATACATTGACGTGACTCTGACATAAAGTTGACATATACGTTTCCTCAATGTGACAGAAATGTTGTCTCTCAGATTTCTACAGATTTGGAGATATTTGCCTTTTCAAAAATTGACTTTCGAATAATCTCGAAAAATTTAAATGTCTCTATCCTCCAAACCCTTGGACATACATTGACGTGACTCTGACATGAAGTTAACATATACGTTCCCTCAAAGTTACATAAGTTTCGTCTCTCAGGTTAATACAGATCGGGAGATATTTGCCTTTTCAGAAATTGACTTTCGAATAATCTCGAAAAATTAGAATGTCTCTATCCTCCAACCCCTGGGACATACATTGAGGTGAATCTGACATGAAGTTGACATATACGTTCCCTCAAAGTGACATAAGTTTTGTCTCTCAGATTAATACAGATCGGGAGATATTTCCCTTTCAAAAATTCACTTTCGAATAATCTCGAAAAATTAAAATGTCTCTATCCTCCAAACCCTTGGACATACAATGACTTGACTCTGACATGATGTTGACATATACGTTCCCTCAAAGTGACATAAGTGTTGTCTCTCAGATTCCTACGGATCTGGAGATATTTGCCTTTTCAGAAATTGACTTTCGAATAATCTTGAAAAATTAAAATGTCTCTATCCTCCAAACCCTTGGACATACATTGACATGACTCTGACATGAAATTGACATTTACGTTCCCTCAAAGTGACATAAGTTTCGTCTCTCAGGTTCCTACAGATCGGGAGATATATCCCTTTTCAGAAATTGACTTTCGTATAATCTCGAAAAATTAAAATGTCTCTATCCTCCAAACCCTTGGACATACCTTTACGTGACTCTGACATGAAGTTGACATATACGTTCCCTCAAAGTGACATAAGTTTTGTCTCTCAGATTCCTACAGATCGGGAGATATATGCCTTTTCAGAAATTGACTTTCGAATAATCTCGAAAAATTAAAATGTCTCTATCCTCCAAACCCTTGGACATACATTGACGTGAATCTGACATGAAGTTGACATATACGTTCCCTCAAAGTGACATAAGTTTTGTCTCTCAGATTCCTAACAGATCGGGAGATATTTGCCTCTTCAAAAATTGACTTTCGAATAATCTCGAAAAATTAAAATATCTCTATCCTCCAAACCCTTGGACATAAATTGACGTGACTCTGACATGAAGTTGACATATACGTTCCCTCAAAGTGACATAAGTTTTGTCTCTCAGATTAATACAGATCGGGAGATATGTGCCTTTTCAAAGATTGACTTTCGAATAATCTCGAAAAATTAAAATGTCTCTATACTCCAAACCCTTGGACATACATTGACGTGACTCTGACATAAAGTTGACATATACGTTTCCTCAAAGTGACATAAATGTTGTCTCTCAGATTCCTACAGATTTGGAGATATTTGCCTTTTCAAAAATTGACTTTCGAATAATCTCGAAAAATTAAAATATCTCTATCCTCCAAACCGTTGGACATACATTGACGTGCCTCTGACATGAAGTTAACATATACGTTCCCTCAAAGTGACATAAGTTTCGTTTCTCAGGTTAATACAGATCGGGAGATATTTGCCTTTTGATAAATTGACTTTCGAATAATCTCGAAAAATTAAAATGTCTCTATCCTCCAAACCCATGGACATACATTGACTTGAATCTGACATGAAGTTGACATGTACGTTCCCTCAATGTAACATAAGTGTTGTCTCTCAGATTCCTACAGATCGGGAGATATTTGCCTTTTGATAAATTGACTTTCGAATAATCTCGAAAAATTAAAATGTCTCTTTTCTCCAAACCCTTGGACATACATTGACGTGACTCTGACATGAAGTTGACATATACGTTCCCTCAAAGTTATATAAGTTTTGTCTCTCAGATTCCTACAGATCGGGAGATATTAGCCTTTTCAAAAATTGACTTTCGAATAATCTCGAAAAATTAAAATGTCTCTATCCTCCAAACCCTTGGACATACATTGGCGTGACTCTGACATGAAGTTAACATATACGTTTCCTCAAAGTGACATAAGTTTTGTATCTCAGATTCCTACAGATCGGGAGATATTTGCCTTTTCAAAAATTGACTTTCGAATAGTCTCGAAAAATTAAAATGTCTCTATTCTCCAAACCCTTGGACATACATTGACGTGACTCTGACATGAAGTTGACATGTACGTTACCTCAAAGTGACATAATTGTTGTCTCTCAGATTCCTACAGATCGGGAGATATTTACCTTTTCAGAAATTGACTTTCGAATAATCTCGAAAAATTAAAATGTCTCTATCCTCCAAACCCTTGGACATACATTGACGTGACTCTGACATGAAGTTGACATAGACGTTCCCTCAAAGTGACATAAGTTTTGTCTCTCAGATTAATACAGATCGGGAAATATTTGCCTTTTCAAAGATTGACTTTCGAATAATCTCGAAAAATTTAAATGTCTCTATCCTCCAAACCCTTGGACATACATTGACGTGACTCTGACATAAAGTTGACATATACGTTTCCTCAATGTGACAGAAATGTTGTCTCTCAGATTTCTACAGATTTGGAGATATTTGCCTTTTCAAAAATTGACTTTCGAATAATCTCGAAAAATTTAAATGTCTCTATCCTCCAAACCCTTGGACATACATTGACGTGACTCTGACATGAAGTTAACATATACGTTCCCTCAAAGTGACATAAGTTTCGTCTCTCAGGTTAATACAGATCGGGAGATATTTGCCTTTTCAGAAATTGACTTTCGAATAATCTCGAAAAATTAAAATGTCTCTATCCTCCAACCCCTGGGACATACATTGAGGTGAATCTGACATGAAGTTGACATATACGTTCCCTCAAAGTGACATAAGTTTTGTCTCTCAGATTAATACAGATCGGGAGATATTTCCCTTTCAAAAATTCACTTTCGAATAATCTCGAAAAATTAAAATGTCTCTATCCTCCAAACCCTTGGACATACATTGACGTGACTCTGACATGAAGTTGACATACACGTTCCCTCAAAGTGACATAAGGTTTGTCTCTCAGATTCCTACAGATCGGGAGATATTTGCCTTTTCAGAAATTGACTTTCGAATAATCTCGAAAAATTAAAATGTCTCTATCCTCCAAACACTTGGACATACATTGACGTGAATCTGACATGAAGTTGACATATACGTTCCCTCAAAGTGACATAAGAGTTGTCTCTAAGATTCCTACAGATCGGGAGATATTTGCTTTTTCAAGAATTGACTTTCGAATAATATCGAAAATTTAAAATATCTCTATCCTCCAAACTCTTCGACATACATTGACGTGACTCTGACATGAAATTGACATTTACGTTCCCTCAAAGTGACATAAGTTTCGTGTCTCAGGTTCCTACAGATCGGGAGATATATACCTTTTCAGAAATTGACTTTCGTATAATCTCGAAAAATTAAAATGTCTCTATCCTCCAAACCCTTGGACATACCTCAACGTGACTCTGACATGAAGTTGACATATACGTTCCCTCAAAGTGACATAAGTGTTGTCTCTCAGATTCCTACAGATCGCGAGATATTTGCCTTTTCAAAAATTGACTTTCGAATATTCTCGCAAAATTAAAATGCCTCTGTCCTCCAAACCCTTATACATACATTGACGTGACTCTGACATGAAGTTGACATATGCGTTCCCTCAAAGTGATATAATTTTTGTCTCTCAGATTCCTACAGATCGGGAGATATATACCTTTTCAGAAATTGACTTTCGAATAATCTCGAAAATTTAAAATGTCTCTATCCTCCAAACCCTTGGACATACATTGACTTGAATCTGACATGAAGTTGACATATACGTTCCCTCAAAGTGACATAAGTTTTGTCTCTCAGATTCCTAACAGATCGGGAGATATTTGCCTTTTCAAAAATTGACTTTCGAATAATCTCGAAAAATTAAAATATCTCTATCCTCCAAACCCTTAGACATATATTGACGTGACTCTGATATGAAGTTGACATATACGTTCCCTCAAAATGACATAAGTTTTGTCTCTCAGATTCCTACATATCGGGAGATATTTGCCTTTTCAAAAATTGACTTTCGAATAATCTCGAAAAATTAAAATGTCTGTATCATCCAAACCGTTGGACATACATTGACGTGACTCTGAAATGAAGTTGACATATACGTTCCCTCAAAGTGACATCAGTTTTGTCTCTCAGATTCCTACAGATCCAGAGATATTTGCCTTTTCAAAAATTCACTTTCGAATAATCTCGAAAAATTAAAATGTCTCTATCCTCCAAACCCTTGGACATACATTGACGTTAATCTGACATCAAGTTGACATATACGTTCCCTCAAAGTGACATAAGTTTTGTCTCTCAGATTCCTAACAGATCGGGAGATATTTGCCTTTTCAAAAATTGACTTTCGAATAATCTCGAAAAATTAAAATATCTCTATCCTCCAAACCCTTGGACATAAATTGACGTGACTCCGACTTTGAGTTCACATTTACGTTCCCTCAAAGTGACATAAGTTTCGTCTCTCAGGTTAATACAGATCGGGAGATATTTGCCTTTTCAGAAATTGACTTTCGAATAATCTCGAAAAATTAAAATGTCTCTATCCTCCAAACCCTAGGACATACATTGCCGTGAATCTGACATGAAGTTGGCATATACGTTCCCTCAAAGTGACATAAGTTTTGTCTATCAGATTAATACAGATCGGGAGATATTTCCCTTTTGAAAAATTCACTTTCGAATAATCTCGAAAAATTAAAATGTCTCTATCCTCCAAACCCTTGGACATACATTGACGTGACTCTGACATGAAGTTAACATAACTTTCCCTCAAAGTGACATAAGGTTTGTCTCTCAGATTCCTACAGATCGGGAGATATTTGCCTTTTCAAAAATTGACTTTCGAATAATCTCGAAAAATTAAAATGTCTCTATCCTCCAAACACTTGGACATACATTGACGTGAATCTGACATGAAGTTGACATATACGTTCCCTCAAAGTGACATTAGAGTTGTCTCTAAGATTCCTAAAGATCGGGAGATATTTGCTTTTTCAAGAAATGACTTTCGAATAATATCGAAAATTTAAAATATCTCTATCCTCCAAACCCTTGTACATACATTGACGTGACTCTGACATGATGTTGACATATACGTTCCCTCAAAGTGACATAAGTGTTGTCTCTCAGATTCCTACGGATCTGGAGATATTTGCCTTTTCAGAAATTGACTTTCGAATAATCTTGAAAAATTAAAATGTCTCTATCCTCCAAACCCTTGGAAATACATTGACATGACTCTGACAAAAAAATTTACATTTACGTTCCCTCAAAGTGACATAAGTTTCGTCTCTCAGGTTCCTACAGATCGGGAGATATATCCCTTTTCAGAAATTGACTTTCGTATAATCTCGAAAAATTAAAATGTCTCTATCCTCCAAACCCTTGGACATACCGTTACGTGACTCTGACATGAAGTTGACATATACGTTCCCTCAAAGTGACATAAGTGTTGTCTCTCAGATTCCTACAGATCGGGAGATATTTGCCTTTTCAGAAATTGACTTTCGAATAATCTCGCAAAATTAAAATGCCTCTGTCCTCCAAACCCTTATACATACATTGACGTGACTCTGACATGAAGTTGACATATGCGTTCCCTCAAAGTGACATAATTTTTGTCTCTCAGATTCCTACAGATCGGGAGATATATGCGTTTTCAGAAATTGACTTTCGAATAATCTCGAAAAATTAAAATGTCTCTATACTCCAAACCCTTGGACATACATTGACGTGACTCTGACATAAAGTTGACATATATATTTCCTCAAAGTGACATAAATGTTGTCTCTCAGATTCCTACAGATTTGGAGATATTTGCCTTTTCAAAAATTGACTTTCGAATAATCTCGAAAAATTAAAATGTCTCTATCCTCCAAACCGTTGGACATACATTGACGTGCCTCTGACATGAAGTTAACATATACGTTCCCTCAAAGTGACATAAGTTTCGTCTCTCAGGTTAATACAGATCGGGAGATATTTGCCTTTTGATAAATTGACTTTCGAATAATCTCGAAAAATTAAAATGTCTCTATCCTCCAAACCCTTGGACATACATTGACTTGAATCTGACATGAAGTTGACATATACGTTCCCTCAAAGTAACATAAGTGTTGTCTCTCAGATTAATACAGATCGGGAGATATTTGCCTTTTGATAAATTGACTTTCGAATAATCTCGAAAAATTAAAATGTCTCTTTCCTCCAAACCCTTGGACATACATTGACGTGACTCTGACATGAAGTTGACATATACGTTCCCTCAAATTGACATAAGTTTTGTCTCTCAGATTCCTACAGATCTGGAGATATTTGCCTTTTCAAAAATTAACTTTCGAATAATTACGAAAAATTAAAATGTCTCTATCCTCCAAACCCTTGGACATACATTGACGTGACTCTGACATGAAGTTGACATATACGTTACCTCAGAGTGACATAAGTTTCGTCTCTCAGGTTCCTACAGATCGGGAGATATTTTACTTTTCAAAAATTGACTTTCGAATAATATCGAAAAATTAAAATATCTCTATCCTCCAAACCCTTGGACATACATTCACGTGAATCTGACATGAGGTTGACATATACGTTCCCTCAAAGTGTCATAAGTGTTGTCTCTCAGATTCCTACAGATCGGGAGATATTTGCCTTTTCAAAAATTGACTTTCGAATAATCTCGAAAAATTAAAATGTCTCTATCCTCTAAACCCTTGGACATACATTGACGTGACTCTGACATGAAGTTGACATATACGTTCCCTCAAAGTTATATAAGTTTTGTCTCTCAGATTCCTACAGATCGGGAGATATTTGCCTTTTCAAAAATTGACTTTCGAATAATCTCGAAAAATTAAAATGTCTCTATCCTCCAAACCCTTAGACATACATTGACGTGACTCTGACATGAAGTTGACATACACGTTCCCTCAAAGTGACATAAGGTTTGTCTCTCAGATTCCTACAGATCGGGAGATATTTGCCTTTTCAGAAATTGACTTTCGAATAATCTCGAAAAATTAAAATGTCTCTATCCTCCAAACACTTGGACATACATTGACGTGAATCTGACATGAAGTTGACATATACGTTCCCTCAAAGTGACATAAGAGTTGTCTCTAAGATTCCTACAGATCGGGAGATATTTGCTTTTTCAAGAATTGACTTTCGAATAATATCGAAAATTTAAAATATCTCTATCCTCCAAACTCTTCGACATACATTGACGTGACTCTGACATGAAATTGACATATACGTTCCCTCAAAGTGACATAAGTTTTGTCTCTCAGATTCCTAACAGATCGGGAGATATTTGCCTTTTCAAAAATTGACTTTCGAATAATCTCGAAAAATTAAAATATCTCTATCCTCCAAACCCTTAGACATACATTGACGTGACTCTGATATGAAGTTGACATATACGTTCCCTCAAAATGACATAAGTTTTGTCTCTCAGATTCCTACATATCGGGAGATATTTGCCTTTTCAAAAATTGACTTTCGAATAATCTCGAAAAATTAAAATGTCTGTATCATCCAAACCGTTGGACATACATTGACGTGACTCTGAAATGAAGTTGACATATACGTTCCCTCAAAGTGACATTAGTTTTGTCTCTCAGATTCCTACAGATCCAGAGATATTTGCCTTTTCAAAAATTGACTTTCGAATAATCTCGAAAAATTAAAATGTCTCTATCCTCCAAACACTTGGACATACATTGACGTTAATCTGACATGAAGTTGACATATACGTTCCCTCAAAGTGAAAAAAGTTTTGTCTCTCAGATTCCTAACAGATCGGGAGATATTTGCCTTTTCAAAAATTGACTTTCGAATAATCTCGAAAAATTTGAATATCTCTATCCTCCAAACCCTTGGACATACATTGACGTGACTCTGACATGAAGTTCACATATACGTTCCCTCAAAGTGACATAAGTTTCGTCTCTCAGGTTAATACAGATCGGGAGATATTTGCCTTTTCAGAAATTGACTTTCGAATAATCTCGAAAAATTAAAATGTCTCTATCCTCCAAACCCTAGGACATACATTGCCGTGAATCTGACATGAAGTTGACATATACGTTCCCTCAAAGTGACATAAGTTTTTTCTCTCAAATTCCTTCAGATCGGGAGATATTTGCCTTTTCAAAAATTGACTTTCGAATAATCTCGAAAAATTAAAATATCTCTATCCTCCAAACCCTTGGACATACAATGACTTGACTCTGACATGATGTTGACATATACGTTCCCTCAAAGTGACATAAGTGTTGTCTCTCAGATTCCTACGGATCTGGAGATATTTGCCTTTTCAGAAATTGACTTTCGAATAATCTTGAAAAATTAAAATGTCTCTATCCTCCAAACCCTTGGACATACATTGACATGACTCTGACATGAAATTGACATTTACGTTCCCTCAAAGTGACATAAGTTTCGTCTCTCAGGTTCCTACAGATCGGGAGATATATCCCTTTTCAGAAATTGACTTTCGTATAATCTCGAAAAATTAAAATGTCTCTATCCTCCAAACCCTTGGACATACCTTTACGTGACTCTGACATGAAGTTGACATATACGTTCCCTCAAAGTGACATAAGTGTTGTCTCTCAGATTCCTACAGATCGGGAGATATTTGCCTTTTCAGAAATTGACTTTCGAATAATCTCGCAAAATTTAAATGCCTCTGTCCTCCAAACCCTTATACATACTTTGACGTGACTCTGACATGAAGTTGACATATGCGTTCTCTCAAAGTGACATAATTTTTGTCTCTCAGATTCCTACAGATCGGGAGATATATGCGTTTTCAGAAATTGACTTTCGAATAATCTCGAAAAATTAAAATGTCTCTATCCTCCAAACCCTTGGACATACATTGACGTGAATCTGACATGAAGTTGACATATACGTTCCCTCAAAGTGACATCAGTTTTGTCTCTCAGATTCCTAACAGATCGGGAGATATTTGCCTTTTCAAAAATTGACTTTCGAATAATCTCAATAAATTAAAATATCTCTATCCTCCAAACAGTTGGACATACATTGACGTGACTCTGACATGAAGTTGACATATACGTTCCCTCAAAGTGACATAAGTTTTGTCTCTCAGATTAATACAGATCGGGAGATATTTGCCTTTTCAAAGATTGACTTTCGAATAATCTCGAAAAATTAAAATGTCTCTATACTCCAAACCCTTGGACATACATTGACGTGACTCTGATATAAAGTTGACATATATGTTTCCTCAAAATGACATGAGTTTTGTCTCTCAGATTCCTACAGATCGGGAGATATTTGCCTTTTCAAAAATTGACTTTCGAATAATCTCGAAAAATTTAAATGTCTGTATCATCCAAACCGTTAGACATACATTGACGTGACTCTGAAATGAAGTTGACATATACGTTCCTTCAAAGTGACATAAGTTTTGTCTCTCTGATTCCTACAGATCGGGAGATATTTGCCTTTTCAAAAATTCACTTTCGAATAATCTCGAAAAATTAAAATGTCTGTATCATCCAAACCGTTGGACATACATTGACGTGACTCTGAAATTAAGTTGACATATACGTTCCCTCAAATTGACATAAGTTTTGTCTCTCAGATTCCTACAGATCTGGAGATATTTGCCTTTTCAAAAATTGACTTTCGAATAATTACGAAAAATTAAAATGTCTCTATCCTCCAAACCCTTGGACATACATTGACGTGACTCTGACATGAAGTTGACATATACGTTACCTCAGAGTGACATAAGTTTCGTCTCTCAGGTTCCTACAGATCGGGAGATATTTTACTTTTCAAAAATTGACTTTCGAATAATATCGAAAAATTAAAATGTCTCTATCCTCCAAACCCTTGGACATACATTCACGTGAATCTGACATGAGGTTGACATATACGTTCCCTCAAAGTGTCATAAGTGTTGTCTCTCAGATTCCTACAGATCGGGAGATATTTGCCTTTTCAAAAATTGACTTTCGAATAATCTCGAAAAATTAAAATGTCTCTATCCTCCAAACCCTTAGACATACATTGACGTGACTCTGACATGAAGTTGACATACACGTTCCCTCAAAGTGACATAAGGTTTGTCTCTCAGATTCCTACAGATCGGGAGATATTTGCCTTTTCAGAAATTGACTTTCGAATAATCTCGAAAAATTAAAATGTCTCTATCCTCCAAACACTTGGACATACATTGACGTGAATCTGACATGAAGTTGACATATACGTTCCCTCAAAGTGACATAAGAGTTGTCTCTAAGATTCCTACAGATCGGGAGATATTTGCTTTTTCAAGAATTGACTTTCGAATAATATCGAAAATTTAAAATATCTCTATCCTCCAAACTCTTCGACATACATTGACGTGACTCTGACATGAAATTGACATATACGTTCCCTCAAAGTGACATAAGTTTTGTCTCTCAGATTCCTAACAGATCGGGAGATATTTGCCTTTTCAAAAATTGACTTTCGAATAATCTCGAAAAATTAAAATATCTCTATCCTCCAAACCCTTAGACATACATTGACGTGACTCTGATATGAAGTTGACATATACGTTCCCTCAAAATGACATAAGTTTTGTCTCTCAGATTCCTACATATCGGGAGATATTTGCCTTTTCAAAAATTGACTTTCGAATAATCTCGAAAAATTAAAATGTCTGTATCATCCAAACCGTTGGACATACATTGACGTGACTCTGAAATGAAGTTGACATATACGTTCCCTCAAAGTGACATTAGTTTTGTCTCTCAGATTCCTACAGATCCAGAGATATTTGCCTTTTCAAAAATTGACTTTCGAATAATCTCGAAAAATTAAAATGTCTCTATCCTCCAAACACTTGGACATACATTGACGTTAATCTGACATGAAGTTGACATATACGTTCCCTCAAAGTGACATAAGTTTTGTCTCTCAGATTCCTAACAGATCGGGAGATATTTGCCTTTTCAAAAATTGACTTTCGAATAATCTCGAAAAATTTGAATATCTCTATCCTCCAAACCCTTGGACATACATTGACGTGACTCTGACATGAAGTTCACATATACGTTCCCTCAAAGTGACATAAGTTTCGTCTCTCAGGTTAATACAGATCGGGAGATATTTGCCTTTTCAGAAATTGATTTTCGAATAATCTCGAAAAATTAAAATGTCTCTATCCTCCAAACCCTAGGACATACATTGCCGTGAATCTGACATGAAGTTGACATATACGTTCCCTCAAAGTGACATAAGTTTTTTCTCTCAAATTCCTTCAGATCGGGAGATATTTGCCTTTTCAAAAATTGACTTTCGAATAATCTCGAAAAATTAAAATATCTCTATCCTCCAAACCCTTGGACATACAATGACTTGACTCTGACATGATGTTGACATATACGTTCCCTCAAAGTGACATAAGTGTTGTCTCTCAGATTCCTACGGATCTGGAGATATTTGCCTTTTCAGAAATTGACTTTCGAATAATCTTGAAAAATTAAAATGTCTCTATCCTCCAAACCCTTGGACATACATTGACATGACTCTGACATGAAATTGACATTTACGTTCCCTCAAAGTGACATAAGTTTCGTCTCTCAGGTTCCTACAGATCGGGAGATATATCCCTTTTCAGAAATTGACTTTCGTATAATCTCGAAAAATTAAAATGTCTCTATCCTCCAAACCCTTGGACATACCTTTACGTGACTCTGACATGAAGTTGACATATACGTTCCCTCAAAGTGACATAAGTGTTGTCTCTCAGATTCCTACAGATCGGGAGATATTTGCCTTTTCAGAAATTGACTTTCGAATAATCTCGCAAAATTTAAATGCCTCTGTCCTCCAAACCCTTATACATACATTGACGTGACTCTGACATGAAGTTGACATATGCGTTCTCTCAAAGTGACATAATTTTTGTCTCTCAGATTCCTACAGATCGGGAGATATATGCGTTTTCAGAAATTGACTTTCGAATAATCTCGAAAAATTAAAATGTCTCTATCCTCCAAACCCTTGGACATACATTGACGTGAATCTGACATGAAGTTGACATATACGTTCCCTCAAAGTGACATCAGTTTTGACTCTCAGATTCCTAACAGATCGGCAGATATTTGCCTTTTCAAAAATTGACTTTCGAATAATCTCGATAAATTAAAATATCTCTATCCTCCAAACACTTGGACATACATTGACGTGACTCTGACATGAAGTTGACATATACGTTCCCTCAAAGTGACATAAGTTTTGTCTCTCAGATTAATACAGATCGGGAGATATTTGCCTTTTCAAAGATTGACTTTCGAATAATCTCGAAAAATTAAAATGTCTCTATACTCCAAACCCTTGGACATACATTGACGTGACTCTGATATAAAGTTGACATATATGTTTCCTCAAAATGACATGAGTTTTGTCTCTCAGATTCCTACAGATCGGGAGATATTTGCCTTTTCAAAAATTGACTTTCGAATAATCTCGAAAAATTTAAATGTCTGTATCATCCAAACCGTTAGACATACATTGACGTGACTCTGAAATGAAGTTGACATATACGTTCCTTCAAAGTGACATAAGTTTTGTCTCTCTGATTCCTACAGATCGGGAGATATTTGCCTTTTCAAAAATTCACTTTCGAATAATCTCGAAAAATTAAAATATCTGTATCATCCAAACCGTTGGACATACATTGACGTGACTCTGAAATTAAGTTGACATATACGGTCCCTCAAAGTGACATAAGTTTTTGTCTCTCAGATTCCTAACAGATCGGGAGATATTTGCCTTTTCAAAGATTGACTTTCGAATAATCTCGAAAAATTAAAATATCTCTATCCTCCAAACACTTGGACATACATTGACGTGACTCTGACATGAAGTTGACATATACGTTCCCTCAAAGTGACATAAGTTTTGTCTCTCAGATTAATACAGATCGGGAGATAATTGCCTTTTCAAAGATTGACTTTCGAATAATCTCGAAAAATTAAAATGTCTCTATACTCCAAACCCTTGGACATACATTGACGTGACTCTGACATAAAGTTGACATATACGTTTCCTCAAAGTGACATAAATGTTGTCTCTCAGATTCCTACAGATTTGGAGATATTTGCCTTTTCAAAAATTGACTTTCGAAAAATCTCGAAAAATTAAAATATCTCTATCCTCCAAACCGTTGGACATACATTGACGTGCCTCTGACATGAAGTTGACATATACGTACCCTCAAAGTAACATAAGTGTTGTCTCTCAGATTCCTACAGATCGGGAGATATTTGCCTTTTGATAAATTGACTTTCGAATAATCTCGAAAAATTAAAATGTCTCTTTCCTCCAAACCCTTGGACATACATTGACGTGACTCTGACATGAAGTTGACATATACGTTCCCTCAAAATGACATAAGTTTTGTCTCTCAGATTCCTACAGATCTGGAGATATTTGCCTTTCCAAAAATTGACTTTCGAATAATTACGAAAAATCAAAATGTCTCTATCCTCCAAACCCTTGGACATATATTGACGTGACTCTGACATGAAGTTGACATATACGTTACCTCAGAGTGACATAAGTTTCGTCTCTCAGGTTCCTACAGATCGGGAGATATTTGCCTTTTCAAAAATTGACTTTCGAATAATCTCGAAAAATTAAAATGTCTCTATCCTCCAAACCCTTGGACATACATTCACGTGAATCTGACATGAGGTTGACATATACGTTCCCTCAAAGTGTCATAAGTGTTGTCTCTCAGATTCCTACAGATCGGGAGATATTTGCCTTTTCAAAAATTGACTTTCGAATAATCTCGAAAAATTAAAATGTCTCTATCCTCTAAACCCTTGGACATACATTGACGTGACTCTGACATGAAGTTGACATATACGTTCCCTCAAAGCTATATAAGTTTTGTCTCTCAGATTCCTACAGATCGGGAGATATTTGCCTTTTCAAAAATTGACTTTCGAATAGTCTCGAAAAATTAAAATATCTCTATCCTCCAAACCCTTGGACATACATTGACGTGACTCTGACATGAAGTTGACATGTACGTTACCTCAAAGTGACATAATTGTTGTCTCTCAGATTCCTACAGATCGGGAGATATTTACCTTTTCAGAAATTGACTTTCGAATAATCTCGAAAAATTAAAATGTCTCTATCCTCCAAACCCTTGGACATACATTGACGTCAATCTGACATGAAGTTGACATATACGTTCCCTCAAAGTGACATAAGTTTTCCTACAGATCGGGAAATATTTGCCTTTTCAAAAATTGACTTTCGAATAATCTCGAAAAATTAAAATATCTCTATCCTTCAAACCCTTGGACATACATTGACGTGACTCTGACATAAAGTTGACATATACGTTCCCTCAAAATGACATAAGTTTTGTCTCTCAGATTCCTACAGATCGGGAGATATTTGCCTTTTGATAAATTGACTTTCGAATAATCTCGAAAAATTAAAATGTCTCTTTCCTCCAAACCCTTGGACATACATTGACGTGACTCTGACATGAAGTTGACATATACGTTACCTCAGAGTGACATAAGTTTCGTCTCTCAGGTTCCTACAGATCGGGAGATATTTGCCTTTTCAAAAATTGACTTTCGAATGATCTCGAAAAATTAAAATGTCTCTATCCTCCAAACCCTTGGACATACATTCACGTGAATCTGACATGAGGTTGACATATACTTTCCCTCAAAGTGTCATAAGTGTTGTCTCTTAGATTCCTACAGATCGGGAGATATTTGCCTTTTCAAAAATTGACTTTCGAATAATCTCGAAAAATTAAAATGTCTCTATCCTCTAAACCCTTGGACATACATTGACGTGACTCTGACATGAAGTTGACATATACGTTCCCTCAAAGTTATATAAGTTTTGTCTCTCAGATTCCTACAGATCGGGAGATATTTGCCTTTTCAAAAATTGACTTTCGAATAATCTCGAAAAATTAAAATGTCTCTATCCTCCAAACCCTTAGACATACATTGACGTGACTCTGACATGAAGTTAACATATACGTTTCCTCAAAGTGACATAAGTTTTGTCTCTCAGATTCCTACAGATCGGGAGATATTTGCCTTTTCAAAAATTGACTTTCGAATAGTCTCGAAAAATTAAAATGTCTCTATCCTCCAAACCCTTGGACATACATTGACGTCAATCTGACATGAAGTTGACATATACGTTCCCTCAAAGTGACATAAGTTTTCCTACAGATCGGGAAATATTTGCCTTTTCAAAAATTGACTTTCGAATAATCTCGAAAAATTAAAATATCTCTATCCTTCAAACCCTTGGACATACATTGACGTGACTCTGACATAAAGTTGACATATACGTTCCCTCAAAGTGACATAAGTTTTGTCTCTCAGATTCCTAGAGATCGGGAGATATTTGCCTTTTCAAAAATTCACTTTCGAATAATCTCGAAAAATTAAAATGTCTCTATCCTCCAAACCCTTGGACATACTTTGACGTGACTCTGACATAAAGTTGACATATACGTTTCCTCAAAGTGACATAAATGTTGTCTCTCAGATTTCTACAGATTTGGAGATATTTGCCTTTTCAGAAATTGCCTTTCGAATAATCTCGAAAAATTAAAATATCTCTATCCTCCAAACCCTTGGACATACACTGAAGTGCCTCTGACATGAAGTTAACATATACGTTCCCTCAAAGTGTCATAAGTTTCGTTTCTCAGGTTAATACAGATCTGGAGATATTTGCCTTTTCAGAAATTGACTTTCGAATAATCTCGAAAAATTAAAATGTCTCTATCCTCCAAACCCTAGGACATACATTGACGTGAATCTGACATGAAGTTGACTTATACGTTCCCTCAAAGTGACATAAGTTTTGTCTCTCAGATTAATACAGATCGGGAGATATTTCCCTTTTGAAAAATTCACTTTCGAATAATCTCGAAAAATTAAAATGTCTCTATCCTCCAAACCCTTGGACATACTTTGACGTGTCTCTGACATGAAGTTGACATATACGTTCCCTCAAAGTGACATAAGGTTTGTCTCTCAGATTCCTACAGATCGGGAGATATTTGCCTTTTCAGAAATTGACTTTCGAATAATCTCGAAAAATTAAAATGTCTCTATCCTCCAAACACTTGGACATACATTGACGTGAATCTGACATGAAGTTGACATTTACGTTACCTCAAAGTGACATAAGAGTTGTCTCTAAGATTCCTAGAGATCGGGAGATATTTGCTTTTTCAAGAATTGACTTTCGAATAACATCGAAAATTTAAAATATATCTATCCTCCAAACCCTTGGACATACATTGACGTGACTGAGACATCAAGTTGACATATACGTTCCCTCAAAGTGACATAAGTTTTTTCTCTCTAATTCCTACAGATCGGGAGATATTTGCCTTTTCAAAAATTGACTTTCGAATAATCTCGAAAAATTAAAATATCTCTATCCTCCAAACCCTTAGACATACATTGACATGACTCTGACATGATGTTGACATATACGTTCCCTCAAAGTGACATAAGTGTTGTCTGTCAGATTCCTACGGATCTGGAGATATTTGCCTTTTCAGAAATTGACTTTCGAATAATCTCGAAAAATTAAAATGCCTCTATCCTCCAAACCCTTGGACATACCTTGACGTGACTCTGACATGAAGTTGACATATACGTTCCCTCTAAGTGACATAAGTGTTGTCTCTCAGATTTCTACGGATCAGGAGATATTTGCCTCTCATAAATTGACTTTCGAATAATCTCGAAAAATTAAAATATCTCTAATCTTCAAACCCTTGGACATACATTGACGTGACTCTGACATGAAGTTGACACATACATTCCCTCAAAGTGACATAAGTGTTGTCTCTCAGATTCCTACGGATCGGGAGATATTTGCCTTTTCAAAAATTAACTTTCGAATAATCTCGAAAAATTAAAATGTCTCTATCCTCCAAACCCTTGGACATACATTGACGTGACTCTGACATGAAGTTGACATTTACGTTCCCTCAAAGTTACATCAGTTTTGTCTCTCAGATTCCTACTGATCGGGAGTTATTTACCTTTTGAATAATTGTTTTTCGAATAATCTCGAAAAATTAAAATGTCTCTATTCTCCAAACCCTTGGACATACATTGACGTGACTCTGACATGAAGTTAACATATACGCTACCTCAAAGTGACATAATTTTTGTCTCTCAGATTCCTACAGATCGGGAGATATTTGCCTTTTTAAAAATTGACTTTCGAATAATCTCGAAACATTAAAATGTCTCTATCCTCGAAACCCTTGGACATACATTGACGTGACTATGACATGAAGTTGACATATACGTTCCCTCAAAGTGACATAAATTTTGTCTCTCAGATTCCTACAGATCGGGAGATATTTGCCTTTTCAAAAATTGACTTTCGAATAATCTCGAAAAATTAAAATGTCACTATCCTCTGAACCCTTGGACATACATTGACGTGACTCTAACATGAAGTTAACAAATACGTTCCCTCAAAGTGACATAAGTTTCGTCTCACAGGTTCCTACAGATCGGGAGATATTTGATTTTTCAGAAATTGACTTTTGAATAATCTCGAAAAATTAAAATGTCTCTATCCTCCAAACTCTTGGACATACATTGACGTGACTCTGACATGAAGTTGACATATAGGTTCCCTCAAAGTGACATAAGTGTTGTTCTCAGATTCCTACAGATCGGGAGATATTTGCCTTTTCAAAAATTGACTTTCGAATAATCACGCAAAATTAAAAAGCATCTTCTCATCCAAACCCTTGGACATACATTGACGTGACTCTGACATGAAGTTGACATATACGTTACCTCAAAGTGACATTGGTTTTGTCTCTCAGATTCCTACAGATCGTGAGATATTTGCCTTTTCAGAAATTGACTTTCGAATAATCTCGAAAAATTAAAACATCTCTATCCTCCAAACCGTTGGACATATATTGACGTGACTCTGACAAGAAGTTGACATATACGTTCCCTCAAAGTGACAAGTTTTGTCTCTCAGATTCCTACACATCGGGAGATATATGCCTTTTCAAAAATTGACTTTCGAATAATCTCGAAAAATTTAAATATCTCTATCCTCCAAACCCTTGGACATTCATTGACGTGACTCTGACATGAAGTTGACATATACGTTCCCTCAAAGTGACATAAGTTTTGTCTCTCAGATTCCTACAGATCGGGAGATATTTGCCTTTTCAAAAATTGACTTTCGAATAATCTCGAAACATTTAAATGTCTCTATCCTCCAAACCCTTGAACATGCATTGACTTGACTCTGACATGAAGTTGACATTTACGTTCCCTCAAAGTGAAATAAGTGTTGTCTCTCACATTCCTACAGATCGGGAGTTATTTACCTTTTGAAGAATTGTTTTTCGAATAATCTCAAAAATTAAAATGTCTCTATCCTCCAAACCCTTGAACATGCATTGACGTGACTCTGACATGACGTTGACATATACGTTCCCTCAAAGTGACATAAGAGTTGTCTCTCAGATTCCTAAAGATCGGGAGATATTTGCCTTTTCAAAAATTGACTTTCGAATAATCTCGAAAAATTAAAATATCTCTATCCTCCAAACTCTTGGACATACATTGACGTGACTGTGACATCAAGTTGACATATACGTTCCCTCAAAGTGACAAAAGTTTTGTCTCTCAGATTCCTACAGATCGGGAGATATTTGCCTTTTCAAAAATTGACTTTCGAACAATCTCGAAAAATTAAAATGTCTCTATCCTCCAACCCCTTGGACATACATTGACCTGACTCTGACATAATGTTGACATATACGTTCCCTCAAAGTGACATAAGTGTTGTCTCTCAGATTCCTACAGATCAGGAGATATTTGCCTCTCATAAATTGACTTTCGAATAATCTCGAAAAATTAAAATATCTCTATTCTTCAAACCCTTGGACATACATTGACGTGACTCTGACATGAAGTTGACACATAAACTCCCTCAAAGTGACATAAGTGTTGTCTCTCAGATTCCTACGGATCGGGAGATTTTTGCCTTTTCAAAAATTAACTTTCGAATAATCTCGAAAAATTAAAATGTCTCTATCCTCCAAACCCTTGGACATACATTGACGTGACTCTGACATGAAGTTGACATTTACGTTCCCTCAAAGTTACATCAGTTTTGTCTCTCAGATTCCTACTGATCGGGAGTTATTTACCTTTTGAATAATTGTTTTTCGAATAATCTCGAAAAATTTAAATGTCTCTATTCTCCAAACCCTTGGACATACATTGACGTGACTCTGACATGAAGTTAACATATACGTTACCTCAAAGTGACATAATTTTTGTCTCTCAGATTCCTACAGATCGGGAGATATTTGCCTTTTGAAAAATTGACTTTCGAATAATCTCGAAAAATTAAAATGTCTCTATCCTCGAAACCCTTAGACATACATTGACGTGACTCTGACATGAAGTTGACATATACGTTCCCTCAAAGTGACATAAATTTTGTCTCTCAGATTCCTACAGATCGGGAGATATTTGCCTTTTCAAAAATTGACTTTCGAATAATCTCGAAAAATTAAAATGTCACTATCCTCTGAACCCTTGGACATACATTGACGTGACTCTAACATGAAGTTGACATATACGTTCCCTCAAAGTGACATAAGTTTCGTCTCTCAGGTTCCTACAGATCGGGAGATATTTGATTTTTCAGAAATTCACTTTTGAATAATCTCGAAAAATTAAAATGTCTCTATCCTCCAAACTGTTGGACATACATTGACGTGACTCTGACATGAAGTTGACATATAGGTTCCCTCAATGTGACAAAAGTGTTGTTCTCAGATTCCTACAGATCGGGAGATATTTGCCTTTTCAAAAATTGACTTTCGAATAATCTCACAAAATTAAAAAGCATCTTCTCATCCAAAACCTTGGATATACATTGACGTGACTCTGACATGAAGTTGACATATACGTTACCTCAAAGTGACATAAGTTTTGTCTCTCACATTCCTACAGATCGGGAGATATTTGCCTTTTCAAAAATTGACTTTCGAGTAATCTCGAAAATTTAAAATGTCTCTGTCCTCCAAACCCTTGGATATACATTGACGTGACTCAGACATGAAGTTGACATATACGTTACCTCAAAGTGACATTGGTTTTGTCTCTCAGATTCCTACAGATCGTGAGATATTTGCCTTTTCAGAAATTGACTTTCGAATAATCTCGAAAAATTAAAATGTCTCTATTCTCCAAACCCTTGGACATACATTGACGTGAATCTGACATGAAGTTGACATATACGTTCCCTCAAAGTGACATAAGTTTTGTCGCTCAGATTCCTACAGATCGGGAGATATTTGCCTTTTCAAAAATTGACTTTCGAATAATCTCGAAAAATTAAAACATCTCTATCCTCCAAACCGTTGGACATTCATTGACGTGACTCTGACATGAAGTTGACATATACGTTCCCTCAAAGTGACATAAGTTTTGTATCTCAGATTCCTACAGATCGGGAGATATTTGCCTTTTCAAAAATTGACTTTCGAATAATCTCGAAACATTTAAATGTATCTATCCTCCAAACCCTTGGACATACATTGACGTGACTCTGACAAGAAGTTGACATATACGTTCCCTCAAAGTGACATAAGTTTTGTCTCTCAGATTCCTACAGATCGGGTGATATTTGCCTTTTCAAAAATTGACTTTCGAATAATCTCGCAAAATTAAAAAGTCTATATCCTCCAAACCCTCGGACATACATTGACGTGACTCTGACATGAAGTTGACATATACGTTCCCTAAAAGTGACATAAGTTTTGTCTCTCAGATTCCTACAGATCGGGAGATATTTGCCTTTTCAAAAATTGACTTTCGAATAATCCCGAAAAATTAAAATGTCTCTATCCTCCAAACCCTAGGACATACATTGACGTGACTCTGACATGAAGTTGACACACACATTCCCTCAAAGTGACATAAGTTTTGTCTCTCAGATTCCTACGGATCGGGAGATATTTGCCTTTTCAAAAATTGACTTTCGAATAATCCCGAAAAATTAAAATGTCTCTATCCTCCAAACCCTTGGACATACATTGACGTGACTCTGACATTAAGTTGACATTTACGTTCCCTCAAAGTTACATCAGTTTTGTCTCTCAGATTCCTACTGATCGGGAGTTATTTACCTTTTGAAGAATTGTTTTTCGAATAAAATCGAAAAATTAAAATGTCTCTATTCTCCAAACCCTTGGACATACATTGACGTGACTCTGACATGAAGTTAACATATACGTTACCTCAAAGTGACATAATTTTTGTCTCTCAGATTCCTACAGATCGGGAGATATTTGCCTTTTTAAAAATTGACTTTCGAATAATCTCGAAAAATTAAAATGTCTCTATCCTCGAAACCCTTGGACATACATTGACGTGACTCTGACATGAAGTTGACATATACGTTCCCTCAAAGTGACATAAATTTTGTCTCTCAGATTCCTACAGATCGGGGGATATTTGCCTTTTCAAAAATTGACTTTCGAATAATCTCGCAAAATTAAAATGCCTCTGTCCTCCAAACCCTTATACATACATTGACGTGACTCTGACATGAAGTTGACATATGCGTTCCCTCAAAGTGACATAATTTTTGTGTCTCAGATTCCTACAGATCGGGAAATATATGCCTTTTCTTAAATTGTCTTTCGAATAATCTCGAAAAATTAAAATGTCTCTATCCTCCAAACCCTTGGACATACATTGACGTGAATCTGACATGAAGTTGACATATACGTTCCCTCAAAGTGACATAAGTTTTGTCTCTCAGATTCCTAACAGATCGGGAGATATTTGCCTTTTCAAAAATTGACTTTCGAATAATCTCGAAAAATTAAAATATCTCTATCCTCCAAACCCTTGGACATACATTGACGTGACTCTGACATGAAGTTGACATATACGTTCCCTCAAAGTGACATAAGTTTTGTCTCTCAGATTAATGCAGATCGGGAGATATTTGCCTTTTCAAAGATTGACTTTCGAATAATCTCGAAAAATTAAAATGTCTCTATACTCCAAACCCTTGGACATACATTGACCTGACTCTGACATAAAGTTGACATATACGTTTCCTCAAAGTGACATAAATGTTGTCTCTCAGATTCCTACAGATTTGGAGATATTTGCCTTTTCAAAAATTGACTTTCGAATAATCTCGAAAAATTAAAATATCTCTATCCTCCAAACTGTTGGACATACATTGACGTGCCTCTGACATGAAGTTAACATATACGTTCCCTCAAAGTGACATAAGTTTCGTCTCTCAGGTTAATACAGATCGGGAGATATTTGCCTTTTGATAAATTGACTTTCGAATAATCTCGAAAAATTAAAATGTCTCTATCCTCCAAACCCTTGGACATACATTGAAGTGAATCAGACATGAAGTTGACATATACATTCCCTCAAAGTAACATAAGTGTTGTCTCTCAGATTCCTACAGATCGGGAGATATTTGCCTTTTGATAAATTGACTTTCGAATAATCTCGAAAAATTAAAATGTCTCTTTCCTCCAAACCCTTGGACATACATTGACGTGACTCTGACATGAAGTTGACATATACGTTCCCTCAAAATGACATAAGTTTTGTCTCTCAGATTCCTACAGATCTGGAGATATTTGCCTTTTCAAAAATTGACTTTCGAATAATCTCGAAAAATTAAAACATCTCTATCCTCCAAACCGTTGGACATTCATTGACGTGACTCTGACATGAAGTTGACATATACGTTCCCTCAAAGTGACATAAGTTTTGTCTCTCAGATTCCTACAGATCGGGAGATATTTGCCTTTTCAAAAATTGACTTTCGAATAATATCGAAACATTTAAATGTATCTATCCTCCAAACCCTTGGACATACATTGACGTGACTCTGACAAGAAGTTGACATATACGTTCCCTCAAAGTGACATAAGTTTTGTCTCTCAGATTCCTACAGATCGGGTGATATTTGCCTTTTCAAAAATTGACTTTCGAATAATCTCGCAAAATTAAAAAGTCTATATCCTCCAAACCCTCGGACATACATTGACGTGACTCTGACATGAAGTTGACATATACATTCCCTCAAAGTGACATAAGTGTTGTCTCTCAGATTCCTACGGATCGGGAGATATTTGCCTTTTCAAAAATTAACTTTCGAATAATCTCGAAAAATTAAAATGTCTCTATCCTCCAAACCCTTGGACATACATTGACGTGACTCTGACATTAAGTTGACATTTACGTTCCCTCAAAGTTACATCAGTTTTGTCTCTCAGATTCCTACTGATCGGGAGTTATTTACCTTTTGAAGAATTGTTTTTCGAATAAAATCGAAAAATTAAAATGTCTCTATTCTCCAAACCCTTGGACATACATTGACGTGACTCTGACATGAAGTTAACATATACGTTACCTCAAAGTGACATAATTTTTGTCTCTCAGATTCCTACAGATCGGGAGATATTTGCCTTTTTAAAAATTGACTTTCGAATAATCTCGAAAAATTAAAATGTCTCTATCCTCGAAACCCTTGGACATACATTGACGTGACTCTGACATGAAGTTGACATATACGTTCCCTCAAAGTGACATAAATTTTGTCTCTCAGATTACTACAGATCGGGAGATATTTGCCTTTTCAAAAATTGACTTTCGAATAATCTCGCAAAATTAAAATGCCTCTGTCCTCCAAACCCTTATACATACATTGACGTGACTCTGACATGAAGTTGACATATGCGTTCCCTCTAAGTGACATAATTTTTGTGTCTCAGATTCCTACAGATCGGGAAATATATGCCTTTTCTTAAATTGTCTTTCGAATAATCTCGAAAAATTAAAATGTCTCTATCCTCCAAACCCTTGGACATACATTGACGTGAATCTGACATGAAGTTGACATATACGTTCCCTCAAAGTGACATAAGTTTTGTCTCTCAGATTCCTAACAGATCGGGAGATATTTGCCTTTTCAAAAATTGACTTTCGAGTAATCTCGAAAAATTAAAATATCTCTATCCTCCAAACCCTTGGACATACATTGACGTGACTCTGACATGAAGTTGACATATACGTTCCCTCAAAGTGACATAAGTTTTGTCTCTCAGATTAATGCAGATCGGGAGATATTTGCCTTTTCAAAGATTGACTTTCGAATAATCTCGAAAAATTAAAATGTCTCTATACTCCAAACCCTTGGACATACATTGACCTGACTCTGACATAAAGTTGACATATACGTTTCCTCAAAGTGACATAAATGTTGTCTCTCAGATTCCTACAGATTTGGAGATATTTGCCTTTTCAAAAATTGACTTTCGAATAATCTCGAAAAATTAAAATATCTCTATCCTCCAAACCGTTGGACATACATTGACGTGCCTCTGACATGAAGTTAACATATACGTTCCCTCAAAGTGACATAAGTTTCGTCTCTCAGGTTAATACAGATCGGGAGATATTTGCCTTTTGATAAATTGACTTTCGAATAATCTCGAAAAATTAAATGTCTCTATCCTCCAAACCCTTGGACATACATTGAAGTGAATCTGACATGAAGTTGACATATACGTTCCCTCAAAGTGTCATAAGTGTTGTCTCTCAGATTCCCACAGATCGGGAGATATTTGCCTTTTCAAAAATTGACTTTCGAATAATCTCGAAAAATTAAAATGTCTCTATCCTCTAAACCCTTGGACATACATTGACGTGACTCTGACATGAAGTTGACATATACGTTCCCTCAAAGTTATATAAGTTTTGTCTCTCAGATTCCTACAGATCGGGAGATATTTGCCTTTTCAAAAATTGACTTTCGAATAATCTCGAAAAATTAAAATGTCTCTATCCTCCAAACCCTTAGACATACATTGACGTGACTCTGACATGAAGTTAACATATACGTTTCCTCAAAGTGACATAATTTTTGTCTCTCAGATTCCTACAGATCGGGAGATATTTACCTTTTCAGAAATTGACTTTCGAATAATCTCGAAAAATTAAAATGTCTCTATCCTCCAAACCCTTGGACATACATTTACGTGAATCTGACATGAAGTTGACATATACGTTCCCTAAAAGTGAAATAAGTTTTCCTACAGATCGGGAGATATTTGCCTTTTCAAAAATTGACTTTCGAATAATCTCGAAAAATTAAAATATTTCTATCCTCCAAACCCTTGGACATACATTGACGTGACTCTGACATAAAGTTGACATATACGTTCCGTCAAAATGACATAAGTTTTGTCTCTCAGATTCCTACAGATCGGGAGATATTTGCCTTTTCATAAATTGACTTTCGAATAATCTCGAAAAATTTAAATGTCTGTATCATCCAAACCGTTGGACATACATTGACGTGACTCTGAAATGAAGTTGACATATACGTTCCCTCAAAGTGACATAAGTTTTGTCTCTCAGATTCCTACAGATCGGGAGATATTTGAGTTTTCAAAAATTCACTTTCGAATAATCTCGAAAAATTAAAATGTCTGTATCATCCAAACCGTTGGACATACATTGACGTGACTCTGAAATGAAGTTGACATATACGTTCCCTCAAAGTGACATTAGTTTTGTCTCTCAGATTCCTACAGATCGGGAGATATTTGCCTTTTCAAAAATTCACTTTCGAATAATCTCGAAAAATTAAAATGTCTCTATCCTCCAAACCCTTGGACATACATTGACGTGAATCTGACATGAAGTTGACATATACGTTCCCTCAAAGTTACATAAGTTTTGTCTCTCAGATTCCTAACAGATCGGGAGATATTTGAATTTTCAAAAATTGTCTTTCGAATAATCTCGAAAAATTAAAATATCTCTATCCTCCAAACACTTGGACTTACATTGACGTGACTCTGACATGAAGTTGACATATACGTTCCCTCAAAGTGACATAAGTTTTGTCTCTCAGATTAATACAGATCGGGAGATATTTGCCTTTTCATAGATTGACTTTCGAATAATCTCGAAAAATTTAAATGCCTCTTTCCTCCAAACCCTTTGACATACATTGACGTGACTCTGACATGAAGTTGACATATACGGTCCCTCAAAGTGTCATAAATTTCGTCTCTCAGGTTAATACAGATCGGGAGATATTTGCCTTTTGATAAATTGACT
This sequence comes from Zootermopsis nevadensis, assembly GCF_977971745.1. Lineage (NCBI taxonomy): Eukaryota > Metazoa > Arthropoda > Insecta > Blattodea > Termopsidae > Zootermopsis > Zootermopsis nevadensis. Next base: position 449,815 of record NW_028259199.1, on the reverse strand, counting down.
TTCGAATAATCTCGAAAAATTAAAATGTCTCTTTCCTCCAAACCCTTTGACATACATTGACGTGACTCTGACATGAAGTTGACATATACGTTCCCTCAAAATGACATAAGTTTTGTCTCTCAGATTCCTACAGATCTGGAGATATTTGCCTTTTCAAAAATTGACTTTCGAATAATTACGAAAAATTAAAATGTTTCTATCCTCCAAACCCTTGGACATACATTGACGTGCCTCTGACATGAAGTTAACATATACGTTCCCTCAAAGTGACATAAGTTTCGTCTCTCAGGTTAATACAGATCGGGAGATATTTGCCTTTTGATAAATTGACTTTCGAAAAGTCTCGAAAAATTAAAATGTCTCTATCCTCCAAACCCTTCGACATACATTGACGTGACTCTGACATGAAGTTGACATATACGTTACCTCAGAGTGACATAAGTTTCGTCTCTCAGGTTCCTACATATCGGGAGATATTTGCCTTTTCAAAAATTGACTTTCGAATAATCTCGAAAAATTAAAATGTCTCTATCCTCCAAACCCTTGGACATACATTCACGTGAATCTGACATGAGGTTGACATATACGTTCCCTCAAAGTGTCATAAGTGTTGTCTCTCAGATTCCCACAGATCGGGAGATATTTGCCTTTTCAAAAATTGACTTTCGAATAATCTCGAAAAATTAAAATGTCTCTATCCTCTAAACCCTTGGACATACATTGACGTGACTCTGACATGAAGTTGACATATACGTTCCCTCAAAGTTATATAAGTTTTGTCTCTCAGATTCCTACAGATCGGGAGATATTTGCCTTTTCAAAAATTGACTTTCGAATAATCTCGAAAAATTAAAATATCTCTATCCTCCAAACCGTTGGACATACATTGACGTGCCTCTGACATGAAGTTAACATATACGTTCCCTCAAAGTGACATACGTTTCGTCTCTCAGGTTAATACAGATCGGGAGATATTTGCCTTTTGATAAATTGACTTTCGAATAATCTCGAAAAATTAAAATGTCTCTATCCTCCAAACCCTTGGACATACATTGACGTGAATCTGACATGAAGTTGACATGTACGTTACCTCAAAGTGACATAATTTTTGTCTCTCAGATTCCTACAGATCGGGAGATATTTACCTTTTCAGAAATTGACTTTCGAATAATCTCGAAAAATTAAAATGTCTCTATCCTCCAAACCCTTGGACATACATTGACGTGAATCTGACATGAAGTTGACATATACGTTCCCTCAAAGTGAAATAAGTTTTCCTACAGATCGGGAGATATTTGCCTTTTCAAAAATTGACTTTCGAATAATCTCGAAAAATTAAAATATCTCTATCCTCCAAACCCTTGGACATACATTGACGTGACTCTGACATAAAGTTGACATATACGTTCCCTCAAAATGACATAAGTTTTGTCTCTCAGATTCCTACAGATCGGGAGATATTTGCCTTTTCATAAATTGACTTTCGAATAATCTCGAAAAATTTAAATGTCTGTATCATCCAAACCGTTGGACATACATTGACGTGACTCTGAAATGAAGTTGACATATACGTTCCCTCAAAGTGACATAAGTTTTGGATCTCAGATTCCTACAGATCGGGAGATATTTGCCTTTTCGAAAATTCACTTTCGAATAATCTCGAAAAATTAAAATGTCTGTATCATCCAAACCGTTGGACATACATTGACGTGACTTTGAAATGAAGTTGACATATACGTTCCCTCAAAGTGACATTAGTTTTGTCTCTCAGATTCCTACAGATCGGGAGATATTTGCCTTTTCAAAAATTCACTTTCGAATAATCTCGAAAAATTAAAATGTCTCTATCCTCCAAACCCTTGGACATACATTGACGTGAATCTGACATGAAGTTGACATATACGTTCCCTCAAAGTGACATAAGTTTTGTCTCTCAGATTCCTAACAGATCGGGAGATATTTGAATTTTCATAAATTGACTTTCGAATAATCTCGAAAAATTAAAATATCTCTATCCTCCAAACCCTTGGACTTATATTGACGTGACTCTGACATGAAGTTGACATATACGTTCCCTCAAAGTGACATAAGTTTTGTCTCTCAGATTAATACAGATCGGGAAATATTTGCCTTTTCAAAGATTGACTTTCGAATAATCTCAAAAAATTAAAATGTCTCTATCCTCCAAACCCTTGGACATACATTGACCTGACTCTGACATAATGTTGACACATACGTTCCCTCAAAGTGACATAAGTGTTGTCTCTCAGATTTCTACGGATCAGGAGATATTTGCCTCTCATAAATTGACTTTCGAATAATCTCGAAAAATTAAAATATCTCTATTCTTCAAACCCTTGGACATACATTGACGTGACTCTGACATGAAGTTGACACATACATTCCCTCAAAGTGACATAAGTGTTGTCTCTCAGATTCCTACGGATCGGGAGATATTTGCCTTTTCAAAAATTAACTTTCGAATAATCTCGAAAAATTAAAATGTCTCTATCCTCCAAACCCTTGGACATACATTGACGTGACTCTGACATGAAGTTGACATTTACGTTCCCTCAAAGTTACATCAGTTTTGTCTCTCAGATTCCTACTGATCGGGAGTTATTTACCTTTTGAATAATTGTTTTTCGAATAATCTCGAAAAATTAAAATGTCTCTATTCTCCAAACCCTAGGACATACATTGACGTGACTCTGACATGAAGTTAACATATACGTTACCTCAAAGTGACATAATTTTTGTCTCTCAGATTACTACAGATCGGGAGATATTTGCCTTTTTAAAAATTGACTTTCGAATAATCTCGAAAAATTAAAATGTCTCTATCCTCGAAACCCTTGGACATACATTGACGTGACTCTGACATGAAGTTGACATATACGTTCCCTCAAAGTGACATAAATTTTGTCTCTCAGATTCCTACAGATCGGGAGATATTTGCCTTTTCAAAAATTGACTTTCGAATAATCTCGAAAAATTAAAATGTCACTATCCTCTGAACCCTTGGACATACATTGACGTGACTCTAACATGAAGTTGACATATACGTTCCCTCAAAGTGACATAAGTTTCGTCTCTCAGGTTCCTACAGATCGGGAGATATTTGATTTTTCAGAAATTGACTTTTGAATAATCTCGAAAAATTAAAATGTCTCTATCCTCCAAACTCTTGGACATACATTGACGTGACTCTGACATGAAGTTGACATATAGGTTCCCTCAAAGTGACATAAGTGTTGTTCTCAGATTCCTACAGATCGGGAGATATTTGCCTTTTCAAAAATTGACTTTCGAATAATCTCGCAAAATTAAAAAGCATCTTCTCATCCAAAACCTTGGACATACATTGACGTGACTCTGACATGAAGTTGACATATACGTTACCTCAAAGTGACATAAGTTTTGTCTCTCACATTCCTACAGATCGGGAGATATTTGCCTTTTCAAAAATTGACTTTCGAGTAATCTCGAAAAATTAAAATGTCTCTATCCTCCAAACCCTTGGATATACATTGACGTGACTCAGACATGAAGTTGACATATACGTTACCTCAAAGTGATATAAGTTTTGTCTCTCAGATTCCAACACATCGGGAGATATATGCCTTTTCAAAAATTGACTTTCGAATAATCTCGAAAAATTAAAATATCTCTATCCTCCAAACCCTTGGACATACATTGACGTGACTCTGACATGAAGTTGACATATACGTTCCCTCAAAGTGACATAAGTTTTGTCTCTCAGATTCCTACAGATCGGGAGATATTTGCCTTTTCAAAAATTGACTTTCGAATAATCTCGAAACATTTAAATGTCTCTATCCTCCAAACCCTTGGACATACATTGACGTGACTCTGACAAGAAGTTGACATATACGTTCCCTCAAAGTGACATAAGTTTTGTCTCTCAGATTCCTACAGATCGGGAGATATTTGCCTTTTCAAAGATTGACTTTCGAATAATCTCGAAAAATTAAAAAGTCTATATCCTCCAAACCCTCGGACATACATTGACGTGACTCTGACATGAAGTTGACATATACGTTGCCTAAAAGTGACATAAGTTTTGTCTCTCAGATTCCTACAGATCGGGAGATATTTGCCTTTTCAAAAATTGACTTTCGAATAATCCCGAAAAATTAAAATGTCTCTATCCTCCAAACCCTAGGACATACATTAACGTGACTCTGACATGAAGTTGACACACACATTCCCTCAAAGTGACATAAGTGTTGTCTCTCAGATTCCTACGGATCGGGAGATATTTGCCTTTTCAAAAATTAACTTTCGAATAATCTCGAAAAATTAAAATGTCTCTATCCTCCAAACCCTTGGACATACATTGACGTGACTCTGACATTAAGTTGACATTTACATTCCCTCAAAGTTACATCAGTTTTGTCTCTCAGATTCCTACTGATCGGGAGTTATTTACCTTTTGAAGAATTGTTTTTCGAATAAAATCGAAAAATTAAAATGTATCTATCCTCCAAACCCTTGGACATACATTGACGTGACTCTGACAAGAAGTTGACATATACGTTCCCTCAAAGTGACATAAGTTTTGTCTCTCAGATTCCTACAGATCGGGTGATATTTGCCTTTTCAAAAATTGACTTTCGAATAATCTCGCAAAATTAAAAAGTCTATATCCTCCAAACCCTCGGACATACATTGACGTGACTCTGACATGAAGTTGACATATACGTTCCCTAAAAGTGACATAAGTTTTGTCTCTCAGATTCCTACAGATCGGGAGATATTTGCCTTTTCAAAAATTGACTTTCGAATAATCCCGAAAAATTAAAATGTCTCTATCCTCCAAACCCTAGGACATACATTGACGTGACTCTGACATGAAGTTGACACACACATTCCCTCAAAGTGACATAAGTTTTGTCTCTCAGATTCCTACGGATCGGGAGATATTTGCCTTTTCAAAAATTAACTTTCGAATAATCTCGAAAAATTAAAATGTCTCTATCCTCCAAACCCTTGGACATACATTGACGTGACTCTGACATTAAGTTGACATTTACGTTCCCTCAAAGTTACATCAGTTTTGTCTCTCAGATTCCTACTGATCGGGAGTTATTTACCTTTTGAAGAATTGTTTTTCGAATAAAATCGAAAAATTAAAATGTCTCTATTCTCCAAACCCTTGGACATACATTGACGTGACTCTGACATGAAGTTAACATATACGTTACCTCAAAGTGACATAATTTTTGTCTCTCAGATTCCTACAGATCGGGAGATATTTGCCTTTTTAAAAATTGACTTTCGAATAATCTCGAAAAATTAAAATGTCTCTATCCTCGAAACCCTTGGACATACATTGACGTGACTCTGACATGAAGTTGACATATACGTTCCCTCAAAGTGACATAAATTTTGTCTCTCAGATTCCTACAGATCGGGGGATATTTGCCTTTTCAAAAATTGACTTTCGAATAATCTCGCAAAATTAAAATGCCTCTGTCCTCCAAACCCTTATACATACATTGACGTGACTCTGACATGAAGTTGACATATGCGTTCCCTCAAAGTGACATAATTTTTGTGTCTCAGATTCCTACAGATCGGGAAATATATGCCTTTTCTTAAATTGTCTTTCGAATAATCTCGAAAAATTAAAATGTCTCTATCCTCCAAACCCTTGGACATACATTGACGTGAATCTGACATGAAGTTGACATATACGTTCCCTCAAAGTGACATAAGTTTTGTCTCTCAGATTCCTAACAGATCGGGAGATATTTGCCTTTTCAAAAATTGACTTTCGAATAATCTCGAAAAATTAAAATATCTCTATCCTCCAAACCCTTGGACATACATTGACGTGACTCTGACATGAAGTTGACATATACGTTCCCTCAAAGTGACATAAGTTTTGTCTCTCAGATTAATGCAGATCGGGAGATATTTGCCTTTTCAAAGATTGACTTTCGAATAATCTCGAAAAATTAAAATGTCTCTATACTCCAAACCCTTGGACATACATTGACCTGACTCTGACATAAAGTTGACATATACGTTTCCTCAAAGTGACATAAATGTTGTCTCTCAGATTCCTACAGATTTGGAGATATTTGCCTTTTCAAAAATTGACTTTCGAATAATCTCGAAAAATTAAAATATCTCTATCCTCCAAACTGTTGGACATACATTGACGTGCCTCTGACATGAAGTTAACATATACGTTCCCTCAAAGTGACATAAGTTTCGTCTCTCAGGTTAATACAGATCGGGAGATATTTGCCTTTTGATAAATTGACTTTCGAATAATCTCGAAAAATTAAAATGTCTCTATCCTCCAAACCCTTGGACATACATTGAAGTGAATCAGACATGAAGTTGACATATACATTCCCTCAAAGTAACATAAGTGTTGTCTCTCAGATTCCTACAGATCGGGAGATATTTGCCTTTTGATAAATTGACTTTCGAATAATCTCGAAAAATTAAAATGTCTCTTTCCTCCAAACCCTTGGACATACATTGACGTGACTCTGACATGAAGTTGACATATACGTTCCCTCAAAATGACATAAGTTTTGTCTCTCAGATTCCTACAGATCTGGAGATATTTGCCTTTTCAAAAATTGACTTTCGAATAATCTCGAAAAATTAAAACATCTCTATCCTCCAAACCGTTGGACATTCATTGACGTGACTCTGACATGAAGTTGACATATACGTTCCCTCAAAGTGACATAAGTTTTGTCTCTCAGATTCCTACAGATCGGGAGATATTTGCCTTTTCAAAAATTGACTTTCGAATAATATCGAAACATTTAAATGTATCTATCCTCCAAACCCTTGGACATACATTGACGTGACTCTGACAAGAAGTTGACATATACGTTCCCTCAAAGTGACATAAGTTTTGTCTCTCAGATTCCTACAGATCGGGTGATATTTGCCTTTTCAAAAATTGACTTTCGAATAATCTCGCAAAATTAAAAAGTCTATATCCTCCAAACCCTCGGACATACATTGACGTGACTCTGACATGAAGTTGACATATACGTTCCCTAAAAGTGACATAAGTTTTGTCTCTCAGATTCCTACAGATCGGGAGATATTTGCCTTTTCAAAAATTGACTTTCGAATAATACCGAAAAATTAAAATGTCTCTATCCTCCAAACCCTAGGACATACATTGACGTGACTCTGACATGAAGTTGACACACACATTCCCTCAAAGTGACATAAGTGTTGTCTCTCAGATTCCTACGGATCGGGAGATATTTGCCTTTTCAAAAATTAACTTTCGAATAATCTCGAAAAATTAAAATGCCTCTATCCTCCAAACCCTTGGACATACATTGACGTGACTCTGACATTAAGTTGACATTTACGTTCCCTCAAAGTTACATCAGTTTTGTCTCTCAGATTCCTACTGATCGGGAGTTATTTACCTTTTGAAGAATTGTTTTTCGAATAAAATCGAAAAATTAAAATGTCTCTATTCTCCAAACCCTTGGACATACATTGACGTGACTCTGACATGAAGTTAACATATACGTTACCTCAAAGTGACATAATTTTTGTCTCTCAGATTCCTACAGATCGGGAGATATTTGCCTTTTTAAAAATTGACTTTCGAATAATCTCGAAAAATTAAAATGTCTCTATCCTCGAAACCCTTGGACATACATTGACGTGACTCTGACATGAAGTTGACATATACGTTCCCTCAAAGTGACATAAATTTTGTCTCTCAGATTACTACAGATCGGGAGATATTTGCCTTTTCAAAAATTGACTTTCGAATAATCTCGCAAAATTAAAATGCCTCTGTCCTCCAAACCCTTATACATACATTGACGTGACTCTGACATGAAGTTGACATATGCGTTCCCTCAAAGTGACATAATTTTTGTGTCTCAGATTCCTACAGATCGGGAAATATATGCCTTTTCTTAAATTGTCTTTCGAATAATCTCGAAAAATTAAAATGTCTCTATCCTCCAAACCCTTGGACATACATTGACGTGAATCTGACATGAAGTTGACATATACGTTCCCTCAAAGTGACATAAGTTTTGTCTCTCAGATTCCTAACAGATCGGGAGATATTTGCCTTTTCAAAAATTGACTTTCGAGTAATCTCGAAAAATTAAAATATCTCTATCCTCCAAACCCTTGGACATACATTGACGTGACTCTGACATGAAGTTGACATATACGTTCCCTCAAAGTGACATAAGTTTTGTCTCTCAGATTAATGCAGATCGGGAGATATTTGCCTTTTCAAAGATTGACTTTCGAATAATCTCGAAAAATTAAAATGTCTCTATACTCCAAACCCTTGGACATACATTGACCTGACTCTGACATAAAGTTGACATATACGTTTCCTCAAAGTGACATAAATGTTGTCTCTCAGATTCCTACAGATTTGGAGATATTTGCCTTTTCAAAAATTGACTTTCGAATAATCTCTAAAAATTAAAATATCTCTATCCTCCAAACCGTTGGACATACATTGACGTGCCTCTGACATGAAGTTAACATATACGTTCCCTCAAAGTGACATAAGTTTCGTCTCTCAGGTTAATACAGATCGGGAGATATTTGCCTTTTGATAAATTGACTTTCGAATAATCTCGAAAAATTAAATGTCTCTATCCTCCAAACCCTTGGACATACATTGAAGTGAATCTGACATGAAGTTGACATATACGTTCCCTCAAAGTGTCATAAGTGTTGTCTCTCAGATTCCCACAGATCGGGAGATATTTGCCTTTTCAAAAATTGACTTTCGAATAATCTCGAAAAATTAAAATGTCTCTATCCTCTAAACCCTTGGACATACATTGACGTGACTCTGACATGAAGTTGACATATACGTTCCCTCAAAGTTATATAAGTTTTGTCTCTCAGATTCCTACAGATCGGGAGATATTTGCCTTTTCAAAAATTGACTTTCGAATAATCTCGAAAAATTAAAATGTCTCTATCCTCCAAACCCTTGGACATACATTGACGTGACTCTGACATGAAGTTAACATATACGTTTCCTCAAAGTGACATAATTTTTGTCTCTCAGATTCCTACAGATCGGGAGATATTTACCTTTTCAGAAATTGACTTTCGAATAATCTCGAAAAATTAAAATGTCTCTATCCTCCAAACCCTTGGACATACATTGACGTGAATCTGACATGAAGTTGACATATACGTTCCCTAAAAGTGAAATAAGTTTTCCTACAGATCGGGAGATATTTGCCTTTTCAAAAATTGACTTTCGAATAATCTCGAAAAATTAAAATATTTCTATCCTCCAAACCCTTGGACATACATTGACGTGACTCTGACATAAAGTTGACATATACGTTCCGTCAAAATGACATAAGTTTTGTCTCTCAGATTCCTACAGATCGGGAGATATTTGCCTTTTCATAAATTGACTTTCGAATAATCTCGAAAAATTTAAATGTCTGTATCATCCAAACCGTTGGACATACATTGACGTGACTCTGAAATGAAGTTGACATATACGTTCCCTCAAAGTGACATAAGTTTTGTCTCTCAGATTCCTACAGATCGGGAGATATTTGCCTTTTCAAAAATTCACTTTCGAATAATCTCGAAAAATTAAAATGTCTGTATCATCCAAACCGTTGGACATACATTGACGTGACTCTGAAATGAAGTTGACATATACGTTCCCTCAAAGTGACATTAGTTTTGTCTCTCAGATTCCTACAGATCGGGAGATATTTGCCTTTTCAAAAATTCACTTTCGAATAATCTCGAAAAATTAAAATGTCTCTATCCTCCAAACCCTTGGACATACATTGACGTGAATCTGACATGAAGTTGACATATACGTTCCCTCAAAGTTACATAAGTTTTGTCTCTCAGATTCCTAACAGATCGGGAGATATTTGAATTTTCAAAAATTGTCTTTCGAATAATCTCGAAAAATTAAAATATCTCTATCCTCCAAACACTTGGACTTACATTGACGTGACTCTGACATGAAGTTGACATATACGTTCCCTCAAAGTGACATAAGTTTTGTCTCTCAGATTAATACAGATCGGGAGATATTTGCCTTTTCATAGATTGACTTTCGAATAATCTCGAAAAATTAAAATGTCTCTATCCTCCAAACCCTTGGACATACATTGACGTGACTCTGACATAAAGTTGACATATACGTTTCCTCAAAGTGACATAAATGTTGTCTCTCAGATTTCTACAGATTTGTAGATATTTGCCTTTTCAAAAATTGACTTTCGAATAATCTCGAAAAATTAAAATATCTCTATCCTCCAAACCCTTGGACATACACTCAAGTGCCTCTGACATGAAGTTAACATATACGGTCCCTCAAAGTGTCATAAGTTTCGTCTCTCAGGTTAATACAGATCGGGAGATATTTGCCTTTTGATAAATTGACTTTCGAATAATCTCGAAAAATTAAAATGTCTCTTTCCTCCAAACCCTTTGACATACATTGACGTGACTCTGACATGAAGTTGACATATACGTTCCCTCAAAATGACATAAGTTTTGTCTCTCAGATTCCTACAGATCTGGAGATATTTGCCTTTTCAAAAATTGACTTTCGAATAATTACGAAAAATTAAAATGTTTCTATCCTCCAAACCCTTGGACATACATTGACGTGCCTCTGACATGAAGTTAACATATACGTTCCCTCAAAGTGACATAAGTTTCGTCTCTCAGGTTAATACAGATCGGGAGATATTTGCCTTTTGATAAATTGACTTTCGAAAAGTCTCGAAAAATTAAAATGTCTCTATCCTCCAAACCCTTCGACATACATTGACGTGACTCTGACATGAAGTTGACATATACGTTACCTCAGAGTGACATAAGTTTCGTCTCTCAGGTTCCTACATATCGGGAGATATTTGCCTTTTCAAAAATTGACTTTCGAATAATCTCGAAAAATTAAAATGTCTCTATCCTCCAAACCCTTGGACATACATTCACGTGAATCTGACATGAGGTTGACATATACGTTCCCTCAAAGTGTCATAAGTGTTGTCTCTCAGATTCCCACAGATCGGGAGATATTTGCCTTTTCAAAAATTGACTTTCGAATAATCTCGAAAAATTAAAATGTCTCTATCCTCTAAACCCTTGGACATACATTGACGTGACTCTGACATGAAGCTGACATATACGTTCCCTCAAAGTTATATAAGTTTTGTCTCTCAGATTCCTACAGATCGGGAGATATTTGCCTTTTCAAAAATTGACTTTCGAATAATCTCGAAAAATTAAAATATCTCTATCCTCCAAACCGTTGGACATACATTGACGTGCCTCTGACATGAAGTTAACATATACGTTCCCTCAAAGTGACATACGTTTCGTCTCTCAGGTTAATACAGATCGGGAGATATTTGCCTTTTGATAAATTGACTTTCGAATAATCTCGAAAAATTAAAATGTCTCTATCCTCCAAACCCTTGGACATACATTGACGTGAATCTGACATGAAGTTGACATGTACGTTACCTCAAAGTGACATAATTTTTGTCTCTCAGATTCCTACAGATCGGGAGATATTTACCTTTTCAGAAATTGACTTTCGAATAATCTCGAAAAATTAAAATGTCTCTATCCTCCAAACCCTTGGACATACATTGACGTGAATCTGACATGAAGTTGACATATACGTTCCCTCAAAGTGAAATAAGTTTTCCTACAGATCGGGAGATATTTGCCTTTTCAAAAATTGACTTTCGAATAATCTCGAAAAATTAAAATATCTCTATCCTCCAAACCCTTGGACATACATTGACGTGACTCTGACATAAAGTTGACATATACGTTCCCTCAAAATGACATAAGTTTTGTCTCTCAGATTCCTACAGATCGGGAGATATTTGCCTTTTCATAAATTGACTTTCGAATAATCTCGAAAAATTTAAATGTCTGTATCATCCAAACCGTTGGACATACATTGACGTGACTCTGAAATGAAGTTGACATATACGTTCCCTCAAAGTGACATAAGTTTCGGATCTCAGATTCCTACAGATCGGGAGATATTTGCCTTTTCGAAAATTCACTTTCGAATAATCTCGAAAAATTAAAATGTCTGTATCATCCAAACCGTTGGACATACATTGACGTGACTTTGAAATGAAGTTGACATATACGTTCCCTCAAAGTGACATTAGTTTTGTCTCTCAGATTCCTACAGATCGGGAGATATTTGCCTTTTCAAAAATTCACTTTCGAATAATCTCGAAAAATTAAAATGTCTCTATCCTCCAAACCCTTGGACATACATTGACGTGAATCTGACATGAAGTTGACATATACGTTCCCTCAAAGTGACATAAGTTTTGTCTCTCAGATTCCTAACAGATCGGGAGATATTTGAATTTTCATAAATTGACTTTCGAATAATCTCGAAAAATTAAAATATCTCTATCCTCCAAACCCTTGGACTTATATTGACGTGACTCTGACATGAAGTTGACATATACGTTCCCTCAAAGTGACATAAGTTTTGTCTCTCAGATTAATACAGATCGGGAAATATTTGCCTTTTCAAAGATTGACTTTCGAATAATCTCAAAAAATTAAAATGTCTCTATCCTCCAAACCCTTGGACATACATTGACCTGACTCTGACATAATGTTGACACATACGTTCCCTCAAAGTGACATAAGTGTTGTCTCTCAGATTTCTACGGATCAGGAGATATTTGCCTCTCATAAATTGACTTTCGAATAATCTCGAAAAATTAAAATATCTCTATTCTTCAAACCCTTGGACATACATTGACGTGACTCTGACATGAAGTTGACACATACATTCCCTCAAAGTGACATAAGTGTTGTCTCTCAGATTCCTACGGATCGGGAGATATTTGCCTTTTCAAAAATTAACTTTCGAATATTCTCGAAAAATTAAAATGTCTCTATCCTCCAAACCCTTGGACATACATTGACGTGACTCTGACATGAAGTTGACATATACGTTCCCTCAAAGTGACATAAGTTTTGTCTCTCAGATTCTACAGATCGGGAGATATTTGCCTTTTAAAAATTGACTTTCGAATAATCTCTACAAATTTAAATGTCTCTATCCACCAAACCCTTGGACATACATCGACGTGACTCTGACAGGAAGTTTACATATACGTTCCCTCAAAGTGACATAAGTTTTGTCTCTCAGATTCCTACTGATCGGGAGTTATTTACCTTTTGAATAATTGTTTTTCGAATAATCTCGAAAAATTAAAATGTCTCTATTCTCCAAACCCTAGGACATACATTGACGTGACTCTGACATGAAGTTAACATATACGTTACCTCAAAGTGACATAATTTTTGTCTCTCAGATTACTACAGATCGGGAGATATTTGCCTTTTTAAAAATTGACTTTCGAATAATCTCGAAAAATTAAAATGTCTCTATCCTCGAAACCCTTGGACATACATTGACGTGACTCTGACATGAAGTTGACATATACGTTCCCTCAAAGTGACATAAATTTTGTCTCTCAGATTCCTACTGATCGGGAGATATTTGCCTTTTCAAAAATTGACTTTCGAATAATCTCGAAAAATTAAAATGTCACTTTCCTCTGAACCCTTGGACATACATTGACGTGACTCTAACATGAAGTTGACATATACGTTCCCTCAAAGTGACATAAGTTTCGTCTCTCAGGTTCCTACAGATCGGGAGATATTTGATTTTTCAGAAATTGACTTTTGAATAATCTCGAAAAATTAAAATGTCTCTATCCTCCAAACTCTTGGACATACATTGACGTGACTCTGACATGAAGTTGACATATAGGTTCCCTCAAAGTGACATAAGTGTTGTTCTCAGATTCCTACAGATCGGGAGATATTTGCCTTTTCAAAAATTGACTTTCGAATAATCTCGCAAAATTAAAAACCATCTTCTCATCCAAAACCTTGGACATACATTGACGTGACTCTGACATGAAGTTGACATATACGTTACCTCAAAGTGACATAAGTTTTGTCTCTCACATTCCTACAGATCGGGAGATATTTGCCTTTTCAAAAATTGACTTTCGAGTAATCTCGAAAAATTAAAATGTCTCTATCCTCCAAACCCTTGGATATACATTGACGTGACTCAGACATGAAGTTGACATATACGTTACCTCAAAGTGACATAAGTTTTGTCTCTCAGATTCCTACACATCGGGAGATATATGCCTTTTCAAAAATTGACTTTCGAATAATCTCGAAAAATTAAAATATCTCTATCCTCCAAACCCTTGGACATACATTGACGTGACTCTGACATGAAGTTGACATATACGTTCCCTCAAAGTGACATAAGTTTTGTCTCTCAGATTCCTACAGATCGGGAGATATTTGCCTTTTCAAAAATTGACTTTCGAATAATCTCGAAACATTTAAATGTCTCTATCCTCCAAACCCTTGGACATACATTGACGTGACTCTGACAAGAAGTTGACATATACGTTCCCTCAAAGTGACATAAGTTTTGTCTCTCAGATTCCTACAGATCGGGAGATATTTGCCTTTTCAAAGATTGACTTTCGAATAATCTCGAAAAATTAAAAAGTCTATATCCTCCAAACCCTCGGACATACATTGACGTGACTCTGACATGAAGTTGACATATACGTTCCCTAAAAGTGACATAAGTTTTGTCTCTCAGATTCCTACAGATCGGGAGATATTTGCCTTTTCAAAAATTGACTTTCGAATAATCCCGAAAAATTAAAATGTCTCTATCCTCCAAACCCTAGGACATACATTAACGTGACTCTGACATGAAGTTGACACACACATTCCCTCAAAGTGACATAAGTGTTGTCTCTCAGATTCCTACGGATCGGGAGATATTTGCCTTTTCAAAAATTAACTTTCGAATAATCTCGAAAAATTAAAATGTCTCTATCCTCCAAACCCTTGGACATACATTGACGTGACTCTGACATTAAGTTGACATTTACATTCCCTCAAAGTTACATCAGTTTTGTCTCTCAGATTCCTACTGATCGGGAGTTATTTACCTTTTGAAGAATTGTTTTTCGAATAAAATCGAAAAATTAAAATGTCTCTATTCTCCAAACCCTTGGACAGACATTGACGTGACTCTGACATGAAGTTAACATATACGTTACCTCAAAGTGACATAATTTTTGTCTCTCAGATTCCTACAGATCGGGAGATATTTGAATTTTTAAAAATTGACTTCGAATAATCTCGAAAAATTAAAATGTCTCTATCCTCGAAACCCTTGGACATACATTGACGTGACTCTGACATGAAGTTGACATATGCGTTCCCTCAAAGTGACATAATTTTTGTGTCTCAGATTCCTACAGATCGGGAGATATATGCCTTTTCATAAATTGTCTTTCGAATAATCTCGAAAAATTAAAATGTCTCTATCCTCCAAACCCTTGGACATACATTGACGTGAATCTGACATGAAGTTGACATATACGTTCCCTCAAAGTGACATAAGTTTTGTCTCTCAGATTCCTAACAGATCGGGAGATATTTGCCTTTTCAAAGATTGACTTTCGAATAATCTCAAAAAATTAAAATGTCTCTATCCTCCAAACCCTTGGACATACATTGACCTGACTCTGACATAATGTTGACACATACGTTCCCTCAAAGTGACATAAGTGTTGTCTCTCAGATTTCTACGGATCAGGAGATATTTGCCTCTCATAAATTGACTTTCGAATAATCTCGAAAAATTAAAATATCTCTATTCTTCAAACCCTTGGACATACATTGACGTGACTCTGACATGAAGTTGACACATACATTCCCTCAAAGTGACATAAGTGTTGTCTCTCAGATTCCTACGGATCGGGAGATATTTGCCTTTTCAAAAATTAACTTTCGAATATTCTCGAAAAATTAAAATGTCTCTATCCTCCAAACCCTTGGACATACATTGACGTGACTCTGACATGAAGTTGACATTTACGTTCCCTCAAAGTTACATCAGTTTTGTCTCTCAGATTCCTACTGATCGGGAGTTATTTACCTTTTGAATAATTGTTTTTCGAATAATCTCGAAAAATTAAAATGTCTCTATTCTCCAAACCCTAGGACATACATTGACGTGACTCTGACATGAAGTTAACATATACGTTACCTCAAAGTGACATAATTTTTGTCTCTCAGATTACTACAGATCGGGAGATATTTGCCTTTTTAAAAATTGACTTTCGAATAATCTCGAAAAATTAAAATGTCTCTATCCTCGAAACCCTTGGACATACATTGACGTGACTCTGACATGAAGTTGACATATACGTTCCCTCAAAGTGACATAAATTTTGTCTCTCAGATTCCTACTGATCGGGAGATATTTGCCTTTTCAAAAATTGACTTTCGAATAATCTCGAAAAATTAAAATGTCACTTTCCTCTGAACCCTTGGACATACATTGACGTGACTCTAACATGAAGTTGACATATACGTTCCCTCAAAGTGACATAAGTTTCGTCTCTCAGGTTCCTACAGATCGGGAGATATTTGATTTTTCAGAAATTGACTTTTGAATAATCTCGAAAAATTAAAATGTCTCTATCCTCCAAACTCTTGGACATACATTGACGTGACTCTGACATGAAGTTGACATATAGGTTCCCTCAATGTGACATAAGTGTTGTTCTCAGATTCCTACAGATCGGGAGATATTTGCCTTTTCAAAAATTGACTTTCGAATAATCTCGCAAAATTAAAAACCATCTTCTCATCCAAAACCTTGGACATACATTGACGTGACTCTGACATGAAGTTGACATATACGTTACCTCAAAGTGACATAAGTTTTGTCTCTCACATTCCTACAGATCGGGAGATATTTGCCTTTTCAAAAATTGACTTTCGAGTAATCTCGAAAAATTAAAATGTCTCTATCCTCCAAACCCTTGGATATACATTGACGTGACTCAGACATGAAGTTGACATATACGTTACCTCAAAGTGACATAAGTTTTGTCTCTCAGATTCCTACACATCGGGAGATATATGCCTTTTCAAAAATTGACTTTCGAATAATCTCGAAAAATTAAAATATCTCTATCCTCCAAACCCTTGGACATACATTGACGTGACTCTGACATGAAGTTGACATATACGTTCCCTCAAAGTGACATAAGTTTTGTCTCTCAGATTCCTACAGATCGGGAGATATTTGCCTTTTCAAAAATTGACTTTCGAATAATCTCGAAACATTTAAATGTCTCTATCCTCCAAACCCTTGGACATACATTGACGTGACTCTGACAAGAAGTTGACATATACGTTCCCTCAAAGTGACATAAGTTTTGTCTCTCAGATTCCTACAGATCGGGAGATATTTGCCTTTTCAAAGATTGACTTTCGAATAATCTCGAAAAATTAAAAAGTCTATATCCTCCAAACCCTCGGACATACATTGACGTGACTCTGACATGAAGTTGACATATACGTTCCCTAAAAGTGACATAAGTTTTGTCTCTCAGATTCCTACAGATCGGGAGATATTTGCCTTTTCAAAAATTGACTTTCGAATAATCCCGAAAAATTAAAATGTCTCTATCCTCCAAACCCTAGGACATACATTAACGTGACTCTGACATGAAGTTGACACACACATTCCCTCAAAGTGACATAAGTGTTGTCTCTCAGATTCCTACGGATCGGGAGATATTTGCCTTTTCAAAAATTAACTTTCGAATAATCTCGAAAAATTAAAATGTCTCTATCCTCCAAACCCTTGGACATACATTGACGTGACTCTGACATTAAGTTGACATTTACATTCCCTCAAAGTTACATCAGTTTTGTCTCTCAGATTCCTACTGATCGGGAGTTATTTACCTTTTGAAGAATTGTTTTTCGAATAAAATCGAAAAATTAAAATGTCTCTATTCTCCAAACCCTTGGACAGACATTGACGTGACTCTGACATGAAGTTAACATATACGTTACCTCAAAGTGACATAATTTTTGTCTCTCAGATTCCTACAGATCGGGAGATATTTGAATTTTTAAAAATTGACTTCGAATAATCTCGAAAAATTAAAATGTCTCTATCCTCGAAACCCTTGGACATACATTGACGTGACTCTGACATGAAGTTGACATATGCGTTCCCTCAAAGTGACATAATTTTTGTGTCTCAGATTCCTACAGATCGGGAGATATATGCCTTTTCATAAATTGTCTTTCGAATAATCTCGAAAAATTAAAATGTCTCTATCCTCCAAACCCTTGGACATACATTGACGTGAATCTGACATGAAGTTGACATATACGTTCCCTCAAAGTGACATAAGTTTTGTCTCTCAGATTCCTAACAGATCGGGAGATATTTGCCTTTTCAAAAATTGACTTTCGAATAATCTCGAAAAATTAAAATATCTCTATCCTCCAAACCCTTGGACATACATTGACGTGACTCTGACATGAAGTTGACATATACGTTCCCTCAAAGTTGCATAAGTTTTGTCTCTCAGATTAATGCAGATCGGGAGATATTTGCCTTTTCAAAGATTGACTTTCGAATAATCTCGAAAAATTAAAATGTCTCTATACTCCAAACCCTTGGACATACATTGACGTGACTCTGACATAAAGTTGACATATACGTTTCCTCAAAGTGACATAAATGTTGTCTCTCAGATTCCTACAGATTTGGAGATATTTGCCTTTTCAAAAATTGACTTTTGAATAATCTCGAAAAATTAAAATATCTCTATCCTCCAAACCGTTGGACATACATTGACGTGCCTCTGACATGAAGTTAACATATACGTTCCCTCAAAGTGACATAAGTTTCGTCTCTCAGGTTAATACAGATCGGGAGATATTTGCCTTTTGATAAATTGACTTTCGAATAATCTCGAAAAATTAAAATGTCTCTATCCTCCAAACCCTTGGACATACATTGACGTGAATCTGACATGAAGTTGACATGTACGTTACCTCAAAGTGACATAATTTTTGTTCTCAGATTCCTACAGATCGGGAGATATTTACCTTTTCAGAAATTGACTTTCGAATAATCTCGAAAAATTAAAATGTCTCTATCCTCCAAACCCTTGGACATACATTGACGTGAATCTGACATGAAGTTGACATATACGTTCCCTCAAAGTGAAATAAGTTTTCCTACAGATCGGGAGATATTTGCCTTTTCAAAAATTGACTTTCGAATAATCTCGAAAAATTAAAATATCTCTATCCTCCAAACCCTTGGACATACATTGACGTGACTCTGACATAAAATTGACATATACGTTCCCTCAAAATGACATAAGTTTTGTCTCTCAGATTCCTACAGATCGGGAGATATTTGCCTTTTCGAAAATTCACTTTCGAATAATCTCGAAAAATTAAAATGTCTGTATCATCCAAACCGTTGGACATACATTGACGTGACTCTGAAATGAAGTTGACATATACGTTCCCTCAAAGTGACATAAGTTTCGGATCTCAGATTCCTACAGATCGGGAGATATTTGCCTTTTCGAAAATTCACTTTCGAATAATCTCGAAAAATTAAAATGTCTGTATCATCCAAACCGTTGGACATACATTGACGTGACTTTGAAATGAAGTTGACATATACGTTCCCTCAAAGTGACATTAGTTTTGTCTCTCAGATTCCTACAGATCGGGAGATATTTGCCTTTTCAAAAATTCACTTTCGAATAATCTCGAAAAATTAAAATGTCTCTATCCTCCAAACCCTTGGACATACATTGACGTGAATCTGACATGAAGTTGACATATACGTTCCCTCAAAGTGACATAAGTTTTGTCTCTCAGATTCCTAACAGATCGGGAGATATTTGAATTTTCATAAATTGACTTTCGAATAATCTCGAAAAATTAAAATATCTCTATCCTCCAAACCCTTGGACTTATATTGACGTGACTCTGACATGAAGTTGACATATACGTTCCCTCAAAGTGACATAAGTTTTGTCTCTCAGATTAATACAGATCGGGAAATATTTGCCTTTTCAAAGATTGACTTTCGAATAATCTCAAAAAATTAAAATGTCTCTATCCTCCAAACCCTTGGACATACATTGACCTGACTCTGACATAATGTTGACACATACGTTCCCTCAAAGTGACATAAGTGTTGTCTCTCAGATTTCTACGGATCAGGAGATATTTGCCTCTCATAAATTGACTTTCGAATAATCTCGAAAAATTAAAATATCTCTATTCTTCAAACCCTTGGACATACATTGACGTGACTCTGACATGAAGTTGACACATACATTCCCTCAAAGTGACATAAGTGTTGTCTCTCAGATTCCTACGGATCGGGAGATATTTGCCTTTTCAAAAATTAACTTTCGAATAATCTCGAAAAATTAAAATGTCTCTATCCTCCAAACCCTTGGACATACATTGACGTGACTCTGACATTAAGTTGACATTTACATTCCCTCAAAG
Organism: Zootermopsis nevadensis; assembly: GCF_977971745.1. NCBI lineage: Eukaryota > Metazoa > Arthropoda > Insecta > Blattodea > Termopsidae > Zootermopsis > Zootermopsis nevadensis. Next base: position 429,346 of record NW_028259199.1, on the reverse strand, counting down.
TTACATCAATTTTGTCTCTCAGATTCCTACTGATCGGGAGTTATTTACCTTTTGAAGAATTGTTTTTCGAATAAAATCGAAAAATTAAAATGTCTCTATTCTCCAAACCCTTGGACAGACATTGACGTGACTCTGACATGAAGTTAACATATACGTTACCTCAAAGTGACATAATTTTTGTCTCTCAGATTCCTACAGATCGGGAGATATTTGCCTTTTTAAAAATTGACTTCGAATAATCTCGAAAAATTAAAATGTCTCTATCCTCGAAACCCTTGGACATACATTGACGTGACTCTGACATGAAGTTGACATATGCGTTCCCTCAAAGTGACATAATTTTTGTGTCTCAGATTCCTACAGATCGGGAGATATATGCCTTTTCATAAATTGTCTTTCGAATAATCTCGAAAAATTAAAATGTCTCTATCCTCCAAACCCTTGGACATACATTGACGTGAATCTGACATGAAGTTGACATATACGTTCCCTCAAAGTGACATAAGTTTTGTCTCTCAGATTCCTAACAGATCGGGAGATATTTGCCTTTTCAAAAATTGACTTTCGAATAATCTCGAAAAATTAAAATATCTCTATCCTCCAAACCCTTGGACATACATTGACGTGACTCTGACATGAAGTTGACATATACGTTCCCTCAAAGTGACATAAGTGTTGTTCTCAGATTCCTACAGATCGGGAGATATTTGCCTTTTCAAAAATTGACTTTCGAATAATCTCGCAAAATTAAAAAGCATCTTCTCATCCAAAACCTTGGACATACATTGACGTGACTCTGACATGAAGTTGACATATACGTTACCTCAAAGTGACATAAGTTTTGTCTCTCACATTCCTACAGATCGGGAGATATTTGCCTTTTCAAAAATTGACTTTCGAGTAATCTCGAAAAATTAAAATGTCTCTATCCTCCAAACCCTTGGATATACATTGACGTGACTCAGACATGAAGTTGACATATACGTTACCTCAAAGTGACATAAGTTTTGTCTCTCAGATTCCTACACATCGGGAGATATATGCCTTTTCAAAAATTGACTTTCGAATAATCTCGAAAAATTAAAATATCTCTATCCTCCAAACCCTTGGACATACATTGACGTGACTCTGACATGAAGTTGACATATACGTTCCCTCAAAGTGACATAAGTTTTGTCTCTCAGATTCCTACAGATCGGGAGATATTTGCCTTTTCAAAAATTGACTTTCGAATAATCTCGAAACATTTAAATGTCTCTATCCTCCAAACCCTTGGACATACATTGACGTGACTCTGACAAGAAGTTGACATATACGTTCCCTCAAAGTGACATAAGTTTTGTCTCTCAGATTCCTACAGATCGGAAGATATTTGCCTTTTCAAAGATTGACTTTCGAATAATCTCGAAAAATTAAAAAGTCTATATCCTCCAAACCCTCGGACATACATTGACGTGACTCTGACATGAAGTTGACATATACGTTCCCTAAAAGTGACATAAGTTTTGTCTCTCAGATTCCTACAGATCGGGAGATATTTGCCTTTTCAAAAATTGACTTTCGAATAATCCCGAAAAATTAAAATGTCTCTATCCTCCAAACCCTAGGACATACATTAACGTGACTCTGACATGAAGTTGACACACACATTCCCTCAAAGTGACATAAGTGTTGTCTCTCAGATTCCTACGGATCGGGAGATATTTGCCTTTTCAAAAATTAACTTTCGAATAATCTCGAAAAATTAAAATGTCTCTATCCTCCAAACCCTTGGACATACATTGACGTGACTCTGACATTAAGTTGACATTTACATTCCCTCAAAGTTACATCAGTTTTGTCTCTCAGATTCCTACTGATCGGGAGTTATTTACCTTTTGAAGAATTGTTTTTCGAATAAAATCGAAAAATTAAAATGTCTCTATTCTCCAAACCCTTGGACAGACATAGACGTGACTCTGACATGAAGTTAACATATACGTTACCTCAAAGTGACATAATTTTTGTCTCTCAGATTCCTACAGATCGGGAGATATTTGCCTTTTTAAAAATTGACTTCGAATAATCTCGAAAAATTAAAATGTCTCTATCCTCGAAACCCTTGGACATACATTGACGTGACTCTGACATGAAGTTGACATATGCGTTCCCTCAAAGTGACATAATTTTTGTGTCTCAGATTCCTACAGATCGGGAGATATATGCCTTTTCATAAATTGTCTTTCGAATAATCTCGAAAAATTAAAATGTCTCTATCCTCCAAACCCTTGGACATACATTGACGTGACTCTGACATGAAGTTGACATATACGTTCCCTCAAAGTTGCATAAGTTTTGTCTCTCAGATTAATGCAGATCGGGAGATATTTGCCTTTTCAAAGATTGACTTTCGAATAATCTCGAAAAATTAAAATGTCTCTATACTCCAAACCCTTGGACATACATTGACGTGACTCTGACATAAAGTTGACATATACGTTTCCTCAAAGTGACATAAATGTTGTCTCTCAGATTCCTACAGATTTGGAGATATTTGCCTTTTCAAAAATTGACTTTTGAATAATCTCGAAAAATTAAAATATCTCTATCCTCCAAACCGTTGGACATACATTGACGTGCCTCTGACATGAAGTTAACATATACGTTCCCTCAAAGTGACATAAGTTTCGTCTCTCAGGTTAATACAGATCGGGAGATATTTGCCTTTTGATAAATTGACTTTCGAATAATCTCGAAAAATTAAAATGTCTCTATCCTCCAAACCCTTGGACATACATTGACGTGAATCTGACATGAAGTTGACATGTACGTTACCTCAAAGTGACATAATTTTTGTTCTCAGATTCCTACAGATCGGGAGATATTTACCTTTTCAGAAATTGACTTTCGAATAATCTCGAAAAATTAAAATGTCTCTATCCTCCAAACCCTTGGACATACATTGACGTGAATCTGACATGAAGTTGACATATACGTTCCCTCAAAGTGAAATAAGTTTTCCTACAGATCGGGAGATATTTGCCTTTTCAAAAATTGACTTTCGAATAATCTCGAAAAATTAAAATATCTCTATCCTCCAAACCCTTGGACATACATTGACGTGACTCTGACATAAAATTGACATATACGTTCCCTCAAAATGACATAAGTTTTGTCTCTCAGATTCCTACAGATCGGGAGATATTTGCCTTTTCATAAATTGACTTTCGAATAATCTCGAAAAATTTAAATGTCTGTATCATCCAAACCGTTGGACATACATTGACGTGACTCTGAAATGAAGTTGACATATACGTTCCCTCAAAGTGACATAAGTTTTGTCTCTCAGATTCCTACAGATCGGGAGATATTTGCCTTTTCGAAAATTCACTTTCGAATAATCTCGAAAAATTAAAATGTCTGTATCATCCAAACCGTTGGACATACATTGACGTGACTTTGAAATGAAGTTGACATATACGTTCCCTCAAAGTGACATTAGTTTTGTCTCTCAGATTACTACAGATCGGGAGATATTTGCCTTTTCAAAAATTCACTTTCGAATAATCTCGAAAAATTAAAATGTCTCTATCCTCCAAACCCTTGGACATACATTGACGTGAATCTGACATGAAGTTGACATATACGTTCCCTCAAAGTGACATAAGTTTTGTCTCTCAGATTCCTAACAGATCGGGAGATATTTGAATTTTCATAAATTGACTTTCGAATAATCTCGAAAAATTAAAATATCTCTATCCTCCAAACCCTTGGACTTACATTGACGTGACTCTGACATGAAGTTGACATATACGTTCCCTCAAAGTGACATAAGTTTTGTCTCTCAGATTAATACAGATCGGGAAATATTTGCCTTTTCAAAGATTGACTTTCGAATAATCTCAAAAAATTAAAATGTCTCTATCCTCCAAACCCTTGGACATACATTGACCTGTCTCTGACATAATGTTGACACATACGTTCCCTCAAAGTGACATAAGTGTTGTCTCTCAGATTTCTACGGATCAGGAGATATTTGCCTCTCATAAATTGACTTTCGAATAATCTCGAAAAATTAAAATATCTCTATTCTTCAAACCCTTGGACATACATTGACGTGACTCTGACATGAAGTTGACACATACATTCCCTCAAAGTGACATAAGTGTTGTCTCTCAGATTCCTACGGATCGGGAGATATTTGCCTTTTCAAAAATTAACTTTCGAATAATCTCGAAAAATTAAAATGTCTCTATCCTCCAAACCCTTGGACATACATTGACGTGACTCTGACATGAAGTTGACATTTACGTTCCCTCAAAGTTACATCAGTTTTGTCTCTCAGATTCCTACTGATCGGGAGTTATTTACCTTTTGAATAATTGTTTTTCGAATAATCTCGAAAAATTAAAATGTCTCTATTCTCCAAACCCTAGGACATACATTGACGTGACTCTGACATGAAGTTAACATATACATTACCTCAAAGTGACATAATTTTTGTCTCTCAGATTACTACAGATCGGGAGATATTTGCCTTTTTAAAAATTGACTTTCGAATAATCTCGAAAAATTAAAATGTCTCTATCCTCGAAACCCTTGGACATACATTGACGTGACTCTGACATGAAGTTGACATATACGTTCCCTCAAAGTGACATAAATTTTGTCTCTCAGATTCCTACAGATCGGGAGATATTTGCCTTTTCAAAAATTGACTTTCGAATAATCTCGAAAAATTAAAATGTCACTATCCTCTGAACCCTTGGACATACATTGACGTGACTCTAACATGAAGTTGACATATACGTTCCCTCAAAGTGACATAAGTTTCGTCTCTCAGGTTCCTACAGATCGGGAGATATTTGATTTTTCAGAAATTGACTTTTGAATAATCTCGAAAAATTAAAATGTCTCTATCCTCCAAACTCTTGGACATACATTGACGTGACTCTGACATGAAGTTGACATATAGGTTCCCTCAAAGTGACATAAGTGTTGTTCTCAGATTCCTACAGATCGGGAGATATTTGCCTTTTCAAAAATTGACTTTCGAATAATCTCGCAAAATTAAAAAGCATCTTCTCATCCAAAACCTTGGACATACATTGACGTGACTCTGACATGAAGTTGACATATACGTTACCTCAAAGTGACATAAGTTTTGTCTCTCACATTCCTACAGATCGGGAGATATTTGCCTTTTCAAAAATTGACTTTCGAGAAATCTCGAAAAATTAAAATGTCTCTATCCTCCAAACCCTTGGATATACATTGACGTGACTCAGACATGAAGTTGACATATACGTTACCTCAAAGTGACATAAGTTTTGTCTCTCAGATTCCTACACATCGGGAGATATATGCCTTTTCAAAAATTGACTTTCGAATAATCTCGAAACATTTAAATGTCTCTATCCTCCAAACCCTTGGACATACATTGACGTGACTCTGACAAGAAGTTGACATATACGTTCCCTCAAAGTGACATAAGTTTTGTCTCTCAGATTCCTACAGATCGGGAGATATTTGCCTTTTCAAAGATTGACTTTCGAATAATCTCGAAAAATTAAAAAGTCTATATCCTCCAAACCCTCGGACATACATTGACGTGACTCTGACATGAAGTTGACATATACGTTCCCTAAAAGTGACATAAGTTTTGTCTCTCAGATTCCTACAGATCGGGAGATATTTGCCTTTTCAAAAATTGACTTTCGAATAATCCCGAAAAATTAAAATGTCTCTATCCTCCAAACCCTAGGACATACATTAACGTGACTCTGACATGAAGTTGACACACACATTCCCTCAAAGTGACATAAGTGTTGTCTCTCAGATTCCTACGGATCGGGAGATATTTGCCTTTTCAAAAATTAACTTTCGAATAATCTCGAAAAATTAAAATGTCTCTATCCTCCAAACCCTTGGACATACATTGACGTGACTCTGACATTAAGTTGACATTTACATTCCCTCAAAGTTACATCAGTTTTGTCTCTCAGATTCCTACTGATCGGGAGTTATTTACCTTTTGAAGAATTGTTTTTCGAATAAAATCGAAAAATTAAAATTTCTCTATTCTCCAAACCCTTGGACATACATTGACGTGACTCTGACATGAAGTTAACATATACGTTACCTCAAAGTGACATAATTTTTGTCTCTCAGATTCCTACAGATCGGGAGATATTTGCCTTTTTAAAAATTGACTTTCGAATAATCTCGAAAAATTAAAATGTCTCTATCCTCGAAACCCTTGGACATACATTGACGTGACTCTGACATGAAGTTGACATATGCGTTCCCTCAAAGTGACATAATTTTTGTGTCTCAGATTCCTACAGATCGGGAGATATATGCCTTTTCATAAATTGTCTTTCGAATAATCTCGAAAAATTAAAATGTCTCTATCCTCCAAACCCTTGGACATACATTGACGTGAATCTGACATGAAGTTGACATATACGTTCCCTCAAAGTGACATAAGTTTTGTCTCTCAGATTCCTAACAGATCGGGAGATATTTGCCTTTTCAAAAATTGACTTTCGAATAATCTCGAAAAATTTAAATATCTCTATCCTCCAAACCCTTGGACATACATTGACGTGACTCTGACATGAAGTTGACATATACGTTCCCTCAAAGTGACATAAGTTTTGTCTCTCAGATTAATGCAGATCGGGAGATATTTGCCTTTTCAAAGATTGACTTTCGAATAATCTCGAAAAATTAAAATGTCTCTATACTCCAAACCCTTGGACATACATTGACGTGACTCTGACATAAAGTTGACATATACGTTTCCTCAAAGTGACATATATGTTGTCTCTCAGATTCCTACAGATTTGGAGATATTTGCCTTTTCAAAAATTGACTTTCGAATAATCTCGAAAAATTAAAATATCTCTATCCTCCAAACCGTTGGACATACATTGACGAGCCTCTGACATGAAGTTAACATATACGTTCCCTCAAAGTGACATAAGTTTCGTCTCTCAGGTTAATACAGATCGGGAGATATTTGCCTTTTGATAAATTGACTTTCGAATAATCTCGAAAAATTAAAATGTCTCTATCCTCCAAACCCTTGGACATACATTGAAGTGAATCTGACATGAAGTTGACATATACGTTCCCTCAAAGTAACATAAGTGTTGTCTCTCAGATTCCTACAGATCGGGAGATATTTGCCTTTTGATAAATTGACTTTCGAATAATCTCGAAAAATTAAAATGTCTCTTTCCTCCAAACCCTTGGACATACATTGACGTGACTCTGACATGAAGTTGACATATACGTTCCCTCAAAATGACATAAGTTTTGTCTCTCAGATTCCTACAGATCTGGAGATATTTGCCTTTTCAAAAATTGACTTTCGAATAATTACGAAAAATTAAAATGTTTCTATCCTCCAAACCCTTGGACATACATTGACGTGCCTCTGACATGAAGTTAACATATACGTTCCCTCAAAGTGACATAAGTTTCGTCTCTCAGGTTAATACAGATCGGGAGATATTTGCCTTTTGATAAATTGACTTTCGAATAATCTCGAAAAATTAAAATGTCTCTATCCTCCAAACCCTTGGACATACATTCACGTGAATCTGACATGAGGTTGACATATACGTTCCCTCAAAGTGTCATAAGTGTTGTCTCTCAGATTCCCACAGATCGGGAGATATTTGCCTTTTCAAAAATTGACTTTCGAATAATCTCGAAAAATTAAAATGTCTCTATCCTCTAAACCCTTGGACATACATTGACGTGACTCTGACATGAAGTTGACATATACGTTCCCTCAAAGTTATATAAGTTTTGTCTCTCAGATTCCTACAGATCGGGAGATATTTGCCTTTTCAAAAATTGACTTTCGAATAATCTCGAAAAATTAAAATGTCTCTATCCTCCAAACCCTTAGACATACATTGACGTGACTCTGACATGAAGTTAACATATACGTTTCCTCAAAGTGACATAAGTTTTGTCTCTCAGATTCCTACAGATCGGGAGATATTTGCCTTTTCAAAAATTGACTTTCGAATAGTCTCGAAAAATTAAAATGTCTCTATCCTCCAAACCCTTGGACATACATTGACGTGACTCTGACATGAAGTTGACATGTACGTTACCTCAAAGTGACATAATTTTTGTCTCTCAGATTCCTACAGATCGGGAGATATTTAACTTTTCAGAAATTGACTTTCGAATAATCTCGAAAAATTAAAATGTCTCTATCCTCCAAACCCTTGGACATACATTGACGTGAATCTGACATGAAGTTGACATATACGTTCCCTCAAAGTGAAATAAGTTTTCCTACAGATCGGGAGATATTTGCCTTTTCAAAAATTGACTTTCGAATAATCTCGAAAAATTAAAATATCTCTATCCTCCAAACCCTTGGACATACATTGACGTGACTCTGACATAAAGTTGACATATACGTTCCGTCAAAATGACATAAGTTTTGTCTCTCAGATTCCTACAGATCGGGAGATATTTGCCTTTTCATAAATTGACTTTCGAATAATCTCGAAAAATTTAAATGTCTGTATCATCCAAACCGTTGGACATACATTGACGTGACTCTGAGATGAAGTTGACATATACGTTCCCTCAGAGTGACATAAGTTTTGTCTCTCAGATTCCTACAGATCGGGAGATATTTGCCTTTTTAAAAATTCACTTTCGAATAATCTCGAAAAATTAAAATGTCTGTATCATCCAAACCGTTGGACATACATTGACGTGACTCTGAAATGAAGTTGACATATACGTTCCCTCAAAGTGACATTAGTTTTGTCTCTCAGATTCCTACAGATCGGGAGATATTTGCCTTTTCAAAAACTCACTTTCGAATAATCTCGAAAAATTAAAATGTCTCTATCCTCCAAACCCTTGGACATACATTGACGTGAATCTGACATGAAGTTGACATATACGTTCCCTCAAAGTGACATAAATGTTGTCTCTCAGATTCCTACAGATTTGGAGATATTTGCCTTTTCAAAAATTGACTTTCGAATAATCTCGAAAAATTAAAATATCTCTATCCTCCAAACCGTTTGACATACATTGACGTGCCTCTGACATGAAGTTAACATACACGTTCCCTCAAAGTGACATAAGTTTCGTCTCTCAGGTTAATACAGATCGGGAGATATTTGCCTTTTGATAAATTGACTTTCGAATAATCTCGAAAAATTAAAATGTCTCTATCCTCCAAACCCTTGGACATACATTGAAGTGAATCTGACATGAAGTTGACATATACGTTCCCTCAAAGTGACATAAATGTTGTCTCTCAGATTCCTACAGATCGGGAGATATTTGCCTTTTGATAAATTGACTTTCGAATAATCTCGAAAAATTAAAATGTCTCTTTCCTCCAAACCCTTGGACATACATTGACGTGACTCTGACATGAAGTTGACATATACGTTCCCTCAAAATGACATAAGTTTTGTCTCTCAGATTCCTACAGATCTGGAGATATTTGCCTTTTCAAAAATTGACTTTCGAATAATTACGAAAAATTAAAATGTTTCTATCCTCCAAACCCTTGGACATACATTGACGTGCCTCTGACATGAAGTTAACATATACGTTCCCTCAAAGTGACATAAGTTTCGTCTCTCAGGTTAATACAGATCGGGAGATATTTGCCTTTTGATAAATTGACTTTCGAATAATCTCGAAAAATTAAAATGTCTCTATCCTCCAAAACCTTGGACATACATTCACGTGAATCTGACATGAGGTTGACATATACGTTCCCTCAAAGTGTCATAAGTGTTGTCTCTCAGATTCCCACAGATCGGGAGATATTTGCCTTTTCAAAAATTGACTTTCGAATAATCTCGAAAAATTAAAATGTCTCTATCCTCTAAACACTTGGACATACATTGACGTGACTCTGACATGAAGTTGACATATACGTTCCCTCAAAGTTATATAAGTTTTGTCTCTCAGATTCCTACAGATCGGGAGATATTTGCCTTTTCAAAAATTGACTTTCGAATAATCTCGAAAAATTAAAATGTCTCTATCCTCCAAACCCTTAGACGTACATTGACGTGACTCTGACATGAAGTTAACATATACGTTTCCTCAAAGTGACATAAGTTTTGTCTCTCAGATTCCTACAGATCGGCAGATATTTGCCTTTTCAAAAATTGACTTTCGAATAGTCTCGAAAAATTAAAATGTCTCTATCCTCCAAACCCTTGGACATACATTGACGTGACTCTGACATGAAGTTGACATGTACGTTACCTCAAAGTGACATAATTTTTGTCTCTCAGATTCCTACAGATCGGGAGATATTTACCTTTTCAGAAATTGACTTTCGAATAATCTCGAAAAATTAAAATGTCTCTATCCTCCAAACCCTTGGACATACATTGACGTGAATCTGACATGAAGTTGACATATACGTTCCCTCAAAGTGAAATAAGTTTTCCTACAGATCGGGAGATATTTGCCTTTTCAAAAATTGACTTTCGAATAATCTCGAAAAATTAAAATATCTCTATCCTCCAAACCCTTGGACATACATTGACGTGACTCTGACATAAAGTTGACATATACGTTCCGTCAAAATGACATAAGTTTTGTCTCTCAGATTCCTACAGATCGGGAGATATTTGCCTTTTCATAAATTGACTTTCGAATAATCTCGAAAAATTTAAATGTCTGTATCATCCAAACCGTTGGACATACATTGTCGTGACTCTGAAATGAAGTTGACATATACGTTCCCTCAGAGTGACATAAGTTTTGTCTCTCAGATTCCTACAGATCGGGAGATATTTGCCTTTTCAAAAATTCACTTTCGAATAATCTCGAAAAATTAAAATGTCTGTATCATCCAAACCGTTGGACATACATTGACGTGACTCTGAGATGAAGTTGACATATACGTTCCCTCAAAGTGACATTAGTTTTGTCTCTCAGATTCCTACAGATCGGGAGATATTTGCCTTTTCAAAAACTCACTTTCGAATAATCTCGAAAAATTAAAATGTCTCTATCCTCCAAACCCTTGGACATACATTGACGTGAATCTGACATGAAGTTGACATATACGTTCCCTCAAAGTGACATAAGTTTTGTCTCTCAGATTTCTAACAGATCGGGAGATATTTGAATTTTCAAAAATTGACTTTCGAATAATCTCGAAAAATTAAAATATCTCTATCTTCCAAACCCTTGGACTTACATTGACGTGACTCTGACATGAAGTTGACATATACGTTCCCTCAAAGTGACATAAGTTTTGTCTCTCAGATTAATACAGATCGGGAGATATTTGCCTTTTCAAATATTGACTTTCGAATAATCTCGAAAAATTAAAATGTCTCTATCCTCCAAACCCTTGACATACATTGACGTGACTCTGACATAAAGTTGACATATACGTTCCCTCAAAATGACATAAGTTTTGTCTCTCAGATTCCTACAGATCTGGAGATATTTGCCTTTCCAAAAATTGACTTTCGAATAATTACGAAAAATTAAAATGTTTCTATCCTCCAAACCCTTTTACATACATTGACGTGCCTCTGACATGAAGTTAACATATACGTTCCCTCAAAGTGACATAAGTTTCGTCTCTCAGGTTAATACAGATCGGGAGATATTTGCCTTTTGATAAATTGACTTTCGAATAGTCTCGAAAAATTAAAATGTCTCTATCCTCCAAACCCTTGGACATACATTGACGTGACTCCGACATGAAGTTGACATATACGTTACCTCAGAGTGACATAAGTTTCGTCTCTCAGGTTCCTACAGATCGGGAGATATTTGCCTTTTCAAAAATTGACTTTCGAATAATCTCGAAAAATTAAAATGTCTCTATCCTCCAAACCCTTGGACATACATTCACGTGAATCTGACATGAGGTTGACATATACGTTCCCTCAAAGTGTCATAAGTGTTGTCTCTCAGATTCCCACAGATCGGGAGATATTTGCCTTTTCAAAAATTGACTTTCGAATAATCTCGAAAAATTAAAATGTCTCTATCCTCTAAACCCTTGGACATACATTGACGTGACTCTGACATGAAGTTGACATATACGTTCCCTCAAAGTTATATAAGTTTTGTCTCTCAGATTCCTACAGATCGGGAGATATTTGCCTTTTCAGAAATTGACTTTCGAATAATCTCAAAAAATTAAAATGTCTCTATCCTCCAAACCCTAGGGCATACATTGACGTGAATCTGACATGAAGTTGACATATACGTTCCCTCAAAGTGACATAAGTTTTGTCTCTCAGATTAATACAGATCTGGAGATATTTCCCTTTTGAAAAATTCACTTTCGAATAATCTCGAAAAATTAAAATGTCTCTATCCTCCAAACCCTTGGACATACATTGACGTGACTCTGACATGAAGTTGACATATACGTTCCCTCATAGTGACATAAGGTTTGTCTCTCAGATTCCTACAGATCGGGAGATATTTGCCTTTTCAGAAATTGACTTTCGAATAATCTCGAAAAATTAAAATGTCTCTATCCTCCAAACACTTGGACATACATTGACGTGAATCTGACATGAAGTTGACATATACGTTCCCTCAAAGTGACATAAGAGTTGTCTCTAAGATTACTACAGATCGGGAGATATTTGCTTTTTCAAGAATTGACTTTCGAATAATATCGAAAATTTAAAATATCTCTATCCTCCAAACCCTTGGACATACATTGACGTGACTGTGACATCAAGTTGACATATACGTTCCCTCAAAGTGACATAAGTTTTTTCTCTCAAATTCCTACAGATCGGGAGATATTTGCCTTTTCAAAAATTGACTTTCGTATAATCTCGAAAAATTAAAATATCTCTATCCTCCAAACCCTTGGACATACATTGACTTGACTCTGACATGATGTTGACATATACGTTCCCTCAAAGTGACATAAGTGTTGTCTCTCAGATTCCTACGGATCTGGAGATATTTGCCTTTTCAGAAATTGACTTTCGAATAATCTTGAAAAATTAAAATGTCTCTATCCTCCAAACCCTTGGACATACATTGACGTGACTCTGACATGAAATTGACATTTACGTTCCCTCAAAGTGACATAAGTTTCGTCTCTCAGGTTCCTACAGATCGGGAGATATATCCCTTTTCAGAAATTGACTTTCGTATAATCTCGAAAAATTAAATTGTCTCTATCCTCCAAACCCTTGGACATACCTTGACGTGACTCTGACATAAAGTTGACATATACGTTCCCTCTAAGTGACATAAGTGTTGTCTCTCAGATTCCTACAGATCGGGAGATATTTGCCTTTTCAGAAATTGACTTTCGAATAATCTCGCAAAATTAAAATGCCTCTGTCCTAAAAACCCTTATACATACATTGACGTGACTCTGACATGAAGTTGACATATGCATTCCCTCATAGTGACATAATTTTTGTCTCTCAGATTCCTACAGATCGGGAGATATATGCCTTTTCAGAAATTGTCTTTCGAATAATCTCGAAAAATTAAAACGTCTCTATCCTCCAAACCCTTGGACATACCTTGACGTGAATCTGACATGAAGTTGACATATACGTTCCCTCAAAGTGACATAAGTTTTGTCTCTCAGATTCCTAACAGATCGGGAGATATTTGCCTTTTCAAAAATTGACTTTCGAATAATCTCGAAAAATTAAAATATCTCTATCCTCCAAACCCTTGGACATACATTGACGTGACTCTGACATGAAGTTGACATATACGTTCCCTCAAAATGACATAAGTTTTGTCTCTCAGATTCCTACAGATCTGGAGATATTTGCCTTTTCAAAAATTGACTTTCGAATAATTACGAAAAATTAAAATGTTTCTATCCTCCAAACCCTTGGACATACATTGACGTGCCTCTGACATGAAGTTAACATATACGTTCCCTCAAAGTGACATAAGTTTCGTCTCTCAGGTTAATACAGATCGGGAGATATTTGCCTTTTGATAAATTGACTTTCGAATAATCTCGAAAAATTAAATTGTCTCTATCCTCCAAACCCTTGGACATACATTCACGTGAATCTGACATGAGGTTGACATATACGTTCCCTCAAAGTGTCATAAGTGTCGTCTCTCAGATTCCCACAGATCGGGAGATATTTGCCTTTTCAAAAATTGACTTTCGAATAATCTCGAAAAATTAAAATGTCTCTATCCTCTAAACCCTTGGACATACATTGACGTGACTCTGACATGAAGTTGACATATAGGTTCCCTCAAAGTTATATAAGTTTTGTCTCTCAGATTCCTACAGATCGGGAGATATTAGCCTTTTCAAAAATTGACTTTCGAATAATCTCGAAAAATTAAAATGTCTCTATCCTCCAAACCCTTAGACATACATTGACGTGACTCTGACATGAAGTTAACATATACGTTTCCTCAAAGTGACATAAGTTTTGTCTCTCAGATTCCTACAGATCGGGAGATATTTGCCTTTTCAAAAATTGACTTTCGAATAGTCTCGAAAAATTAAAATGTCTCTATCCTCCAAACCCTTGGACATACATTGACGTGACTCTGACATGAAGTTGACATGTACGTTACCTCAAAGTGACATAATTTTTGTCTCTCAGATTCCTACAGATCGGGAGATATTTACCTTTTCAGAAATTGACTTTCGAATAATCTCGAAAAATTAAAATGTCTCTATCCTCCAAACCCTTGGACATACATTGACGTGAATCTGACATGAAGTTGACATATACGTTCCCTCAAAGTGAAATAAGTTTTCCTACAGATCGGGAGATATTTGCCTTTTCAAAAATTGACTTTCGAATAATCTCGAAAAATTAAAATATCTCTATCCTCCAAACCCTTGGACATACATTGACGTGACTCTGACATAAAGTTGACATATACGTTCCGTCAAAATGACATAAGTTTTGTCTCTCAGATTCCTACAGATCGGGAGATATTTGCCTTTTCATAAATTGACTTTCGAATAATCTCGAAAAATTTAAATGTCTGTATCATCCAAACCGTTGGACATACATTGACGTGACTCTGAAATGAAGTTGACATATACGTTCCCTCAGAGTGACATAAGTTTTGTCTCTCAGATTCCTACAGATCGGGAGATATTTGCCTTTTGATAAATTGACTTTAGATTAATTTCGAAAAATTAAAATGTCTCTATCCTCCAAACCCTTCGACATACATTGACGT
The DNA here is from genome assembly GCF_977971745.1 of Zootermopsis nevadensis. NCBI lineage: Eukaryota > Metazoa > Arthropoda > Insecta > Blattodea > Termopsidae > Zootermopsis > Zootermopsis nevadensis. The sequence goes on along the minus strand of NW_028259199.1, from coordinate 414,160 downwards.
GACTCTGACATGAAGTTGACATATACGTTCCCTCAAAGTGACATTAGTTTTGTCTCTCAGATTCCTACAGATCGGGAGATATTTGCCTTTTCATAAACTCACTTTCGAATAATCTCGAAAAATTAAAATGTCTCTATCCTCCAAACCGTTGGACATACATTGACGTGAATCTGACATGAAGTTGACATATACGTTCCCTCAAAGTGACATAAGTTTTGTCTCTCAGATTCCTAACAGATCGGGAGATATTTGAATTTTCAAAAATTGACTTTCGAATAATCTCGAAAAATTAAAATATCTCTATCCTCCAAACCCTTGGACCTACATTGACGTGACTCTGACATGAAGTTGACATATACGTTCCCTCAAAGTGACATAAGTTTTGTCTCTCAGATTAATACAGATCGGGAGATATTTGCCTTTTCAAAGATTGACTTTCGTATAATCTCGAAAAATTAAAATGTCTCTATCCTCCAAACCCTTGGACATACATTGACGTGAATCTGACATAAAGTTGACATATACGTTTCCTCAAAGTGACATAAATGTTGTCTCTCAGATTTCTACAGATTTGTAGATATTTGCCTTTTCAAAAATTGACTTTCGAATAATCTCGAAAAATTAAAATATCTCTATCCTCCAAACCCTTGGACATACACTCAAGTGCCTCTTACATGAAGTTAACATATACGGTCCCTCAAAGTGTCATAAGTTTCGTCTCTCAGGTTAATACAGATCGGGAGATATTTGCCTTTTGATAAATTGACTTTCGAATAATCTCGAAAAATTAAAATGTCTCTTTCCTCCAAACCCTTGGACATACATTGACGTGACTCTGACATGAAGTTGACATATACGTTCCCTCAAAATGACATAAGTTTTGTCTCTCAGATTCCTACAGATCTGGAGATATTTGCCTTTTCAAAAATTGACTTTCGAATAATTACGAAAAATTAAAATGTTTCTATCCTCCAAACCCTTGGACATACATTGACGTGCCTCTGACATGAAGTTAACATATACGTTCCCTCAAGGTGACATAAGTTTCGTCTCTCAGGTTAATACAGATCGGGAGATATTTGCCTTTTGATAAATTGACTTTCGAATAGTCTCGAAAAATTAAAATGTCTCTATCCTCCAAACCCTTGGACATACATTGACGTGACTCTGACATGAAGTTGACATATACGTTACCTCAGAGTGACATAAGTTTCGTCTCTCAGGTTCCTACAGATCGGGAGATATTTGCCTTTTCAAAAATTGACTTTCGAATAATCTCGAAAAATTAAAATGTCTCTATCCTCCAAACCCTTGGACATACATTCACGTGAATCTGACATGAGGTTGACATATACGTTCCCTCAAAGTGTCATAAGTGTTGTCTCTCAGATTTCCACAGATCGGGAGATATTTGCCTTTTCAAAAATTGACTTTCGAATAATCTCGAAAAATTAAAATGTCTCTATCCTCTAAACCCTTGGACATACATTGACGTGACTCTGAAATGAAGTTGACATATACGTTCCCTCAGAGTGACATAAGTTTTGTCTCTCAGATTCCTACAGATCGGGAGATATTTGCCTTTTCAAATATTCACTTTCGAATAATCTCGAAAAATTAAAATGTCTGTATCATCCAAACCGTTGGACATACATTGACGTGACTCTGAAATGAAGTTGACATATACATTCCCTCAAAGTGACATTAGTTTTGTCTCTCAGATTCCTACAGATCGGGAGATATTTGCCTTTTCATAAACTCACTTTCGAATAATCTCGAAAAATTAAAATGTCTCTATCCTCCAAACCCTTTGACATACATTGACGTGAATCTGACATGAAGTTGACATATACGTTCCCTCAAAGTGACATAAGTTTTGTCTCTCAGATTCCTAACAGATCGGGAGATATTTGAATTTTCAAAAATTGACTTTCGAATAATCTCGAAAAATTAAAATATCTCTATCCTCCAAACCCTTGGACCTACATTGACGTGACTCTGACATGAAGTTGACATATACGTTCCCTCAAAGTGACATAAGTTTTGTCTCTCAGATTAATACAGATCGGGAGATATTTGCCTTTTCAAAGATTGACTTTCGAATAATCTCGAAAAATTAAAATGTCTCTATCCTCCAAACCCTTGGACATACATTGACGTGACTCTGACATAAAGTTGACATATACGTTTCCTCAAAGTGACATAAATGTTGTCTCTCAGATTTCTACAGATTTGTAGATATTTGCCTTTTCAAAAATTGACTTTCGAATAATCTCGAAAAATTAAAATATCTCTATCCTCCAAACCCTTGGACATACACTCAAGTGCCTCTTACATGAAGTTAACATATACGGTCCCTCAAAGTGTCATAAGTTTCGTCTCTCAGGTTAATACAGATCGGGAGATATTTGCCTTTTGATAAATTGACTTTCGAATAATCTCGAAAAATTAAAATGTCTCTTTCCTCCAAACCCTTGGACATACATTGACGTGACTCTGACATGAAGTTGACATATACGTTCCCTCAAAATGACATAAGTTTTGTCTCTCAGATTCCTACAGATCTGGAGATATTTGCCTTTTCAAAAATTGACTTTCGAATAATTACGAAAAATTAAAATGTTTCTATCCTCCAAACCCTTGGACATACATTGACGTGCCTCTGACATGAAGTTAACATATATGTTCCCTCAAAGTGACATAAGTTTCGTCTCTCAGGTTAATACAGATCGGGAGATATTTGCCTTTTGATAAATTGACTTTCGAATAGTCTCGAAAAATTAAAATGTCTCTATCCTCCAAACCCTTGGACATACATTGACGTGACTCTGACATGAAGTTGACATATACGTTACCTCAGAGTGACATAAGTTTCGTCTCTCAGGTTCCTACAGATCGGGAGATATTTGCCTTTTCAAAAATTGACTTTCGAATAATCTCGAAAAATTAAAATGTCTCTATCCTCCAAACCCTTGGACATACATTCACGTGAATCTGACATGAGGTTGACATATACGTTCCCTCAAAGTGTCATAAGTGTTGTCTCTCAGATTTCCACAGATCGGGAGATATTTGCCTTTTCAAAAATTGACTTTCGAATAATCTCGAAAAATTAAAATGTCTCTATCCTCTAAACCCTTGGACATACATTGACGTGACTCTGACATGAAGTTGACATATACGTTCCCTCAAAGTTATATAAGTTTTGTCTCTCAGATTCCTACAGATCGGGAGATATTTGCCTTTTCAGAAATTGACTTTCGAATAATCTCGAAAAATTAAAATGTCTCTATCCTCCAAACCCTAGGGCATACATTGACGTGAATCTGACATGAAGTTGACATATACGTTCCCTCAAAGTGACATAAGTTTTGTCTCTCAGATTAATACAGATCTGGAGATATTTCCCTTTTGAAAAATTCACTTTCGAATAATCTCGAAAAATTAAAATGTCTCTATCCTCCAAACCCTTGGACATACATTGACGTGACTCTGACATGAAGTTGACATATACGTTCCCTCATAGTGACATAAGGTTTGTCTCTCAGATTCCTACAGATCGGGAGATATTTGCCTTTTCAGAAATTGACTTTCGAATAATCTCGAAAAATTAAAATGTCTCTATCCTCCAAACACTTGGACATACATTGACGTGAATCTGACATGAAGTTGACATATACGTGCCCTCAAAGTGACATAAGAGTTGTCTCTAAGATTACTACAGATCGGGAGATATTTGCTTTTTCAAGAATTGACTTTCGAATAATATCGAAAATTTAAAATATCTCTATCCTCCAAACCCTTGGACATACATTGACGTGACTGTGACATGAAATTGACATTTACGTTCCCTCAAAGTGACATAAGTTTCGTCTCTCAGGTTCCTACAGATCGGGAGATATATCCCTTTTCAGAAATTGACTTTCGTATAATCTCGAAAAATTAAATTGTCTCTATCCTCCAAACCCTTGGACATACCTTGACGTGACTCTGACATGAAGTTGACATATACGTTCCCTCAAAGTGACATAAGTGTTGTCTCTCAGATTCCTACAGATCGGGAGATATTTGCCTTTTCAGAAATTGACTTTCGAATAATCTCGCAAAATTAAAATGCCTCTGTCCTAAAAACCCTTATACATACATTGACGTGACTCTGACATGAAGTTGACATATGCATTCCCTCATAGTGACATAATTTTTGTCTCTCAGATTCCTACAGATCGGGAGATATATGCCTTTTCAGAAATTGTCTTTCGAATAATCTCGAAAAATTAAAACGTCTCTATCCTCCAAACCCTTGGACATACCTTGACGTGAATCTGACATGAAGTTGACATATACGTTCCCTCAAAGTGACATAAGTTCTGTCTCTCAGATTCCTACAGATCGGGAGATATTTGCCTTTTCAAAAATTGACTTTCGAATAATCTCGAAAAATTAAAATGTCTCTATACTCCAAACCCTTGGACATACATTGACGTGACTCTGACATAAGGTTGACATATACGTTTCCTCAAAGTGACATAAATGTTGTCTCTCAGATTCCTACCGATTTGGAGACATTTGCCTTTTCAAAAATTGACTTTCGAATAATCTCGAAAAATTAAAATATCTCTATCCTCCAAACCGTTGGACATACATTGACGTGCCTCTGACATGAAGTTAACATATACGTTCCCTCAAAGTGACATAAGTTTCGTCTCTCAGGTTAATACAGATCGGGAGATATTTGCCTTTTGATAAATTAACTTTCGAATAATCTCGAAAAATTAAAATGTCTCTATCCTCCAAACCCTTGGACATACATTGACGTGAATCTGACATGAAGTTGACATATACGTTCCCTCAAAGTAACATAAGTGTTGTCTCTCAGATTCCTACAGATCGGGAGATATTTGCCTTTTGATAAATTGACTTTCGAATAATCTCGAAAAATTAAAATGTCTCTTTCCTCCAAACCCTTGGACATACATTGACGTGACTCTGACATGAAGTTGACATATACGTTCCCTCAAAATGACATAAGTTTTGTCTCTCAGATTACTACAAATCTGGAGATATTTGCCTTTTCAAAAATTGACTTTCGAATAATTACGAAAAATTAAAATGTCTCTATCCTCCAAACCCTTGGACGTACATTGACGTGACTCTGACATGAAGTTGACATATACGTTACCTCAGAGTGACATAAGTTTCGTCTCTCAGGTTCCTACAGATCTTGAGATATTTGCCTTTTCAAAAATTGACTTTCGAATAATCTCGAAAAATTAAAATGTCTCTATCCTCCAAACCCTTGGACATACATTCACGTGAATCTGACATGAGGTTGACATATGCGTTCCCTCAAAGTGTCATAAGTGTTGTCTCTCAGATTCCTACAGATCGGGAGATATTTGTCTTTTCAAAAATTGACTTTCGAATAATCTCGAAAAATTAAAATGTCTCTATCCTCTAAACCCTTGGACATACATTGACGTGACTATGACATGAAGTTGACATATACGTTCCCCCAAAGTTGTATAAGTTTTGTCTCTCAGATTCCTACAGATCGGGAGATATTTGCCTTTCCAAAAATTGACTTTCGAATAATCTCGAAAAATTAAAATGTCTCTATCCTCCAAACCCTTAGACGTACATTGACGTGACTCTGACATGAAGTTAACATATACGTTTCCTCAAAGTGACATAAGTTTTTGTCTCTCAGATTCCTACAGATCGGGAGATATTTGCCTTTTCAAAAATTGACTTTCGAAAAGTTTCGAAAAATTAAAATGTCTCTATCCTCCAAACCCTTGGACATACATTAACGTGACTATGACATGAAGTTGACATATACGTTCCCTCAAAGTGACATAAGTTTTGTCTCTCAAATTCTTACAGATCGGGAGATATTTGCCTTTTCAAAAATTGACTTTTGAATAATCTCGAAAAATTAAAATGTCTTTATCCTCCAAACCCTTGGACATACATTGACTTGACTCTGTCATGATGTTGACATATACGTTCCCTCAAAGTGACATAAGTGTTGTCTCTCAGATTCCTACGGATCTGGAGATATTTGCCTTTTCAGAAATTGACTTTCGAATAATCTTGAAAAATTAAAATGTCTCTATCCTCCAAAACCTTGGACAAACATTGACGTGACTCTGACATGATGTTGACATTTACGTTCCCTCAAAGTGACATAAGTTTCGTCTCTCAGGTTCCTACAGATCGAGAGATATATCCTCTTTCAGAAATTGACTTTCGTATAATCTCGAAAAATTAAAATGTCTCTATCCTCCAAACCCTTGGACATACCTTGACGTGACTCTGACATGAAGTTGACATATACGTTCCCTCAAAGTGACATAAGTTTTGTCTCTCAGATTCCTACAGATCGGGAGATATTTGCCTTTTCAAAAATTGACTTTCGAATAATCTCGCAAAATTAAAATGCCTCTGTCCTCCAAACCCTTATACATACATTGACGTGACTCTGACATGAAGTTGACATATGCGTTCCCTTAAAGTGACATAATTTTTGTCTCTCAGATTCCTACAGATCGGGAGATATATGCCTTTTCAGAAATTGACTTTCGAATAATCTCGAAAAATTAAAATGTCTCTATCCTCCAAACCCTTGGACATACATTGACGTGAATCTGACATGAAGTTGACATATACGTTCCCTCAAAGTGACATAAGTTTTGTCTCTCAGATTCCTAACAGATCGGGAGATATTTGCCTTTTCAAAAATTGACTTTCGAATAATCTCGAAAAATTAAAATATCTCTATCCTCCAAACCCTTGGACATACATTGACGTGACTCTGACATAAAGTTGACATATACGTTCCCTCAAAATGACATAAGTTTTGTCTCTCAGATTCCTACAGATCGGGAGATATTTGCCTTTTCATAAATTGACTTTCGAATAATCTCGAAAAATTTAAATGTCTGTATCATCCAAACCGTTGGACATACATTGACGTGACTCTGAAATGAAGTTGACATATACGTTCCCTCAAAGTGACATATGTTTTGTCCCTCAGATTCCTACAGATCGGGAGATACTTGCCTTTTCAAAAATTAACTTTCGAATAATCTCGAAAAATTAAAATGTCTGTATCTTCCAAACCGTTGGACATACATTGACGTGACTCAGAAATGAAGTTGACATATACGTTCCCTCAAAGTGACATTAGTTTTGTCTCTCAGATTCCTACAGATCGGGAGATATTTGCCTTTTCAAAAATTCACTTTCGAATAATCTCGAAAAATTAAAATGTCTCTATCCTCCAAACCCTTGGACATACATTGACGTGAATCTGACATGTAGTTGACATATACGTTCCCTCAAAGTGACATAAGTTTTGTCTCTCAGATTCCTAACAGATCGGGAGATATTTCAATTTTCAAAAATTGACTTTCGAATAATCTCGAAAAATTAAAATATCTCTATCCTCCAAACCCTTGGACTTACATTGACGTGACTCTGACATGAAGTTGACATATACGTTCCCTCAAAGTGACATAAGTTTTGTCTCTCAGATTAATACAGATCGGGAGATATTTGCCTTTTCAAAGATTGACTTTCGAATAATCTCGAAAAATTAAAATGACTCTATCCTCCAAACCCTTGGACATACATTGACGTGACTCTGACATATAGTTGACATATACGTTTCCTCAAAGTGACATAAATATTGTCTCTCAGATTTCTACAGATTTGGAGATATTTGCCTTTTCAAAAATTGACTTTCGAATAATCTCGAAAAATTAAAATATCTCTATCCTCCAAACCCTTGGACATACACTGAAGTGCCTCTGACATGAAGTTAACATATACGGTCCCTCAAAGTGTCATAAGTTTCGTCTCTCAGGTTAATACAGATCGGGAGATATTTGCCTTTTGATAAATTGACTTTCGAATAATCTCGAAAAATTAAAATGTCTCTTTCCTCCAAACCCTTGGACATACATTGACGTGACTCTGACATGAAGTTGACATATACGTTCAATCAAAATGACATAAGTTTTGTCTCTCAGATTCCTACAGATCTGGAGATATTTGCCTTTTCAAAAATTGACTTTCGAATAATTACGAAAAATTAAAATGTTTCTATCCTCCAAACCCTTGGACATACATTGACGTGCCTCTGACATGAAGTTAACATATACGTTCCCTCAAAGTGACATAAGTTTCGTCTCTCAGGTTAATACAGATCGGGAGATATTTGCCTTTTGATAAATTGACTTTCGAATAATCTCGAAAAATTAAAATGTCTCTATCCTCCAAACCCTTGGACATACATTGACGTGACTCTGACATGAAGTTGACATATACGTTACCTCAGAGTGACATAAGTTTCGTCTCTCAGGTTCCTACAGATCGGGAGATATTTGCCTTTTCAAAAATTGACTTTCGAATAATCTCGAAAAATTAAAATATCTCTATCCTCCAAACCCTTGGACATACATTGACGTGACTCTGACATAAAGTTGACATATACGTTCCCTCAAAATGACATAAGTTTTGTCTCTCAGATTCCTACAGATCGGGAGATATTTGCCTTTTCATAAATTGACTTTCGAATAATCTCGAAAAATTTAAATGTCTGTATCATCCAAACCGTTGGACATACATTGACGTGACTCTGAAATGAAGTTGACATATACGTTCCCTCAAAGTGACATAAGTTTTGTCTCTCAGATTCCTACAGATCGGGAGATATTTGCCTTTTCAAAAATTCACTTTCGAATAATCTCGAAAAATTAAAATGTCTGTATCATCCAAACCGTTGGACATACATTGACGTGACTCTGAAATGAAGTTGACATATACGTTCCCTCAAAGTGACATTAGTTTTGTCTCTCAGATTCCTACAGATCTGGAGATATTTGCCTTTTCAAAAATTGACTTTCGAATAATTACGAAAAATTAAAATGTCTCTATCCTCCAAACCCTTGGACATACATTGACGGGACTCTGACATGAAGTTTATATATACGTTCCTTCAAAGTGACATAAGTGTTGTCTCTCATATTCCTACAGATCGGGAGATATTTGCCTTTACAAAAATTGACTTTCGAATAATCTCGCAAAATTAAAATGCCTCTGTCCTCCAAACCCTTATACATACATTGACGTGATTCGGACATGAATTTTACACATACATTCCCTCAAAGTGACATAAGTGTTGTCCCTCAGATTCCTACAGATCGGGAGATATTTACCTTTTGAAGAAATGTTTTTCGAATAATCTCGAAAAATTAAAATGTCTCTATCCTCCAAACCCTTGGACATACATTGACGTGACTCTGACATGATGTTGACATATACGTTCCCTCAAAGTGACATAAGTGTTGTCTCTCAGATTCCTACGGATCGGGAGATATTTGCCTTTTCAAAAATTGACTTTCGAATAATATCGAAAAATTTAAATGTCTCTATCCTCCAAAGCCTTGAACATACATTGACGTGACTCTAACATGAAGTTGACATTTACGTTCCCTCAAAGTGACATAAGTTTCGTCTCTCAGGTTCCTACAGATCGGGAGATATTTGCCTTTTATAAAATTGACTTTCGAATAATCTCGAAAAATTAAAATGTATCTAGCCTCCAAACCCTAGGACATACATTGACGTGACTCAGACATGATGTTGACATATACGTTCCCTCAAAGTGACATAAGTGTTGTCTCTCAGATTCCTACGGATCGGGAGATATTTGCCTTTTCAAAAATTGACTTTCGAATAATATCGAAAAATTTAAATGTCTCTATCCTCCAAAGCCTTGAACATACATTGACGTGACTCTAACATGAAGTTGACATTTACGTTCCCTCAAAGTGACATAAGTTTCGTCTCTCAGGTTCCTACAGATCGGGAGATATTTGCCTTTTCAGAAATTGACTTTCGAATAATCTCGAAAAATTAAAATGTCTCTATCCTCCAAACCCTTGGACATACATTGACGTGAATCTGAAATGAAACTGACATATACGTTCCCTCAAAGTGACATAAGAGTTGTCCTTCAGATTCCTACAGATCGGGAGATATTTGCCTTTTCAAAAATTGACTTTCGAATAATCTCGAAAAATTAAAATGTCTCTATCCTCCAAACCCTTGGACATACATTCACGTGACTCTGACATGATGTTGACATATACGTTCCCTCAAAGTGACATAAGTGTTGTCTCTCAGATTCCTACGGATCGGGAGATATTTGCCTTTTCAAAAATTGAATTTTGAATAATATCGAAAAATTTAAATGTCTCTATCCTCCAAACCCTTGAACATACATTGACGTGGCTCTAACATGAAGTTGACATTTACGTTCCCTCAAAGTGACATAAGTTTCGTCTCTCAGGTTCCTACAGATCGGGAGATATTTGCCTTTTCAGAAATTGACTTTCGAATAATCTCGAAAAATTAAAATATCTCTATCCTCCAAACTAATGGACATACATTGACGTGACTGTGACATCAAGTTGACATATACGTTCCCTCAAAGTGACATAAGTTTTGTCTCTGAAATTCCTACAGATCGGGAGATATTTGCCGTTTCAAAAATTGACTTTTGAATAATCTCGAAAAATTAAAATGTCTCTATCCAGCAAACCCTTATACAAACATTGACGTGACTCTGACATGAAGTTGACATATACGTTCCCTCAAAATGACATAAGTTTTGTCTCTCAGATTCCTACAGATCGGGAGATATTTGCCTTTTCAAAAATTGACTTTCGAATAATCTCGAAAAATTAAAATGTCTCTATCCTCCAAACCCTTGGACATACATTGACGTGACTCTGACATGAAGTTGACATATACGTTCCCTCAAAGTGACATAAGGTTTGTCTCTCAGATTCCTACAGATCGGAAGATATTTGCCTTTTCAGAAATTGACTTTTGTATAATCTCGAAAAATTAAAATGTCTCTTTCCTCCAAACCCTTGGACATATAGTGACGTGACTCTGACATGAAGTTGACATATACGTTCCCTCAAAGTGACATAAGTTTTGATTCTCAAATTCCTACAGATCGGGAGATATTTGCCTTTTCAAAAATTGACTTTCGAATAATCTCGAAAAATTTAAATGTCTCTATCCTCTAAACCCTTGGACATACATTAACGTGACTCTGACAAGATGTTGACATATACGTTCCCTCAAAGTGATATAAGTGTTGTCTCTCAGATTCCTACGGATCTGGAGATATTTGCCTTTTCAGAAATTGACTTTAGAATAATTTCGAAAAATTAAAATATCTCTATTCTTCAAACCCTTGGACATATATTGACGTGACTCTGACATGAAGTTGACACATATATTCCCTCAAAGTGACATAAGTGTTGTCTCTCAGATTCTTACGGATCGGGAGATATATGCCTTTTCAAAAATTGACTTTCGAATAATCTCGAAAAATTAAAATGTCTCTATCCTCCAAACCCTTGGACATACATTGACGTGACTCTGACATGATGTTGACATTTACGTTCCCTCAAAGTGACATAAGTTTCGTCTCTCAGGTTCCTACAGATCAGGAGATATTTGCCTTTTCAGAAATTGACTTTTGTATAATCTCGAAAAATTAAAATGTCTCTTTCCTCCAAACCCTTGGACATATAGTGACGTGACTCTGACATGAAGTTGACATATACGTTCCCTCAAAGTGACATAAGTTTTGTCTCTCAAATTACTACAGATCGGGAGATATTTGCCTTTTCAAAAATTGAATTTGAATAATCTCGAAAAATTAAAATGTTTCTATCCTCCAAACCCTTGGACATACATTGACTTGACTCTGACATGATGTTGATATATACGTTCCCTCAAAGTGACATAAGTGTTGTCTCTCAGATTCCTACGGATCGGGAGATATTTGCCTTTTAAAAAATTGACTTTCGAATAATCTCGAAAAATTAAAATATCTCTATTCTTCAAATCCTTGAACATACATTGACGTGACTCTGACATGAAGTTGACACATACATTCCCTCAAAGTGACATAAGTGTTGTCTCTCAGATTCCTACGGATCGGGAGATATTTGCCTTTTCAAAAATTGACTTTCGAATAATCTCGAAAAATTAAAATATCTCTATCCTAAAAACCCTTGGACATACATTGACGTGACTCTGACATGAAGTTGACATATACGTTCCATCAAAGTGACATAAGTTTCGTCTCTCAGGTTAATACAGATCGGCAGATATTTGCCTTTTCAGAAATTGACTTTCGAATAATCTCGAAAAATTAAAATGTCTATATCCTTCAAACCTTAGGACATACATTGACGTGAATTGACATGAAGTTGACATATACGTTCCCTCAAAGTGACATAAGTGTTGTCTCTCAGATTCCTACAGATCGGGAGATATTTGCCTTTTGATGAATTGACTTTCGAATAATCTCGAAAAATTAAAATGTCTCTTTCCTCCAAACCCTTGGACATACATTGACGTGACTCTGACATATAGTTGACATATACGTTCCCTCAAAATGATATAAGTTTTGTCAATCAGATTCCTAAAGATCTGGAGATATTTGCCTTTTCAAAAATTGACTTTCGAATAATCTCGAAAAATTAAAATATCTCTAACCTCCAAACTCTTGGACATACATTGACGTGACTGTGACATCAAGTTGACATGTACGTTCCCTCAAAGTGACATAAGTTTTGTATCTCAAATTCCTACAGATCGGGAGATATTTGCCTTTTCAAAAATTGACTTTCGAATAATCTCGAAAAATTAAAATATCTCTATCCTCCAAACCCTTGGACATACATTGACGTGACTCTGACATATAGTTGACATATACGTTCCCTCAAAGTGACATAAGTGTTGTCTCTCAGATTCCTACGGATCTGGAGATATTAACCTTTTCAGAAATTGACTTTCGAATAATCTCGAAAAATTAAAATGTCTCTATCCACCAAACCCTTGGACATACATTGACGTGACTCTGACATGAAGTTAACATATACGTTTCCTCAAAGGGACATAAGTTTTTGTCTCTCAGATTCCTACAGATCGGGAGATATTTGCCTTTTCAAAAATTGACTTTCGAAATGTCTCGAAAAATTAAAATGTCTCTATCCTCCAAACCCTTGGACATACATTGACGTGACTCTGACATGAAGTTGACATGTACGTTTCCTCAAAGTGACATAAGTTTTTGTCTCTCAGATTCCTACAGATCGGGAGATATTTGCCTTTTCAAAAATTGACTTTCGAAAAGTCTCGAAAAATTAAAATGTCTCTATCCTCCAAACCCTTGGACATACATTGACGTGACTTTGACATGAAGTTGACATGTACGTTACCTCAAAGTGACATAATTTTTGTCTCTCAGATTCCTACAGATCTGGAGATATTTGCCTTTTCAAAAATTGACTTTCGAATAATTACGAAAAATTAAAATGTCTCTATCCTCCAAACCCTTGGACATACATTGACGGGACTCTGACATGAAGTTTATATATACGTTCCTTCAAAGTGACATAAGTGTTGTCTCTCATATTCCTACAGATCGGGAGATATTTGCCTTTACAAAAATTGACTTTCGAATAATCTCGCAAAATTAAAATGCCTCTGTCCTCCAAACCCTTATACATACATTGACGTGATTCTGACATGAATTTTACACATACATTCCCTCAAAGTGACATAAGTGTTGTCCCTCAGATTCCTACAGATCGGGAGATATTTACCTTTTGAAGAAATGTTTTTCGAATAATCTCGAAAAATTAAAATGTCTCTATCCTCCAAACCCTTGGACATACATTGACGTGACTCTGACATGTTGTTGACATATACGTTCCCTCAAAGTGACATAAGTGTTGTCTCTCAGATTCCTACGGATCGGGAGATATTTGCCTTTTCAAAAATTGACTTTCGAATAATCTCGAAAAATTAAAATGTATCTATCCTCCAAACCCTAGGACATACATTGACGTGACTCTGACATGATGTTGACATATACGTTCCCTCAAAGTGACATAAGTGTTGTCTCTCAGATTCCTACGGATCGGGAGATATTTGCCTTTTCAAAAATTCACTTTCGAATAATATCGAAAAATTTAAATGTCTCTATCCTCCAAAGCCTTGAACATACATTGACGTGACTCTAACATGAAGTTGACATTTACTTTCCCTCAAAGTGACATAAGTTTCGTCTCTCAGGTTCCTACAGATCGGGAGATATTTGCCTTTTCAGAAATTGACTTTCGAATAATCTCGAAAAATTAAAATGTCTCTATCCTCCAAACCCTTGGACATACATTGACGTGAATCTGAAATGAAACTGACATATACGTTCCCTCAAAGTGACATAAGAGTTGTCCTTCAGATTCCTACAGATCGGGAGATATTTGCCTTTTCAAAAATTGACTTTCGAATAATCTCGAAAAATTAAAATGTCTCTATCCTCCAAACCCTTGGACATATATTCACGTGACTCTGACATGATGTTGACATATACGTTCCCTCAAAGTGACATAAGTGTTGTCTCTCAGATTCCTACGGATCGGGAGATATTTGCCTTTTAAAAAATTGAATTTTGAATAATATCGAAAAATTTAAATGTCTCTATCCTCCAAACCCTTGAACATACATTGACGTGACTCTAACATGAAGTTGACATTTACGTTCCCTCAAAGTGACATAAGTTTCGTCTCTCAGGTTCCTACAGATCGGGAGATATTTGCCTTTTCAGAAATTGACTTTCGAATAATCTCGAAAAATTAAAATATCTCTATCCTCCAAACTAATGGACATACATTGACGTGACTGTGACATCAAGTTGACATATACGTTCCCTCAAAGTGACATAAGTTTTGTCTCTGAAATTCCTACAGATCGGGAGATATTTGCCGTTTCAAAAATTGACTTTTGAATAATCTCGAAAAATTAAAATGTCTCTATCCTCCAAACCCTTATACAAACATTGACGTGACTCTGACATGAAGTTGACATATACGTTCCCTCAAAATGACATAAGTTTTGTCTCTCAGATTCCTACAGATCGGGAGATATTTGCCTTTTCAAAAATTGACTTTCGAATAATCTCGAAAAATTAAAATGTCTCTATCCTCCAAACCCTTGGACATACATTGACGTGACTCTGACATGAAGTTGACATATACGTTCCCTCAAAGTGACATAAGGTTTGTCTCTCAGATTCCTACAGATCGGAAGATATTTGCCTTTTCAGAAATTGACTTTTGTATAATCTCGAAAAATTAAAATGTCTCTTTCCTCCAAACCCTTGGACATATAGTGACGTGACTCTGACATGAAGTTGACATATACGTTCCCTCAAAGTGACATAAGTTTTGTTTCTCAAATTCCTACAGATCGGGAGATATTTGCCTTTTCAAAAATTGACTTTCGAATAATCTCGAAAAATTAAAATATCTCTATCCTCCAAACCCTTGGACATACATTGACGTGACTCTGACATATAGTTGACATATACGTTCCCTCAAAGTGACATAAGTGTTGTCTCTCAGATTCCTACGGATCTGGAGATATTAACCTTTTCAGAAATTGACTTTCGAATAATCTCAAAAAATTAAAATGTCTCTATCCACCAAACCCTTGGACATACATTGACGTGACTCTGACATGAAGTTAACATATACGTTTCCTCAAAGTGACATAAGTTTTTGTCTCTCAGATTCCTACAGATCGGGAGATATTTGCCTTTTCAAAAATTGACTTTCGAAAAGTCTCGAAAAATTAAAATGTCTCTATCCTCCAAACCCTTGGACATACATTGACGTGACTCTGACATGAAGTTGACATGTACGTTTCCTCAAAGTGACATAAGTTTTTGTCTCTCAGATTCCTACAGATCGGGAGATATTTGCCTTTTCAAAAATTGACTTTCGAAAAGTCTCGAAAAATTAAAATGTCTCTATCCTCCAAACCCTTGGACATACATTGACGTGACTCTGACATATAGTTGACATATACGTTCCCTCAAAGTGACATAAGTGTTGTCTCTCAGATTCCTACGGATCTGGAGATATTAACCTTTTCAGAAATTGACTTTCGAATAATTACGAAAAATTAAAATGTCTCTATCCTCCAAACCCTTGGACATACATTGACGGGACTCTGACATGAAGTTTATATATACGTTCCTTCAAAGTGACATAAGTGTTGTCTCTCATATTCCTACAGATCGGGAGATATTTGCCTTTACAAAAATTGACTTTCGAATAATCTCGCAAAATTAAAATGCCTCTGTCCTCCAAACCCTTATACATACATTGACGTGATTCTGACATGAATTTTACACATACATTCCCTCAAAGTGACATAAGTGTTGTCCCTCAGATTCCTACAGATCGGGAGATATTTACCTTTTGAAGAAATGTTTTTCGAATAATCTCGAAAAATTAAAATGTCTCTATCCTCCAAACCCTTGGACATACATTGACGTGACTCTGACATGATGTTGACATATACGTTCCCTCAAAGTGACATAAGTGTTGTCTCTCAGATTCCTACGGATCGGGAGATATTTGCCTTTTCAAAAATTGACTTTCGAATAATATCGAAAAATTTAAATGTCTCTATCCTCCAAAGCCTTGAACATACATTGACGTGACTCTAACATGAAGTTGACATTTACGTTCCCTCAAAGTGACATAAGTTTCGTCTCTCAGGTTCCTACAGATCGGGAGATATTTGCCTTTTCAAAAATTGACTTTCGAATAATCTCGAAAAATTAAAATGTATCTATCCTCCAAACCCTAGGACATACATTGACGTGACTCTGACATGATGTTGACTTATACGTTCCCTCAAAGTGACATAAGTGTTGTCTCTCAGATTCCTACGGATCGGGAGATATTTGCCTTTTCAAAAATTGACTTTCGAATAATATCGAAAAATTTAAATGTCTCTATCCTCCAAAGCCTTGAACATACATTGACGTGACTCTAACATGAAGTTGACATTTACTTTCCCTCAAAGTGACATAAGTTTCGTCTCTCAGGTTCCTACAGATCGGGAGATATTTGCCTTTTCAGAAATTGACTTTCGAATAATCTCGAAAAATTAAAATGTCTCTATCCTCCAAACCCTTGGACATACATTGACGTGAATCTGAAATGAAACTGACATATACGTTCCCTCAAAGTGACATAAGAGTTGTCCTTCAGATTCCTACAGATCGGGAGATATTTGCCTTTTCAAAAATTGACTTTCGAATAATCTCGAAAAATTAAAATGTCTCTATCCTCCAAACCCTTGGACATACATTCACGTGACTCTGACATGATGTTGACATATACGTTCCCTCAAAGTGACATAAGTGTTGTCTCTCAGATTCCTACGGATCGGGAGATATTTGCCTTTTAAAAAATTGAATTTTGAATAATATCGAAAAATTTAAATGTCTCTATTCTCCAAACCCTTGAACATACATTGACGTGACTCTAACATGAAGTTGACATTTACGTTCCCTCAAAGTGACATAAGTTTCGTCTCTCAGGTTCCTACAGATCGGGAGATATTTGCCTTTTCAGAAATTGACTTTCGAATAATCTCGAAAAATTAAAATATCTCTATCCTCCAAACTAATGGACATACATTGACGTGACTGTGACATCAAGTTGACATATACGTTCCCTCAAAGTGACATAAGTTTTGTCTCTGAAATTCCTACAGATCGGGAGATATTTGCCGTTTCAAAAATTGACTTTTGAATAATCTCGAAAAATTAAAATGTCTCTATCCTCCAAACCCTTATACAAACATTGACGTGACTCTGACATGAAGTTGACATATACGTTCCCTCAAAATGACATAAGTTTTGTCTCTCAGATTCCTACAGATCGGGAGATATTTGCCTTTTCAAAAATTGACTTTCGAATAATCCCGAAAAATTTAAATGTCTCTATCCTCCAAACCCTTGGACATATATTGACGTGACTCTGACATGAAGTTGACATATACGTTCCCTCAAAGTGACATAAGGTTTGTCTCTCAGATTCCTACAGATCGGAAGATATTTGCCTTTTCAAAAATTGACTTTTGTATAATCTCGAAAAATTAAAATGTCTCTTTCCTCCAAACCCTTGGACATATAGTGACGTGACTCTGACATGAAGTTGACATATACGTTCCCTCAAAGTGACATAAGTTTTGTTTCTCAAATTCCTACAGATCGGGAGATATTTGCCTTTTCAAAAATTGACTTTCGAATAATCTCGAAAAATTTAAATGTCTCTATCCTCTAAACCCTTGGACATACATTAACGTGACTCTGACAAGATGTTGACATATACGTTCCCTCAAAGTGATATAAGTGTTGTCTCTCAGATTCCTACGGATCTGGAGATATTTGCCTTTTCAGAAATTGACTTTAGAATAATTTCGAAAAATTAAAATATCTCTATTCTTCAAACCCTTGGACATATATTGACGTGACTCTGACATGAAGTTGACACATATATTCCCTCAAAGTGACATAAGTGTTGTCTCTCAGATTCTTACGGATCGGGAGATATATGCCTTTTCAAAAATTGACTTTCGAATAATCTCGAAAAATTAAAATGTCTCTATCCTCCAAACCCTTGGACATACATTGACGTGACTCTGACATGATGTTGACATTTACGTTCCCTCAAAGTGACATAAGTTTCGTCTCTCAGGTTCCTACAGATCAGGAGATATTTGCCTTTTCAGAAATTGACTTTTGAATAATCTCGAAAAATTAAAATGTTTCTATCCTCCAAACCCTTGGACATACATCGACTTGACTCTGACATGATGTTGATATATACGTTCCCTCAAAGTGACATAAGTGTTGTCTCTCAGATTCCTACGGATCTGGAGATATTAACCTTTTCAGAAATTGACTTTCGAATAATCTCGAAAAATTAAAATATCTCTATTCTTCAAATCCTTGAACATACATTGACGTGACTCTGACATGAAGTTGACACATACATTCCCTCAAAGTGACATAAGTGTTGTCTCTCAGATTCCTACGGATCGGGAGATATTTGCCTTTTCAAAAATTGACTTTCGAATAATCTCGAAAAATTAAAATATCTCTATCCTAAAAACCCTTGGACATACATTGACGTGACTCTGACATGAAGTTGACATATACGTTCCATCAAAGTGACATAAGTTTCGTCTCTCAGGTTAATACAGATCGGCAGATATTTGCCTTTTCAGAAATTGACTTTCGAATAATCTCGAAAAATTAAAATGTCTCTATCCTTCAAACCTTAGGACATACATTGACGTGAATTGACATGAAGTTGACATATACGTTCCCTCAAAATGACATAAGTGTTGTCTCTCAGATTCCTACAGATCGGGAGATATTTGCCTTTTGATGAATTGACTTTCGAATAATCTCGAAAAATTTAAATGTCTCTTTCCTCCAAACCCTTGGACATACATTGACGTGACTCTGACATATAGTTGACATATACGTTCCCTCAAAATGATATAAGTTTTGTCAATCAGATTCCTAAAGATCTGGAGATATTTGCCTTTTCAAAAATTGACTTTCGAATAATCTCGAAAAATTAAAATATTTCTAACTTCCAAACTCTTCTACATACATTGACGTGACTGTGACATCAAGTTGACATGTACGTTCCCTCAAAGTGACATAAGTTTTGTATCTCAAATTCCTACAGATCGGGAGATATTTGCCTTTTCAAAAATTGACTTTTGAATAATTTCGAGAAATTAAAATGTCTCTATCCTCCAAACCCTTGGACATACATTGACGTGACTCTGAAATGATGTTGACATGTACGTTCCCTCAAAGTGACATAAGTGTTGTCTCTCAGATTCCTACGGATCTGGAGATATTTGCCTTTTCAGAAATTGACTTTCGAATATTCTCGAAAAATTGAAATATCTCTATTCTTCAAACCCTTGGACATACATTGACGTGACTCTGACATGAAGTTGACACATACATTCCCTCAAAGTGACATAAGTGTTGTCTCTCAGATTCCTACGGATAGGGAGATATTTGCCTTTTCAAAAATTGACTTTCGAATAATCTCGAAAAATTAAAATGTCTCTCTCCTACAAACCCTTGGTCATACATTGACGTGACTCTAACATAAAGTTGACATTTACGTTACCTCAAAGTGACATAAGTTTCGTCTCTCAGGTTCCTACAGATCGGTAGATATTTGCCTTTCAGAAATTGACTTTTGTATAATCACGAAAAATTAAAATGTCTCTATCCTCCAAACCCTTGGACATACATTGACGTGACTCTGACATGAAGTTGACATATACGTTCCCTCAAAGTGACATAAGTTTTGTCTCTCAGATTCCTACAGATCGGGAGATATTTGCCTTTTCAAAAATTGACTTTCGAATAATCTCGAAAAATTAAAATGTCTCTATCCTCCAAACCCTTGGACATACATTGACGTGACTCTGACATGAAGTTGACATATACGTTCCCTCAAAGTCACAATAGTTTTGTCTCTCAGATTCCTACAGATCGGGAGATATTTGCCTTTTCAAAAATTGACTTTCGAATAATCTCGAAAAATTAAAATGTCTCTATCCTCCAAACCCTTTTACATACATTGAAGAGACTCTGACATGAAGTTGACATATACGTTCCCTCAAATTGACATAAGTGTTGTCTCTCATTTTCCTACAGATCGGGAGATATTTGCCTTTACAAAAATTGACTTTCGAATAATCTCGCAAAATTAAAATGCCTCTGTCCTCCAAACCCTTATACATACATTGACGTGATTCTGACATGAAGTTGACACATACATTCCCTCAAAGTGACATAAGTGTTGTCCCTCAGATTCCTACAGATCGGGAGATATTTACCTTTTAAAAAATTGTTTTTCGAATAATCTCGAAAAATTAAAATGTCTCTATCCTCCAAACCCTTTGACATGCATTGACGTGACTCTGACATGAAGTTGACATATACGTTCCCTCAAAGTGACATAAGTTTCGTCTCTCAGGTTCCTACAGATCGGGAGATATTTGCCTTTTCAGGAATTGACTTTCGAATAATCTCGAAAAATTAAAATTTCTCTATCCTCCAACCCCTTGGACATACATTGACGTGCCTCTGACATGAAGTTGACATATACGTTACCTCAAAGTGACATAAGTTTTGTCTCTCAGATTCCTACAGATCGGGAGATATTTGCCTTTTAAAAAATTGACTTTCGAATAATCTCGAAAAATTGAAATATCTCTATCCTCCAAACCCTTGGACATACATTGACGTGACTCTGACATGAAGTTGACATATACGATCCCTCAAAGTGACATAAGTGTTGTCTCTCAGATTTCTACAGATCGGGATATATTTGCCTTTTCAAAAATTGACTTTGGAATAATATCGAAAAATTAAAATGTGTTGATCCTCTAAACCCTTGGACATACATTGACGTGACTCTGACATGAAGTTGACATATACGTTCCCTCAAAGTGACCTAAGTCTTGTCTCTTAGATTCCTACAGATCGTGAGATATTTGCCTTTTCATAAATTGATTTTCGAATAATCTCGAAAAATTAAAATGTCTCTATCCTCCAAACCCTTTGACATACATTGACGTGACTCTGACATGAAGTTGACATATACGTTCCCTCAAAGTGACACAAGTTTCGTCTCTCAGGTTCCTACAGATCGGGAGATATTTGCCTTTTCAGAAATTGACTTTCGAATAATCTCGAAAAATTAAAATATCTCTATCCTCCAAACCCTTGGACATACATTGACGTGACTCTGACATGAAGTTGACATACAAGTTCCCTCAAAGTGACATAAGTTTTGTCTCTCAGATTCCTACAGATCGGGAGATATTTGCCTTTTCAAAAATTGACTTTCGAATAATCTCGAAAAATTAAAATATCTCTATCCTCCAACCCCTTGGACATACATTGACGTGCCTCTGACATGAAGTTGACATATACGTTACCTCAAAGTGACATAAGTTTTGTCTCTCAGATTCCAACAGATCGGGAGTTATTTGCCTTTTCAAAAATTGACTTTCGAATAATCTCGAAAAATTAAAATGTCTCTATCCTCCAAACCCTTTGACATGCATTGACGTGACTCTGACATGAAGTTGACATATACGTTCCCTCAAAGTGACATAAGTTTCGTCTCTCAGATTCCTACAGATCGGGAGATATTTGCCTTTTCAGGAATTGACTTTCGAATAATCTCGAAAAATTAAAATATCTCTATCCTCCTTCCCCTTGGACATACATTGACGTGCCTCTGACATGAAGTTGACATATACGTTACCTCAAAGTGACATAAGTTTTGTCTCTCAGATTCCTACAGATCGGCAGATATTTGCCTTTTCAAAAATTGACTTTCGAATAATCTCGAAAAATTAAAATATCTCTATCCTCCAAACCCTTGGACATACATTGACGTGACTCTGACATGAAGTTGACATATACGATCCCTCAAAGTGACATAAGTGTTGTCTCTCAGATTCCTACAGATCGGGATATATTTGCCTTTTCAAAAATTGACTTTGGAATAATATCGAAAAATTAAAATGTGTTGATCCTCTAAACCCTTGGACATACATTGACGTGACTCTGACATGAAGTTGACATATACGTTCCCTCAAAGTGACTTAAGTCTTGTCTCTTAGATTCCTACAGATCGTGAGATATTTGCCTTTTCAAAAATTGATTTTCGAATAATCTCGAAAAATTAAAATGTCTCTATCCTCCAAACCCTTTGACATACATTGACGTGACTCTGACATGAAGTTGACATATACGTTCCCTCAAAGTGACATAAGTTTCGTCTCTCAGGTTCCTACAGATCGGGAGATATTTGCCTTTTCAGAAATTGACTTTCGAATAATCTCGAAAAATTAAAATATCTCTATCCTCCAAACCCTTGGACATACATTGACGTGACTCTGACATGAAGTTGATATACAAGTTCTCTCAAAGTGACATAAGTTTTGTCTCTCAGATTCCTACAGATCGGGAGATATTTGCCTTTTCAAAAATTGACTTTCGAATAATCTCGAAAAATTAAAATATCTCTATCCTCCAACCCCTTGGACATACATTGACGTGCCTCTGACATGAAGTTGACATATACGTTACCTCAAAGTGACATAAGTTTTGTCTCTCAGATTCCAACAGATCGGGAGTTATATGCCTTTTCAAAAATTGATGTTCGAATAATCTCGAAAAATTAAAATGTCTCTATCCTCCAAACTCTTGGACATACAGTGACGTGACTCTGACATGAAGTTGACATTTACGTTCCCTCAAAGTGACATAAGTTTTGTCTCTCAGATTCCTACAGATCGGGAGATATTTGCCTTTTAAGAAATTGACTTTCGAATAATCTCGAAAAATTAAAATATATCTATCCTCCAAACCCTTTGACATACATTGACGTGACTCTGACATGAAGTTGACATATACGTTCCCTCAAAGTGACATAAGTGTTGTCTCTCAGATTCCTACAGATCGGGATATATTTGCCTTTTGAAAAATTGACTTTGGAATAATATCGAAAAATTAAAATGTGTTTATCCTCTAAACCCTTGGACATACATTGACGTGACTCTGACATGAAGTTGACATATACGTTCCCTCAAAGTGACATAAGTTTTGTCTCTCAGATTCCTACAGATCGGGAGATATATGCCTTTTCAGAAATTGACTTTCGAATAATCTCGAAAAATTAAAATGCCTCTATCCTCCAAACCCTTGGACATACTTTGACGTGAATCTAACATGAAGTTGACATATACCTTCCCTCAAAGTGACATAAGTTTTGTCTCTCAGATACTTACAGATCGGAAGAAATTTACCTTTTCAAAAATTAACTTTCGAATAATCTCGAAAAAGTAAAATATCTCTATCCTCCAAACTCTTGGACATACATTGACGTGACTCTGACATGAAGTTGACATATACGTTCCCTCAAAGTGACATAAGTTTTTTCTCTCAGATTCCTACAGATCGGGAGATATTTGCCTTTTCAAAAATTGACTTTCGAATAATCTCGAAAAATTAAAATGTCTCACTCCTCCAAACCCTTGGACATACAGTGACGTGACTCTGACATGAAGTTGACATATACGTTCCCTCAAAGTGACATAAGTGTTGTCTCTCAGATTCCTACAGATCGGGAGATATTTGCCTTTTCATAAATTGACTTTCGAATGATCTTGAAAAATTAAAATGTCTCTATCCTCGAAACCCTTGGACATACATTGACGTGACTCTGACATGAAGTTGACATATACGTTCCCTCAAAGTGACATAAGTGTTGTCTCTCAGATTCCTACAGATCGGAAGATATTTTCCTTTTCAAAAATTGACTTTCGAAAAATTAAAATATCTCTATCCTCCAAACTTTTGGACATACATTGACGTGACTCTGACATGAAGTTGACATATACGTTACCTCAAAGTGACATAAGTTTTGTCTCTCAGATTCCTACATTTCTTGAGATATGTGCCTTTTCAAAAATTGACTTTCGAATAATCTCGAAAAATTAAAATGTGTTTATCCTCCAAACCCTTCTACATACATTGACGTGACTCTGACATGAAGTTGACATATACGTTCCCTCAAAGTGACTTAAGTCTTGTCTCTTAGATTCCTACAGATCGGGAGATATTTGCCTTTTTATAAATTGATTTTCGAATAATCTCGAAAAATTAAAATGTCTCTATCCTCCAAACCCTTTGACATACATTGACGTGACTCTGACATGAAGTTGACATATACGTTCCCTCAAAGTGACATAAGTTTTGTCTCTCAGATTCCTACAGATCGGGAGATATTTGCCTTTTCATAAATTGATTTTCGAATAATCTCGAAAAATTAAAATGTCTCTATCCTCCAAACCCTTGGACATACATTGAAATGACTCTGACATGAAGTTAACATATACGTTCCCTCAAAGTGACATAAGTTTTGTCTCTCAGATTCTTACAGATCGTTAGATATTTTCCTTTTCAAAAATTGACTTTCGAAAAATCTCGAAAAATTAAAATATCTCTATCCTCCAAACCCTTGGAGATACATTGACGTGACTGACATGAAGTTGTCATATACGTTCCCTCAAAATGACATAAGTTTTGTCTCTCAGATTCCTACAGATCGGGAGATATTTGCCTTTTCAAAAATTGACTTTCGAATAATCTCGAAAAATTAAAATGTCTCTATCATCGAAACCCTTAGACATACATTGACGTGACTCTGACATGAAGTTGACATATACGTTCCCTCAAAGTGACATAAATTTTGTCTCTCAGATTCCTACAGATCGGGAGATATTTGCCTTTTCAAAAATTGACTTTCGAATAATCTCGAAAAATTAAAATGTCACTATCCTCTGAACCCTTGGACATACATTGACGTGACTCTAACATGAAGTTGACATATACGTTCCCTCAAAGTGACATAAGTTTCGTCTCTCAGGTTCCTACAGATCGGGAGATATTTGATTTTTCAGAAATTCACTTTTGAATAATCTCGAAAAATTAAAATGTCTCTATCCTCCAAACTCTTGGACATACATTGACGTGACTCTGACATGAAGTTGACATATAGGTTCCCTCAAAGTGACATAAGTGTTGTTCTCAGATTCCTACAGATCGGGAGATATTTGCCTTTTCAAAAATTGACTTTCGAATAATCTCACAAAATTAAAAAGCATCTTCTCATCCAAAACCTTGGATATACATTGACGTGACTCTGACATGAAGTTGACATATACGTTACCTCAAAGTGACATAAGTTTTGTCTCTCAGTTTCCTACAGATCGGGAGATATTTGCCTTTTCAAAAATTGACTTTCGAATAATCTCGAAACATTTAAATGTATCTATCCTCCAAACCCTTGGACATACATTGACGTGACTCTGACAAGAAGTTGACATATACGTTCCCTCAAAGTGACATAAGTTTTGTCTCTCAGATTCCTACAGATCGGGTGATATTTGCCTTTTCAAAAATTGACTTTCGAATAATCTCGCAAAATTAAAAAGTCTCTATCCTCCAAACCCTTGGACATACATTGACGTGACTCTGACAGGAAGTTGACATATACGTTCCCTCAAAGTGACATAAGTTTTGTCTCTCAGATTTCTACAGATCGTTAAATATTTGCCTTTTCAAAAATTGACTTTCGAATAATCTCGAAAAATTAAAATGTCTCACTCCTCCAAACCCTTGGACATACAGTGACGTGACTCTGACATGAAGTTGACATATACGTTCCCTCAAAGTGACATAAGTGTTGTCTCTCAGATTCCTACAGATCGGGAGATATTTGCCTTTTCATAAATTGACTTTCGAATGATCTTGAAAAATTAAAATGTCTCTATCCTCGAAACCCTTGGACATACATTGACGTGACTCTGACATGAAGTTGACATATACGTTCCCTCAAAGTGACATAAGTGTTGTCTCTCAGATTCCTACAGATCGGAAGATATTTTCCTTTTCAAAAATTGACTTTCGAAAAATTAAAATATCTCTATCCTCCAAACTTTTGGACATACATTGACGTGACTCTGACATGAAGTTGACATATACGTTACCTCAAAGTGACATAAGTTTTGTCTCTCAGATTCCTACATTTCTTGAGATATGTGCCTTTTCAAAAATTGACTTTCGAATAATCTCGAAAAATTAAAATGTGTTTATCCTCCAAACCCTTCTACATACATTGACGTGACTCTGACATGAAGTTGACATATACGTTCCCTCAAAGTGACTTAAGTCTTGTCTCTTAGATTCCTACAGATCGGGAGATATTTGCCTTTTTATAAATTGATTTTCGAATAATCTCGAAAAATTAAAATGTCTCTATCCTCCCAACCCTTTGACATACATTGACGTGACTCTGACATGAAGTTGACATATACGTTCCCTCAAAGTGACATAAGTTTTGTCTCTCAGATTCCTACAGATCGGGAGATATTTGCCTTTACAAAAATTGACTTTCGAATAATCTCGAAAAATTAAAATGTCTCTATCCTCCAAACCCTTGGACATACATTGAAATGACTCTGACATGAAGTTAACATATACGTTCCCTCAAAGTGACATAAGTTTTGTCTCTCAGATTCTTACAGATCGTTAGATATTTTCCTTTTCAAAAATTGACTTTCGAAAAATCTCGAAAAATTAAAATATCTCTATCCTCCAAACCCTTGGAGATACATTGACGTGACTGACATGAAGTTGTCATATACGTTCCCTCAAAATGACATAAGTTTTGTCTCTCAGATTCCTACAGATCGGGAGATATTTGCCTTTTCAAAAATTGACTTTCGAATAATCTCGAAAAATTAAAATGTCTCTATCCTCCAAACCCTTGGACATACATTGACTTGACTCTGACATGTTATTGACATTTACGTTCCCTCAAAGTGACATAAGTTTCGTCTCTCAGGTTCCTACAGATCGGGAGATATTTGCCTTTTCATAAATTGACTTTCGTATAATCTCGAAAAATTAAAATGTCTCTATCCTCCAAACCCTTTTACATACATTGACTTGACTCTGACATGAAATTGTCATTTACGTTCCCTCAAAGTGACATAAGTTTCGTCTCTCAGGTTCCTACAGATCGGGAGATATTTGCCTTTTCAGAAATTGACTTACGTATAATCTCGAAAAATTAAAATGTCTCTATCCTCCAAACCCTTGGACATACATTGACGTGACTCTGACATGAATTTGACATATACGTTCCCTCAAAGTGACATAAGTTTTGTCTCTCAAATTAATACAGATCGGGAGATATTTGCCTTTTCAAAGATTGACTTTCGAATAATCTCGAAAAATTTAAATGTCTCTATCCTCCAAACCCTTTGACATACATTTACGTGACTCTGACATAATGTTGACATATACGTTCCCTCAAAGTTACATTAATATTGTGTTTCAGATTCCTACAGATTTTGAGATATTTGCCTTTTAAAAAATTGACTTTCGAATAATCTCGAAAAATTAAAATGTCTCTATCCTCCAAACCCTTGGACATACATTGACGTGAATCTGACATGAAGTTGACATATACGTTCCCTCAAAGTGACATTAGTGTTGTCTCTTAGATTCCTACAGATCGGGAGATATTTATTTTTTGATAAATTGACTTCCGAATAATCTCGAAAAATTAAAATGTCTCTATCCTCCAAACCCTTCGACATACATTGACGTGACTCTGACATGAAGTTGACATGAACGTTCCCTCAAAATGACATAAGTTTTGTCTCTCAGATTAATACAGATCGGGAGATATTTGCCTTTTCAAAAATTGACTTTCGAATAATCTCGAAAAATTAAAATGTCTCTATCCTCCAAACCCTTGGACATACATTGACGTGACTCTGACATGAAGTTGACATATACGTTCCCTCAAAGTGACATAAGGTTTGTCTCTCAGATTCCTACAGATCGGTAGATATTTGCTTTTTCAAAAATTGACTTTCGAATAATCTCGAAAAATTAAAATATCTCTATCCTCCAAACTCTTGGACATACATTCACGTGACAGTGACATCAAGTTGACATATACGTTCCCTCAAAGTGACATAAGTTTTGTTTCTCAAATTCCTACAGATCGGGAGATATTTGCCTTTTCAAAAATTGACTTTCGAATAATCTCGAAAAATTTAAATGTCTCTATCCTCCAAACCCTTGGACATACATTGACGTGACACTGACAATATGTTGACATATACGTTCCCTCAAAGTGATATAAGTGTTGTCTCTCAGATTACTACGGATCTGGAGATATTTGCCTTTTCAGAAATTGACTTTAGAATAATCTCGAAAAATTAAAATATCTCTATTCTTCAAACTCTTGGACATACATTAACGTGACTCTGACATGAAGTTGACACATACATTCCCTCAAAATGACATAAGTGTTGTCTCTCAGATTCTTACGGATCGGGAGATATATGCCTTTTCAAAAATTAACTTTCGAATAATCTCGAAAAATTAAAATGTCTCTATCCTCCAAACCCTTGGACATACATTGACGTGACTCTGACATGATGTTGACATTTACGTTCCCTCAAAGTGACATAAGTTTCGTCTCTCAGGTTCCTACAGATCAGGAGATATTTGCCTTTTCAGAAATTGACTTTTGTATAATCTCGAAAAATTAAAATGTCTCTTTCCTCCAAACCCTTGGACATATATTGACGTGACTCTGACATGAAGTTGACATATACGTTCCCTCAAAGTGACATAAGTTTTGTCTCTCAAATTACTACAGATCGGGAGATATTTGCCTTTTCAAAAATTGACTTTTGAATAATCTCGAAAAATTAAAATGTCTCTATCCTCCAAACCCTTGGACATACATTGACTTGACTCTGACATGATGTTGACAAATACGTTCCCTCAAAGTGACATAAGTGTTGTCTCTCAGATTCCTACGGATCTGGAGATATTAACCTTTTCAGAAATTGACTTTCGAATAATCTCGAAAAATTAAAATATCTCTATTCTTCAAATCCTTTGGCATACATTGACGTGACTCTGACATGAAGTTGACATTTACGTTCCCTCAAAGTGACATTAGTTTCGTCTCTCAGGTTCCTACAGATCGGGAGATATTTGCCTTTTCATAAATTGACTTTCGTATAATCTCGAAAAATTAAAATGTCTCTATCCTCCAAACCCTTGGACATACATTGACTTGACTCTGACATGAAATTGTCATTTACGTTCCCTCAAAGTGACATAAGTTTCGTCTCTCAGGTTCCTACAGATCGGGAGATATTTGCCTTTTCAGAAATTGACTTACGTATAATCTCGAAAAATTAAAATGTCTCTATCCTCCAAACCCTTGGACATACATTGACGTGACTCTGACATGAAGTTGACATATACGTTCCCTCAAAGTGACATAAGTGTTGTCCCTCAGATTAATACAGATCGGGAGATATTTACCTTTTGAAGAATTGGTTTTCGAATAATCACGAAAAATTAAAATGTCTCTATCCTCCAAACCCTTGGACATACATTGACGTGACTCTGACATGAGGTTGACATATACGTTCCCTCAAAGTGACATAAGTTTTGTCTCTCAGATTCATACAGATCGGGAGATATTTGCCTTTTCAAAAATTGACTTTCGAATAATCTCGAAAAATTAAAATGTCTCTATCCTCCAAACCCTTGGACATACATTCAAATGACTCTGACATGAAGTTAACATATACGTTCCCTCAAAGTGACATAAGTTTTGTCTGTCAGATTCTTACAGATCGGGAGATATTTTCCTTTTCAAAAATTGACTTTCGAAAAATCTCGAAAAATTAAAATATCTCTATCCTCCAAACCCTTGGAGATACATTGACGTGACTCTGACATGAAGTTGTCATATACGTTCCCTCAAAATGACATAAGTTTTGTCTCTCAGATTCCTACAGATCGGGAGATATTTGCCTTTTCAAAAATTGACTTTCGAATAATCTCGAAAAATTAAAATGTCTCTATCCTCCAAACCCTTAGACATACATTGACTTGACTCTGACATGAAATTGACATTTACGTTCCCTCAAAGTGACATAAGTTTCGTCTCTCAGGTTCCTACAGATCGGGAGATATTTGCCTTTTCATAAATTGACTTTCGTATAATCTCGAAAAATTAAAATGTCTCTATCCTCCAAACCCTTGGACATACAATGACTTGACTCTGACATGAAATTGTCAATTACGTTCCCTCAAAGTGACATAAGTTTCGTCTCTCAGGTTCCTACAGATCGGGAGATATTTGCCTTTTCAGAAATTGACTTACGTATAATCTCGAAAAATTAAAATGTCTCTATCCTCCAAACCCTTGGACATACATTGACGTGACTCTGACATGAAGTTGACATATATGTTCCCTCAAAGTGACATAAGTTTTGTCTCTCAAATTGAAACAGATCGGGAGATATTTGCCTTTTCAAAGATTGCCTTTCGAATAATCTCGAAAAATTAAAATGTATCTATCCTCCAAACCCTTGGACATACATTGACGTGACTCTGACATGAAGTTGACATATACGTTCCCTCAAAGTGACATAAGGTTTGTCTCTCAGATTCCTACAGATCGGAAGATATTTGCCTTTTCAGAAATTGACTTTCGAATAATCTCGAAAAATTAAAATATCTCTATCCTCCAAACTCTTGGACATACATTCACGTGACTGTGACATCAAGTTGACATATACGTTCTCTCAAAGTGACATAAGTTTTGTTTCTCAAATTCCTACAGATAAGGAGATATTTGCCTTTTCAAAAATTGACTTTCGAATAATCTCGAAAAATTTAAATGTCTCTATCCTCACAAACCCTTGGACATACATTGACGTGACACTGACAAGATGTTGACATATACGTTCCCTCAAAGTGATATAAGTGTTGTCTCTCAGATTCCTACGGATCTGGAGATATTTGCCTTTTCAGAAATTGACTTTAGAATAATCTCGAAAAATTAAAATATCTCTATTCTTCAAACCCTTGGACATACATTGACGTGACTCTGACATGAAGTTGACACATACATTCCCTCAAAATGACATAAGTGTTGTCTCTCAGATTCTTACGGATCGGGAGATATATGCCTTTTCAAAAATTGACTTTCGAATAATCTCGAAAAATTAAAATGTCTCTATCCTCCAAACCCTTGGACATACATTGACGTGACTCTGACATGATGTTGACATTTACGTTCCCTCAAAGTGACATAAGTTTCGTCTCTCAGTTTCCTACAGATCAGGAGATATTTGCCTTTTCAGAAATTGACTTTTGT
The DNA here is from genome assembly GCF_977971745.1 of Zootermopsis nevadensis. Taxonomy (NCBI): domain Eukaryota; kingdom Metazoa; phylum Arthropoda; class Insecta; order Blattodea; family Termopsidae; genus Zootermopsis; species Zootermopsis nevadensis. Next base: position 382,364 of record NW_028259199.1, on the reverse strand, counting down.
ATAATCTCGAAAAATTAAAATGTCTCTTTCCTCCAAACCCTTGGACATATATTGACGTGACTCTGACATGAAGTGGACATATACGTTCCCTCAAAGTGACATAAGTTTTGTCTCGCAAATTACTACAGATCGGGAGATATTTGCCTTTTCAAAAATTGACTTTTGAATAATCTCGAAAAATTAAAATGTCTCTATCCTCCAAACCCTTGGACATAGATTGACTTGACTCTGACATGATGTTAACATATACGTTCCCTCAAAGTGACATAAGTGTTGTCTCTCAGATTCCTACGGATCTGGAGATATTAACCTTTTCAGAAATTGACTTTCGAATAATCTCGAAAAATTAAAATATCTCTATTCTTCAAATCCTTGGGCATACATTGACGTGACTCTGACATGAAGTTGACACATACATTCCCTCAAAGTGAAATAAGTTTCGTCTCTCAGGTTCCTACAGATCGGGAGATATTTGCCTTTTCAGGAATTGACTTTCGTATAATCTCGAAAAATTTAAATGTCTCTATCCTCCAAACCCTTAGACATACATTGACGTGACCCTGACATGAAGTTGACATATACGTTCCCTCAAAGTGACATAAGTGTTGTCTCTCAGATTCCTACAGATCGGGAGATATTTGCCTTTTCAAAAATTGACAATCGAATAATCTCGCAAAATTAAAATGCCTCTGTCCTTCAAACCCTTATACATACATTCACGTGACTGTGACATCAAGTTGACATATACGTTCCCTCAAAGTGACATAAGTTTTGTTTCTCAAATTCCTTCAGATCGGGAGATATTTGCCTTTTCAAAAATTGACTTTCGAATAATCTCGAAAAATTAAAATGTCTCTATCCTCCAAACCCTTGGACATACATTGACGTGACTCTGATAAGATGTTGACATATACATTCCCTCAAAGTGACATAAGTGTTGTCTCTCAGATTCCTACGGATCTGGAGATATTTGCCATTTCAGAAATTGACTTTAGAATAATCTCGAAAAATTAAAATATCTCTATTCTTCAAACCCTTGGACATATATTGACGTGACTCTGACATGAAGTTGACACATACATTCCTTCAAAATGACATAAGTGTTGTCTCTCAGATTCTTACGGATCGGGAGATATTTGCCTTTTCAAAAATTGTCTTTCGAATAATCTCGAAAAATATAAATGTCTCTATCCTCCAAACCCTTTGACATACATTGACGTGACTCTGACATGAAGTTGACATTTACGTTCCCTCAAAGTGACTTAAGTTTCGTCTCTCAGGTTCCTACGGATCAGGAGATATTTGCCTTTTCAGAAATTGACTTTTGTATAATCTCGAAAAATTAAAATCTCTCTTTCCTCCAAACCCTTGGACATATATTGACGTGACTCTGTCATGAAGTTGACATATACGTTCCCTCAAAGTGTCATAAGTGTTGTCTCTCAGATTCCTACAGATCGGGAGATATTTGCCTTTTCAAAAATTGACTTTCGAATAATCTCGCAAAATTAAATGCCTCTGTCCTCCAAACCCTTATACATACATTGACGTGACTCTGACATGAAGTTGACATATACGTTCCCTCAAAGTTACATCAGTTTTGTCTCTCAGATTCCTACAGATCGGGAGATATTTACCTTTTGAAGAATTGTTTTTCGAATAATCTCAAAAAATTAAAATGTCTCTATCCTCCAAACCCTTGGACATACATTGACGTGACTCTGACATGAAGTTGACATATACGTTACCTCAAAGTGACATAATTTTTGTCTCTCAGATTCCTGCAGATCGGGAGATATTTGCCTTTTCAAAAATTGACTTTCGAATAATCTCGAAAAATTAAAATGTCTCTATCCTCCAAACCCTTGGACATACATTGACGTGACTCTGACATGAAGTTGACATTTACGTTCCCTCAAAGTGACATAAGTTTTGTCTTTCAGATTCCTAACAGATCTGGAGATATTTGCCTTTTCAAAAATTGACTTTCGAATAATCTCGAAAAATTTAAATATCTCTATCCTCCAAACCCTTGGACATACATTGACGTGACTCTGACATGAAGTTGACATATACGTTCCCTCAAAGTGACATAAGGTTTGTCTCTCAGATTCCTAAAGATCGGGAGATATTTGCCTTTTCAGAAATTGACTTTCGAATAATCTCGAAAAATTGAAATGTCTCTATCCTCCCATCACTTGGACATACATTGACGTGACTCTGACATGAAGTTGACATATACGTTCCCTCAAAGTGACATAAGTTTTGTCTCTCAAATTAATACAGATCGGGAGATATTTGCCTTTTCATAGATTGACTTTCGAATAATCTCGAAAAATTAAAATGTTTCTATCCTCCAAACCCTTGGACATACATTGACGTGACTCTGACATAAAGTTGACATATACGTTCCCTCAAAGTTACATAAATATTGTCTCTCAGATTCCTACAGATTTTGAGATATTTGCCTTTTAAAAAATTGACTTTCGAATAATCTCGAAAAATTAAAATGTCTCTATCCTCCAAATCCTTGGACATACATTGACGTGAATCTGACATGAAGTTGACATATACGTTCCCTCAAAGTGACATAAGAGTTGTCTCTCAGATTCCTACAGATCGGGAGATATTTGCCTTTTCAAAAATAGACTTTCGAATAATCTCGAAAAATTAAAATATCTCTATCCTCCAAACTCTTGGACATACATTGACGTGACTGTGACATCAAGTTGACATATACATTACCTCAAAGTGACATAAGTTTTGTCTCTCAAATTAATACAGATCTGGAGATATTTGCCTTTTCAAAAATTGACTTTTGAATAATCTCGAAAAATTAAAATGTCTCTATCCTCCAAACCCTTGGACATACATTGACTTGACTCTGACATGATGTTGTCATATACGTTCCCTCAAAGTGACATAAGTGTTGTCTCTCAGATTCCTACGGATCTGGAGATATTAACCTTTTCAAAAATTGACTTTCGAATAATCTCGAAAAATTAAAATATCTCTATTCTTCAAATCCTTGGACATACATTGACGTGACTCTGACATGAAGTTGACACATACATTCCCTCAAAGTGACATAAGTGTTGTCTCTCAGATTCCTACGGATCGGGAGATATTTGCCTTTTCAAAAATTGACTTTCGAATAATCTCGAAAAATTAAAATGTCTCTATCCTCTAAACCCTTCGACATACATTGACGTGACTCTGACAAGAAGTTGACATTTACGTTCCCTCAAAGTGAAATAAGTTTCGTCTCTCAGGTTCCTACAGATCGGGAGATATTTGCCTTTTCAGAAATTGACTTTCGTATAATCTCGAAAAATTAAAATGTCTCTATCCTCCAAACCCTTGGACATACATTGACGTGACCCTGACATGAAGTTGACATATACGTTCCCTCAAAGTGACATAAGTGTTGTCACTCAGATTCCTACAGATCGGGAGATATTTGCAGTTTCAAAAATTGACAATCGAATAATCTCGCAAAATTAAAATGCCTCTGTCCTTCAAACCCTTATACATACATTTACGTGACTCTGACATGAAGTTGACATATACGTTCCCTCAAAGTTACATCAGTTTTGTCTCTCAGATTCCTACAGATCGGAAGATATTTACCTTTTGATGAATTGTTTTTCGAATAATCTCGAAAAATTAAAATTTCTCTATTCTCCAAACCCTTGGACATACATTGACGTGACTCTGACATGAAGTTAACATATACGTTACCTCAAATTGACATAAGTTTTGTCTCTCAGATTCCTACAGATCGGGAGATATTTGCCTTTTCAAAAATTGACTTTCGAATAATCTCGAAAAATTTAAATGTCTCAATCCTCCAAACCCTTTTACATCCATTGACGTGACTCTGACATGAAGTTGACATATACGTTATCTCAAAGTGACATAATTTTTGTCTCTCAGATTCCTAAAGATCGGGAGATATTTGCCTTTTCAGAAATTGACTTTCGAATAATCTCGAAAAATTAAAATGTCTCTATCCTCCAAACCCTTGGACATACATTGACGTGAATCTGACATGAAGTTGACATAAACGTTCCCTCAAAGTGACATATGTTTTGTCTCTCAGATTCCTAACAGATCGGGAGATATTTGCCTTTTCAAAAATTGACTTTCGAATAATCTCGAAAAATTAAAATATCTCTATCCTCCAAACCCTTGGACATACATTGACGTGACTCTGAAATGAAGTTGACATATACGTTCCCTCAAAGTGACATAAGTTTTGTCTCTCAGATTAATACAGATCGGGAAATATTTGCCTTATCAAAGATTGACTTTCGAATAATCTCGAAAAATTAAAATGTCTCTATGCTCCAAACCCTTGGACATACATTGACGTGACTCTGACATAAAGTTGACATATACGTTCCCTCAAAGTGACATAAATATTGTCTCTCAGATTCCTAAAGATTTGGAGATATTTGCCTTTTCAAAAATTGACTTTCGTATAATCTCGAAAAATTTAAAATGTCTCTATCATCCAAACCCTTGGACACACATTGACGTGAATCTGACATGAAGTTGACATATACGTTCCCTCAAAGTGACATTAGTGTTGTCTCTCAGATTCCTACAGATCGGGAGATATTTGCCTTTTGATAAATTGACTTTCGAATAATCTCGAAAAATTAAAATATCTCTATTCTTCAAATCCTTGGACATACATTGACGTGACTGTGACATCAAGTTGACATATACGTTACCTCAAAGTGACATAAGTTTTGTCTCTCAAATTACTACAGATCTGGAGATATTTGCCTTTTCAAAAATTGACTTTTGAATAATCTCGAAAAATTAAAATGTCTCTATCCTCCAAACCTTTGGACATACATTGACTTGACTCTGACATGATGTTGTCATATACGTTCCCTCAAAGTGACATACGTGTTGTCTCTCAGATTCCTACGGATCTGGAGATATTAACCTTTTCAGAAATTGACTTTCGAATAATCTCGAAAAATTAAAATATCTCTATTCTTCAAATCCTTGGACATACATTGACGTGACTCTGACATGAAGTTGACACATACATTCCCTCAAAGTGACATAAGTGTTGTCTCTCAGATTCCTACGGATCGGGAGATATTTGCCTTTTCAGAAATTGACTTTCGAATAATCTCGAAAAATTTAAATGTCTCTATCCTCCAAACCCTTGGACATACATTGACGTGACTCTGACAAGATGTTGACATATACGTTCCCTCAAAGTGAAATAAGTTTCGTCTCTCAGGTTCCTACAGATCGGGAGATATTTGCCTTTTCAGAAATTGACTTTCGTATAATCTCGAAAAATTTAAATGCCTCTATCCTCCAAACCCTTGGACATACATTGACGTGACCCTGACATGAAGTTGACATATACGTTCCCTCAAAGTGACATAAGTGTTGTCACTCAGATTCCTACAGATCGGGAGATATTTGCAGTTTCAAAAATTGACAATCGAATAATCTCGCAAAATTAAAATGCCTCTGTCCTTCAAACCCTTATACATACATTTACGTGACTCTGACATGAAGTTGACATATACGTTCCCTCAAAGTTACATCAGTTTCTTCTCTCAGATTCCTACAGATCGGAAGATATTTACCTTTTGATGAATTGTTTTTCGAATAATCTCGAAAAATTAAAATTTCTCTATTCTCCAAACCCTTGGACATACATCAACGTGACTCTGACATGAAGTTAACATATACGTTACCTCAAATTGACATAAGTTTTGTCTCTCAAATTCCTACAGATCGGGAGATATTTGCCTTTTCAAAAATTGACTTTCGAATAACCTCGAAAAATTAAAATGTCTCTATCCTCCAAACCCTTGGACATACATTGACGTGACTCTGACATGAAGTTGACATTTACGTTCCCTCAAAGTTACATCAGTTTTGTCTCTCAGATTCCTACTGATCGGGAGTTATTTACCTTTTGAATAATTGTTTTTCGAATAATCTCGAAAAATTAAAATGTCTCTATTCTCCAAACCCTAGGACATACATTGACGTGACTCTGACATGAAGTTAACATATACATTACCTCAAAGTGACATAATTTTTGTCTCTCAGATTACTACAGATCGGGAGATATTTGCCTTTTGATAAATTGACTTTCGAATAATCTCGAAAAATTAAAATATCTCTATCCTCCAAACCCTTGGACATACATTGACGTGTCTCTGACATGAAGTTGACATATACGTTCCCTCAAAATGACATAATTTTTGTCTCTCAGATTCCTACAGATCGGGAGATATTTGCCTTTTCAATAATTGACTTTCGAATAATCTCGAAAAATTAAAATATTTCTATCCTCCAAACTCTTAGACATACATTGACGTGACTGTGACATCAAGTTGACATATACGTTCCCTCAAAGTGACATAAGTTTTGTCTCTCAAATTCCTACAGATCGGGAGATATTTGCCTTTTCAAAAATTGACTTTCAAATAATCTCGAAAAATTAAAATGTCTCTATCCTCCAAACCCTTGGACATACATTGACGTGACTCTGACAAGATGTTGACATATACGTTCCCTCAAAGTGAAATAAGTTTCGTCTCTCAGGTTCCTACAGATCGGGAGATATTTGCCTTTTCAGAAATTGACTTTCGTATAATCTCGAAAAATTAAAATGTCTCTATCCTCCAAACCCTTGGACATACATTGACGTGACCCTGACATGAAGTTGACATATACGTTCCCTCAAAGTGACATAAGTGTTGTCACTCAGATTCCTACAGATCGGGAGATATTTGCAGTTTCAAAAATTGACTTCGAATAATCTCGCAAAATTAAAATGCCTCTGTCCTTCAAACCCTTATACATACATTTACGTGACTCTGACATGAAGTTGACATATACGTTCCCTCAAAGTTACATCAGTTTCTTCTCTCAGATTCCTACAGATCGGAAGATATTTACCTTTTGATGAATTGTTTTTCGAATAATCTCGAAAAATTAAAATTTCTCTATTCTCCAAACCCTTGGACATACATCTACGTGACTCTGACATGAAGTTAACATATACGTTACCTCAAATTGACATAAGTTTTGTCTCTCAGATTCCTACAGATCGGGAGATATTTGCCTTTTCAAAAATTGACTTTCGAATAATCTCGAAAAATTAAAATGTCTCTATCCTCCAAACCCTTGGACATACATTGACGTGACTCTGACATGAAGTTGACATATACGTTCCCTCATAGTGATATAAGGTTTGTCTCTCAGATTCCTAAAGATCGGGAGATATTTGCCTTTTCAGAAATTGACTTTCGAATAATCTCGAAAAATTAAAATGTCTCTATCCTCCAAACCCTTGGACATACATTGACGTGAATCTGACATGAAGTTGACATAAACGTTCCCTCAAAGTGACATATGTTTTGTCTCTCAGATTCCTAACAGATCGGGAGATATTTGCCTTTTCAAAAATTGACTTTCGAATAATCTCGAAAAATTAAAATATCTCTATCCTCCAAACCCTTGGACATACATTGACGTGACTCTGAAATGAAGTTGACATATACGTTCCCTCAAAGTGACATAAGTTTTGTCTCTCAGATTAATACAGATCGGGAGATATTTGCCTTATCAAAGATTGACTTTCGAATAATCTCGAAAAATTAAAATATCTCTATCCTCCAAACTCTTTTACATACATTGACGTGACTGTGACATCAAGTTGACATTTACGTGCCCTCAAAGTGACATAAGTTTTGTCTCTCAAATTCCTACAGATCGGGAGATATTTGCCTTTTCAAAAATTGACTTTCGAATAATCTCGAAAAATTTAAAATGTCTCTATCATCCAAACCCTTGGACACACATTGACGTGAATCTGACATGAAGTTGACATATACGTTCCCTCAAAGTGACATTAGTGTTGTCTCTCAGATTCCTACAGATCGGGAGATATTTGCCTTTTGATAAATTGACTTTCGAATAATCTCGAAAAATTAAAATATCTCTATCCTCCAAACCCTTGGACATACATTGACGTGTCTCTGACATGAAGTTGACATATACGTTCCCTCAAAATGACATAATTTTTGTCTCTCAGATTCCTACAGATCGGGAGATATTTGCCTTTTCAATAATTGACTTTCGAATAATCTCGAAAAATTAAAATATTTCTATCCTCCAAACTCTTAGACATACATTGACGTGACTGTGACATCAAGTTGACATATACGTTCCCTCAAAGTGACATAAGTTTTGTCTCTCAAATTCCTACAGATCGGGAGATATATGCCTTTTCAAAAATTGACTTTCAAATAATCTCGAAAAATTAAAATGTCTCTATCCTCCAAACCCTTGGACATACATTGACGTGACTCTGACATGATGTTGACATATACGTTCCCTCAAAGTGACATAAGTGTTGTCTCTCAGATTCCTACGGATCGGGAGATATTTGCCTTTTCAAAAATTGACTTTCGAATAATATCAAAAAATTTAAATGTCTCTATCCTCCAAACCCTTGGACATACATTGACGTGACTCTAACATGAAGTTGACATTTACGTTCCCTCAAAGTGACATAAGTTTCGTCTCTCAGTTTCCTACTGATCGGGAGATATTTGTCTTTTCAGAAATTGACTTTCGAATAATCTCGAAAAATTAAAATGTCTCTATCCTAAAAAACCTTGGACATACATTGACGTGAATCTGAAATGAAGTTGACATATACGTTCCCTCAAAGTGACATAAGTTTTGTCTCTCAGATTAATACAGATCGGGAGATATTTGCCTTATCAAAGATTGACTTTCGAATAATCTCGAAAAATTAAAATATCTCTATCCTCCAAACTCTTGGACATACATTGACGTGACTGTGACATCAAGTTGACACATACGTTCCCTCAAAGTGACATAAGTTTTGTCTCTCAAATTCCTACAGATCGGGAGATATTTGCCTTTTCAAAAATTGACTTAAGAATAATCTCGAAAAATTATAATGTCTCTATCCTAAAAACCCTTCGACATACATTGACGTGACTCTGACATGAAGTTGACATATACGTTCCCTCAAAGTGACATAAGGTTTGTCTCTCAGATTCCTTCAGATCGGGAGATATTTGCCTTTTCAGAAATTGACTTTCGAATAATCTCGAAAAATTAAAATGTCTCTATCCTCCAAACCCTTGGACGTACATTGACGTGACTCTGAAGTGATGATGACATATACGTTCCCTTAAAGTCACATAAGTGTTGTCTCTCAGATTCCTACGGATCTGGAGATATTTGAATTTTCAGAAATTGACTTTCGAATAATCTCGAAAAATTAAAATATCTCTATTCTTCAAACCCTTGGACATACATTGACGTGACTCTGACATGAAGTTGACATATACGTTCCCTCAAAGTGATATAAGTGTTGTCTCTCAGATTCCTACAGATCGGGAAATATTTGCCTTTTCAAAAATTGACTTTCGAATAATCTCGCAATATTAAAATGCCTGTGTCCTCCAAACCCTTATACATACATTGACGTGACTCTGACATGAAGTTCACACATACATTCCCTCAAAGTGACATAAGTGTTGTCTCTCAGATTCCTACAGATCGGGAGATATTTACATTTTGAAGAATTGTTTTTCGAATAATCTCGAAAAATTAAAATGTCCCTATTCTCCAAACCCTTGGTCATACATTAATGTGACTCTGACATGAAGTTAACATATACGTTACCTCAAAGTGACATAAGTTTTGTCTCTCAGATTCCTACAGATCGGGAGATATTTGCTTTTTCAGAAATTGACTTTCGAATAATCTCGAAAAATTAAAATGTCTCTATCCTCCAAACCCTTGGACATACATTGACGTGACTCTGACATGAAGTTGACATATACGTTACCTCAAAGAGACATAATTTTTGTCTCTCAGATTCCTACAGATCGGGAGATATTTGCCGTTTCAGAAATTGACTTTCGAATAATCTCGAAAAATTAAAATGTCTTTATCTTCCAAACCCTTAGACATACATTGACGTGAATCTGATATGAAGTTTACATATACATTCCCTCAAAGTGACATAAGTTTTGTCTCTCAGATTCCTAACAGATCGGGAGATATTTGCCTTTTCAAAAATTGACTTTCGAATAATCTCGAAAAATTAAAATATCTCTATCCTCCAAACCCTTGGACATACATTGACGTGACTCTGACATGAAGTTGACATATACGTTCCCTCATAGTGATATAAGGTTTGTCTCTCAGATTCCTAAAGATCTGGAGATATTTGCCTTTTCAAAAATTGACTTTCGAATAATCTCGAAAAATTGAAATATCTCTATCCTCCAAACCCTTTGACATACATTTACGTGACTCTGACATGAAGTTGACATATACGTTCCCTCAAAGTGATATCAGTTTTGTCTCTCAAATTAATACAGATCGGGAGATATTTGCTTTTACAAAAATTGACTTTCGAATAATCTCGCAAAATTAAAATGCATCTTTCCTCCAAACCCTTGGACATACATTGACGTGACTCTGACATGAATTTGATATATACGTTACCAAAAAGTGACATAAGTTTTGTCTCTCAGATTCCTACAGATCGGGAGATATTTGCCTTTTCAAAAATTGACTTTCGAATAATCTCGAAAAATTAAAATTTCTCTATCCTCCAAACCCTTGGACATACATTGACGTAAATCTGACATGAAGTTGACATATACGTTCCCTCAAAGTGACATAAGTTTTGTCTTTCAGATTCCTACAGATCGGGAGATATTTGCCTTTTCAAAAATTGACTTTCGAATAATCTCGAAAAATTAAAATTTCTCTATCCTCCAAACCCTTGTACATACATTGACGTGACTCTGACATGAAGTTGACATATACGTTCCCTCAAAGTGACATAAGATTTGTCTCTCAGATTCCTAAAGATCGGGAGATATTTGCCTTTTCAGAAATTGACTTTCGAATAATCTCGAAAAATTGAAATGTCTCTATCCTCCCATCACTTGGACATACATTGACGTGAATCTGACATGAAGTTGATATATACGTTACCTCAAAGTGACATAAGTTTTGTCTCTCAGATTCCTACAGATCGGGAGATATTTGCCTTTTCAAAAATTGACTTTCGAATAATCTCGAAAAATTAAAATGTCTCTATCCTCCAAACCCTTGGATATACATTGACGTGACTCTGACATGATGTTGACATATGCGTTCCCTCAAAGTGACATAAGTGTTGTCTCCCAGATTACTACGGATCGGGAGATATTTGCCTTTTCAAAAATTGACTTTCGTATAATCTCGAAAAATTCAAATGTCTCTATCCTCCAAACCCTTGGACATACATTGACGTGACCCTGACATGAAGTTGACATATACGTTCCCTCAAAGTGACATAAGTGTTGTCTCTCAGATTAATACAGATCGGGAGATATTTGCCTTTTCAAAAATTGACAATCGAATAATCTCGCAAAATTAAAATGCCTCTGTCCTTCAAACCCTTATACATACATTTACGTAACTCTGACATGAAGTTGACATATACGTTCCCTCAAAGTTACATCAGTTTTGTCTCTCAGATTCCTACAAATCGGGAGTTATTTGCCTTTTAAAAATTGACTTTCGAATAATCTCGAAAAATTAAAATGTCTCTATCCTCCAAACCCTTGGACATACATTGACGTGAATCTGACATGAAGTTGACATATACGTTCCCTCAAAGTGACATATGTTTTGTCTCTCAGATTCCTAACAGATCGGGAAATATTTGCCTTTTCAAAAATTGACTTTCGAATAATCTCGAAAAATTAAAATATCTCTATCCTCCAAACCCTTGGACATACATTGACGTGACTCTGAAATGAAGTTGACATATACGTTCCCTCAAAGTGACATAAGTTTTGTCTCTCACATTAATACAGATCGGGAGATATTTGCCTTTTCAAAGATTGACTTTCGAATAATCTCGAAAAATTAAAATGTCTCTATCCTCCAAACCCTTGGACATACATTGACGTGACTCTGACATAAAGTTGACATATACGTTCCCTCAAAGTGACATAAATATTGTCTCTCAGATTCCTACAGATTTGGAGATATTTGCCTTTTCAAAAATTGACTTTCGAATAATTTCGAAAAATTGAAATGCCTCTATCCTCCAAACCCTTGGACATACATTGACGTGACTCTGACATGAAGTTAACGTATACGTTCCCTCAAAGTGACATAAGTTTCGTCTCTCAGGTTAATACAGATCGGGAGATATTTGCCTTTTCAGAAATTGACTTTCGAATAATCTCGAAAAATTAAAATGTCTCTATCGTCCAAACCCTTGGACATACATTGACGTGAATCTGACATGAAGTTGACATATACGTTTCCTCAAAGTGACATTAGTGTTGTCTCTCAGATTCCTACAGATCGGGAGATATTTGCCTTTTGATAAATTGACTTTCGAATAATTTCGAAAAATTAAAATGTCTCTATCCTCCAAACCTTTGGACATACATTGACGTGTCACTGACATGAAGTTGACATATACGTTCCCTCAAAATGACATAATTTTTGTCTCTCAAATTCCTACAGATCGGGAGATATTTGCCTTTTCAAAAATTGACTTTCGAATAATCTCGAAAAATTAAAATATCTCTATCCTCCAAACTCTTTTACATACATTGACGTGACTGTGACATCAAGTTGACATTTACGTGCCCTCAAAGTGACATAAGTTTTGTCTCTCAAATTCCTACAGATCGGGAGATATTTGCCTTTTCAAAAATTGACTTTCGAATAATCTCGAAAAATTAAAATGTCTCTATCCTCCAAACCCTTGGACATACATTGACGTGACTCTGACATGATGTTGACATGTACGTTCCCTCAAAGTGACATAAGTGTTGTCTCTCAGATTCCTACGGATCGGGAGATATTTGCCTTTTCAAAAATTGACTTTCGAATAATATCGAAAAATTTAAATGTCTCTATCCTCCAAAGCCTTGAACATACATTGACGTGACTCTAACATGAAGTTGACATTTACGTTCCCTCAAAGTGACATAAGAGTTGTCCTTCAGATTCCTACAGATCGGGAGATATTTGCCTTTTAAAAATTGACTTTCGAATAATCTCGAAAAATTAAAATGTCTCTATCCTCCAAACCCTTATACTAACATTGACGTGACTCTGACATGAAGTTGACATATACGTTCCCTCAAAATGACATAAGTTTTGTCTCTCAGATTCCTACAGATGGGGAGATATTTGCCTTTTCAAAAATTGACTATCGAATATTCTCGAAAAATTAAAATGTCTCTATCCTCCAAACCCTTGGACATACATTGACGTGACTCTGACATGAAGTTGACATATACGTTCCCTCAAAGTGACATAAGGTTTGTCTCTCAGATTCCTACAGATCGGAAGATATTTGCCTTTTCAGAAATTGACTTTCGAATAATCTCGAAAAATTAAAATATCTCTATCCTCCAAACTCTTGGACATACATTCACGTGACTGTGACATCAAGTTGACATATACGTGCCCTCAAAGTGACATAAGTTTTGTTTCTCAAATTCCTACAGATCGAGAGATATTTGCCTTTTCAAAAATTGACTTTCGAATAATCTCGAAAAATTTAAATGTCTCTATCCTCCAAACCCTTGGACATACATTGACGTGACTCTGACAAGATGTTGACATATACGTTCCCTCAAAGTGATATAAGTGTTGTCTCTCAGATTCCAACGGATCTGGAGATATTTGCCTTTTCAAAAATTGACTTTAGAATAATCTCGAAAAATTAAAATATCTCTATTCTTCAAAACCCTTGGACATACATTGACGTGACTCTGACATGAAGTTGACACATACATTCCCTCATAATGACATAAGTGTTGTCTCTCAGATTCTTACGGATCGGGAGATATATGCCTTTTCATAAATTACTTTCGAATAATCTCGAAAAATTAAAATGTCTCTATCCTCCAAACCCTTGGATATACATTGACGTGACTCTGACATGAGGTTGACATATGCGTTCCCTCAAAGTGACATAAGTGTTGTCTCCCAGATTCCTACGGATCGGGAGATATTTGCCTTTTCAAAAATTGACTTTCGTATAATCTCGAAAAATTAAAAAGTCTCTATCCTCCAAACCCTTGGACATACATTGACGTGACCCTGACATGAAGTTGACATATACGTTCCCTCAAAGTGACATAAGTGTTGTCTCCAGATTCCTACAGATCGGGAGATATTTGCCTTTTCAAAAATTGACAATCGAATAATCTCGCAAAATTAAAATGCCTCTGTCCTTCAAACCATTATACATACATTTACGTAACTCTTACATGAAGTTGACATATACGTTCCCTCAAAGTTACATCAGTTTTGTCTCTCAGATTCCTACAGATCGGGAGTTATTTGCCTTTTAAAAATTGACTTTCGAATAATCTCGAAAAATTAAAATGTCTCTATCCTCCAAAAGCTTGGACATACATTGACGTGAATCTGACATGAAGTTGACATATACGTTCCCTCAAAGTGACATAAGTTTTGTTTCTCAAATTCCTACAGATCGAGAGATATTTGCCTTTTCAAAAATTGACTTTCGAATAATCTCGAAAAATTTAAATGTCTCTATCCTCCAAACCCTTGGACATACATTGACGTGACTCTGACAAGATGTTGACATATACGTTCCCTCAAAGTGATATAAGTGTTGTCTCTCAGATTCCTACGGATCTGGAGATATTTGCCTTTTCAGAAATTGACTTTAGAATAATCTCGAAAAATTAAAATATCTCTATTCTTCAAACCCTTGGACATACATTGACGTGATTCTGATATGAAGTTGACACATACATTCCCTCATAATGACATAAGTGTTGTCTCTCAGATTCTTACGGATCGGGAGATATATGCCTTTTCAAAAATTGACTTTCGAATAATCTCGAAAAATTAAAATGTCTCTATCCTCCAAACCCTTGGACATACATTGACGTGACTCTGACATGATGTTGACATTTACGTTCCCTCAAAGTGACATAAGTTTCGTCTCTCAGGTTCCTACAGATCAGGAGATATTTGCCTTTACAGAAATTGACTTTTGTATAATCTCGAAAAATTTAAATGTCTCTTTCCTCCAAACCCTTGGACATATATTGACGTGACTCTGACATGAAGTTGACATATACGTTCCCTCAAAGTGACATAAGTTTTGTCTCTCAAATTACTACAGATCGGGAGATATTTGCCTATTCAAAAATTGACTTTTGAATAATCTCGAAAAATTAAAATGTCTCTATCCTCCAAACCCTTGGACATTCATTGACTTGACTCTGACATGATGTTGACATATACGTTCCCTCAAAGTGACATAAGTGTTGTCTCTCAGATTCCTACGGATCTGGAGATATTAACCTTTTCAGAAATTGACTTTCGAATAATCTCGAAAAATTAAAATTTCTCTATCCTCCAAACCCTTGTACATACATTGACGTGACTCTGACATGAAGTTGACATATACGTTCCCTCAAAGTGACATAAGATTTGTCTCTCAGATTCCTAAAGATCGGGAGATATTTGCCTTTTCAGAAATTGACTTTCGAATAATCTCGAAAAATTAAAATATCTCTATTCTTCAAACCCTTGGACATACATTGACGTGATTCTGATATGAAGTTGACACATACATTCCCTCATAATGACATAAGTGTTGTCTCTCAGATTCCTACAGATCGGGAGATATTTACATTTTGAAGAATTGTTTTTCGAATAATCTCGAAAAATTAAAATGTCTCTATTCTCCAAACCCTTGGTCATACATTGATGTGACTCTGACATGAAGTTAACATATACGTTCCCTCAAAGTGACATAAGTTTTGTCTCTCAGATTCCTACAGATCGGGAGATATTTGCCTTTTCAGAAATTGACTTTCGAATAATCTCGAAAAATTAAAATGTCTCTATCCTCCAAACCCTTGGACATACATTGACGTGACTCTGACATGAAGTTGACATATACGTTACCTCAAAGAGACATAATTTTTGTCTCTCAGATTCCTACAGATCGGGAGATATTTGCCGTTTCAGAAATTGACTTTCGAATAATCTCGAAAAATTAAAATGTCTCTATCTTCCAAACCCTTAGACATACATTGACGTGAATCTGATATGAAGTTGACATATACATTCCCTCAAAGTGACATAAGTTTTGTCTCTCAGATTCCTAACAGATCGGGAGATATTTGCCTTTTCAAAAATTGATTTTCGAATAATCTCGAAAAATTAAAATATCTCTATCCTCCAAACCCTTGGACATACATTGACGTGACTCTGACATGAAGTTGACATATACGTTCCCTCATAGTGATATAAGGTTTGTCTCTCAGATTCCTAAAGATCTGGAGATATTTGCCTTTTCAAAAATTGACTTTCGAATAATCTCGAAAAATTGAAATATCTCTATCCTCCAAACCCTTTGACATACATTTACGTGACTCTGACATGAAGTTGACATATACGTTCCCTCAAAGTGATATCAGTTTTGTCTCTCAAATTAATACAGATCGGGAGATATTTGCTTTTACAAAAATTGACTTTCGAATAATCTCGCAAAATTAAAATGCATCTTTCCTCCAAACCCTTGGACATACATTGACGTGACTCTGACATGAATTTGATATATACGTTACCAAAAAGTGACATAAGTTTTGTCTCTCAGATTCCTACAGATCGGGAGATATTTGCCTTTTCAAAAATTGACTTTCGAATAATCTCGAAAAATTAAAATGTCTCTATCCTCCAAACCCTTGGACATACATTGACGTAAATCTGACATGAAGTTGACATATACGTTCCCTCAAAGTGACATAAGTTTTGTCTTTCAGATTCCTACAGATCGGGAGATATTTGCCTTTTCAAAAATTGACTTTCGAATAATCTCGAAAAATTAAAATTTCTCTATCCTCCAAACCCTTGTACATACATTGACGTGACTCTGACATGAAGTTGACATATACGTTCCCTCAAAGTGACATAAGATTTGTCTCTCAGATTCCTAAAGATCGGGAGATATTTGCCTTTTCAGAAATTGACTTTCGAATAATCTAGAAAAATTGAAATGTCTCTATCCTCCCATCACTTGGACATACATTGACGTGAATCTGACATGAAGTTGATATATACGTTACCTCAAAGTGACATAAGTTTTGTCTCTCAGATTCCTACAGATCGGGAGATATTTGCCTTTTCAAAAATTGACTTTCGAATAATCTCGAAAAATTAAAATGTCTCTATCCTCCAAACCCTTGGATATACATTGACGTGACTCTGACATGATGTTGACATATGCGTTCCCTCAAAGTGACATAAGTGTTGTCTCCCAGATTCCTACGGATCGGGAGATATTTGCCTTTTCAAAAATTGACTTTCGTATAATCTCGAAAAATTCAAATGTCTCTATCCTCCAAACCCTTGGACATACATTGACGTGACCCTGACATGAAGTTGACATATACGTTCCCTCAAAGTGACATAAGTGTTGTCTCTCAGATTAATACAGATCGGGAGATATTTGCCTTTTCAAAAATTGACAATCGAATAATCTCGCAAAATTAAAATGCCTCTGTCCTTCAAACCCTTATACATACATTTACGTAACTCTGACATGAAGTTGACATATACGTTCCCTCAAAGTTACATCAGTTTTGTCTCTCAGATTCCTACAGATCGGGAGTTATTTGCCTTTTAAAAATTGACTTTCGAATAATCTCGAAAAATTAAAATGTCTCTATCCTCCAAACCCTTGGACATACATTGACGTGAATCTGACATGAAGTTGACATATACGTTCCCTCAAAGTGACATATGTTTTGTCTCTCAGATTCCTAACAGATCGGGAAATATTTGCCTTTTCAAAAATTGACTTTCGAATAATCTCGAAAAATTAAAATATCTCTATCCTCCAAACCCTTGGACATACATTGACGTGACTCTGAAATGAAGTTGACATATACGTTCCCTCAAAGTGACATAAGTTTTGTCTCTCACATTAATAAAGATCGGGAGATATTTGCCTTTTCAAAGATTGACTTTCGAATAATCTCGAAAAATTAAAATGTCTCTATCCTCCAAACCCTTGGACATACATTGACGTGACTCTGACATAAAGTTGACATATACGTTCCCTCAAAGTGACATAAATATTGTCTCTCAGATTCCTACAGATTTGGAGATATTTGCCTTTTCAAAAATTGACTTTCGAATAATTTCGAAAAATTAAAATGCCTCTATCCTCCAAACCCTTGGACATACATTGACGTGACTCTGACATGAAGTTAACGTATACGTTCCCTCAAAGTGACATAAGTTTCGTCTCTCAGGTTAATACAGATCGGGAGATATTTGCCTTTTCAGAAATTGACTTTCGAATAATCTCGAAAAATTAAAATGTCTCTATCGTCCAAACCCTTGGACATACATTGACGTGAATCTGACATGAAGTTGACATATACGTTTCCTCAAAGTGACATTAGTGTTGTCTCTCAGATTCCTACAGATCGGGAGATATTTGCCTTTTGATAAATTGACTTTCGAATAATTTCGAAAAATTAAAATGTCTCTATCCTCCAAACCTTTGGACATACATTGACGTGTCTCTGACATGAAGTTGACATAAACGTTCCCTCAAAATGACATAATTTTTGTCTCTCAAATTCCTACAGATCGGGAGATATTTGCCTTTTCAAAAATTGACTTTCGAATAATCTCGAAAAATTAAAATATCTCTATCCTCCAAACTCTTTTACATACATTGACGTGACTGTGACATCAAGTTTACATTTACGTGCCCTCAAAGTGACATAAGTTTTGTCTCTCAAATTCCTACAGATCGGGAGATATTTGCCTTTTCAAAAATTGACTTTCGAATAATCACGAAAAATTAAAATGTCTCTATCCTCCAAACCCTTGGACATACATTGACGTGACTCTGACATGATGTTGACATGTACGTTCCCTCAAAGTGACATAAGTGTTGTCTCTCAGATTCCTACGGATCGGGAGATATTTGCCTTTTCAAAAATTGACTTTCGAATAATATCGAAAAATTTAAATGTCTCTATCCTCCAAAGCCTTGAACATACATTGACGTGACTCTAACATGAAGTTGACATTTACGTTCCCTCAAAGTGACATAAGTTTCGTCTCTCAGGTTCCTACAGATCGGGAGATATTTGACTTTTCAGAAATTGACTTTCGAATAATCTCGAAAAATTAAAATGTCTCTATCCTCCAAACCCTTATACTAACATTGACGTGACTCTGACATGAAGTTGACATATACGTTCCCTCAAAGTGACATAAGAGTTGTCCTTCAGATTCCTACAGATCGGGAGATATTTGCCTTTTAAAAATTGACTTTCGAATAATCTCGAAAAATTAAAATGTCTCTATCCTCCAAACCCTTATACTAACATTGACGTGACTCTGACATGAAGTTGACATATACGTTCCCTCAAAATGACATAAGTTTTGTCTCTCAGATTCCTACAGATGGGGAGATATTTGCCTTTTCAAAAATTGACTTTCGAATAATCTCGAAAAATTAAAATGTCTCTATCCTCCAAACCCTTGGACATACATTGACGTGACTCTGACATGAAGTTGACATATACGTTCCCTCAAAGTGACATAAGGTTTGTCTCTCAGATTCCTACAGATCGGAAGATATTTGCCTTTTCAGAAATTGACTTTCGAATAATCTCGAAAAATTAAAATATCTCTATCCTCCAAACTCTTGGACATACATTCACGTGACTGTGACATCAAGTTGACATATACGTGCCCTCAAAGTGACATAAGTTTTGTTTCTCAAATTCCTACAGATCGAGAGATATTTGCCTTTTCAAAAATTGACTTTCGAATAATCTCGAAAAATTTAAATGTCTCTATCCTCCAAACCCTTGGACATACATTGACGTGACTCTGACAAGATGTTGACATATACGTTCCCTCAAAGTGATATAAGTGTTGTCTCTCAGATTCCAACGGATCTGGAGATATTTGCCTTTTCAGAAATTGACTTTAGAATAATCTCGAAAAATTAAAATATCTCTATTCTTCAAACCCTTGGACATACATTGACGTGATTCTGATATGAAGTTGACACATACATTCCCTCATAATGACATAAGTGTTGTCTCTCAGATTCTTACGGATCGGGAGATATATGCCTTTTCAAAAATTGACTTTCGAATAATCTCGAAAAATTAAAATGTCTCTATCCTCCAAACCCTTGGACATACATTGACGTGACTCTGACATGATGTTGACATTTACGTTCCCTCAAAGTGACATAAGTTTCGTCTCTCAGGTTCCTACAGATCAGGAGATATTTGCCTTTACAGAAATTGACTTTTGTATAATCTCGAAAAATTTAAATGTCTCTTTCCTCCAAACCCTTGGACATATATTGACGTGACTCTGACATGAAGTTGACATATACGTTCCCTCAAAGTGACATAAGTTTTGTCTCTCAAATTACTACAGATCGGGAGATATTTGCCTATTCAAAAATTGACTTTTGAATAATCTCGAAAAATTAAAATGTCTCTATCCTCCAAACCCTTGGACATTCATTGACTTGACTCTGACATGATGTTGACATATACGTTCCCTCAAAGTGACATAAGTGTTGTCTCTCAGATTCCTACGGATCTGGAGATATTAACCTTTTCAGAAATTGACTTTCGAATAATCTCGAAAAATTAAAATTTCTCTATCCTCCAAACCCTTGTACATACATTGACGTGACTCTGACATGAAGTTGACATATACGTTCCCTCAAAGTGACATAAGATTTGTCTCTCAGATTCCTAAAGATCGGGAGATATTTGCCTTTTCAGAAATTGACTTTCGAATAATCTCGAAAAATTAAAATATCTCTATTCTTCAAACCCTTGGACATACATTGACGTGATTCTGATATGAAGTTGACACATACATTCCCTCATAATGACATAAGTGTTGTCTCTCAGATTCCTACAGATCGGGAGATATTTACATTTTGAAGAATTGTTTTTCGAATAATCTCGAAAAATTAAAATGTCTCTATTCTCCAAACCCTTGGTCATACATTGATGTGACTCTGACATGAAGTTAACATATACGTTCCCTCAAAGTGACATAAGTTTTGTCTCTCAGATTCCTACAGATCGGGAGATATTTGCCTTTTCAGAAATTGACTTTCGAATAATCTCGAAAAATTAAAATGTCTCTATCCTCCAAACCCTTGGACATACATTGACGTGACTCTGACATGAAGTTGACATATACGTTACCTCAAAGAGACATAATTTTTGTCTCTCAGATTCCTACAGATCGGGAGATATTTGCCGTTTCAGAAATTGACTTTCGAATAATCTCGAAAAATTAAAATGTCTCTATCTTCCAAACCCTTAGACATACATTGACGTGAATCTGATATGAAGTTGACATATACATTCCCTCAAAGTGACATAAGTTTTGTCTCTCAGATTCCTAACAGATCGGGAGATATTTGCCTTTTCAAAAATTGATTTTCGAATAATCTCGAAAAATTAAAATATCTCTATCCTCCAAACCCTTGGACATACATTGACGTGACTCTGACATGAAGTTGACATATACGTTCCCTCATAGTGATATAAGGTTTGTCTCTCAGATTCCTAAAGATCTGGAGATATTTGCCTTTTCAAAAATTGACTTTCGAATAATCTCGAAAAATTGAAATATCTCTATCCTCCAAACCCTTTGACATACATTTACGTGACTCTGACATGAAGTTGACATATACGTTCCCTCAAAGTGATATCAGTTTTGTCTCTCAAATTAATACAGATCGGGAGATATTTGCTTTTACAAAAATTGACTTTCGAATAATCTCGCAAAATTAAAATGCATCTTTCCTCCAAACCCTTGGACATACATTGACGTGACTCTGACATGAATTTGATATATACGTTACCAAAAAGTGACATAAGTTTTGTCTCTCAGATTCCTACAGATCGGGAGATATTTGCCTTTTCAAAAATTGACTTTCGAATAATCTCGAAAAATTAAAATGTCTCTATCCTCCAAACCCTTGGACATACATTGACGTAAATCTGACATGAAGTTGACATATACGTTCCCTCAAAGTGACATAAGTTTTGTCTTTCAGATTCCTACAGATCGGGAGATATTTGCCTTTTCAAAAATTGACTTTCGAATAATCTCGAAAAATTAAAATTTCTCTATCCTCCAAACCCTTGTACATACATTGACGTGACTCTGACATGAAGTTGACATATACGTTCCCTCAAAGTGACATAAGATTTGTCTCTCAGATTCCTAAAGATCGGGAGATATTTGCCTTTTCAGAAATTGACTTTCGAATAATCTAGAAAAATTGAAATGTCTCTATCCTCCCATCACTTGGACATACATTGACGTGAATCTGACATGAAGTTGATATATACGTTACCTCAAAGTGACATAAGTTTTGTCTCTCAGATTCCTACAGATCGGGAGATATTTGCCTTTTCAAAAATTGACTTTCGAATAATCTCGAAAAATTAAAATGTCTCTATCCTCCAAACCCTTGGATATACATTGACGTGACTCTGACATGATGTTGACATATGCGTTCCCTCAAAGTGACATAAGTGTTGTCTCCCAGATTCCTACGGATCGGGAGATATTTGCCTTTTCAAAAATTGACTTTCGTATAATCTCGAAAAATTCAAATGTCTCTATCCTCCAAACCCTTGGACATACATTGACGTGACCCTGACATGAAGTTGACATATACGTTCCCTCAAAGTGACATAAGTGTTGTCTCTCAGATTAATACAGATCGGGAGATATTTGCCTTTTCAAAAATTGACAATCGAATAATCTCGCAAAATTAAAATGCCTCTGTCCTTCAAACCCTTATACATACATTTACGTAACTCTGACATGAAGTTGACATATACGTTCCCTCAAAGTTACATCAGTTTTGTCTCTCAGATTCCTACAGATCGGGAGTTATTTGCCTTTTAAAAATTGACTTTCGAATAATCTCGAAAAATTAAAATGTCTCTATCCTCCAAACCCTTGGACATACATTGACGTGAATCTGACATGAAGTTGACATATACGTTCCCTCAAAGTGACATATGTTTTGTCTCTCAGATTCCTAACAGATCGGGAAATATTTGCCTTTTCAAAAATTGACTTTCGAATAATCTCGAAAAATTAAAATATCTCTATCCTCCAAACCCTTGGACATACATTGACGTGACTCTGAAATGAAGTTGACATATACGTTCCCTCAAAGTGACATAAGTTTTGTCTCTCACATTAATAAAGATCGGGAGATATTTGCCTTTTCAAAGATTGACTTTCGAATAATCTCGAAAAATTAAAATGTCTCTATCCTCCAAACCCTTGGACATACATTGACGTGACTCTGACATAAAGTTGACATATACGTTCCCTCAAAGTGACATAAATATTGTCTCTCAGATTCCTACAGATTTGGAGATATTTGCCTTTTCAAAAATTGACTTTCGAATAATTTCGAAAAATTAAAATGCCTCTATCCTCCAAACCCTTGGACATACATTGACGTGACTCTGACATGAAGTTAACGTATACGTTCCCTCAAAGTGACATAAGTTTCGTCTCTCAGGTTAATACAGATCGGGAGATATTTGCCTTTTCAGAAATTGACTTTCGAATAATCTCGAAAAATTAAAATGTCTCTATCGTCCAAACCCTTGGACATACATTGACGTGAATCTGACATGAAGTTGACATATACGTTTCCTCAAAGTGACATTAGTGTTGTCTCTCAGATTCCTACAGATCGGGAGATATTTGCCTTTTGATAAATTGACTTTCGAATAATTTCGAAAAATTAAAATGTCTCTATCCTCCAAACCTTTGGACATACATTGACGTGTCTCTGACATGAAGTTGACATAAACGTTCCCTCAAAATGACATAATTTTTGTCTCTCAAATTCCTACAGATCGGGAGATATTTGCCTTTTCAAAAATTGACTTTCGAATAATCTCGAAAAATTAAAATATCTCTATCCTCCAAACTCTTTTACATACATTGACGTGACTGTGACATCAAGTTTACATTTACGTGCCCTCAAAGTGACATAAGTTTTGTCTCTCAAATTCCTACAGATCGGGAGATATTTGCCTTTTCAAAAATTGACTTTCGAATAATCACGAAAAATTAAAATGTCTCTATCCTCCAAACCCTTGGACATACATTGACGTGACTCTGACATGATGTTGACATGTACGTTCCCTCAAAGTGACATAAGTGTTGTCTCTCAGATTCCTACGGATCGGGAGATATTTGCCTTTTCAAAAATTGACTTTCGAATAATATCGAAAAATTTAAATGTCTCTATCCTCCAAAGCCTTGAACATACATTGACGTGACTCTAACATGAAGTTGACATTTACGTTCCCTCAAAGTGACATAAGTTTCGTCTCTCAGGTTCCTACAGATCGGGAGATATTTGACTTTTCAGAAATTGACTTTCGAATAATCTCGAAAAATTAAAATGTCTCTATCCTCCAAACCCTTATACTAACATTGACGTGACTCTGACATGAAGTTGACATATACGTTCCCTCAAAGTGACATAAGAGTTGTCCTTCAGATTCCTACAGATCGGGAGATATTTGCCTTTTAAAAATTGACTTTCGAATAATCTCGAAAAATTAAAATGTCTCTATCCTCCAAACCCTTATACTAACATTGACGTGACTCTGACATGAAGTTGACATATACGTTCCCTCAAAATGACATAAGTTTTGTCTCTCAGATTCCTACAGATGGGGAGATATTTGCCTTTTCAAAAATTGACTTTCGAAAAATCTCGAAAAATTAAAATGTCTCTATCCTCCAAACCCTTGGACATACATTGACGTGACTCTGACATGAAGTTGACATATACGTTCCCTCAAAGTGACATAAGGTTTGTCTCTCAGATTCCTACAGATCGGAAGATATTTGCCTTTTCAGAAATTGACTTTCGAATAATCTCGAAAAATTAAAATATCTCTATCCTCCAAACTCTTGGACATACATTCACGTGACTGTGACATCAAGTTGACATATACGTGCCCTCAAAGTGACATAAGTTTTGTTTCTCAAATTCCTACAGATCGAGAGATATTTGCCTTTTCAAAAATTGACTTTCGAATAATCTCGAAAAATTTAAATGTCTCTATCCTCCAAACCCTTGGACATACATTGACGTGACTCTGACAAGATGTTGACATATACGTTCCCTCAAAGTGATATAAGTGTTGTCTCTCAGATTCCAACGGATCTGGAGATATTTGCCTTTTCAGAAATTGACTTTAGAATAATCTCGAAAAATTAAAATATCTCTATTCTTCAAAACCCTTGGACATACATTGACGTGACTCTGACATGAAGTTGACACATACATTCCCTCATAATGACATAAGTGTTGTCTCTCAGATTCTTACGGATCGGGAGATATATGCCTTTTCAAAAATTACTTTCGAATAATCTCGAAAAATTAAAATGTCTCTATCCTCCAAACCCTTGGATATACATTGACGTGACTCTGACATGATGTTGACATATGCGTTCCCTCAAAGTGACATAAGTGTTGTCTCCCAGATTCCTACGGATCGGGAGATATTTGCCTTTTCAAAAATTGACTTTCGTATAATCTCGAAAAATTAAAATGTCTCTATCCTCCAAACCCTTGGACATACATTGACGTGACCCTGACATGAAGTTGACATATACGTTCCCTCAAAGTGACATAAGTGTTGTCTCCAGATTCCTACAGATCGGGAGATATTTGCCTTTTCAAAAATTGACAATCGAATAATCTCGCAAAATTAAAATGCCTCTGTCCTTCAAACCCTTATACATACATTTACGTAACTCTGACATGAAGTTGACATATACGTTCCCTCAAAGTTACATCAGTTTTGTCTCTCAGATTCCTACAGATCGGGAGTTATTTGCCTTTTAAAAATTGACTTTCGAATAATCTCGAAAAATTAAAATGTCTCTATCCTCCAAAAGCTTGGACATACATTGACGTGAATCTGACATGAAGTTGACATATACGTTCCCTCAAAGTGACATAAGTTTTGTTTCTCAAATTCCTACAGATCGAGAGATATTTGCCTTTTCAAAAATTGACTTTCGAATAATCTCGAAAAATTTAAATGTCTCTATCCTCCAAACCCTTGGACATACATTGACGTGACTCTGACAAGATGTTGACATATACGTTCCCTCAAAGTGATATAAGTGTTGTCTCTCAGATTCCTACGGATCTGGAGATATTTGCCTTTTCAGAAATTGACTTTAGAATAATCTCGAAAAATTAAAATATCTCTATTCTTCAAACCCTTGGACATACATTGACGTGATTCTGATATGAAGTTGACACATACATTCCCTCATAATGACATAAGTGTTGTCTCTCAGATTCTTACGGATCGGGAGATATATGCCTTTTCAAAAATTGACTTTCGAATAATCTCGAAAAATTAAAATGTCTCTATCCTCCAAACCCTTGGACATACATTGACGTGACTCTGACATGATGTTGACATTTACGTTCCCTCAAAGTGACATAAGTTTCGTCTCTCAGGTTCCTACAGATCAGGAGATATTTGCCTTTACAGAAATTGACTTTTGTATAATCTCGAAAAATTAAAATGTCTCTTTCCTCCAAACCCTTGGACATATATTGACGTGACTCTGACATGAAGTTGACATATACGTTCCCTCAAAGTGACA
The DNA here is from genome assembly GCF_977971745.1 of Zootermopsis nevadensis. Taxonomy (NCBI): domain Eukaryota; kingdom Metazoa; phylum Arthropoda; class Insecta; order Blattodea; family Termopsidae; genus Zootermopsis; species Zootermopsis nevadensis. The sequence continues at coordinate 355,538 of NW_028259199.1, read as the reverse complement.
TAAGTTTTGTCTCTCAAATTACTACAGATCGGGAGATATTTGCCTTTTGAAAAATTGACTTTCGAATAATTTCGAAAAATTAAAATATCTCTATCCTCCAAACCCTTGGACATACATTGACGTGACTCTGACATGAAGTTGACATATTCGTTCCCTCAAAGTGACATAAGTTTTGTTTCTCAGATTCCTACAGATCGGGACATATTTGCCTTTTCAAAAATTGACTTTCGAATAATCTCGAAAAATTAAAATGTCTCACTCCTCCTAACCCTTGGAATACATTGACGTGACTCTGACATGAAGTTGACATATACGTTCCCTCAAAGTGACATAAGATTTGTCTCTCAGATTCCTAAAGATCGGGAGATATTTGCCTTTTCAGAAATTGACTTTCGAATAATCTCGAAAAATTAAAATATCTCTATTCTTCAAACCCTTGGACATACATTGACGTGATTCTGATATGAAGTTGACACATACATTCCCTCATAATGACATAAGTGTTGTCTCTCAGATTCTTACGGATCGGGAGATATTTGCCTATTCAAAAATTGACTTTCGAATAATCTCGAAAAATTAAAATGTCTCTATCCTCCAAACCCTTGGACATTCATTGACGTGACTCTGACATGAAGTTGACATGAACGTTCTCTCAAAATGACATAAGTTTTGTCTCTCAGATTAATACAGATCGGGAGATATTTGCCTTTTCAAAAATTGACTTTCGAATAATCTCGAAAAATTAAAATGTCTCTATCCTCCAAACCCTTGGACGTACATTGACGTGACTCTGAAATGATGATGACATATACGTTCCCTTAAAGTCACAGAAGTGTTGTCTCTCAGATTCCTACGGATCTGGAGATATATGCCTTTTCAGAAATTGACTTTCGAATAATCTCGAAAAATTAAAATATCTGTATTCTTCAAACCCTTGGACATACATTGACGTGACTCTGACATGAAGTTGACATATACGTTCCCTCAAAGTGATATAAGTGTTGTCTCTCAGATTCCTACAGATCGGGAAATATTTGCCTTTTCAAAAATTGACTTTCGAATAATCTCGCAAAATTAAAATGCCTCTGTCCTCCAAACCCTTATACATACATTGACGTGACTCTAACATGAAGTTCACACATACATTCCCTCAAAGTGACATAAGTGTTGTCTCTCAGATTCCTACAGATCGGGAGATATTTACATTTTGAAGAATTGTTTTTCGAATAATCTCGAAAAATTAAAATGTCTCTATCCTCCAAACCCTTGGACATTCATTGACGTGACTCTGACATGAAGTTGACATGAACGTTCTCTCAAAATGACATAAGTTTTGTCTCTCAGATTAATACAGATCGGGAGATATTTGCCTTTTCAAAAATTGACTTTCGAATAATCTCGAAAAATTAAAATGTCTCTATCCTCCAAACCCTTGGACGTACATTGACGTGACTCTGAAATGATGATGACATATACGTTCCCTTAAAGTCACATAAGTGTTGTCTCTCAGATTCCTACGGATCTGGAGATATATGCCTTTTCAGAAATTGACTTTCGAATAATCTCGAAAAATTAAAATATCTGTATTCTTCAAACCCTTGGACATACATTGACGTGACTCCGACATGAAGTTATCATATACGTTACCTCAAAGTGACATAAGTTTTGTCTCTCAGATTCCTACAGATCGGGAGATATTTGCCTTTTCAGAAATTGACTTTCGAATAATCTCGAAAAATTAAAATGTCTCTATCCTCCAAACCCTTGGACATACATTGACGTGACTCTGACATGAAGTTGACATATACGTTACCTCAAAGAGACATAATTTTTGTCTCTCAGATTCCTACAGATCGGGAGATATTTGCCGTTTCAGAAATTGACTTTCGAATAATCTCGAAAAATTAAAATGTCTCTATCTTCCAAACCCTTAGACATACATTGACGTGAATCTGATATGAAGTTGACATATACATTCCCTCAAAGTGACATAAGTTTTGTCTCTCAGATTCCTAACAGATCGGGAGATATTTGCCTTTTCAAAAATTGACTTTCGAATAATCTCGAAAAATTAAAATATCTCTATCCTCCAAACCCTTGGACATACATTGACGTGACTCTGACATGAAGTTGACATATACGTTCCCTCATAGTGATATAAGGTTTGTCTCTCAGATTCCTAAAGATCTGGAGATATTTGCCTTTTCAAAAATTGACTTTCGAATAATCTCGAAAAATTGAAATATCTCTATCCTCCAAAACCTTTGACATACATTTACGTGACTCTGACATGAAGTTGACATATACGTTCCCTCAAAGTGATATCAGTTTTGTCTCTCAAATTAATACAGATCGGGAGATATTTGCTTTTACAAAAATTGACTTTCGAATAATCTCGCAAAATTAAAATGCATCTTTCCTCCAAACCCTTGGACATACATTGACGTGACTCTGACATGAATTTGATATATACGTTACCAAAAAGTGACATTAGTTTTGTCTCTCAGATTCCTACAGATCGGGAGATATTTGCCTTTTCAAAAATTGACTTTCGAATAATCTCGAAAAATTAAAATTTCTCTATCCTCCAAACCCTTGTACATACATTGACGTGACTCTGACATGAAGTTGACATATACGTTCCCTCAAAGTGACATAAGATTTGTCTCTCAGATTCCTAAAGATCGGGAGATATTTGCCTTTTCAGAAATTGACTTTCGAATAATCTCGAAAAATTGAAATGTCTCTATCCTCCCATCACTTGGACATACATTGACGTGAATCTGACATGAAGTTGATATATACGTTACCTCAAAGTGACATAAGTTTTGTCTTTCAGATTCCTACAGATCGGGAGATATTTGCCTTTTCAAAAATTGACTTTCGAATAATCTCGAAAAATTAAAATGTCTCTATCCTCCAAACCCTTGGATATACATTGACGTGACTCTGACATGATGTTGACATATGCGTTCCCTCAAAGTGACATAAGTGTTGTCTCCCAGATTCCTACGGATCGGGAGATATTTGCCTATTCAAAAATTGACTTTCGTATAATCTCGAAAAATTAAAATGTCTCTATCCTCCAAACCCTTGGACATACATTGACGTGACCCTGACATGAAGTTGACATATACGTTCCCTCAAAGTGACATAAGTGTTGTCTCTCAGATTCCTACAGATCGGGAGATATTTGCCTTTTCAAAAATTGACAATCGAATAATCTCGCAAAATTAAAATGCCTCTGTCCTTCAAACCCTTATACATACATTTACGTAACTCTGACATGATGTTGACATATACGTTCCCTCAAAGTTACATCAGTTTTGTCTCTCAGATTCCTACAGATCGGGAGTTATTTGCCTTTTAAAAATTGACTTTCGAATAATCTCGAAAAATTAAAATGTCTCTATCCTCCAAACCCTTGGACATACATTGACGTGAATCTGACATGAAGTTGACATATACGTTCCCTCAAAGTGACATAAGTTTTGTCTCTCACATTAATACAGATCGGGAGATATTTGCCTTTTCAAAGATTGACTTTCGAATAATCTCGAAAAATTAAAATGTCTCTATCCTCCAAACCCTTGGACATACATTGACGTGACTCTGACATAAAGTTGACATATACGTTCCCTCAAAGTGACATAAATATTGTCTCTCAGATTCCTACAGATTTGGAGATATTTGCCTTTTCAAAAATTGACTTTCGAATAATCTCGAAAAATTTAAATGTCTCTATCCTCCAAACCCTTGGACATACATTGACGTGACTCTGACAAGATGTTGACATATACGTTCCCTCAAAGTGATATAAGTGTTGTCTCTCAGATTCCAACGGATCTGGAGATATTTGCCTTTTCAGAAATTGACTTTAGAATAATCTCGAAAAATTAAAATATCTCTATTCTTCAAAACCCTTGGACATACATTGACGTGACTCTGACATGAAGTTGACACATACATTCCCTCATAATGACATAAGTGTTGTCTCTCAGATTCTTACGGATCGGGAGATATATGCCTTTTCAAAAATTACTTTCGAATAATCTCGAAAAATTAAAATGTCTCTATCCTCCAAACCCTTGGATATACATTGACGTGACTCTGACATGATGTTGACATATGCGTTCCCTCAAAGTGACATAAGTGTTGTCTCCCAGATTCCTACGGATCGGGAGATATTTGCCTTTTCAAAAATTGACTTTCGTATAATCTCGAAAAATTAAAATGTCTCTATCCTCCAAACCCTTGGACATACATTGACGTGACCCTGACATGAAGTTGACATATACGTTCCCTCAAAGTGACATAAGTGTTGTCTCCAGATTCCTACAGATCGGGAGATATTTGCCTTTTCAAAAATTGACAATCGAATAATCTCGCAAAATTAAAATGCCTCTGTCCTTCAAACCCTTATACATACATTTACGTAACTCTGACATGAAGTTGACATATACGTTCCCTCAAAGTTACATCAGTTTTGTCTCTCAGATTCCTACAGATCGGGAGTTATTTGCCTTTTAAAAATTGACTTTCGAATAATCTCAAAAAATTAAAATGTCTCTATCCTCCAAAAGCTTGGACATACATTGACGTGAATCTGACATGAAGTTGACATATACGTTCCCTCAAAGTGACATAAGTTTTGTTTCTCAAATTCCTACAGATCGAGAGATATTTGCCTTTTCAAAAATTGACTTTCGAATAATCTCGAAAAATTTAAATGTCTCTATCCCCCAAACCCTTGGACATACATTGACGTGACTCTGACAAGATGTTGACATATACGTTCCCTCAAAGTGATATAAGTGTTGTCTCTCAGATTCCTACGGATCTGGAGATATTTGCCTTTTCAGAAATTGACTTTAGAATAATCTCGAAAAATTAAAATATCTCTATTCTTCAAACCCTTGGACATACATTGACGTGATTCTGATATGAAGTTGACACATACATTCCCTCATAATGACATAAGTGTTGTCTCTCAGATTCTTACGGATCGGGAGATATATGCCTTTTCAAAAATTGACTTTCGAATAATCTCGAAAAATTAAAATGTCTCTATCCTCCAAACCCTTGGACATACATTGACGTGACTCTGACATGATGTTGACATTTACGTTCCCTCAAAGTGACATAAGTTTCGTCTCTCAGGTTCCTACAGATCAGGAGATATTTGCCTTTACAGAAATTGACTTTTGTATAATCTCGAAAAATTAAAATGTCTCTTTCCTCCAAACCCTTGGACATATATTGACGTGACTCTGACATGAAGTTGACATATACGTTCCCTCAAAGTGACATAAGTTTTGTCTCTCAAATTACTACAGATCGGGAGATATTTGCCTATTCAAAAATTGACTTTTGAATAATCTCGAAAAATTAAAATGTCTCTATCCTCCAAACCCTTGGACATTCATTGACTTGACTCTGACATGATGTTGACATATACGTTCCCTCAAAGTGACATAAGTGTTGTCTCTCAGATTCCTACGGATCTGGAGATATTAACCTTTTCAGAAATTGACTTTCGAATAATCTCGAAAAATTAAAATTTCTCTATCCTCCAAACCCTTGTACATACATTGACGTGACTCTGACATGAAGTTGACATATACGTTCCCTCAAAGTGACATAAGATTTGTCTCTCAGATTCCTAAAGATCGGGAGATATTTGCCTTTTCAGAAATTGACTTTCGAATAATCTCGAAAAATTAAAATATCTCTATTCTTCAAACCCTTGGACATACATTGACGTGATTCTGATATGAAGTTGACACATACATTCCCTCATAATGACATAAGTGTTGTCTCTCAGATTCTTACGGATCGGGAGATATTTGCCTATTCAAAAATTGACTTTCGAATAATCTCGAAAAATTAAAATGTCTCTATCCTCCAAACCCTTGGACATTCATTGACGTGACTCTGACATGAAGTTGACATGAACGTTCTCTCAAAATGACATAAGTTTTGTCTCTCAGATTAATACAGATCGGGAGATATTTGCCTTTTCAAAAATTGACTTTCGAATAATCTCGAAAAATTAAAATGTCTCTATCCTCCAAACCCTTGGACGTACATTGACGTGACTCTGAAATGATGATGACATATACGTTCCCTTAAAGTCACAGAAGTGTTGTCTCTCAGATTCCTACGGATCTGGAGATATATGCCTTTTCAGAAATTGACTTTCGAATAATCTCGAAAAATTAAAATATCTGTATTCTTCAAACCCTTGGACATACATTGACGTGACTCTGACATGAAGTTGACATATACGTTCCCTCAAAGTGATATAAGTGTTGTCTCTCAGATTCCTACAGATCGGGAAATATTTGCCTTTTCAAAAATTGACTTTCGAATAATCTCGCAAAATTAAAATGCCTCTGTCCTCCAAACCCTTATACATACATTGACGTGACTCTAACATGAAGTTCACACATACATTCCCTCAAAGTGACATAAGTGTTGTCTCTCAGATTCCTACAGATCGGGAGATATTTACATTTTGAAGAATTGTTTTTCGAATAATCTCGAAAAATTAAAATGTCTCTATCCTCCAAACCCTTGGACATTCATTGACGTGACTCTGACATGAAGTTGACATGAACGTTCTCTCAAAATGACATAAGTTTTGTCTCTCAGATTAATACAGATCGGGAGATATTTGCCTTTTCAAAAATTGACTTTCGAATAATCTCGAAAAATTAAAATGTCTCTATCCTCCAAACCCTTGGACGTACATTGACGTGACTCTGAAATGATGATGACATATACGTTCCCTTAAAGTCACATAAGTGTTGTCTCTCAGATTCCTACGGATCTGGAGATATATGCCTTTTCAGAAATTGACTTTCGAATAATCTCGAAAAATTAAAATATCTGTATTCTTCAAACCCTTGGACATACATTGACGTGACTCCGACATGAAGTTATCATATACGTTACCTCAAAGTGACATAAGTTTTGTCTCTCAGATTCCTACAGATCGGGAGATATTTGCCTTTTCAGAAATTGACTTTCGAATAATCTCGAAAAATTAAAATGTCTCTATCCTCCAAACCCTTGGACATACATTGACGTGACTCTGACATGAAGTTGACATATACGTTACCTCAAAGAGACATAATTTTTGTCTCTCAGATTCCTACAGATCGGGAGATATTTGCCGTTTCAGAAATTGACTTTCGAATAATCTCGAAAAATTAAAATGTCTCTATCTTCCAAACCCTTAGACATACATTGACGTGAATCTGATATGAAGTTGACATATACATTCCCTCAAAGTGACATAAGTTTTGTCTCTCAGATTCCTAACAGATCGGGAGATATTTGCCTTTTCAAAAATTGACTTTCGAATAATCTCGAAAAATTAAAATATCTCTATCCTCCAAACCCTTGGACATACATTGACGTGACTCTGACATGAAGTTGACATATACGTTCCCTCATAGTGATATAAGGTTTGTCTCTCAGATTCCTAAAGATCTGGAGATATTTGCCTTTTCAAAAATTGACTTTCGAATAATCTCGAAAAATTGAAATATCTCTATCCTCCAAAACCTTTGACATACATTTACGTGACTCTGACATGAAGTTGACATATACGTTCCCTCAAAGTGATATCAGTTTTGTCTCTCAAATTAATACAGATCGGGAGATATTTGCTTTTACAAAAATTGACTTTCGAATAATCTCGCAAAATTAAAATGCATCTTTCCTCCAAACCCTTGTACATACATTGACGTGACTCTGACATGAAGTTGACATATACGTTCCCTCAAAGTGACATAAGATTTGTCTCTCAGATTCCTAAAGATCGGGAGATATTTGCCTTTTCAGAAATTGACTTTCGAATAATCTCGAAAAATTGAAATGTCTCTATCCTCCCATCACTTGGACATACATTGACGTGAATCTGACATGAAGTTGATATATACGTTACCTCAAAGTGACATAAGTTTTGTCTCTCAGATTCCTACAGATCGGGAGATATTTGCCTTTTCAAAAATTGACTTTCGAATAATCTCGAAAAATTAAAATGTCTCTATCCTCCAAACCCTTGGATATACATTGACGTGACTCTGACATGATGTTGACATATGCGTTCCCTCAAAGTGACATAAGTGTTGTCTCCCAGATTCCTACGGATCGGGAGATATTTGCCTATTCAAAAATTGACTTTCGTATAATCTCGAAAAATTAAAATGTCTCTATCCTCCAAACCCTTGGACATACATTGACGTGACCCTGACATGAAGTTGACATATACGTTCCCTCAAAGTGACATAAGTGTTGTCTCTCAGATTCCTACAGATCGGGAGATATTTGCCTTTTCAAAAATTGACAATCGAATAATCTCGCAAAATTAAAATGCCTCTGTCCTTCAAACCCTTATACATACATTTACGTAACTCTGACATGATGTTGACATATACGTTCCCTCAAAGCTACATCAGTTTTGTCTCTCAGATTCCTACAGATCGGGAGTTATTTGCCTTTTAAAAATTGACTTTCGAATAATCTCGAAAAATTAAAATGTCTCTATCCTCCAAACCCTTGGACATACATTGACGTGAATCTGACATGAAGTTGACATATACGTTCCCTCAAAGTGACATAAGTTTTGTCTCTCACATTAATACAGATCGGGAGATATTTGCCTTTTCAAAGATTGACTTTCGAATAATCTCGAAAAATTAAAATGTCTCTATCCTCCAAACCCTTGGACATACATTGACGTGACTCTGACATAAAGTTGACATATACGTTCCCTCAAAGTGACATAAATATTGTCTCTCAGATTCCTACAGATTTGGAGATATTTGCCTTTTCAAAAATTGACTTTCGAATAATTTCGAAAAATTAAAATGCCTCTATCCTCCAAACCCTTGGACATACATTGACGTGACTCTGACATGAAGTTAACGTATACGTTCCCTCAAAGTGACATAAGTTTCGTCTCTCAGGTTAATACAGATCGGGAGATATTTGCCTTTTCAGAAATTGACTTTCGAATAATCTCGAAAAATTAAAATGTCTCTATCGTCCAAACCCTTGGACATACATTGACGTGTCTCTGACATGAAGTTGACATATACGTTTCCTCAAAGTGACATTAGTGTTGTCTCCAGATTCCTACAGATCGGGAGATATTTGCCTTTTGATAAATTGACTTTCGAATAATTTCGAAAAATTAAAATGTCTCTATCCTCCAAACCTTTGGACATACATTGACGTGTCTCTGACATGAAGTTGACATATACGTTCCCTCAAAATGACATAATTTTTGTCTCTCAAATTCCTACAGATCGGGAGATATTTGCCTTTTCAAAAATTGACTTTCGAATAATCTCGAAAAATTAAAATATCTCTATCCTCCAAACTCTTTTACATACATTGACGTGACTGTGACATCAAGTTGACATTTACGTGCCCTCAAAGTGACATAAGTTTTGTCTCTCAAATTCCTACAGATCGGGAGATATTTGCCTTTTCAAAAATTGACTTTCGAATAATCTCGAAAAATTAAAATGTCTCTATCCTCCAAACCCTTGGACATACATTGACGTGACTCTGACATGATGTTGACATATACGTTCCCTCAAAGTGACATAAGTGTTGTCTCTCAGATTCCTACGGATCGGGAGATATTTGCCTTTTCAAAAATTGACTTTCGAATAATCTCGAAAAATTAAAATGTCTCTATCCTCCAAAGCCTTGAACATACATTGACGTGACTCTAACATGAAGTTGACATTTACGTTCCCTCAAAGTGACATAAGTTTCGTCTCTCAGGTTCCTACAGATCGGGAGATATTTGCCTTTTCAGAAATTGACTTTCGAATAATCTCGAAAAATTAAAATGTCTCTATCCTCCAAACCCTTATACTAACATTGACGTGACTCTGACATGAAGTTGACATATACGTTCCCTCAAAGTGACATAAGAGTTGTCCTTCAGATTCCTACAGATCGGGAGATATTTGCCTTTTCAAAAATTGACTATCGAATAATCTCGAAAAATTAAAATGTCTCTATCCTCCAAACCCTTATACTAACATTGACGTGACTCTGACATGAAGTTGACATATACGTTCCCTCAAAATGACATAAGTTTTGTCTCTCAGATTCCTACAGATGGGGAGATATTTGCCTTTTCAAAAATTGACTTCGAATAATCTCGAAAAATTAAAATGTCTCTATCCTCCAAACCCTTGGACATACATTGACGTGACTCTGACATGAAGTTGACATATACGTTCCCTCAAAGTGACATAAGGTTTGTCTCTCAGATTCCTACAGATCGGAAGATATTTGCCTTTTAAAAAATTGATTTTCGAATAATCTCGAAAAATTAAAATATCTCTATCCTCCAAACTCTTGGACATACATTCACGTGACTGTGACATCAAGTTGACATATACGTGCCCTCAAAGTGACATAAGTTTTGTTTCTCAAATTCCTACAGATCGAGAGATATTTGCCTTTTCAAAAATTGACTTTCGAATAATCTCGAAAAATTTAAATGTCTCTATCCTCCAAACCCTTGGACATACATTGACGTGACTCTGACAAGATGTTGACATATACGTTCCCTCAAAGTGATATAAGTGTTGTCTCTCAGATTCCAACGGATCTGGAGATATTTGCCTTTTCAGAAATTGACTTTAGAATAATCTCGAAAAATTAAAATATCTCTATTCTTCAAACCCTTGGACATACATTGACGTGACTCTGACATGAAGTTGACACATACATTCCCTCATAATGACATAAGTGTTGTCTCTCAGATTCTTACGGATCGGGAGATATATGCCTATTCAAAAATTACTTTCGAATAATCTCGAAAAATTTAAATGTCTCTATCCTCCAAACCCTTGGATATACATTGACGTGACTCTGACATGATGTTGACATATGCGTTCCCTCAAAGTGACATAAGTGTTTTCTCCCAGATTCCTACGGATCGGGAGATATTTGCAGTTTCAAAAATTGACTTTCGTATAATCTCGAAAAATTAAAATGTCTCTATCCTCCAAACCCTTGGACATACATTGACGTGACCCTGACATGAAGTTGACATATACGTTCCCTCAAAGTGACATAAGTGTTGTCTCCAGATTCCTACAGATCGGGAGATATTTGCCTTTTCAAAAATTGACAATCGAATAATCTCGCAAAATTAAAATGCCTCTGTCCTTCAAACCCTTATACATACATTTACGTAACTCTGACATGAAGTTGACATATACGTTCCCTCAAAGTTACATCAGTTTTGTCTCTCAGATTCCTACAGATCGGGAGTTATTTGCCTTTTAAAAATTGACTTTCGAATAATCTCGAAAAATTAAAATGTCTCTATCCTCCAAAAGCTTGGACATACATTGACGTGAATCTGACATGAAGTTGACATATACGTTCCCTCAAAGTGACATAAGTTTTGTTTCTCAAATTCCTACAGATCGAGAGATATTTGCCTTTTCAAAAATTGACTTTCGAATAATCTCGAAAAATTTAAATGTCTCTATCCTCCAAACCCTTGGACATACATTGACGTGACTCTGACAAGATGTTGACATATACGTTCCCTCAAAGTGATATAAGTGTTGTCTCTCAGATTCCTACGGATCTGGAGATATTTGCCTTTTCAGAAATTGACTTTAGAATAATCTCGAAAAATTAATATATCTCTATTCTTCAAACCCTTGGACATACATTGACGTGATTCTGATATGAAGTTGACACATACATTCCCTCATAATGACATAAGTGTTGTCTCTCAGATTCTTACGGATCGGGAGATATATGACTTTTCAAAAATTGACTTTCGAATAATCTCGAAAAATTAAAATGTCTCTATCCTCCAAACCCTTGGACATACATTGACGTGACTCTGACATGATGTTGACATTTACGTTCCCTCAAAGTGACATAAGTTTCGTCTCTCAGGTTCCTACAGATCAGGAGATATTTGCCTTTACAGAAATTGACTTTTGTATAATCTCGAAAAATTAAAATGTCTCTTTCCTCCAAACCCTTGGACATATATTGACGTGACTCTGACATGAAGTTGACATATACGTTCCCTCAAAGTGACATAAGTTTTGTCTCTCAAATTACTACAGATCGGGAGATATTTGCCTATTCAAAAATTGACTTTTGAATAATCTCGAAAAATTAAAATGTCTCTATCCTCCAAACCCTTGGACATTCATTGACAACACTCTGACATGATGTTGACATATACGTTCCCTCAAAGTGACATAAGTGTTGTCTCTCAGATTCCTACGGATCTGGAGATATTAACCTTTTCAGAAATTGACTTTCGAATAATCTCGAAAAATTAAAATGTCTCTATCCTCCAAACCCTTGGACATACATTGACGTGACCCTGACATGAAGTTGACATATACGTTCCCTCAAAGTGACATAAGTGTTGTCTCCAGATTCCTACAGATCGGGAGATATTTGCCTTTTCAAAAATTGACAATCGAATAATCTCGCAAAATTAAAATGCCTCTGTCCTTCAAACCCTTATACATACATTCACGTGACTGTGACATCAAGTTGACATATACGTTCCTTCAAAGTGACATAAGTTTAGTTTCTCAAATTCCTACAGATCGGGAGATATTTGCCTTTTCAAAAATTGACTTTCGAATAATCTCGAAAAATTAAAATGTCTCTATCCTCCAAACCCTTGGACATTCATTGACGTGACTCTGATAAGATGATGACATATACGTTCCCTCAAAGTGACATAAGTGTTGTCTATCAGATTCCTACGGATCTGGAGATATTTGCCTTTTCAAAAATTGACTTTAGAATAATCTCGAAAAATTAAAATATCTCTATTCTTCAAACCCTTGGACATACATTGACGTGACTCTGACATGAAGTTGACACATACATTCCCTCAAAATGACATAAGAGTTGTCTCTCAGATTCTTACGGATCGGGAGATATTTGCCTTTTCAAAAATTGACTTTCGAATAATCTCGAAAAATTAAAATGTCTCTATCCTCCAAACCCTTGGACATACATTGACGTGACTCTGACATGAAGTTTACATTTACGTTCCCTCAAAGTGACATAAGTTTCGTCTCTCAGGTTCCTACAGATCAGGAGATATTTGCCTTTTCAGACATAAACTTTGTATAATCTCAAAAAATTAAAATCTCTCTTTCCTCCAAACCCTTGGACATATATTGACGTGACTCTGACATGAAGTTGACATATACGTTCCCTCAAAGTGTCATAAGTGTTGTCTCTCAGTTTAAAACAGATCGGGAGATATTTGCCTTTTCAAAAATTGACTATCAAATAATCTCGAAAAATTAAAATATCTCTATCCTCCAACCCCTTGGACATACATTGACGTGACTCTGACATGAAGTTGACATATACGTTCCCTCAAAGTGACATAAGTTTTGTCCCTCAAATTCCTACAGATCGGGAGATATTTGAATTTTCAAAAATTGACTTTCGAATAATCTCGAAAAATTAAAATGTCTCTATCCTCCAAACCCTTGGACATACATTGACATGACTCTGACATGAAGTTGACATATACGTTACCTCAAAGTGACATAATTTTTGTCTCTCAGATTCCTGCAGATCGGGAGATATTTGCCTTTTCAAAAATTGACTTTCGAATAATCTCGAAAAATTAAAATGTCTCTATCCTCCAAACCCTTGGACATACATTGACGTGAATCTGACATGAAGTTGACATATACGTTCCCTCAAAGTGACATCAGTTTTGTCTTTCAGATTCCTAACAGATCGGGAGATATTTGCCTTTTCAAAAATTGACTTTCGAATAATCTCGAAAAATTAAAATATCTCTATCCTCCAAACCCTTGGACATACATTGACGTGACTCTGACATGAAGTTGACATATACGTTACCTCAAAGTGACATTGGTTTTGTCTCTCAGATTCCTACAGATCGGGAGATATTTGCCTTTTCATAAATTGACTTTCGAATAATCTCGAAAAATTAAAATGTCTCTATTCTCCAAAGCCTTGGACATACATTGACATAAATCTGACATGAAGTTGACATATACGTTCCCTCAAAGTGACATAAGTTTTGTCTTTCAGATTCCTACAGATCGGGAGATATTTGCCTTTTCAAAAATTGACTTTCGAATAATCTCGAAAAATTAAAATATCTCTATCCTCCAAACCCTTGGACATACATTGACGTGACTCTGACATGAAGTTGACATATACGTTCCCTCAAAGTGACATAAGGTTTGTCTCTCAGATTCCTAAAGATCGGGAGATTTTTGCCTTTTCAAAAATTGACTTTCGAATAATCTCGAAAAATTAAAATGTCTCTATCCTCCAAACTCTTGGACATACATTAACGTGACTGTGACATCAAGTTGACATATACGTTCCCTCAAAGTGACATAAGAGTTGTCTCTGATTCCTACAGATCGGGAGATATTACCTTTTCAAAAATAGTCTTTCGAATAATCTCGAAAAATTAAAATATCTCAATCCTCCAAACTCTTGGACATACATTAACGTGACTGTGACATCAAGTTGACATATACGTTCCCTCAAAGTGACATAAGTTTTGTTTCTCAAATTACTACAGATCGGGAGATATTTGCCTTTTCAAAAATTGACTTTCGTATAATCTCGAAAAATTTAAATGTCTCTATCCTCCAAACCCTTGGACATACATTGACGTGACCCTGACATGAAGTTGACATATACGTTCCCTCAAAGTGACATAAGTGTTGTCTCTCAGATTCCTACAGATCGGGAGATATTTGCCTTTTCAAAAATTGACAATCGAATAATCTCGCAAAATTAAAATGCCTCTGTCCTTCAAACCCTTATACATACATTTACGTGACTCTGACATGAAGTTGACATATACGTTCCCTCAAAGTTACATCAGTTTTGTCTCTCAGATTCCTACAGATCGGAAGATATTTACCTTTTGAAGAATTGTTTTTCGAATAATCTCGAAAAATTAAAATGTCTCTATTCTCCAAACCCTTGGACATACATTGACGTGACTCTGACATGAAGTTAACATATACGTTACCTCAAATTGACATAAGTTTTGTCTCTCAGATTCCTACAGATCGGGAGATATTTGCCTTTTCAAAAATTGACTTTCGAATAATCTCGAAAAATTAAAATGTCTCTATCCTCCAAACCCTTTTACATACATTGACGTGACTCTGACATGAAGTTGACATATACGTTACCTCAAAGTGACATAATTTTTGTCTCTCAGATTCCTAAAGATGGGGAGATATTTGCCTTTTCAGAAATTGACTTTCGAATAATCTCGAAAAATTAAAATGTCTCTATCCTCCAAACCCTTGGACATACATTGACGTGAATCTGACATGAAGTTGACATATACGTTCCCTCAATGTGACATATGTATTGTCTCTGAGATTCCTATAGATCGGGAGATATTTGCCTTTTCAAAAATTGACTTTCGAATAATCTCGAAAAATTAAAATATCTCTATCCTCCAAACCCTTGGACATACATTGACGTGACTCTGTAATGAAGTTGACATATACGTTCCCTCAAAGTTACATAAGTTTTGCCTCTCAGATTAATACAGATCGGGAGATATTTGCCTTTTCAAAGATTGACTTTCGAATAATCTCGAAAAATTAAAATGTCTCTATCCTCCAAACCCTTGGACATACATTGACGTGACTCTGACATAAAGTTGACATACACGTTCCCTCAAAGTGACATAAATATTGTCTCTCAGATTCCTACAGATTTGGAGATATTTGCCTTTTCAAAAATTGACTTTCGAATAATCTGGAAAAATTAAAATATCTCTATCCTCCAAACCCTTGGACACACATTGACGTGAATCTGACATGAAGTTGACATATACGTTCCCTCAATGTGACATTAGTGTTGTCTCTCAGATTCCTACAGATCGGGAGATATTTGCCTTTTGATAAATTGACTTTCGAATAATCTCGAAAAATTAAAATGTCTCTATCCTCCAAACCCTTTTACATACATTGACGTGTCTCTGACATGAAGTTGACATATACGTTCCCTCAAAATGACATAATTTTTGTCTCTCAGATTCCTACAGATCGGGAGATATTTGCCTTTTCAAAAATTGACTTTCGAATAATCTCGAAAAATTAAAATATCTCTATCCTCCAAACTCTTGGACATACATTGACGTGACTGTGACATCAAGTTGACATATACGTTCCCTCAAAGTGACATAAGTTTTGTCTCTCAAATTCCTACAGATCGGGAGATATTTGAATTTACAAAAATTGACTTTCGAATAAACTCGAAGAATTAAAATGTCTCTATCCTCCAAACCCTTGGACATACATTGACGTGACTCTGGCATGATGTTGACATATACGTTCCCTCAAAGTGACATAAGTCTTGTCTCTCAGATTCCTACCGATCGGGAGATATTTGCCTTTTCAAAAATTGACTTTCGAATAATATCGAAAAATTTAAATGTCTCTATCCTCCAAACCCTTGGACATACATTGACGTGACTTTAACATGGAGTTGACATTTACGTTCCCTCAAAGTGACATAAGTTTCGTCTCTCAGGTTCCTACTGATCGGGAGATATTTGCCTTTTCAGAAATTGACTTTCGAATAATCTCGAAAAATTAAAAAATCTCTATCCTCCAAACCCTCGGACATACATTGACGTGACTCTGACATGAAGTTGACATAGAAGTTTCCTCAAATTGACATAAGTTTTGTCTCTCAGATTCCTACAGATCGGGAGATATATGCCTTTTCAAAAATTGACTTTCGAATAATCTCGAAAAATTGAAATGTCTCTATCCTCCAAACCCTTGGACATACATTGACGTGAATCTGACATGAAGTTGACATATACGTTCCCTCAAATTGACATAAGTTTTGTCTCTCAGATTCCTACAGATCGGGAGATATTTGCCTTTTCAAAAATTGACTTTCGAATAATATCGAAAAATTAAAATATCTCTATCCTCCAAACCCTTGGACATACAATGACGTAACTCTGACATGAAGTTGACATATAAGTTCCCTCAAAGTGACATAAGTTTTGTCTCTCAAATTCCTACAGATCGGGAGATATTTGCCTTTTCAAAAATTGACTTTCGAATAATCTCGAAAAATTGAAATGTCTATCCTCCAAACCCTTGGACATACATTTACGTGACTCTGACATGAAGTTGACATATACGTTCCCTCAAAGTGATATCAGTTTTGTCTCTCAGATTCCTACAGTTCGGGAGATATATGCCTTTTCAGAAATTGACTTTCGAATAATCTCGAAAAATTAAAATGTCTCTATCCTCCAAAATCTTGGACATACATTGACGTGACTGTGACATAAAGTTGACATATACGTTCCCTCAAAGTGACATAAGTGTTGTCTCTCAGATTCCTACGGATCTGGAGATATTTGCCTTTTGATAAATTGACTTTCGAATAATCTCGAAAAATTAAAATGTCTCTATCCTCCAAACCCTTGGACATACATTGACGTGACTCTGACATGAAGTTTACATATACGTTCCCTCAAAATGACATAAGTTGTGTCTCTCAGATTCCTACAGATCGTGAGATATTTGCCTTTTCAAAAATTGACATTCGAATAATCCCGAAAAATTGAAATGTCTCTATCCTCCAAACCCTTGGACATACATTTACGTGACTCTGACATGAAATTGACATATACGTTCCCTCAAAGTGATATCAGCTTTGTCTCTCAGAATCCTACAGATCCTGAGATATTTGCCTTTTCAGAAATTGACTTTCGAATAATCTCGAAAAATTAAAATGTCTCTATCCTCCAAACCCTTGGACATACATTGACGTGAATCTGACATGAAGTTGATATATACATTCCGTCAAAGTGACATAAGTGTTGTCTCTAAGATTCCTACAGATCGGGAGATATTTGCCTTTTGATAAATTGACTTTCGAATAATCTCGAAAAATTAAAATGTCTCTATCCTCCAAACCCTTGGATATACATTGACGTGACTCTGACATGAAGTTGACTTATACGTTCGCTCAAAGTGACATAAGTTTTGTATCTCAGATTCCTACAGATCGGGAGATATTTGCCTTTTCAAAAATTGACTTAAGAATAATCTCGAAAAATTCTAATGTCTCTATCCTAAAAACCCTTCGACATACATTGACGTGACTCTGACATGAAGTTGACATATACGTTCCCTCAAAGTGACATAAGGTTTGTCTCTCAGATTCCTTCAGATCGGGAGATATTTGCCTTTTCAGAAATTGACTTTCGAATAATCTCGAAAAATTAAAATATCTCTATCCTCCAAAATCTTGGACATACATTGACGTGACTGTGACATCAAGTTGACATATACGTTCCCTCAAAGTGACATAAGTGTTGTCTCTCAGATTCCTACGGATCTGGAGATATTTGCCTTTTCAGAAATTGACTTTCGAATAATCTCGAAAAATTAAAATATCTCTATCCTCCAAACACTTGAACATACATTGACGTGAATCTGACATGAAGTTGACATATACGTTCCCTCAAAGTGACATAAGAGTTGTCTCTCAGATTCCTACAGATCGGGAGATATTTGCCTTTTCAAAAATTGACTTTCGAATAATCTCGAAAAATTAAAATATCTCTATCCTCCAAAATCTTGGACATACATTGACGTGACTGTGACATCAAGTTGACATATACGTTCCCTCAAAGTGACATAAGTGTTGTCTCTCAGATTCCTACGGATCTGGAGATATTTGCCTTTTCAGAAATTGACTTTCCAATAATCTCGAAAAATTCAAATATGTCTATTTTTCAAACCCTTGGACATACATTGACGTGACTCTGCCATGAATTTGACACATACATTCCCTCAAAGTGACATAAGTGTTGTCTCTCAGATTTTTACGGATCGGGAGATATTTGCCCTTTCAAAAATTGAGTTTCAAATAATTTCGAAAAATTAAAATGTCTCTATCCTCCAAACCCTTGGACATACATTGACGTGACTCTGACATGAAGTTGACATTTACGTTCCCTCAAAGTGACATAAGTTTCGTCTCTCAGGTTCCTACAGTTCGGGAGATATTTGCCTTTTCAGAAATTGACTTTTATATAATCTCGAAAAATTTAAATGTCTCTTTCCTCCAAACCCTTGGACATATATTGACGTGACTCTGACATGAAGTCGACATATACGTTCCCTCAAAGTGACATAAGTGTTGTCTCTCAGATTCCTACAGATCGGGAGATATTTGCCTTTTCAAAAATTGACTTTCGTATAATCTCGCAAAATTAAAATGCCTCTGTCTTCCAAACCCTTATACATACATTGACGTGACTCTGACATGAAGTTGACATATACGTTCCCTCAAAGTGACATAAGTTTTGTCTATCAGATTCCTACAGATCGGGAGATATTTACCTTTTGAAGAATTGTTTTTCGAATAATCTCGAAAAATTAAAATGTCTCTATCTTCCAAACCTTTGGACATACATTGACGAGACTCTGACATGAAGTTGACATATATAGTTACCTCAAAATGACATAATTTTTGTCTCTCAGATTCCTACAGATCGGGAGATATTTGCCTTTCAAAAATTGACTTTCGAATAATCTCGAAAAATTAAAATATGTCTATTTTTCAAACCCTTGGACATACATTGACGTGAATCTGACATGAAGTTGACATATACGTTCCCTCAAAGTGACTTAAGTTTTGTCTATCAGATTCCTAACAGATCGGGAGATATTTGCCTTTTCAAAAATTGACTTTCGAATAATCTCGAAAAATTTAAATGTCTCTATCCTCCAAACCCTTTGACATTCATTTACGTGACTCTGACATGAAGTTGACATATAAGTTCCCTCAAAGTGACATAAGTTTTGTCTCTCAAATTCCTACAGATCGGGAGATTTTTGCCTCTTCAAAAATTGACTTTCGAATAATCTCGAAAAATTTAAATGTCTCTATCCTCCAAACCCTAGGACATACATTTACGTGACTCTGACATGAAGTTGACATATACGTTCCCTCAAAGTGATATAAGTTTTGTCTCTCAGATTCCTACAGATCGGGAGATATTTGCCTTTTCAGAAATTTACTTTCGAATATTCTCGAAAAATTTAAATGTCTCTATCCTCCAAACCCTTGGACATACATTGACGTGAATCTGACATGAAGATGACATATACGTTCCCTCAAAGTGACATAAGTGTTGTCTCTAAGATTCCTACAGATCGGGAGATATTTGCCTTTTGATAAATTGACTTTCGAATAATCTCGAAAAATTAAAATGTCTCTATCCTCCAAACCCTTGGACATACAATGACGTGACTCTCACATGAAGTTGACATATACGTTCCCTCAAAATGACATAAGTTTTGTCTCTCAGATTCCTACAGATCGTGAGATATTTGCCTTTTCATAAATTGACTTTCGAATAATCTCGAAAAATTGAAATGTCTATCCTCCAAACCCTTGGACATACATTTACGTGACTCTGACATGAAGTTGACATATACGTTCCCTCAAAGTGATATCAGCTTTGTCTCTCAGATTCCTACAGATCGGGAGATATTTGCCTTTTCAGAAATTGACTTTCGAATAATCTCGAAAAATTAAAATGTCTCTATCCTCCAAACCCTTTGACATACATTGATGTGAATCTGACATGAAGTTGACATATACATTCCCTCAAAGTGACATAAGTGTTGTCTCTAAGAATCCTACAGATCGGGAGATATTTGCCTTTTGATAAATTGACTTTCGAATAATCTCGAAAAATTAAAATGTCTCTATCCTCCAAACCCTTGGACATACATTGACGTGACTCTGACATGAAGTTGACATATACGTTCCCTCAAAATGACATAAGTTTTGTCTCTCAGATTCCTACAGATCGTGAGATATTTGCCTTTTCAAAAATTGACATTCGAATAATCTCGAAAAATTGAAATGTCTCTATCCTCCAAACCCTTGGACATACATTTACGTGACTCTGACATGATGTTGACATATACGTTCCCTCAAAGTGATATCAGCTTTGTCTCTCAGAATCCTACAGATCCTGAGATATTTGCCTTTTCAGAAATTGACTTTCGAATAATCTCGAAAAATTAAAATGTCTCTATCCTCCAAACCCTTGGACATACATTGACGTGAATCTGACATGAAGTTGACATATACATTCCGTCAAAGTGACATAAGTGTTGTCTCTAAGATTCCTACAGATCGGGAGATATTTGCCTTTTGATAAATTGACTTTCGAATAATCTCGAAAAATTAAATATCTCTATCCTCCAAACCCTTGGACATACATTGACGTGACTCTGACATGAAGTTGACTTATACGTTCGCTCAAAGTGACATAAGTTTTGTATCTCAGATTCCTACAGATCGGGAGATATTTGCCTTTTCAAAAATTGACTTAAGAATAATCTCGAAAAATTATAATGTCTCTATCCTAAAAACCCTTCGACATACATTGACGTGACTCTGACATGAAGTTGACATATACGTTCCCTCAAAGTGACATAAGGTTTGTCTCTCAGATTCCTTCAGATCGGGAGATATTTGCCTTTTCAGAAATTGACTTTCGAATAATCTCGAAATATTAAAATATCTCTATCCTCCAAAATCTTGGACATACATTGACGTGACTGTGACATCAAGTTGACATATAAGTTCCCTCAAAGTGACATAAGTGTTGTCTCTCAGATTCCTACGGATCTGGAGATATTTGCCTTTTCAGAAATTGACTTTCGAATAATCTCGAAAAATTAAAATATCTCTATCCTCCAAACACTTGAACATACATTGACGTGAATCTGACATGAAGTTGACATATACGTTCCCCCAAAGTGACATAAGAGTTGTCTCTCAGATTCCTACAGATCGGGAGATATTTGCCTTTTCAAAAATTGACTTTCGAATAATCTCGAAAAATTAAAATATCTCTATCCTCCAAAATCTTGGACATACATTGACGTGACTGTGACATAAAGTTGACATATACGTTCCCTCAAAGTGACATAAGTGTTGTCTCTCAGATTCCTACGGATCTGGAGATATTTGCCTTTTCAGAAATTGACTTTCCAATAATCTCGAAAAATTGAAATATGTCTATTTTTCAAACCCTTGGACATACATTGACGTGACTCTGACATGAATTTGACACATACATTCCCTCAAAGTGACATAAGTGTTGTCTCTCAGATTCTTACGGATCGGGAGATATTTGCCTTTTCAAAAATTGAGTTTCGAATAATCTCTAAAAATTAAAATGTCTCTATCCTCCAAACCCTTGGACATACATTGACGTGACTCTGACATGAAGTTGACATTTACGTTCCCTCAAAGTGACATAAGTTTCGTCACTCAGGTTCCTACAGTTCGGGAGATATTTGCCTTTTCAGAAATTGACTTTTATATAATCTCGAAAAATTTAAATGTCTCTTTCCTCCAAACCCTTGGACATATATTGACGTGACTCTGACATGAAGTCGACATATACGTTCCCTCAAAGTGACATAAGTGTTGTCTCTCAGATTCCTACAGATCGGGAGATATTTGCCTTTTCAAAAATTGACTTTCGTATAATCTCGCAAAATTAAAATGCCTCTGTCTTCCAAACCCTTATACATACATTGACGTGACTCTGACATGAAGTTGACATATACGTTCCCTCAAAGTGACATAAGTTTTGTCTCTCAGATTCCTACAGATCGGGAGATATTTACCTTTTGAAGAATTGTTTTTCGAATAATCTCGAAAAATTAAAATGTCTCTATCTTCCAAACCTTTGGACATACATTGACGAGACTCTGACATGAAGTTGACATATATAGTTACCTCAAAATGACATAATTTTTGTCTCTCAGATTCCTACAGATCGGGAGATATTTGCCTTTCAAAAATTGACTTTCGAATAATCTCGAAAAATTAAAATATGTCTATTTTTCAAACCCTTGGACATACATTGACGTGAATCTGACATGAAGTTGACATATACGTTCCCTCAAAGTGACTTAAGTTTTGTCTATCAGATTCCTAACAGATCGGGAGATATTTGCCTTTTCAAAAATTGACTTTCGAATAATCTCGAAAAATTTAAATGTCTCTATCCTCCAAACCCTTTGACATTCATTTACGTGACTCTGACATGAAGTTGACATATAAGTTCCCTCAAAGTGACATAAGTTTTGTCTCTCAAATTCCTACAGATCGGGAGATTTTTGCCTCTTCAAAAATTGACTTTCGAATAATCTCGAAAAATTTAAATGTCTCTATCCTCCAAACCCTAGGACATACATTTACGTGACTCTGACATGAAGTTGACATATACGTTCCCTCAAAGTGATATAAGTTTTGTCTCTCAGATTCCTACAGATCGGGAGATATTTGCCTTTTCAGAAATTTACTTTCGAATATTCTCGAAAAATTTAAATGTCTCTATCCTCCAAACCCTTGGACATACATTGACGTGAATCTGACATGAAGATGACATATACGTTCCCTCAAAGTGACATAAGTGTTGTCTCTAAGATTCCTACAGATCGGGAGATATTTGCCTTTTGATAAATTGACTTTCGAATAATCTCGAAAAATTAAAATGTCTCTATCCTCCAAACCCTTGGACATACAATGACGTGACTCTGACATGAAGTTGACATATACGTTCCCTCAAAATGACATAAGTTTTGTCTCTCAGATTCCTACAGATCGTGAGATATTTGCCTTTTCATAAATTGACTTTCGAATAATCTCGAAAAATTGAAATGTCTATCCTCCAAACCCTTGGACATACATTTACGTGACTCTGACATGAAGTTGACATATACGTTCCCTCAAAGTGATATCAGCTTTGTCTCTCAGATTCCTACAGATCGGGAGATATTTGCCTTTTCAGAAATTGACTTTCGAATAATCTCGAAAAATTAAAATGTCTCTATCCTCCAAACCCTTTGACATACATTGATGTGAATCTGACATGAAGTTGACATATACATTCCCTCAAAGTGACATAAGTGTTGTCTCTAAGAATCCTACAGATCGGGAGATATTTGCCTTTTGATAAATTGACTTTCGAATAATCTCGAAAAATTAAAATGTCTCTATCCTCCAAACCCTTGGACATACATTGACGTGACTCTGACATGAAGTTGACATATACGTTCCCTCAAAATGACATAAGTTTTGTCTCTCAGATTCCTACAGATCGTGAGATATTTGCCTTTTCAAAAATTGACATTCGAATAATCTCGAAAAATTGAAATGTCTCTATCCTCCAAACCCTTGGACATACATTTACGTGACTCTGACATGATGTTGACATATACGTTCCCTCAAAGTGATATCAGCTTTGTCTCTCAGAATCCTACAGATCCTGAGATATTTGCCTTTTCAGAAATTGACTTTCGAATAATCTCGAAAAATTAAAATGTCTCTATCCTCCAAACCCTTGGACATACATTGACGTGAATCTGACATGAAGTTGACATATACATTCCGTCAAAGTGACATAAGTGTTGTCTCTAAGATTCCTACAGATCGGGAGATATTTGCCTTTTGATAAATTGACTTTCGAATAATCTCGAAAAATTAAAATTTCTCTATCCTCCAAACCCTTGGACATACATTGACGTGACTCTGACATGAAGTTGACTTATACGTTCGCTCAAAGTGACATAAGTTTTGTATCTCAGATTCCTACAGATCGGGAGATATTTGCCTTTTCAAAAATTGACTTAAGAATAATCTCGAAAAATTATAATGTCTCTATCCTAAAAACCCTTCGACATACATTGACGTGACTCTGACATGAAGTTGACATATACGTTCCCTCAAAGTGACATAAGGTTTGTCTCTCAGATTCCTTCAGATCGGGAGATATTTGCCTTTTCAGAAATTGACTTTCGAATAATCTCGAAAAATTAAAATATCTCTATCCTCCAAACACTTGAACATACATTGACGTGAATCTGACATGAAGTTGACATATACGTTCCCCCAAAGTGACATAAGAGTTGTCTCTCAGATTCCTACAGATCGGGAGATATTTGCCTTTTCAAAAATTGACTTTCGAATAATCTCGAAAAATTAAAATATCTCTATCCTCCAAAATCTTGGACATACATTGACGTGACTGTGACATAAAGTTGACATATACGTTCCCTCAAAGTGACATAAGTGTTGTCTCTCAGATTCCTACGGATCTGGAGATATTTGCATTTTCAGAAATTGACTTTCCAATAATCTCGAAAAATTGAAATATGTCTATTTTTCAAACCCTTGGACATACATTGACGTGACTCTGACATGAATTTGACACATACATTCCCTCAAAGTGACATAAGTGTTGTCTCTCAGATTCTTACGGATCGGGAGATATTTGCCTTTTCAAAAATTGAGTTTCGAATAATCTCTAAAAATTAAAATGTCTCTATCCTCCAAACCCTTGGACATACATTGACGTGACTCTGACATGAAGTTGACATATACGTTCCCTCAAAGTGACATAAGTTTCGTCACTCAGGTTCCTACAGTTCGGGAGATATTTGCCTTTTCAGAAATTGACTTTTATATAATCTCGAAAAATTTAAATGTCTCTTTCCTCCAAACCCTTGGACATATATTGACGTGACTCTGACATGAAGTCGACATATACGTTCCCTCAAAGTGACATAAGTGTTGTCTCTCAGATTCCTACAGATCGGGAGATATTTGCCTTTTCAAAAATTGACTTTCGTATAATCTCGCAAAATTAAAATGCCTCTGTCTTCCAAACCCTTATACACACATTGACGTGACTCTGACATGAAGTTGACATATACGTTCCCTCAAAGTGACATAAGTTTTGTCTCTCAGATTCCTACAGATCGGGAGATATTTACCTTTTGAAGAATTGTTTTTCGAATAATCTCGAAAAATTAAAATGTCTCTATCTTCCAAACCTTTGGACATACATTGACGAGACTATGACATGAAGTTGACATATACGTTACCTCAAAATGACATAATTTTTGTCTCTCAGATTCCTACAGATCGGGAGATATTTGCCTTTTCAAAAATTGACTTTCGAATAATCTCGAAAAATTAAAATATGTCTATTTTTCAAACTTTGGACATACATTGACGTGAATCTGACATGAAGTTGACATATACGTTCCCTCAAAGTGACTTAAGTTTTGTCTATCAGATTCCTAACAGATCGGGAGATATTTGCCTTTTCAAAAATTGACTTTCGAATAATCTCGAAAAATTTAAATGTCTCTATCCTCCAAACCCTAGGACATACATTTACGTGACTCTGACATGAAGTTGACATATACGTTCCCTCAAAGTGATATCAGTTTTGTCTCTCAGATTCCTACAGATCGGGAGATATTTGCCTTTTCAGAAATTTACTTTCGAATATTTTCGAAAAATTTAAATGTCTCTATCCTCCAAACCCTTGGACATACATTGACGTGAATCTGACATGAAGATGACATATACGTTCCCTCAAAGTGACATAAGTGTTGTCTCTAAGATTCCTACAGATCGGGAGATATTTGCCTTTTGATAAATTGACTTTCGAATAATCTCGAAAAATTTAAATGTCTCTATCCTCCAAACCCTAGGACATACATTTACGTGACTCTGACATGAAGTTGACATATACGTTCCCTCAAAGTGATATCAGCTTTGTCTCTCAGATTCCTACAGATCGGGAGATATTTGCCTTTTCAGAAATTGACTTTCGAATAATCTCGAAAAATTAAAATGTCTCTATCCACCAAACCCTTGGACATATATTGATGTGAATCTGACATGAAGTTGACATATACATTCCCTCAAAGTGACATAAGTGTTGTCTCTAAGAATCCTACAGATCGGGAGATATTTGCCTTTTGATAAATTGACTTTCGAATAATCTCGAAAAATTAAAATGTCTCTATAATCCAAACCCTTGGACATACATTGACGTGACTCTGACATGAAGTTGACTTATACGTTCCCTCAAAGTGACATAAGTTTTGTCTCTCAGATTCCTACAGATCGGGAGATATTTGCCTCTTCTAAAATTGACTTAAGAATAATCTCGAAAAATTTAAATGCCTCTATCCTAAAAACCCTTGGACATACATTGACGTGACTCTGACATGAAGTTGACATATACATTCCCTCAAAGTGACTTAAGGTTTGTCTCTCAGATTCCTTCAGATCGGGAGATATTTGCCTTTTCAAAAATTGACTTTCGAATAATCTCGAAAAAATAAAATGCCTCTATCCTCCAAACCCTTGGACATACTTTGACGTGAATCTAACATGAAGTTGACATATACGTTCCCTCAAAGTGACAAAAGTTTTGTCTCTCAGATACTTACAGATCGGGAGAAATTTGCCTTTTCAAAAATTGACTTTCGAATAATCTCGAAGAATTAAAATATCTCTATCCTCCAAACCCTTTTACATACATTGACGTGACTCTGACATGAAGTTGACATATACGTTCCCTCAAAGTGACATCAGGTTTGTCTCTCAGATTCCTACACATCGAAAAATATTTGCCTTTTCAGAAATTGACTTCGAATAATCTCGAAAAATTATAATGTCTCTATCCTCGAAACCCTTGGACATACATTGACGTGACTCTGACATGAAGTTGACATATAGGTTACCTCAAAATGACATAAGGTTTGTCTCTCAGATTCCTACAGATCGGGAGATATTTGCCTTTTCAAAAATTGACTTTCGAATAATCTCGAAAAATTAAAATGTCTCTATCCTCCAAACCCTTGGACATACATTGACGTGACTCTGATATTTAGTTGACATATACGTTCCCTCAAAGTGACATAAGTGTTGTCTCTCAGATTCCTACAGATCGGGAGATCTTTGCCTTTTCAAAAATTGACTTTCGAGTAATCTCGAAAAATATAAATGCCTCTGTCCTTCAAACCCTTGGACATACATTGACGTGACTCTGACATGAAGTTGACATATACGTTCCCTCAAAGTGACATAAGTTTTGTCTCTCAGATTCTTACAGATCGGGAGATATTTGCCTTTTCAAAAATTGACTTTCGAATAATCTCGAAAAATTAAAATGTCTCTATCCTCCAAACCCTTGGACATACATTGACTTGACTCTGACATGAAATTAACATATACGTTACCTCATAGCGACATAAGTTTTGTCTCTCAGATTCCTACAGATCGGGAGATATTTGCCTTTTCATAAATTGACTTTCGAATAATCTCGAAAAATTAAAATGTCTCTATCATCCAAACCCTTGGACATACATTGACGTGACCCTGACATGAAGTTGATATATACGTTACCTCAAAGTGACATAATTTTTGTCTCTCAGATTCCTACAGATCGGGAGATATTTGCCTTTTCAGAAATTGACTTTGGAATAATCTCGAAAAATTTAAATGTCTCTATCCTCCAAACCGTTGGACATACATTGACGTGAATCTGACATGAAGTTGACATATACGTTCCCTCAAAGTGACAAAAGTTTTGTCTCTCAGATACTTACAGATCGGGAGAAATTTGCCTTTTCAAAAATTGACTTTCGAATAATCTCGAAAAATTAAAATATCTCTATCCTCCAAACCCTTTTACATACATTGACGTGACTCTGACATGAAGTTGACATATACGTTCCCTCAAAGTGACATCAGGTTTGTCTCTCAGATTCCTACACATCAAAAAATATTTGCCTTTTCAGAAATTGACTTCGAATAATCTCGAAAAATTATAATGTCTCTATCCTCGAAACCCTTGGACATACATTGACGTGACTCTGACATGAAGTTGACATATAGGTTACCTCAAAATGACATAAGGTTTGTCTCTCAGATTCCTACAGATCGGGAGATATTTGCCTTTTCAAAAATTGACTTTCGAATAATCTCGAAAAATTAAAGTGTCTCTATCCTCCAAACCCTTGGACATACATTGACGTGACTCTGATATGAAGTTGACATATACGTTCCCTCAAAGTGACATAAGTGTTGTCTCTCAGATTCCTACAGATCGGGAGATATTTGCCTTTTCAAAAATTGACTTTCGAGTAATCTCGAAAAATATAAATGCCTCTGTCCTTCAAACCCTTGGACATACATTGACGTGACTCTGACATGAAGTTGACATATAGGTTACCTCAAAATGACATAAGGTTTGTCTCTCAGATTCCTACAGATCGGGAGATATTTGCCTTTTCAAAAATTGACTTTCGAATAATCTCGAAAAATTGAAATGTCTCTATCCTCCAAACCCTTGGACATACATTGACGTGACTCTGACATGAAGTTGACATATACGTTATCTCAAAGTGACATAATTTTTGTCTCTCAGATTCCTAAAGATCGGGAGATATTTGCCTTTTCAGAAATTGACTTTCGAATAATCTCGAAAAATTAAAATATCTCTATCCTCCAAACCCTTGGAGATACATTGACGTGACTCTGACATGAAGTTGACATATACGTTCCCTCAAAGTGACATAAGTTTTGTCTCTCAGATTCTTACAGATCGGGACATATTTGCCTTTTCAAAAATTGACTTTCGAATAATCTCGAAAAATTAAAATGTCTCTATCCTCCAAACCCTTGGACATACATTGACTTGACTCTGACATGAAATTAACATATACGTTACCTCATAGCGACATAAGTTTTGTCTCTCAGATTCCTACAGATCGGGAGATATTTGCCTTTTGAAAAATTGACTTTCGAATAATCTCGAAAAATTAAAATGTCTCTATCATCCAAACCCTTGGACATACATTGACGTGACCCTGACATGAAGTTGATATATACGTTACCTCAAAGTGACATAATTTTTGTCTCTCAGATTCCTACAGATCGGGAGATATTTGCCTTTTCAGAAATTGACTTTGGAATAATCTCGAAAAATTTAAATGTCTCTATCCTCCAAACCGTTGGACATACATTGACGTGAATCTGACATGAAGTTGACATATACGTTCCCTCAAAGTGACTTAAGTCTTGTCTCTTAGATTCCTACAGATCGGGAGATATTTGCCTTTTCAAAAATTGATTTTCGAATAATCTCGAAAAATTAAAATCTCTCTATTCTCCAAACCCTTTGACATACATTGACGTGACTCCGACATGAAGTTGACATATACGTTCCCTCAAAGTGACATAAGTTTCGTCTCTCAGGTTCCTACAGATCGGGAGATATTTGCCTTTTCAGAAATTGACTTTCGAATAATCTCGAATAATTATAATGTCTCTATCCTCCAAACCCTTGGACATACATTGACTTGACTCTGACATGAAGTTGACATAAACGTTCCGTCAAAGTGACATAAGTTATGTCTCTCAGATTCCTACAGATCGGGAGATATTTGCCTTTTCAAAAATTGACTTTCGAATAATCTCGAAAAATTAAAATATCTCTATCCTCCAACCCCTTGGACATACATTGACGTGCTTCTGACATGAAGTTGACATATACGTGACCTCAAAGTGACGTAAGTTTTGTCTCTCAGAATCCAACAGATCGGGAGTTATTAGCCTTTTCAAAAATTGACTTTCGAATAATCTCGAAAAATTAAAATGTCTCTATCCTCCAAACTCTTGGACATACATTGACGTGACTCTGACATGAAGTTGACATATACGTTCCCTCAAAGTGACATACGTTTTGTCTCTCAGATTCCTACAGATCGGGAGATATTTGCCTTTTAAAAAATTGTCTTTCGAATAATCTCGAAAAATTAAAATATCGCTATCCTCCAAACCCTTGGACATACATTGACGTGACTCTGACATGAAGTTGACATATACGTTCCCTCAAAGTGATATAAGTGTTGTCTCTCAGATTCCTACAGATCGGGATATATTTGCCTTTTCATAAATTGACTTTCGAATAATCTCGAAAAATTTAAATGTCTCTATCCTCCAAACCCTGGACATACATTGACGTGACTCTGACATGAAGGTGACATATACGTTCCCTCAAAGTGACATAAGTGTTGTCTCTCATATTCCAACAGATCGGGATATATTTGCCTTTTGAGAAATTGACTTTGGATTAATATCGAAAAATTAAAATGTTTATCCTCTAAACCCTTGGACATACATTGACGTGACTCTGACATGAAGTTGACATATACGTTCCCTCAAAGTGACATAAGTTTTGTCTCTCAGATTCCTACAGATCGGGAGATATTTGCCTTTTCAGAAATTGACTTTCGAATAATCTCGAAAAATTAAAATGCCTCTATCCTCCAAACCCTTGGACATACTTTGACGTGAATCTAACATGAAGTTGACATGTACGTTCCCTCAAAGTGACATAAGTTTTGTCTCACAGATACTTACAGATCGGGAGATATTTTCCTTTTCAAAAATTGACTTTCGAATAATCTCGCAAAATTAAAATGCCTCTGTCCTCCAAACACTTGGACATACATTGACGTGAATCTGACATGAAGTTGACATATACGTTCCCTCAAAGTGACATATTGTGTGTCTCTCAGTTTAATACAGATCGGGAGATATTTGCCTTTTCAAAAATTGACTATCAAATAATCTCGAAAAATTAAAATATCTCTATCCTCCAACCCCTTGGACATACATTGACGTGACTCTGACATGAAGTTGACATGTACGTTCCCTCAAAGTGACATAAGTGTTGTCTCTCAGATTCCTACAGATCGGGAGATATTTGCCTTTTCAGAAATTGACTTTCGAATAATCTCGAAAAATTAAAATGTCTCTATCCTCGAAACCCTTGGACATACATTGACGTGACTCTGACATGAAGTTGACATATAGGTTACCTCAAAGTGACATAAGTGTTGTCTCTCAGATTCCTACAGATCGGGAGATATTTGCCTTTTCAAAAATTGACTTCGAATAATCTCGAATAATAAAAATGCCTCTGTCCTTCAAACCCTTGGACATACATTGACGTGACTCTGACATGAAGTTGACATATACGTTCCCTCAAAGTGACATAAGTTTTGTCTCTCAGATTCTTACAGATCGGGAGATATTTGCCTTTTCAAAAATTGACTTTCGAATAATCTCGAAAAATTAAAATGTCTCTATCATCCAAACCCTTGGACATACATTGACGTGACTCTGACATGAAGTTAACATATACGTTACCTCATAGCGACATAAGTTTTGTCTCTCAGATTCATACAGATCGGGAGATATTTGCCTTTTCAAAAATTGACTTTCGAATAATCTCGAAAAATTTAAATGTCTCTATCCTCCAAACCGTTGGACATACATTGACGTGAATCTGACATGAAGTTGACATATACGTTCCCTCAAAGTGACAAAAGTTTTGTCTCTCAGATACTTACAGATAGGGACATATTTGCCTTTTAAAAAATTGACTTTCGAATAATCTCGAAAAATTAAAATATCTCTATCCTGCAAACCCTTGGACATATATTGACGTGACTCTGACATGAAGTTGACATATACGTTCCCTCAAAGTGACATAAGTGTTGTCTCTCAGATTCCTACAGATCGGGATATATTTGCCTTTTCAAAAATTGACTTTGGAATAATATGGAAAAATTAAAATGTGTTTATCCTCTAAACCCTTGGACATACATTGACGTGACTATGACATGAAGTTGACATATACGTTCCATCAAAGTGACTTAAGTTTCGTCTCTCAGGTTCCTACAGATCGGTAGATATTTGCCTTTTCAAAAATTGACTTTCGAATAATCTCGAAAAATTGAAATGTCTCTATCCTCCAAACCCTTGGACATACATTGACGTGACTCTGACATGAAGTTGACATACACGTTCCCTCAAAGTGACATAAGTTTTGTCTCTCAGATTCCTACAGATCGGGAGATATTTGCCTTTTCAAAAATTGACTTTCGAATAATCTCGAAAAATTAAAATATCTCTATCCTCCAACCCCTTGGACATACATTGACTTGCCTCTGACATGAAGTTGACATATACGTTACCTCAAAGTGACATAAGTTTTGTCTCTCAGATTCCAACAGATCGGGAGTTATTTGCCTTTTCAAAAATTGACGTTCGAATAATCTCGAAAAATTAAAATGTCTCTATCCTCCAAACTCTTAGACATACATTGACGTGACTCTGACATGAAGTTGACATATACGTTACCTCAAAGTGACATAAGTTTTGTCTCTCAGATTCCTACAGATCGGGAGATATTTGCCTTTCAAAAAATTGACTTTCGAATAATCTCGAAAAATTAAAATAACTCTATCCTCCAAACCCTTGGACATACATTGACGTGACTCTGACATGAAGTTGACATACACGTTCCCTCAAAGAAACATAAGTTTTGTCTCTCAGATTCATACAGATCGGGAGATATTTGCCTTTTCAAAAATTGACTTTCGAATAATCTCGAAAAATTAAAATATCTCTATCCTCCAATCCCTTTTACATATATTGACGTGCCTCTGACATGAAGTTGACATATACGTTTCCTCAAAGTGACATAAGTTTTGTCTCTCAGATTCCTACAGATCGGGAGATATTTGCCTTTACAAAAATTGACTTTCGAATAATCTCGAAAAATAAAATTCCTCTGTCCTTCAAACCCTTGGACATACATTGACGTGACTCTGACATGAAGTTAACATATACATTCCCTCAAAGTGACATAAGTTTTGTCTCTCAGATTCTTACAGATCGGAAGATATTTGCCTTTTCAAAAATTGACTTTCGAATAATCTCGAAAAATTAAAATGTCTCTATCCTCCAAACCCTTGGACATACATTGACTTGACTCTGACATGAAATTAACATCTACGTTACCTCATAGCGACATAAGTTTTGTCTCTCAGATTCCTACAGATCGGGAGATATTTGCCTTTTCAAAAATTGACTTTCGAATAATCCCGAAAAATTAAAATGTCTCTATCATCCAAACCCTTCGACATACATTGACGTGACCCTGACATGAAGTTGATATATACGTT
Organism: Zootermopsis nevadensis; assembly: GCF_977971745.1. Classification (NCBI taxonomy): domain Eukaryota; kingdom Metazoa; phylum Arthropoda; class Insecta; order Blattodea; family Termopsidae; genus Zootermopsis; species Zootermopsis nevadensis. The sequence goes on along the minus strand of NW_028259199.1, from coordinate 321,546 downwards.
ACCTCAAAGTGACATAATTTTTGTCTCTCAGATTCCTACAGATCGGGAGATATTTGCCTTTTCAGAAATTGACTTTGGAATAATCTCGAAAAATTTAAATGTCTCTATCCTCCAAACCCTTGGACATACATTGACGTGAATCTGACATGAAGTTGACATATACGTTCCCTCAAAGTGACTTAAGTCTTGTCTCTCAGATTCCTACATTTCTTGAGATATTTGCCTTTTCAAAAATTGACTTTCGAATAATCTCGAAAAATTTAAATGTGTCTATCCTCCAAACCCTTGGACATACATTGACGTGACTCTGACATGAAGTTGACATATACGTTCCCTCAAAGTGACATCAGGTTTGTCTCTCAGATTCCTACAGATCGGGAGATATTTGCCTTTTCAGAAATTGACTTTCGAATAATCTCGAAAAATTAAAATATCTCTATCCTCCAACCCCTTGGACATACATTGACATGCCTCTGACATGAAGTTGACATATACGTTACCTCAAAGTGACATAAGTTTTGTCTCTCAGATTCCAACAGATCGGGAGTTATTTGCCTTTTCAAAAATTGACGTTCGAATAATCTCGAAAAATTAAAATGTCTCTATCCTCCAAACTCTTAGACATACATTGACATGCCTCTGACATGAAGTTGACATATACGTTACCTCAAAGTGACATAAGTTTTGTCTCTCAGATTCAAACAGATCGGGAGTTATTTGCCTTTTCAAAAATTGACGTTCGAATAATCTCGAAAAATTAAAATGTCTCTATCCTCCAAACTCTTAGACATACATTGACGTGACTCTGACATGAAGTTGACATATACGTTCCCTCAAAGTGACATAAGTTTTGTCTCTCAGATTCCTACAGATCGGGAGATATTTGCCTTTTCAAAAATTGACTTTCGAATAATCTCGAAAAATTAAAATAACTCTATCCTCCAAACCCTTGGACATACATTGACGTGACTCTGACATGAAGTTGACATATACGTTCCCTCAGAGTGACATAAGTTTTGTCTCTCAGATTCCTACAGATCGGGAGATATTAGCCTTTTCAGAAATTGACTTTCGAATAATCTCGAAAAATTAAAATGTCTTTATCCTCCAAACCCTTGGACATACATTGACGTGACTCTGACATGAAGTTGACATACACGTTCCCTCAAAGTGACATAAGTTTTGTCTCTCAGATTCCTACAGATCGGGAGATATTTGCCTTTTCAAAAATTGACTTTCGAATAATCTCGAAAAATTAAAATATCTCTATCCTCCAATCCCTTTTACATACATTGACGTGCCTCTGACATGAAGTTGACATATACGTTTCCTCAAAGTGACATAAGTTTTGTCTCTTAGATTCAAACAGATAGGGAGTTATTTGCCTTTTAAAAAACTGACTTTCGAATAATCTCGAAAAATTAAAATATCTCTATCCTCCAAACCCTTGGACATACATTGACGTGACTCTGACATGAAGTTGACATATACGTTCCCTCAAAGTGACATAAGTGTTGTCTCTCAGATTCCTACAGATCGGGATATATTTGCCTTTTCAAAAATTGACTTTGGAATAATATCGAAAAATTAAAATGTGTTTATCCTCTAAACCCTTGGACATACATTGACGTGACTCTGACATGAAGTTGACATATACGTTCCATCAAAGTGACTTAAGTCTTGTCTCTTAGATTCCTACAGATCGGGAGATATTTGCCTATTCAAAAATTGATTTTCGAATAAATTCGAAAAATTAAAATGTCTCTATCCTCCAAACCCTTTGACATACATTGACGTGACTCTGACATGAAGTTGACATATACGTTCCCTCAAAGTGACATAAGTTTCGTCTCTCAGGTTCCTACAGATCGGGAGATATTTGCCTTTTCAAAAATTGACAATCGAATAATCTCGAAAAATTGAAATGTCTCTATCCTCCAAACCCTTGGACATACATTGACGTGACTCTGACATGAAGTTGACATACACGTTCCCTCAAAGTGACATAAGTTTTGTCTCTCAGAATCCTACAGATCGGGAGATATTTGCCTTTTCAAAAATTGACTTTCGAATAATCTCGAAAAATTAAAATATCTCTATCCTCCAACCCCTTGGACATACATTGACGTGCCTCTGACATGAAGTTGACATATACGTTACCTCAAAGTGACATAAGTTTTGTCTCTCAGATTCCAACAGATCGGGAGTTATTTGCCTTTTCAAAAATTGACGTTCGAATAATCTCGAAAAATTAAAATGTCTCTATCCTCCAAACTCTTAGACATACAAGGACGTGACTCTTTCATGAAGTTGACATATACGTTCCCTCAAAGTTACATAAGTTTTGTCTCTCAGATTCCTACAGATCGGGAGATATTTGCCTTTTAAAAAATTGACTTTCGAATAATCTCGAAAAATTAAAATATCTCTATCCTCCAAACCCTTGGACATACATTGACGTGACTCTGACATGAAGTTGACATATACGTTCCCTCAAAGTGACATAAGTGTTGTCTCTCAGATTCCTACAGATCGGGAGATATTTGCCTTTTCAGAAATTGACTTTCGAATAATATCGAAAAATTAAAATGTGTTTATCCTCTAAACCCTTGGACATACATTGACGTGACTCTGACATGAAGTTGACATATACATTCCCTCAAAGTGACATAAGTTTTGTCTCTCAGATTCCTACAGATCGGGAGATATTTGAATTTTCAAAAATTGACTTTCGAAAAATTAAAATATCTCTATCCTCCAAACTTTTGGACATACATTGACGTGACTCTGACATGAAGTTGAAATATACGTTACCTCAAAGTGACATAAGTTTTGTCTCTCAGATTCCTACATTTCTTGAGATATTTGCCTTTTCAAAAATTGACTTTCGAATAATCTCGAAAAATTAAAATGTGTTTATCCTCCAAACCCTTCGACATACATTGACGTGACTCTGACATGAAGTTCACATATACGTTACCTCAAAGTGACATAAGTTTTGTCTCTCAGATTCCTACATTTCTTGAGATATTTGCCTTTTCAAAAATTGACTTTCGAATAATCTCGAAAAATTGAAATGTGTCTATCCTCCAAACCCTTGGACATACATTGACGTGACTCTGACATGAAGTTGACATATACATTCCCTCAAAGTGACATCAGGTTTGTCTCTCAGATTCCTACAGATCGGGAGATATTTGCCTTTTCAGAAATTGACTTTCGAATAATCTCGAAAAATTTAAATGTCTCTATCCTCGAAACCCTTGGACATACATTGACGTGACTCTGACATGAAGTTGACATATAGGGTACCTCAAAGTGACATAAGGTTTGTCACTCAGATTCCTATAGATCGGGAGATATTTGCCTTTCAAAAATTGACTTTCGAATAATCTCGAAAAATTAAAATGTCTCTATCCTCCAAACCCTTGGACATACATTGACGTGACTCTGACATGAAGTTGACATATACGTTCCCTCAAAGTGACATAAGTGTTGTCTCTCAGATTCCTACAGATCGGGAGATATTTGCCTTTACAAAAATTGACTTTCGAATAATCTCGAAAAATAAAAATGCCTCTGTCCTTCAAACCCTTGGACATACATTGACGTGACTCTGACATGAAGTTAACATATACATTCCCTCAAAGTGACATAAGTTTTGTCTCTCAGATTCTTACAGATCGGGAGATATTTGCCTTTTCAAAAATTGACTTTCGAATAATCTCGAAAAATTAAAATGTCTCTATCCTCCAAACCCTTGGACATACATTGACTTGACTCTGACATGAAATTAACATATACGTTACCTCATAGCGACATAAGTTTTGTCTCTCAGATTCCTACAGATCGGGAGATATTTGCCTTTTCAAAAATTGACTTTCGAATAATCCCGAAAAATTAAAATGTCTCTATCATCCAAACACTTGGACATACATTGACGTGACCCTGACATGAAGTTGATATATACGTTACCTCAAAGTGACATAATTTTTGTCTCTCAGATTCCTACAGATCGGGAGATATTTGCCTTTTCAGAAATTGACTTTGGTATAATCTCGAAAAATTTAAATGTCTCTATCCTCCAAACCCTTGGACATACATTGACGTGAATCTGACATGAAGTTGACATATACGTTCCCTCAAAGTGACTTAAGTCTTGTCTCTTAGATTCCTACAGATCGGGAGATATTTGCCTTTTCAATAATTGATTTTCGAATAATCTCGAAAAATTAAAATGTATCTATTCTCCAAACCCTTTGACATACATTGACGTGACTCTTACATAAAGTTGACATATACGTTCCCTCAAAGTGACATAAGTTTCGTCTCTCAGGTTCCTACAGATCGGGAGATATTTGCCTTTTCAGAAATTGACTTTCGAATAATCTCGAAAAATTAAAATGTCTCTATCCTCCAAACCCTTGGACATACATTGACGTGACTCTGACATGAAGTTGACTTATACGTTCCCTCAAAGTGACATAAGTTTTGTCTCTCAGATTCCTACAGATCGGGAGATATTTGCCTTTTCAAAAATTAACTTAAGAATAATCTCGAAAAATTAAAATGCCTCTATCCTAAAAACCCTTGGACATACATTGACGTGCCTCTGATATGAAGTTGACATATACGTTCCCTCAAAGTGACATATGGTTTGTCTCGCAGATGCCTACAGAAAGGGAGATATTTGCCTTTTCAAAGATTGACTTTCGAATAATCTCGAACAATTCAAATATCTCTATCCTCCAAACCCTTGGACATACATTGACGTGACTCTGACATGAAGTGGACATATACGTTCCCTCAACGTGACATAAGTTTTGTCTCTCAGATTCCTAGAGATCGGGAGATATTTGCCTTTTCAAAAATTGATTTTCGAATAATCTCGAAAAATTTAAATGTGTCTATAATCCAAACTCTTGGACATACATTGACGTGACTCTGACATGAAGTTGACATATACGTTCCCTCAAAGTGACATCAGGTTTGTCTCTCAGATTCCTACAGATCGGGAGATATTTGCCTTTTAAAAAATTGACTTTCGAATAATCTCGAAAAATTAAAATAACTCTATCCTCCAAACCCTTGGACATACATTGACGTGACTCTGACATGAAGTTGACATATACGTTCCCTCAGAGTGACATAAGTTTTGTCTCTCAGATTCCTACAGATCGGGAGATATTAGCCTTTTCAGAAATTGACTTTCGAATAATCTCGAAAAATTAAAATGTCTTTATCCTCCAAACCCTTGGACATACATTGACGTGACTCTGACATGAAGTTGACATACACGTTCCCTCAAAGTGACATAAGTTTTGTCTCTCAGATTCCTACAGATCGGGAGATATTTGCCTTTTCAAAAATTGACTTTGGAATAATCTCGAAAAATTAAAATATCTCTATCCTCCAACCCCTTGGACATACATTGACGTGCCTCTGACATGAAGTTGACATATACGTTACCTCAAAGTGACATAAGTTTTGTCTCTCAGATTCCAACAGATCGGGAGTTATTTGCCTTTTCAAAAATTGACGTTCGAATAATCTCGAAAAATTAAAATGTCTCTATCCTCCAAACTCTTAGACATACATTGACGTGACTCTTTCATGAAGTTGACATATACGTTCCCTCAAAGTTACATAAGTTTTGTCTCTCAGATTCCTACAGATCGGGAGATATTTGCCTTTTAAAAAATTGACTTTCGAATAATCTCGAAAAATTAAAATATCTCTATCCTCCAAACCCTTGGACATACATTGACGTGACTCTGACATGAAGTTGACATATACGTTCCCTCAAAGTGACATAAGTGTTGTCTCTCATATTCCTACAGATCGGGATATATTTGCCTTTTGAGAAATTGACTTTGGAATAATATCGAAAAATTAAAATGTGTTTATCCTCTAAACCCTTGGACATACATTGACGTGACTCTGACATGAAGTTGACATATACGTTCCCTCAAAGTGACATAAGTGTTGTCTCTCAGATTCCTACAGATCGGGATATATTTGCCTTTTCAAAAATTGATTTTGGAATAATATCGAAAAATTAAAATGTGTTTATCCTCTAAACCCTTAGACATACTTTGACGTGAATCTAACATGAAGTTGACATGTACGTTCCCTCAACGTGACATAAGTTTTGTCTCTCAGATACTTACAGATCGGGAGAAATTTGCCTTTTCAAAAATTGACTTTCGAATAATCTCGAAAAATTAAAATATCTCTATCCTCCAAACCCTTGGACATACATTGACGTGACTCTGACATGAAGTTGACATATACGTTCCCTCAAAGTGACATAAGTTTTTTCTCTCAGATTCAAACAGATCGGGAGATATTTGCCTTTCCAAAAATTGACTTTCGAATAATCTCGAAAAATTTAAATGTCTCACTCCTCCAAATCCTTGGACACACATTGACGTGACTCTGACATGAAGTTGACATATACGTTCCCTCAAAGTGACATAAGTGTTGTCTCTCAGATTCCTACAGATCGGGAGATATTTGCCTTTTCATAAATTGACTTTCGAATGATCTTGAAAAATTAAAGTGTCTCTATCCTCCAAACCCTTGGACATACATTGACGTGACTCTGACATGAAGTTGACATATACGTTCCCTCAAAGTGACATAAGTGTTGTCTCTCAGATTCCTACAGATCGGGAGATATTTTCCTTTACAAAAATTGACTTTCGAATAACCTCGCAAAATTAAAATGCCTCTGTCCTCCAAACACTTGGACATACATTGACGTGAATCTGACATGAAGTTGACATATACATTCCTTCAAAGTGACATAAGTTTTGTCTCTCAGATTCCTACAGATCGGGAGATATTTGAATTTTCAAAAATTGACTTTCGAAAAATTAAAATATCTCTATCCTCCAAACTTTTGGACATACATTGACGTGACTCTGACATGAAGTTGACATATACGTTCCCTCAAAGTGACATAAGTGTTGTCTCTCAGATTCCTACAGATCGGGAGATATTTTCCTTTTCAAAAATTGACTTTCGAATAACCTCGCAAAATTAAAATGCCTCTGTCCTCCAAACACTTGGACATACATTGACGTGAATCTGACATGAAGTTGACATATACATTCCCTCAAAGTGACATAAGTTTTGTCTCTCAGATTCCTACAGATCGGGAGATATTTGAATTTTCAAAAATTGACTTTCGAAAAATTAAAATATCTCTATCCTCCAAACTTTTGGACATACATTGACGTGACTCTGACATGAAGTTGAAATATACGTTACCTCAAAGTGACATAAGTTTTGTCTCTCAGATTCCTACATTTCTTGAGATATTTGCCTTTTCAAAAATTGACTTTCGAATAATCTCGAAAAATTAAAATGTGTTTATCCTCCAAACCCTTCGACATACATTGACGTGACTCTGACATGAAGTTCACATATACGTTACCTCAAAGTGACATAAGTTTTGTCTCTCAGATTCCTACATTTCTTGAGATATTTGCCTTTTCAAAAATTGACTTTCGAATAATCTCGAAAAATTGAAATGTGTCTATCCTCCAAACCCTTGGACATACATTGACGTGACTCTGACATGAAGTTGACATATACATTCCCTCAAAGTGACATCAGGTTTGTCTCTCAGATTCCTACAGATCGGGAGATATTTGCCTTTTCAGAAATTGACTTTCGAATAATCTCGAAAAATTTAAATGTCTCTATCCTCGAAACCCTTGGACATACATTGACGTGACTCTGACATGAAGTTGACATATAGGGTACCTCAAAGTGACATAAGGTTTGTCACTCAGATTCCTATAGATCGGGAGATATTTGCCTTTAAAAATTGACTTTCGAATAATCTCGAAAAATTAAAATGTCTCTATCCTCCAAACTCTTGGACATACATTGACGTGACTCTGACATGAAGTTGACATATACGTTCCCTCAAAGTGACATAAGTGTTGTCTCTCAGATTCCTACAGATCGGGAGATATTTGCCTTTACAAAAATTGACTTTCGAATAATCTCGAAAAATAAAAATGCCTCTGTCCTTCAAACCCTTGGACATACATTGACGTGACTCTGACATGAAGTTAACATATACATTCCCTCAAAGTGACATAAGTTTTGTCTCTCAGATTCCTACAGATCGGGAGATATTTGCCTTTTCAAAAATTGACTTTCGAATAATCCCGAAAAATTAAAATGTCTCTATCATCCAAACACTTGGACATACATTGACGTGACCCTGACATGAAGTTGATATATACGTTACCTCAAAGTGACATATTTTTTGTCTCTCAGATTCCTACAGATCGGGAGATATTTGCCTTTTCAGAAATTGACTTTGGTATAATCTCGAAAAATTTAAATGTCTCTATCCTCCAAACCCTTGGACATACATTGACGAGAATCTGACATGAAGTTGACATATACGTTCCCTCAAAGTGACTTAAGTCTTGTCTCTTAGATTCTTACAGATCGGGAGATATTTGCCTTTTCAAAAATTGATTTTCAAATAATCTCGAAAAATTAAAATGTATCTATTCTCCAAACCCTTTGACATACATTGACGTGATTCTGACATGAAGTTGACATATACGTTCCCTCAAAGTGACATAAGTTTCGTCTCTCAGGTTCCTACAGATCTGGAGATATTTGCCTTTTCAGAAATTGACTTTCGAATAATCTCGAAAAATTAAAATGTCTCTATCCTCCAAACCCTTGGACATACATTGACGTGACTCTGACATGAAGTTGACTTATACGTTCCCTCAAAGTGACATAAGTTTTGTCTCTCAGATTCCTACAGATCGGGAGATATTTGCCTTTTCAAAAATTGACTTAAGAATAATCTCGAAAAATTAAAATGCCTCTATCCTAAAAACCCTTGGACATACATTGACGTGCCTCTGATATGAAGTTGACATATACGTTCCCTCAAAGTGACATATGGTTTGTCTCGCAGATGCCTACAGAAAGGGAGATATTTGCCTTTTCAAAGATTGACTTTCGAATAATCTCGAACAATTCAAATATCTCTATCCTCCAAACCCTTGGACATACATTGACGTGACTCTGACATGAAGTGGACATATACGTTCCCTCAACGTGACATAAGTTTTGTCTCTCAGATTCCTACAGATCGGGAGATATTTGCCTTTTCAAAAATTGACTTTAGTATAATCTCTAAAAATTAAAATGTCTCTATCCTCCAAACCCTTGGACATACATTGACGTGACTCTGACATGAAGTTGACATATACGTTCCCTCAAAGTGACATCAGGTTTGTCTCTCAGAATCCTACAGATCGGGAGATATTTGCCTTTTCAGAAATTGACTTTCGAATAATCTCGAAAAATTAAAATGTCTCTATCCTCGAAACCCTTGGACATACATTGACGTGACTCTGACATGAAGTTGACATATAGGATACCTCAAAGTGACATAAGGTTTGTCTCTCAGATTCCTACAGATCGGCATTGACTTTCGAATAATCTCGAAAAATTAAAAAGTATCTATACTCCAACCCCTTTGACATACATTGACATGAATATGACATGAAGTTGACATATGCGTTCCCTCAAAGTTACATAAGGTTAGTCTCTCAGATTCTTAAAGATCGGGGGATATTTGCCTTTTCAAAAATTGACTTTCGAATAATCTCGAAAAATTAAAATGCTACTATCCTCCAAACCCTTGGACATACATTGACGACATTCTGACATGAAGTTGACATATACGTTCCCTCAAAGTGACATCAGGTTTGTCTCTCAGATTCCTACAGATCGGGTGATATTTGCCTTTTCAGAAATTGACTTTCGAATAATCTCGAAAAATTAAAATGTCTCTATCCTCCAAACTCTTAGACATACATTGACATGCCTCTGACATGAAGTTGACATATACGTTACCTCAAAGTGACATAAGTTTTGTCTCTCAGATTCCAACAGATCGGGAGTTATTTGCCTTTTCAAAAATTGACGTTCGAATAATCTCGAAAAATTAAAATGTCTCTATCCTCCAAACTCTTAGACATACATTGACATGCCTCTGACATGAAGTTGACATATACGTTACCTCAAAGTGACATAAGTTTTGTCTCTCAGATTCAAACAGATCGGGAGTTATTTGCCTTTTCAAAAATTGACGTTCGAATAATCTCGAAAAATTAAAATGTCTCTATCCTCCAAACTCTTAGACATACATTGACGTGACTCTGACATGAAGTTGACATATACGTTCCCTCAAAGTGACATAAGTTTTGTCTCTCAGATTCCTACAGATCGGGAGATATTTGCCTTATAAAAAATTGACTTTCGAATAATCTCGAAAAATTTAAATAACTCTATCCTCCAAACCCTTGGACATACATTGACGTGACTCTGACATGAAGTTGACATATACGTTCCCTCAGAGTGACATAAGTTTTGTCTCTCAGATTCCTACAGATCGGGAGATATTAGCCTTTTCAGAAATTGACTTTCGAATAATCTCGAAAAATTAAAATGTCTTTATCCTCCAAACCCTTGGACATACATTGACGTGACTCTGACATGAAGTTGACATACACGTTCCCTCAAAGTGACATAAGTTTTGTCTCTCAGATTCCTACAGATCGGGAGATATTTGCCTTTTCAAAAATTGACTTTCGAATAATCTCGAAAAATTAAAATGTCTCTATCCTCCAAACTCTTAGACATACATTGACATGCCTCTGACATGAAGTTGACATATACGTTACCTCAAAGTGACATAAGTTTTGTCTCTCAGATTCCAACAGTTCGGGAGTTATTTGCCTTTTCAAAAATTGACGTTCGAATAATCTCGAAAAATTAAAATGTCTCTATCCTCCAAACTCTTAGACATACATTGACATGCCTCTGACATGAAGTTGACATATACGTTACCTCAAAGTGACATAAGTTTTGTCTCTCAGATTCAAACAGATCGGGAGTTATTTGCCTTTTCAAAAATTGACGTTCGAATAATCTCGAAAAATTAAAATGTCTCTATCCTCCAAACTCTTAGACATACATTGACGTGACTCTGACATGAAGTTGACATATACGTTCCCTCAAAGTGACATAAGTTTTGTCTCTCAGATTCCTACAGATCGGGAGATATTTGCCTTATAAAAAATTGACTTTCGAATAATCTCGAAAAATTTAAATAACTCTATCCTCCAAACCCTTGGACATACATTGACGTGACTCTGACATGAAGTTGACATATACGTTCCCTCAGAGTGACATAAGTTTTGTCTCTCAGATTCCTACAGATCGGGAGATATTAGCCTTTTCAGAAATTGACTTTCGAATAATCTCGAAAAATTAAAATGTCTTTATCCTCCAAACCCTTGGACATACATTGACGTGACTCTGACATGAAGTTGACATACACGTTCCCTCAAAGTGACATAAGTTTTGTCTCTCAGATTCCTACAGATCGGGAGATATTTGCCTTTTCAAAAATTGACTTTCGAATAATCTCGAAAAATTAAAATATCTCTATCCTCCAATCCCTTTTACATATATTGACGTGCCTCTGACATGAAGTTGACATATACGTTTCCTCAAAGTGACATAAGTTTTGTCTCTTAGATTCAAACAGATAGGGAGTTATTTGCCTTTTAAAAAATTGACTTTCGAATAATCTCGAAAAATTAAAATATCTCTATCCTCCAAACCCTTGGACATACATTGACGTGACTCTGACATGAAGTTGACATATACGTTCCCTCAAAGTGACATAAGTGTTGTCTCTCAGATTCCTACAGATCGGGATATATTTGCCTTTTCAAAAATTGACTTTGGAATAATATCGAAAAATTTAAATGTGTTTATCCTCTAAACCCTTGGACATACATTGACGTGACTCTGACATGAAGTTGACATATACGTTCCCTCAAAGTGACATAAGTTTTGTCTCTCAGAATCCAACAGATCGGGAGATATTTGCCTTTTCAAAAATTGATTTTCGAATAATCTCGAAAAATTTAAATGTGTCTATAATCCAAACTCTTGGACATACATTGACGTGACTCTTTCATGAAGTTGACATATACGTTCCCTCAAAGTTACATAAGTTTTGTCTCTCAGATTCCTACAGATCGGGAGATATTTGCCTTTTAAAAAATTGACTTTCGAATAATCTCGAAAAATTAAAATATCTCTATCCTCCAAACCCTTGGACATACATTGACGTGACTCTGACATGAAGTTGACATATACGTTCCCTCAAAGTGACATAAGTGTTGTCTCTCATATTCCTACAGATCGGGATATATTTGCCTTTTGAGAAATTGACTTTGGAATAATATCGAAAAATTAAAATGTGTTTATCCTCTAAACCCTTGGACATACATTGACGTGACTCTGACATGAAGTTGACATATACGTTCCCTCAAAGTGACATAAGTGTTGTCTCTCAGATTCCTACAGATCGGGATATATTTGCCTTTTCAAAAATTGATTTTGGAATAATATCGAAAAATTAAAATGTGTTATCCTCTAAACCCTTGGACATACTTTGACGTGAATCTAACATGAAGTTGACATGTACGTTCCCTCAAAGTGACATAAGTTTTTTCTCTCAGATACTTACAGATCGGGAGAAATTTGCCTTTTCAAAAATTGACTTTCGAATAATCTCGAAAAATTAAAATATCTCTATCCTCCAAACCCTTGGACATACATTGACGTGACTCTGACATGAAGTTGACATATACGTTCCCTCAAAGTGACATAAGTTTTTTCTCTCAGATTCAAACAGATCGGGAGATATTTGCCTTTCCAAAAATTGACTTTCGAATAATCTCGAAAAATTTAAATGTCTCACTCCTCCAAATCCTTGGACACACATTGACGTGACTCTGACATGAAGTTGACATATACGTTCCCTCAAAGTGACATAAGTGTTGTCTCTCAGATTCCTACAGATCGGGAGATATTTGCCTTTTCATAAATTGACTTTCGAATGATCTTGAAAAATTAAAGTGTCTCTATCCTCCAAACCCTTGGACATACATTGACGTGACTCTGACATGAAGTTGACATATACGTTCCCTCAAAGTGACATAAGTGTTGTCTCTCAGATTCCTACAGATCGGGAGATATTTTACTTTTCAAAAATTGACTTTCGAATAACCTCGCAAAATTAAAATGCCTCTGTCCTCCAAACACTTGGACATACATTGACGTGAATCTGACATGAAGTTGACATATACATTCCCTCAAAGTGACATATGTTTTGTCTCTCAGATTCCTACAGATCGGGAGATATTTGAATTTTCAAAAATTGACTTTCGAAAAATTAAAATATCTCTATCCTCCAAACTTTTGGACATACATTGACGTGACTCTGACATGAAGTTGACATATACGTTCCCTCAAAGTGACATAAGTGTTGTCTCTCAGATTCCTACAGATCGGGAGATATTTTCCTTTTCAAAAATTGACTTTCGAAAAATTAAAATGCCTCTGTCCTCCAAACACTTGGACATACATTGACGTGAATCTGACATGAAGTTGACATATACATTCCCTCAAAGTGACATAAGTTTTGTCTCTCAGATTCCTACAGATCGGGAGATATTTGAATTTTCAAAAATTGACTTTCGAAAAATTAAAATATCTCTATCCTCCAAACTTTTGGACATACATTGACGTGACTCTGACATGAAGTTCACATATACGTTACCTCAAAGTGACATAAGTTTTGTCTCTCAGATTCCTACATTTCTTGAGATATTTGCCTTTTCAAAAATTGACTTTCGAATAATCTCGAAAAATTGATATGTGTCTATCCTCCAAACCCTTGGACATACATTGACGTGACTCTGACATGAAGTTGACATATACATTCCCTCAAAGTGACATCAGGTTTGTCTCTCAGATTCCTACAGATCGGGAGATATTTGCCTTTTCAGAAATTGTTTTTCGAATAATCTCGAAAAATTTAAATGTCTCTATCCTCGAAACCCTTGGACATACATTGACGTGACTCTGACATAAAGTTGACATATAGGGTACCTCAAAGTGACATAAGGTTTGTTACTCAGATTCCTATAGATCGGGAGATATTTGCCTTTCAAAAATTGACTTTCGAATAATCTCGAAAAATTAAAATGTCTCTATCCTCCAAACCCTTGGACATACATTGACGTGACTCTGACATAAAGTTGACATATACGTTCCCTCAAAGTGACATAAGTGTTGTCTCTCAGATTCCTACAGATCGGGAGATATTTGCCTTTACAAAAATTGACTTTCGAATAATCTCGAAAAATAAAAATGCCTCTGTCCTTCAAACCCTTGGACATACATTGACGTGACTCTGACATGAAGTTAACATATACATTCCCTCAAAGTGACATAAGTTTTGTCTCTCAGATTCTTACAGATCGGGAGATATTTGCCTTTTCAAAAATTGACTTTCGAATAATCTCGAAAAATTAAAATGTCTCTATCCTCCAAACCCTTGGACATACATTGACTTGACTCTGACATGAAATTAACATATACGTTACCTCATAGCGACATAAGTTTTGTCTCTCAGATTCCTACAGATCGGGAGATATTTGCCTTTTCAAAAATTGACTTTCGAATAATCCCGAAAAATTAAAATGTCTCTATCATCCAAACACTTGGACATACATTGACGTGACCCTGACATGAAGTTGATATATACGTTACCTCAAAGTGACATAATTTTTGTCTCTCAGATTCCTACAGATCGGGAGATATTTGCCTTTTCAGAAATTGACTTTGGTATAATCTCGAAAAATATAAATGTCTCTATCCTCCAAACCCTTGGACATACATTGACGTGAATCTGACATGAAGTTGACATATACGTTCCCTCAAAGTGACTTAAGTCTTGTCTCTTAGATTCCTACAGATCGGGAGATATTTGCCTTTTCAAAAATTGATTTTCGAATAATCTCGAAAAATTAAAATGTATCTATTCTCCAAACCCTTTGACATAAATTGACGTGACTCTGACATGAAGTTGACATATACGTTCCCTCAAAGTGACATATGTTTCGTCTCTCAGGTTCTTACAGATCGGGAGATATTTGCCTTTTCAGAAATTGACTTTCGAATAATCTCGAAAAATTAAAATGTCTCTATCCTCCAAACCCTTGGACATACATTGACGTGACTCTGACATGAAGTTGACTTATACGTTCCCTCAATGTGACATAAGTTTTGTCTCTCAGATTCCTACAGATCGGGAGATATTTGCCTTTTCAAAAATTGACTTAAGAATAATCTCGAAAAATTAAAATGCCTCTATCCTAAAAACCCTTGGACATACATTGACGTGCCTCTGATATGAAGTTGACATATACGTTCCCTCAAAGTGACATATGGTTTGTCTCGCAGATGCCTACAGAAAGGGAGATATTTGCCTTTTCAAAGATTGACTTTCGAATAATCTCGAACAATTCAAATATCTCTATCCTCCAAACCCTTGGACATACATTGACGTGACTCTGACATGAAGTGGACATATACATTCCCTCAACGTGACATAAGTTTTGTCTCTCAGATTCCTACAGATCGGGAGATATTTGCCTTTTCAAAAATTGACTTTAGTATAATCTCTAAAAATTAAAATGTCTCTATCCTCCAAACCCTTGGACATACATTGACGTGACTCTGACATGAAGTTGACATATACGTTACCTCAAAGTGACATAAGTTTTGTCTCTCAGATTCCTACATTTCTTGAGATATTTGCCTTTTCAAAAATTGATTTTCGAATAATCTCGAAAAATTTAAATGTGTCTATAATCCAAACTCTTGGACATACATTGACGTGACTCTGACATGAAGTTGACATATACGTTCCCTCAAAGTGACATCAGGTTTGTCTCTCAGATTCCTACAGATCGGGAGATATTTGCCTTTTCAGAAATTGACTTTCGAATAATCTCGAAAAATTAAAATGTCTCTATCCTCGAAACCCTTTGACATACATTGACGTGACTCTGACATGAAGTTGACATATAGGATACCTCAAAGTGACATAAGGTTTGTCTCTCAGATTCCTACAGATCGGCATTGACTTTCGAATAATCTCGAAAAATTAAAAAGTATCTATCCTCCAACCCCTTTGACATACATTGACATGAATATGACATGAAGTTGACATATGCGTTCCCTCAAAGTTACATAAGGTTAGTCTCTCAGATTCCTAAAGATCGGGGGATATTTGCCTTTTCAATAATTGACTTTCGAATAATCTCGAAAAATTAAAATGCTACTATCCTCCAAACCCTTGGACATACATTGACGACATTCTGACATGAAGTTGACATACTCGTTCCCTCAAAGTGGCATAAGTTTTGTCTCTCAGATTCCTACAGATCGGGAGATATTTGTCTTTTCAAAAATTGACTTTCGAATAATCTCGAAAAATTAAATGTCTCTATCCTCCAAACCGTTGGACATTCATTGACGTGACTCTGACAGGAAGTTTACATATACGTTAACTCAAAGTGACACAAGTTTTGTCTCTCAGATTCTTACAGATCGGGAGATATTTAACTTCGAAGAATTGACTTTCGAATAATCTCTAAAAATTAAAATGTCTCTATCCTCCAAACCTTTGGACATACATTGACGTGATTCTGACAGGAAGTTGACATATGCGTTCCCTCAACGTTACATATGTTTTGTCTCTCAGATTCCTACAGATCGGGAGACATTTCCCTTTAAATAATTGACTATCGAATAATCTCGAAAAATTAAAATGTGTTTAGCCTCCAAACCCTTGGACATACATTGACGAGATTATGACATGAAGTTGACAAACACGTTCCCTCAAAGTGGCATAAGGTTTGTTTCTCACATTCTTACAGATCGGGAGATATTTGCCTTTCCAAAAATTGACTTTCGAATAATTTCGAAAAATTGAAATGTCTCTATTCCCCAAAACCTTGGACATACATTGACGAGATTCTGACATGAAGTTGACATACACGTTCCCTCAAAGTGGCATAAGTTTTGTCTCTCAGATTCCTACAGATCGGGAGATATTTGCCTTTTCAAAAATTGACTTTCGAATAATCTCGAAAAATTAAAATGTCTCTATCCTCCAAACCCTTGGACATACATTGACGTGACTCTGACATGAAGTTGACATATACGTTCCCTCAAAGTGACATAAGTGTTGTCTCTCAGATTCCTACAGATCGGGAGATATTTGCCTTTTCAAAAATTGACTTTCGAATAATCTCGAAAAATAAAAATGCCTCTGTCCTTCAAACCCTTGGACATACATTGACGTGACTCTGACATGAAGTTAACATATACGTTCCCTCAAAGTGACATAAGTTTTGTCTCTCAGATTCTTACAGATCGGGAGATATTTGCCTTTTCAAAAATTGACTTTCGAATAATCTCGAAAAATTAAAATGTCTCTATCCTCCAAACCCTTGGACATACATTGACTTGACTCTGACATGAAATTAACATATACGTTCCCTCAAAGTGACATAAGTGTTGTCTCTCATATTCCTTCAGATCGGGATATATTTGCCTTTTGAAAAATTGACTTTGGAATAATATCGAAAAATTAAAATGTGTTTATCCTCTAAACCCTTGGACATACATTGACGTGACTCTGACATGAAGTTGACATATACGTTCCCTCAAAGTGACATAAGTTTTGTCTCTCAGATTCCTACAGATCGGGAGATATTTGCCTTTTCAGAAAATGACTTTCGAATAATCTCGAAAAATTAAAATGCCTCTATCCTCCAAACCCTTGTACATACTTTGACGTGAATCTAACATGAAGTTGACATGTACGTTCCCTCAAAGTGACATAAGTTTTGTCTTCTCAGATACTTACAGATCGGGAGAAATTTGCCTTTTCAAAAATTGACTTTCGAATAATCTCGAAAAATTAAAATATCTCTATCCTCCAAACCCTTGGACATACATTGACGTGACTCTGACATGAAGTTGACATATACGTTCCCTCAAAGTGACATCAGGTTTGTCTCTCAGATTCCTACAGATCGGCATTGACTTTCGAATAATCTCGAAAAATTAATAAGTATCTATCCTCCAACCCCTTTGACATACATTGACATGAATATGACATGAAGTTGACATATGCGTTCCCTCAAAGTGACATAAGGTTAGTCTCTCAGATTCCTAAAGATCGGGGGATATTTGCCTTTTCAAAAATTGACTTTCGAATAATCTCGAAAAATTAAAATGTTACTATCCTCCAAACCCTTGGACATACATTGACGACATTCTGACATGAAGTTGACATACACGTTCCCTCAAAGTGGCATAAGTTTTGTCTCTCAGATTTTTACAGATCGGGAGATATTTGTCTTTTCAAAAATTGACTTTCGAATGATCTTGAAAAATTAAAATGTCTCTATCCTCCAAACCCTTTTACATACATTGACGTGACTCTGACATGAAGTTGACATATACGTTCCCTCAAAGTGACATAAGTGTTGTCTCTCAGATTCCTACAGATCGGGAGATATTTTCCTTTTCAAAAATTGACTTTCGAATAACCTCGCAAAATTAAAATGCCTCTGTTTTCCAAACACTTGGACATACCTTGACGTGAATCTGACATGAAGTTGACATATGCAATCCCTCAAAGTGACATAAGTTTTGTCTCTCAGATTCCTACAGATCGGGAGATATTTGAATTTTCAAGAATTGACTTTCGAAAAATTAAAATATCTCTATCCTCCAAACTTTTGGACATACATTGACGTGACTCTGACATGAAGTTGACATGTACGTTCCCTCAAAGTGACATAAGTGGTGTCTCTCATATTCCTTCAGATCGGGAGATATTTGAATTTTCAAAAATTGACTTTCCAATAATCTCTCAAAATTAAAATGCCTCTGTCCTCCAAACCCTTGGACATACATTGACGTGACTCTGACATGAAGTTAACATATACGTTACCTCAAAGTGACATAAGTTTTGTCTCTCAGATTCCTACATTTCTTGAGATATTTGCCTTTTCAAAAATTGACTTTCGAATAATCTCGAAAAATTAAAATGTGTTTATCCTCCAAACCCTTCGACATACATTGACGTGACTCTGACATGAAGTTCACATATACGTTACCTCAAAGTGACATAAGTTTTGTCTCTCAGATTCCTACATTTCTTGAGATATTTGCCTTTTCATAAATTGACTTTCGAATAATCTCGAAAAATTGAAATTTGTCTATCCTCCAAACCCTTGGACATACATTGACTAGACTCTGACATGAAGTTGACATATACGTTCCCTCAAAGTGACATCAGGTTTGTCTCTCAGATTCCTACAGATCGGGAGATATTTGCCTTTTCAGAAATTGACTTTCGAATAATCTCGAAAAATTAAAATGTTTCTATCCTCGAAACCCTTGGACATACATTGACGTGACTCTGACATGAAGTTGACATATAGGGTACCTCAAAGTGACATAAGGTTTGTCACTCAGATTCCTATAGATCGGGAGATATTTGCCTTTTCAGAAATTGACTTTGGAATAATCTCGAAAAATTTAAATGTCTCTATCCTCCAAACCCTTGGACATACATTGACGTGAATCTGACATGAAGTTGACATATACGTTCCCTCAAAGTGACTTAAGTCTTGTCTCTTTGATTCCTACAGATCGGGAGATATTTGCCTTTTCAAAAATTGATTTTCGAATAATCTCGAAAAATTAAAATGTATCTATTCTCCAAACCCTTTGACATACATTGACGTGACTCTGACATGAAGTTGACATATACGTTCCCTCAAAGTGACATAAGTTTCGTCTCTCAGGTTCCTACAGATCGGGAGATATTTGCCTTTTCAGAAATTGACTTTCGAATAATCTCGAAAAATTAAAATGTCTCTATCCTCCAAACCCTTGGACATACATTGACGTGACTCTGACATGAAGTTGACTTATACGTTCCCTCAAAGTGACATAAGTTTTGTGTCTCAGATTCGTACAGATCGGGAGATATTTGCCTTTTCAAAAATTGACTTAAGAATAATCTCGAAAAATTAAAATGCCTCTATCCTAAAAACCCTTGGACATACATTGACGTGCCTCTGATATGAAGTTAACATATACGTTCCCTCAAAGTGACATATGGTTTGTCTCGCAGATGCCTACAGAAAGGGAGATATTTGCCTTTTCAAAGATTGACTTTCGAATAATCTCGAACAATTCAAATATCTCTATCCTCCAATCCCTTGGACATACATTGACGTGACTCTGACATGAAGTGGACATATACGTTCCCTCAACGTGACATAAGTTTTGTCTCTCAGATTCCTACAGATCGGGAGATATTTGCCTTTTCAAAAATTGACTTTAGTATAATCTCTAAAAATTAAAATGTCTCTATCCTCCAAACCCTTGGACATACATTGACGTGACTCTGACATGAAGTTGACATATACGTTACCTCAAAGTGACATAAGTTTTGTCTCTCAGATTCCTACATTTCTTGAGATATTTGCCTTTTCAAAAATTTACTTTCGAATATTCTCGAAAAATTTAAATGTGTCTATCCTCCAAACCCTTGGACATACATTGACGTGACTCTGACATGAAGTTGACATATACGTTAACTCAAAGTGACATATGGTTTGTCTCGCAGATGCCTACAGAAAGGGAGATATTTGCCTTTTCAAAGATTGACTTTCGAATAATCTCGAACAATTCAAATATCTCTATCCTCCAAACCCTTGGACATACATTGACGTGACTCTGACATGAAGTGGACATATACGTTCCCTCAACGTGACATAAGTTTTGTCTCTCAGATTCCTACAGATCGGGAGATATTTGCCTTTTCAAAAATTGACTTTAGTATAATCTCTAAAAATTAAAATGTCTCTATCCTCCAAACCCTTGGACATACATTGACGTGACTCTGACATGAAGTTGACATATACGTTACCTCAAAGTGACATAAGTTTTGTCTCTCAGATTCCTACATTTCTTGAGATATTTGCCTTTTCAAAAATTGATTTTCGAATAATCTCGAAAAATTTAAATGTGTCTATAATCCAAACTCTTGGACATACATTGACGTGACTCTGACATGAAGTTGACATATACGTTCCCTCAAAGTGACATCAGGTTTGTCTCTCAGATTCCTACAGATCGGGAGATATTTGCCTTTTCAGAAATTGACTTTCGAATAATCTCGAAAAATTAAAATGTCTCTATCCTCGAAACCCTTGGACATACATTGACGTGACTCTGACATGAAGTTGACATATAGGATACCTCAAAGTGTCATAAGGTTTGTCTCTCAGATTCCTACAGATCGGCATTGACTTTCGAATAATCTCGAAAAATTTAAAAGTATCTATCCACCAACCCCTTTGACATACATTGACATGAATATGACATGAAGTTGACATATGCGTTCCCTCAAAGTTACATAAGGTTAGTCTCTCAGATTCCTAAAGATCGGGGGATATTTGCCTTTTCAAAAATTGACTTTCGAATAATCTAGAAAAATTAAAATGCTACTATCCTCCAAACCCTTGGACATACATTGACGACATTCTGACATGAAGTTGACATACTCGTTCCCTCAAAGTGGCATAAGTTTTGTCTCTCAGATTCCTACAGATCGGGAGATATTTGTCTTTTCAAAAATTGACTTTCGAATAATCTCGAAAAATTAAATGTCTCTATCCTCCAAACCGTTGGACATTCATTGACGTGACTCTGACAGGAAGTTTACATATACGTTAACTCAAAGTGACACAAGTTTTGTCTCTCAGATTCTTACAGATCGGGAGATATTTAACTTCGAAGAATTGACTTTCGAATAATCTCTAAAAATTAAAATATCTCTATCCTCCAAACCTTTGGACATACATTGACGTGATTCTGACAGGAAGTTGACATATGCGTTCCCTCAACGTTACATATGTTTTGTCTCTCAGATTCCTACAGATCGGGAGACATTTCCCTTTAAATAATTGACTATCGAATAATCTCGAAAAATTAAAATGTGTTTAGCCTCCAAACCCTTGGACATACATTGACGAGATTATGACATGAAGTTGACAAACACGTTCCCTCAAAGTGGCATAAGGTTTGTTTCTCACATTCTTACAGATCGGGAGATATTTGCCTTTCCAAATATTGACTTTCGAATAATTTCGAAAAATTGAAATGTCTCTATTCCCCAAAACCTTCGACATACATTGACGAGATTCTGACATGAAGTTGACATACACGTTCCCTCAAAGTGGCATAAGTTTTGTCTCTCAGATTCCTACAGATCGGGAGATATTTGCCTTTTCAAAAATTGACTTTCGAATAATCTCGAAAAATTAAAATGTCTCTATCCTCCAAACCCTTGGACATACATTGACGTGACTCTGACATGAAGTTGACATATACGTTCCCTCAAAGTGACATAAGTGTTGTCTCTCAGATTCCTACAGATCGGGAGATATTTGCCTTTTCAAAAATTGACTTTCGAATAATCTCGAAAAATAAAAATGCCTCTGTCCTTCAAACCCTTGGACATACATTGACGTGACTCTGACATGAAGTTAACATATACGTTCCCTCAAAGTGACATAAGTTTTGTCTCTCAGATTCTTACAGATCGGGAGATATTTGCCTTTTCAAAAATTGACTTTCGAATAATCTCGAAAAATTAAAATGTCTCTATCCTCCAAACCCTTGGACATACATTGACTTGACTCTGACATGAAATTAACATATACGTTCCCTCAAAGTGACATAAGTGTTGTCTCTCATATTCCTTCAGATCGGGATATATTTGCCTTTTGAAAAATTGACTTTGGAATAATATCGAAAAATTAAAATGTGTTTATCCTCTAAACCCTTGGACATACATTGACGTGACTCTGACATGAAGTTGACATATACGTTCCCTCAAAGTGACATAAGTTTTGTCTCTCAGATTCCTACAGATCGGGAGATATTTGCCTTTTCAGAAAATGACTTTCGAATAATCTCGAAAAATTTAAATGCCTCTATCCTCCAAACCCTTGTACATACTTTGACGTGAATCTAACATGAAGTTGACATGTACGTTCCGTCAAAGTGACATAAGTTTTGTCTCTCAGATACTTACAGATCGGGAGAAATTTGCCTTTTCAAAAATTGACTTTCGAATAATCTCGAAAAATTAAAATATCTCTATCCTCCAAACTCTTGGACATACATTGACGTGAATCTGACATGAAGTTGACATATACGTTCCCTCAAAGTGACATAAGTTTTTTCTCTCAGATTCAAACAGATCGGGAGATATTTGCCTTTCCAAAAATTGACTTTCGAATAATCTCGAAAAATTAAAATGTCTCACTCCTCCAAATCCTTGGACATACATTGACGTGACTCTGACATGAAGTTGACATATACGTTCCCTCAAAGTGACATAAGTGTTGTCTCTCAGATTCCTACAGATCGGGAGATATTTTCCTTTTCAAAAATTGACTTTCGAATAACCTCGCAAAATTAAAATGCCTCTGTCCTCCAAACACTTGGACATACATTGACGTGAATCTGACATGAAGTTGACATATACATTCCCTCAAAGTGACATAAGTTTTGTCTCTCAGATTCCTACAGATCGGGAGATATTTGAATTTCCAAAAATTGACTTTAGAAAAATTAAAATATCTCTATCCTCCAAACTTTTGGACATACATTGACGTGACTCTGACATGAAGTTGACATATACGTTCCCTCAAAGTGACATAAGTGGTGTCTCTCATATTCCTTCAGATCGGGAGATATTTGAATTTTCAAAAATTGACTTTCCAATAATCTCTCAAAATTAAAATGCCTCTGTCCTCCAAACCCTTGGACATACATTGACGTGACTCTGACATGAAGTTAACATATACGTTACCTCAAAGTGACATAAGTTTTGTCTCTCAGATTCCTACATTTCTTGAGATATTTGCCTTTTCAAAAATTGACTTTCGAATAATCTCGAAAAATTTAAATGTGTCTATCCTCCAAACCCTTGGACATACATTGACTAGACTCTGACATGAAGTTGACATATACGTTCCCTCAAAGTGACATCAGGTTTGTCACTCAGATTCCTACAGATCGGGAGATATTTGCCTTTTCAGAAATTGACTTTCGAATAATCTCGAAAAATTAAAATGTCTCTATCCTCGAAACCCTTGGACATACATTGACGTGACTCTGACATGACGTTTACATATAGGGTACCTCAAAGTGACATAAGGTTTGCCACTCAGATTCCTATAGATCGGGAGATATTTGCCTTTTCAAAAATTGACTTTCGAATAATCTCGAAAAATTAAAATGTCTCTATCCTCCAAACCCTTGGACATACATTGACGTGACTCTGACATGAAGTTGACATATACGTTCCCTCAAAGTGACATAAGTGTTGTCTCTCAGATTCCTACAAATCGGGAGATATTTGCCTTTTCAAAAATTGACTTTCGAATAATCTCGAAAAATAAAAATGCCTCTGTCCTTCAAACCCTTGGACATACATTGACGTGACTCTGACATGAAGTTAACATATACATTCCCTCAAAGTGACATAAGTTTTGTCTCTCAGATTCTTACAGATCGGGAGATATTTGCCTTTTCAAAAATTGACTTTCGAATAATCTCGAAAAATCAAAATGTCTCTATCCTCCAAACCCTTCGACATACATTGACTTGACTCTGACATGAAATTAACATATACGTTACCTCATAGCGACATAAGTTTTGTCTCTCTGATTCCTACAGATCGGGAGATATTTGCCTTTCCAAAAATTGACTTTAGTATAATCTCTAAAAATTAAAATGTCTCTATCCTCCAATCCCTTGGACATACATTGACGTGACTCTGACATGAAGTGGACATACACGTTCCCTCAACGTGACATAAGTTTTGTCTCTCAGATTCCTACATTTCTTGAGATATTTGCCTTTTCAAAAATTGACTTTCGAATAATCTCTAAAAATTTAAATGTGTCTATCCTCCAAACCCTTGGACATACATTGACGTGACTCTGACATGAAGTTTACATATACGTTAACTCAAAGTGACATCAGGTTTGTCTCTCAGATTCCTACAGATCGGGAGATATTTGCCTTTTCAGAAATTGACTTTCGAATAATCTCGAAAAATTAAAATGTCTCTCTCCTCGAAACCCTTGGACATACATTGACGTGACTCTGACATGAAGTTGACATATAGGGTACCTCAAAGTGACATAAGGTTTGTCTCTCAGATTCCTACAGATCGGCATTGACTTTCGAATAATCTCGAAAAATTAAAAAGTATCTATCCTCCAACCCCTTTGACATACATTGACATGAATATGACATGAAGTTGACATATGCGTTCCCTCAAAGTTACATAAGGTTAGTCTCTCAGATTCCTAAAGATCGGGGGATATTTGCCTTTTCAAAAATTGACTTTCGAATAATCTCGAAAAATTAAAATGCTACTATCCTCCAAACCCTTGGACATACATTGACGACATTCTGACATGAAGTTGACATACACGTTCCCTCAAAGTGGCATAAGTTTTGTCTCTCAGATTCCTACAGATCGGGAGATATTTGTCTTTTCAAAAATTGACTTTCGAATGATCTTGAAAAATTAAAATGTCTCTATCCTCCAAACCCTTTTACATACATTGACGTGACTCTGACATGAAGTTGACATATACGTTCCCTCAAAGTGACATAAGTGTTGTCTCTCAGATTCCTACAGATCGGGAGATATTTTCCTTTTCAAAAATTGACTTTCGAATAACCTCGCAAAATTTAAATGCCTCTGTCCTCCAAACACTTGGACATACCTTGACGTGAATCTGACATGAAGTTGACATATACAATCCCTCAAAGTGACATAAGTTTTGTCTCTCAGATTCCTACAGATCGGGAGATATTTGAATTTTCAAGAATTGACTTTCGAAAAATTAAAATATCTCTATCCTCCAAACTTTTGGACATACATTGACGTGACTCTGACATGAAGTTGACATATACGTTCCCTCAAAGTGACATAAGTGGTGTCTCTCATATTCCTTCAGATCGGGAGATATTTGAATTTTCAAAAATTGACTTTCCAATAATCTCTCAAAATTAAAATGCCTCTGTCCTCCAAACCCTTGGACATACATTGACGTGACTATGACATGATGTTAACATATACGTTACCTCAAAGTGACATAAGTTTTGTCTCTCAGATTCCTACATTTCTTGAGATATTTGCCTTTTCAAAAATTGACTTTCGAATAATCTCGAAAAATTAAAATGTGTTTATCCTCCAAACCCTTCGACATACATTGACGTGACTCTGACATGAAGTTCACATATACGTTACCTCAAAGTGACATAAGTTTTGTCTCTCAGATTCCTACATTTCTTGAGATATTTGCCTTTTCAAAAATTGACTTTCGAATAATCTCGAAAAATTTAAATTTGTCTATCCTCCAAACCCTTGGACATACATTGACTAGACTCTGACATGAAGTTGACATATACGTTCCCTCAAAGTGACATCAGGTTTGTCTCTCAGATTCCTACAGATCGGGAGATATTTGCCTTTTCAGAAATTGACTTTCGAATAATCTCGAAAAATTAAAATGTCTCTATCCTCGAAACCCTTGGACATACATTGACGTGACTCTGACATGAAGTTGACATATAGGGTACCTCAAAGTGACATAAGGTTTGTCACTCAGATTCCTATAGATCGGGAGATATTTGCCTTTTCAAAAATTGACTTTCGAATAATCTCGAAAAATTAAAATGTCTCTATCCTCCAAACCCTTGGACATACATTGACGTGACTCTGACATGAAGTTGACATATACGTTCCCTCAAAGTGACATAAGTGTTGTCTCTCAGATTCCTACAGATCGGGAGATATTTGCCTTTTCAAAAATTGACTTTCGAATAATCTCGAATAATAAAAATGCCTCTGTCCTTCAAACCCTTGGACATACATTGACGTGACTCTGACATGAAGTTAACATATACATTCCCTCAAAGTGACATAAGTTTTGTCTCTCAGATTCTTACAGATCGGGAGATATTTGCCTTTTCAAAAATTGACTTTCGAATAATCTCGAAAAATTAAAATGTCTCTATCCTCCAAACCCTTGGACATACATTGACTTGACTCTGACATGAAATTAACATATACGTTACCTCATAGCGACATAAGTTTTGTCTCTCAGATTCCTACAGATCGGGAGATATTTGCCTTTTAAAAAATTGACTTTCGAATAATCCCGAGAAATTAAAATGTCTCTATCATCCAAACCCTTGGACATACATTGACGTGACCCTGATATGAAGTTGATATATACGTTACCTCAAAGTGACATAATTTTTGTCTCTCAGATTCCTACAGATCGGGAGATATTTGCCTTTTCAGAATTTGACTTTGGAATAATCTCGAAAAATTTAAATGTCTCTATCCTCCAAACCCTTGGACATACATTGACGTGAATCTGACATGAAGTTGACATATACGTTCCCTCAAAGTGACTTAAGTCTTGTCTCTTAGATTCCTACAGATCGGGAGATATTTGCCTTTTCAAAAATTGATTTTCGAATAATCTCGAAAAATTAAAATGTATCTATTCTCCAAACCCTTTGACATACATTGACGTGACTCTGACATGAAGTTGACATATACGTTCCCTCAAAGTGACATAAGTTTCGTCTCTCAGGTTCCTACAGATCGGGAGATATTTGCCTTTTCAGAAATTGACTTTCGAATAATCTCGAAAAATTAAAATGTCTCTATCCTCCAAACCCTTGGACATACATTGACGTGACTCTGACATGAAGTTGACTTATACGTTCCCTCAAAGTGACATAAGTTTTGTGTCTCAGATTCGTACAGATCGGGAGATATTTGCCTTTTCAAAAATTGACTTAAGAATAATCTCGAAAAATTAAAATGCCTCTATCCTAAAAACCCTTGGACATACATTGACGTGCCTCTGATATGAAGTTAACATATACGTTCCCTCAAAGTGACATATGGTTTGTCTCGCAGATGCCTACAGAAAGGGAGATATTTGCCTTTTCAAAGATTGACTTTCGAATAATCTCGAACAATTCAAATATCTCTATCCTCCAATCCCTTGGACATACATTGACGTGACTCTGACATGAAGTGGACATATACGTTCCCTCAACGTGACATAAGTTTTGTCTCTCAGATTCCTACAGATCGGGAGATATTTGCCTTTTCAAAAATTGACTTTAGTATAATCTCTAAAAATTAAAATGTCTCTATCCTCCAAACCCTTGGACATACATTGACGTGACTCTGACATGAAGTTGACATATACGTTACCTCAAAGTGACATAAGTTTTGTCTCTCAGATTCCTACATTTCTTGAGATATTTGCCTTTTCAAAAATTGACTTTCGAATATTCTCGAAAAATTTAAATGTGTCTATCCTCCAAACCCTTGGACATACATTGACATGACTCTGACATGAAGTTGACATATACGTTAACTCAAAGTGACATCAGGTTTGTCTCTCAGATTCCTACAGATCGGGAGATATTTGCCTTTTCAGAGATTGACTTTCGAATAATCTCGAAAAATTAAAATGTCTCTATCCTCGAAACCCTTGGACATACATTGACGTGACTCTGACATGAAGTTGACATATAGGGTACCTCAAAGTGACATAAGGTTTGTCTATCAGATTCCTACAGATCGGCATTGACTTTCGAATAATCTCGAAAAATTTAAAAGTATCTATCCTCCAACCCCTTTGACATACATTGACATGAATATGACATGAAGTTGACATATGCGTTCCCTCAAAGTGACATAAGGTTAGTCTCTCAGATTCCTAAAGATCGGGGGATATTTGTCTTTTCAAAAATTAACTTTCGAATAATCTCGAAAAATTAAATGTCTCTATCCTCCAAACCGTTGGACATTCATTGACGTGACTCTGACAGGATGTTGACATACACGTTCCCTCAAAGTGGCATAAGTTTTGTCTCTCAGATTCCTACAGATCGGGAGATATTTGTCTTTTCAAAAATTGACTTTCGAATAATCTCGAAAAATTAAATGTCTCTATCCTCCAAACCGTTGGACATTCATTGACGTGACTCTGACAGGAAGTTTACATATACGTTAACTCAAAGTGACACAAGTTTTGTCTCTTAGATTCTTACAGATCGGGAGATATTTAACTTCGAAGAATTGACTTTCGAATAATCTCTAAAAATTAAAATGTCTCTATCCTCCAAACCTTTGGACATACATTGACGTGATTCTGACAGGAAGTTGACATATGCGTTCCCTCAACGTTACATATGTTTTGTCTCTCAGATTCCTACAGATCGGGAGACATTTCCCTTTTAATAATTGACTTTCGAATAATCTCGAAAAATTAAAATGTGTTTAGCCTCCAAACCCTTGGACATACATTGACGAGATTCTGACATGAAGTTGACAAACACGTTCCCTCAAAGTGGCATAAGGTTTGTTTCTCACATTCTTACAGATCGGGAGATATTTGCCTTTCCAAAAATTGACTTTCGAATAATTTCGAAAAATTGAAATGTCTCTATTCTCCAAAACCTTGGACATACATTGACGAGATTCTGACATGAAGTTGACATACACGTTCCCTCAAAGTGGCATAAGTTTTGTCTCTCAGATTCCTACAGATCGAGAGATATTTGCCTTTTCAAAAATTGACTTTCGAATAATCTCGAAAAATTAAAATGTCTCTATCCTCCAAACCCTTGGACATACATTGACGTGACTCTTAACATGAAGTTGACATATACGTTCCCTCAAAGTGACATAAGTGTTGTCTCTCAGATTCCTACAGATCGGGAGATATTTGCCTTTTCAAAAATTGACTTTCGAATAATCTCGAAAAATAAAAATGCCTCTGTCCTTCAAACCCTTGGACATACATTGACGTGACTCTGACATGAAGTTAACATATACGTTCCCTCAAAGTGACATAAATTTTGTCTCTCAGATTCTTACAGATCGGGAGATATTTGCCTTTTCAAAAATTGACTTTCGAATAATCTCGAAAAATTAAAATGTCTCTATCCTCCAAACCCTTGGACATACATTGACTTGACTCAGACATGAAATTAACATATACGTTACCTCATAGCGACATAAGTTTTGTCTCTCAGATTCCAACAGATCGGGAGATATTTGCCTTTCCAAAAATTGACTTTCGAATAATTTCGAAAAATTGAAATGTCTCTATTCTCCAAAACCTTGGACATACATTGACGAGATTCTGACATGAAGTTGACATACACGTTCCCTCAAAGTGGCATAAGTTTTGTCTCTCAGATTCAAACAGATCGGGAGATGTTTGCCTTTTCAAAAATTGACTTTCGAATAATCTCGAAAAATTAAAATGTCTCTATCCTCCAAACCCTTGGACATACATTGACGTGACTCTTTACATGAAGTTGACATTTACGTTCCCTCAAAGTGACATAAGTGTTGTCTCTCAGATTCCTACACATCGGGAGATATTTGCCTTTTCAAAAATTGACTTTCGAATAATCCCGAAAAATTAAAATGTCTCTATCATCCAAACCCTTGGACATACATTGACGTGACCCTGACATGAAGTTGATATATTCGTTACCTCAAAGTGACATAATTTTTGTCTCTCAGATTCCTACAGATCGGGAGATATTTGCCTTTTCAGAAATTGACTTTGGAATAATCTCGAAAAAATTAAATGTCTCTATCCTCCAAACCCTTTTACATACATTGACATGAATCTGACATGAAGGTGACATATACGTTCCCTCAAAGTGACTTAAGTCTTGTCTCTTAGATTCCTACAGATCGGGAGATATTTGCCTTTTCAAAAATTGATTTTCGAATAATCTCGAAAAATTAAAATGTATTTATTCTCCAAACCCTTTGACATACATTGACGTGACTCTGACATGAAGTTGACATATACGTTCCCTCAAAGTGACATAAGTTTCGTCTCTCAGGTTCCTACAGATCGGGAGATATTTGCCTTTTCAAAAATTGACTTTCGAATAATCTCGAAAAATTAAATTATCTCTATCCTCCAAACCCTTGGACATACATTGACGTCACTCTGACATGAAGTTGACATATACGTTCCCTCAAAGTGACATAAGTGTTGTCTCGCAGATTCCTACAGATCGGGATATATTTGCCTTTTCAAAAATTGACTTTGGAATAATATCGAAAAATTAAAATGTGTTTATCCTCTAAACCCTTGGACATACATTGACGTGACTCTGACATGAAGTTGACATATACGTTCCCTCAAAGTGACATAAGTTTTGTCTCTCAGATTCCTACAGATCGGGAGATATTTGCCTTTTCAGAAATTGACTTTCGAATAATATCGAAAAATTAAAATGTCTCTATCCTCGAAACCCTTATACATACATTAACAAGACTCTGACATGAAGTTGACATATACGTTACCTCAAAGTGACATAAGGTTTGTCTCTCAGATTAATACAGATCGGGAGATATTTGCCTTTTCAAAAATTGACTTTCGAATAATCTCGAAAAATTAAAATGTCTCTATCCTCCAAACCCTTGGACATACATTGACGTGACTGTGACATGAAGTTGACATATACGTTCCCTCAAAGTTACATAAGTTTCGTCTCTCAGGTTCCAACAGATCGGGAGATATTTGCCTTTAAAAATTGACTTTCGATTAATCTCGAAAAATTAAAATTTCTTTATCCTCCAAACCCTTGGACATACATTGACGTGACTCTGACATGAAGTTGACATATACGTTCCCTCAAAGTGACATAAGTGGTGTCTCTCAGATTCCTACAGATCGGGAGATATTTGCCTTTTCAGAAATTGACTTTCGAATAATCTCGAAAAATTAAAATGCCTCTGTCCTTTAAACCCTTG
Source organism: Zootermopsis nevadensis (assembly GCF_977971745.1). NCBI lineage: Eukaryota > Metazoa > Arthropoda > Insecta > Blattodea > Termopsidae > Zootermopsis > Zootermopsis nevadensis. Next base: position 289,610 of record NW_028259199.1, on the reverse strand, counting down.
GACATACATTGACGTGACTCTGACATGAAGTTGACATATAAGTTCCCTCAGAGTGACATAAGTTTTGTTCTCAGATTCCTACAGATCGGGAGATATTTGCCTTTTCATAAATTGACTTTCGAATAATCTCGAAAAATTAAAATGTCACTATCCTCCAAACCCTTGGATATACATTGACGTGACACTGACATGAAGTTAACATATACGTTCCCTCAAAGTGACATAAGTTTTGTCTCTCATATTCCTACAGATCGGGAGATATTTGCCTTTTCAAAAATTGACTTTCGAATAATCTCGAAAAATTTAAATGTCTCTATCCTCCAAACTGTTGGACATACATTGACGTGACTTTGACACGAAGTTTACATATACGTTCCCTCAAAGTGACATAAGTTTTGTCACTCAGATTCCTACAGATCGGGAGATATTTGCCTTTTCAAGAATTGACTTTCGAATAATCTCGAAAAATTAAAATGTCTCTATCCTCCAAACCCTTTGACATACATTGACGTGACTCTGACATGAAGTTTACATATACGTTCCCTCAAAGTGACATAAGTGTTGTCTCTCAGATTCCTACAGATCGGGAGATATTTGCCTTTTCAAAAATTGACTTCGAATAATCTCGAAAAATAAAAATGCCTCTGTCCTTCAAACCCTTCGACATACATTGACGTGACTCTGACATGAAGTTAACATATACGTTACCTCATAGCGACATAAGTTTTGTCTCTCAGATTCATACAGATCGGGAGATATTTGCCTTTTCAAAAATTGACTTTCGAATAATCTCTAAAAATTTAAATGTCTCTATCCTCCAAACCCTTGGACATACATTGAAATGAATCTGACATGAAGTTGACATATACGTTCCCTCAAAGTGACTTAAGTCTTGTCTCTTAGATTCCTACAGATCGGGAGATATTTGTCTTTTCAAAAATTGATTTTCGAATAATCTCGAAAAATTAAAATGTCTCTATCCTCCAAACCCTTTGACATACATTGACGTGACTCTGACATGAAGTTGACATATACGTTCCCTCAAAGTGACATAAGTTTCGTCTCTCAGGTTCCTACAGATCGGGAGATAGTTGCCTTTTCAAAAATTGACTTTCGAATAATCTCGAAAAATTTAAATGTCTCTATCCTCCAAACCCTTTGACATACATTGACGTGACTCTGACATGAAGTTGACATATACGTTCCCTCAAAGTGACATAAGTTTCGTCTCTCAGGTTCCTACAGATCGGGAGATAGTTGCCTTTTCAGAAATTGACTTTCGAATAATCTCGAAAAATTAAAATATCTCTATCCTCCAACCCCTTGGACATACAATGACGTGAATCTGACATGAAGTTGACATATACGTTCCCTCAAAGTGACATAAGTTTCGTCTCTCAGGTTCCTACAGATCGGGAGATAGTTGCCTTTTCAAAAATTGACTTTCGAATAATCTCGAAAAATTTAAATGTCTCTATCCTCCAAACCCTTTGACATACATTGACGTGACTCTGACATGAAGTTGACATATACGTTACCTCAAAGTGACATAAGTGTTGTCTCTCAGATTACAACAGATCGGGAGTTATTTGCCTTTTCAAAAATTGACGTTCGAATAATCTCGAAAAATTAAAATGTCTCTATCCTCCAAACTCTTGGACATACATTGACGTGACTCTGACATGAAGTTGACATATACGTTCCCTCAAAGTGACATAAGTTTTGTCTCTCAGATTCCTACAGATCGGGAGATATTTGCCTTTTAAAAAATTGACTTTCGAATAATCTCGAAAAATTAAAATATCTCTATCCTCCAAACCCTTGGACATATATTGACGTGACTCTGACATGAAGTTGACATATACGTTCCCTCAAAGTGACATAAGTGTTGTCTCTCAGATTCCTACAGATCGGGATATATTTGCCTTTTGAAAAATTGACTTTGGAATAATATCGAAAAATTAAAATGTGTTTATCCTCTAAACCCTTTGACATACATTGACGTGACTCTGACATGAAGTTGACATATACGTTCCCTCAAAGTGACATAAGTTTTGTCTCTCAGATTCCTACAGATCGGGAGATATTTGCCTTTTCAGAAATTGACTTTCGAATAATCTCGAAAAATTAAAATGCCTCTATCCTCCAAACCCTTGGACATACATTGACGTGACTCTGACATGAAGTTAACATATACGTTCCCTCAAAGTGACATAAGTTTTGTCTCTCAGATACTTACAGATCGGGAGAAATTTGCCTTTTCAAAAATTGACTTTCGAATAATCTCGAAAAAGTAAAATATCTCTATCCTCCAAACCCTTGGACATACATTGACGTGACTCTGACATGAAGTTGACATATACGTTCCCTCAAAGTAACATAAGTTTTTTCTCTCAGATTCCTACAGATCGGGAGATATTTGCCTTTTCAGAAATTGACTTTGGAATAATCTCGAAAAATTTAAATGTCTCTATCCTCCAAACCCTTGGACATACATTGACGTGAATCTGACATGAAGTTGACATATACGTTCCCTCAAAGTGACTTAAGTCTTGTCTCTTAGATTCCTACAGATCGGGAGATATTTGCCTTTTCAAAAATTGATTTTCGAATAATCTCGAAAAATTAAAATGTATCTATTCTCCAAACCATTTGACATACATTGACTTGACTCTGACATGAAGTTGTCATATACATTCCCTCAAAGTGACATAAGTTTCGTCTCTCAGGTTCCTACAGATCGGGAGATATTTGCCTTTTAAAAAATTGACTTTCGAGTAATCTCGAAAAATTAAAATATCTCTATCCTCCAAACCCTTGGACATACACTGACGTGACTCTGAGATGAAGTTCACATACACGTTCTCTCAAAGTGACATAAGTTTTGTCTCTCAGATTCCTACAGATCGGGAGATATTTGCCTTTTCAAAAATTGACTTTCGAATAATCTCGAAAAATTAAAATATCTCTATCCTCCAACCCGTTGGACATACATTGACGTGCCTCTGATATGAAGTTGACATATACGTTACCTCAAAGTGACATAAGTTTTGTCTCTCAGATTCCAACAGATCGGGAGTTATTTGCCTTTTCAAAAATTGACTTTCGAATAATCTCGAAAAATTAAAATGTCTCTATCCTCCAAACCCTTTGACATGCATTGACGTGACTCTGACATGAAGTTGACATATACGTTCCCTCAAAGTGACATAAGTTTCGTCTCTCAGGTTCCTACAGATCGGGAGATATTTGCCTTTTCAAGAATTGACTTTCGAATAATCTCGAAAAATTTAAATATCTCTATCCTCCAACCCCTTGGACATACATTGACGTGCCTCTGACATGAAGTTGACATATACGTTACCTCAAAGTGACATAAGTTTTGTCTCTCAGATTCCTACAGATCGGGAGATATTTGCCTTTTAAAAAATTGACTTTCGAATAATCTCGAAAAATTAAAATATCTCTATCCTCCAAACCCTTGGACATACATTGACGTGACTCTGACATGAAGTTGACATATACGATCCCTCAAAGTGACATAAGTGTTGTCTCTCAGATTCCTACAGATCGGGATATATTTGCCTTTTGAAAAATTGACTTTGGAATAATATCGAAAAATTAAAATGTGTTTATCCTCTAAACCCTTTGACATACATTGACGTGACTCTGACATGAAGTTGACATATACGTTCCCTCAAAGTGACATAAGTTTTGTCTCTCAGATTCCTACAGATCGGGAGATATTTGCCTTTTCAGAAATTGACTTTCGAATAATCTCGAAAAATTAAAATGCCTCTATCCTCCAAACCCTTGGACATACATTGACGTGACTCTGACATGAAGTTAACATATACGTTCCCTCAAAGTGACATAAGTTTTGTCTCTCAGATACTTACAGATCGGGAGAAATTTGCCTTTTCAAAAATTGACTTTCGAATAATCTCGAAAAAGTAAAATATCTCTATCCTCCAAACCCTTGGACATACATTGACGTGACTCTGACATGAAGTTGACATATACGTTCCCTCAAAGTAACATAAGTTTTTTCTCTCAGATTCCTACAGATCGGGAGATATTTGCCTTTTCAGAAATTGACTTTGGAATAATCTCGAAAAATTTAAATGTCTCTATCCTCCAAACCCTTGGACATACATTGACGTGAATCTGACATGAAGTTGACATATACGTTCCCTCAAAGTGACTTAAGTCTTGTCTCTTAGATTCCTACAGATCGGGAGATATTTGCCTTTTCAAAAATTGATTTTCGAATAATCTCGAAAAATTAAAATGTATCTATTCTCCAAACCATTTGACATACATTGACTTGACTCTGACATGAAGTTGTCATATACATTCCCTCAAAGTGACATAAGTTTCGTCTCTCAGGTTCCTACAGATCGGGAGATATTTGCCTTTTAAAAAATTGACTTTCGAGTAATCTCGAAAAATTAAAATATCTCTATCCTCCAAACCCTTGGACATACACTGACGTGACTCTGAGATGAAGTTCACATACACGTTCACTCAAAGTGACATAAGTTTTGTCTCTCAGATTCCTACAGATCGGGAGATATTTGCCTTTTCAAAAATTGACTTTCGAATAATCTCGAAAAATTAAAATATCTCTATCCTCCAACCCGTTGGACATACATTGACGTGCCTCTGATATGAAGTTGACATATACGTTACCTCAAAGTGACATAAGTTTTGTCTCTCAGATTCCAACAGATCGGGAGTTATTTGCCTTTTCAAAAATTGACTTTCGAATAATCTCGAAAAATTAAAATGTCTCTATCCTCCAAACCCTTTGACATGCATTGACGTGACTCTGACATGAAGTTGACATATACGTTCCCTCAAAGTGACATAAGTTTCGTCTCTCAGGTTCCTACAGATCGGGAGATATTTGCCTTTTCAAGAATTGACTTTCGAATAATCTCGAAAAATTTAAATATCTCTATCCTCCAACCCCTTGGACATACATTGACGTGCCTCTGACATGAAGTTGACATATACGTTACCTCAAAGTGACATAAGTTTTGTCTCTCAGATTCCTACAGATCGGGAGATATTTGCCTTTTAAAAAATTGACTTTCGAATAATCTCGAAAAATTAAAATATCTCTATCCTCCAAACCCTTGGACATACATTGACGTGACTCTGACATGAAGTTGACATATACGATCCCTCAAAGTGACATAAGTGTTGTCTCTCAGATTCCTACAGATCGGGATATATTTGCCTTTTCAAAAATTGACTTTGGAATAATATCGAAAAATTAAAATGTGTTTATCCTCTAAACCCTTTGACATACATTGACGTGACTCTGACATGAAGTTGACATATACGTTCCCTCGAAGTGACTTAAGTCTTGTCTCTTAGATTCCTACAGATCGTGAGATATTTGCCTTTTCAAAAATTGATTTTCGAATAATCTCGAAAAATTAAAATGTCTCTATCCTCCAAACCCTTTGACATACATTGACGTGACTCTGACATGAAGTTGACATATACGTTCCCTCAAAGTGACATAAGTTTCGTCTCTCAGGTTCCTACAGATCGGGAGATATTTGCCTTTTCAGAAATTGACTTTCGAATAATCTCGAAAAATTAAAATATCTCTATAGTCCAAACCCTTGGGCATACATTGACGTGACTCTAACATGAAGTTGACATACAAGTTCCCTCAAAGTGACATAAGTTTTATCTCTCAGATTCCTACAGATCGGGAGATATTTGCCTTTTCAAAAATTGACTTTCGAATAATCTCGAAAAATTCAAATATCTCTATCCTCCAACCCCTTGGACATACATTGACGTGCCTCTGACATGAAGTTGACATATACGTTACCTCAAAGTGACATAAGTTTTGTCTCTCAGATTCCAACAGATCGGGAGTTATTTGCCTTTTCAAAAATTGATGTTCGAATAATCTCGAAAAATTAAAATGTCTCTATCCTCCAAACTCTTGGACATACATTGACGTGACTCTGACATGAAGTTGACATATACATTCCCTCAAAGTGACATAAGTTTTGTGTCTCAGATTCCTACAGATCGGGAGATATTTGCCTTTTAAGAAATTGACTTTCGAATAATCTCGAAAAATTAAAATATATCTATCCTCCAAACCCTTGGACATACATTGACGTGACTCTGACATGAAGTTGACATATACGTTCCCTCAAAGTGACATAAGTGTTGTCTCTCAGATTCCTACAGATCGGGATATATTTGCCTTTTCAAAAATTGACTTTGGAATAATATCGAAAAATTAAAATATGTTTATCCTCTAAACCCTTGGACATACATTGACGTGACTCTGACATGAAGTTGACATATACGTTCCCTCAAAGTGACATAAGTTTTGTCTCTCAGATTCCTACAGATCGGGAGATATTTGCCTTTTCAGAAATCGACTTTCGAATAATCTCGAAAAATTAAAATGCCTCTATCCTCAAAACCCTTGGACATACTTTGACGTGAATCTAACATGAAGTTGACATATACGTTCCCTCAAAGTGACATAAGTTTTGTCTCTCAGATACTTACAGATCGGGAGAAATTTGCCTTTTCAAAAATTGACTTTGGAATAATCTCGAAAAATTAAAATATCTCTATCCTCCAAACCCTTGGACATACATTCACGTGACTCTGACATGAAGTTGACATATACGTTCCCTCAAAGTGACATAAGTTTTTTCTCTCAGATTCCTACAGATCGTAAGTTATTTGCCTTTTCACAAATTGACTTTCGAATAATCTCGAAAAATTAAAATGTCTCACTCCTCCAAACCCTTGGACATACATTGACGTGACTCTGACATGAAGTTGACATATGCGTTCCCTCAAAGTGACATAAGTGTTGTCTCTCAGATTCCTACAGATCGGGATATATTTGCCTTTTCATAAATTGACTTTCGGATGATCTTGAAAAATTAAAATGTCTCTATCCTCCAAACCCTTTGACATACATTGACGTGACTCTGACATGAAGTTGACATATACGATCCCTCAAAGTGACATAAGTGTTGTCTCTCAGATTCCTACAGATCGGGATATATTTGCCTTTTCAAAAATTCACTTTGGAATAATATCGAAAAATTAAAATGTGTTGATCCTCTAAACCCTTGGACATACATTGACGTGACTCTGACATGAAGTTGACATATACGTTCCCTCAAAGTGACTTAAGTCTTGTCTCTTAGATTCCTACAGATCGTGAGATATTTGCCTTTTCAAAAATTGATTTTCGAATAATCTCGAAAAATTAAAATGTCTCTATCCTCCAAACCCTTTGACATACATTGACGTGACTCTGACATGAAGTTGACATATACGTTCCCTCAAAGTGACACAAGTTTCGTCTCTCAGGTTCCTACAGATCGGGAGATATTTGCCTTTTCAGAAATTGACTTTCGAATAATCTCGAAAAATTAAAATATCTCTATCCTCCAAACCCTTGGACATACATTGACGTGACTCTGACATGAAGTTGACATACAGGTTCCCTCAAAGTGACATAAGTTTTGTCTCTCAGATTCCTACAGATCGGGAGATATTTGCCTTTTCAAAAATTGACTTTCGAATAATCTCGAAAAATTAAAATATCTCTATCCTCCAACCCCTTGGACATACATTGACGTGCCTCTGACATGAAGTTGACATATACATTACCTCAAAGTGACATAAGTTTTGTCTCTCAGATTCCAACAGATCGGGAGTTATTTGCCTTTTCAAAAATTGACTTTCGAATAATCTCGAAAAATTAAAATGTCTCTATCCTCCAAACCCTTTGACATGCATTGACGTGACTCTGACATGAAGTTGACATATACGTTCCCTCAAAGTGACATAAGTTTCGTCTCTCAAGTTCCTACAGATCGGGAGATATTTGCCTTTTCAGGAATTGACTTTCGAATAATCTCGAAAAATTAAAATATCTCTATCCTCCAACCCCTTGGACATACATTGACGTGCCTCTGACATGAAGTTGACATATACGTTACCTCAAAGTGACATAAGTTTTGTCTCTCAGATTCCTACAGATCGGGAGATATTTGCCTTTTAAGAAATTGACTTTCGAATAATCTCGAAAAATTAAAATATCTCTATCCTCCAAACCCTTGGACATACATTGACGTGACTCTGACATGAAGTTGACATATACGATCCCTCAAAGTGACGTAAGTGTTGTCTCTCAGATTCCTACAGATCGGGATATATTTGCCTTTTCAAAAATTGACTTTGGAATAATATCGAAAAATTAAAATGTGTTGATCCTCTAAACCCTTCGACATACATTGACGTGACTCTGACATGAAGTCGACATATACGTTCCCTCAAAGTGACTTAAGTCTTGTCTCTTAGATTCCTACAGATCGTGAGATATTTGCCTTTTCAAAAATTGATTTTCGAATAATCTCGAAAAATTAAAATGTCTCTATCCTCCAAACCCTTTGACATACATTGACGTGACTCTGACATGAAGTTGACATATACGTTCCCTCAAAGTGACATAAGTTTCGTCTCTCAGGTTCCTACAGATCGGGAGATATTTGCCTTTTCAGAAATTGACTTTCGAATAATCTCGAAAAATTAAAATATCTCTATCCTCCAAACCCTTGGACATACATTGACGTGACTCTGACATGAAGTTGACATACAAGTTCCCTCAAAGTGACATAAGTTTTGTCTCTCAGATTCCTACAGATCGGGAGATATTTGCCTTTTCAAAAATTGACTTTCGAATAATCTCGAAAAATTCAAATATCTCTATCCTCCAACCCCTTGGACATACATTGACGTGCCTCTGACATGAAGTTGACATATACGTTACCTCAAAGTGACATAAGTTTTGTCTCTCAGATTCCAACAGATCGGGAGTTATTTGCCTTTTCAAAAATTGATGTTCGAATAATCTCGAAAAATTAAAATGTCTCTATCCTCCAAACTCTTGTACATACATTGACGTGACTCTGACATGAGGTTGACATATACCTTCCCTCAAAGTGACATAAGTTTTGTGTCTCAGATTCCTACAGATCGGGAGATATTTGCCTTTTAAGAAATTGACTTTCGAATAATCTCGAAAAATTAAAATATATCTATCCTCCAAACCCTTGGACATACATTGACGTGACTCTGACATGAAGTTGACATATACGTTCCCTCTAAGTGACATAAGTTTTGTCTCTCAGATTCCTACAGATCGGGAGATATTTGCCTTTTCAGAAATCGACTTTCGAATAATCTCGAAAAATTAAAATGCCTCTATCCTCAAAACCCTTGGACATACTTTGACGTGAATCTAACATGAAGTTGACATATACGTTCCCTCAAAGTGACATAAGTTTTGTCTCTCAGATACTTACAGATCGGGAGAAATTTGCCTTTTCAAAAATTGACTTTCGAATAATCTCGAAAAATTAAAATATCTCTATCCTCCAAACCCTTGGACATACATTCACGTGACTCTGACATGAAGTTGACATATACGTTCCCTCAAAGTGACATAAGTTTTTTCTCTCAGATTCCTACAGATCGTAAGATATTTGCCTTTTCACAAATTGACTTTCGAATAATCTCGAAAAATTAAAATGTCTCACTCCTCCAAACCCTTGGACATACATTGACGTGACTCTGACATGAAGTTGACATATGCGTTCCCTCAAAGTGACATAAGTGTTGTCTCTCAGATTCCTACAGATCGGGATATATTTGCCTTTTCATAAATTGACTTTCGAATGATCTTGAAAAATTAAAATGTCTCTATCCTCCAAACCCTATGACATACATTGACGTGACTCTGACATGAAGTTGACATATACGTTCCCTCAAAGTGACATAAGTGTTGTCTCTCATATTCCTTCAGATCGGGAGATATTTGAATTTTCAAAAATTGACTTTCGAAAAATTAAAATATCTCTATCCTCCAAACCCTTTGACATGCATTGACGTGACTCTGACATGAAGTTGACATATACGTTCCCTCAAAGTGACATAAGTTTCGTCTCTCAGGTTCCTACAGATCGGGAGATATTTGCCTTTTCAGGAATTGACTTTCGAATAATCTCGAAAAATTAAAATATCTCTATCCTCCAACCCCTTGGACATACATTGACGTGCCTCTGACATGAAGTTGACATATACGTTACCTCAAAGTGACATAAGTTTTGTCTCTCAGATTCCTACAGATCGGGAGATATTTGCCTTTTAAGAAATTGACTTTCGAATAATCTCGAAAAATTAAAATATCTCTATCCTCCAAACCCTTGGACATACATTGACGAGACTCTGACATGAAGTTGACATATACGATCCCTCAAAGTGACATAAGTGTTGTCTCTCAGATTCCTACAGATCGGGATATATTTGCCTTTTCAAAAATTCACTTTGGAATAATATCGAAAAATTAAAATGTGTTGATCCTCTAAACCCTTGGACATACGTTGACGTGACTCTGACATGAAGTTGACATATACGTTCCCTCAAAGTGACTTAAGTCTTGTCTCTTAGATTCCTACAGATCGTGAGATATTTGCCTTTTCAAAAATTGATTTTCGAATAATCTCGAAAAATTAAAATGTCTCTATCCTCCAAACCCTTTGACATACATTGACGTGACTCTGACATGAAGTTGACATATACGTTCCCTCAAAGTGACACAAGTTTCGTCTCTCAGGTTCCTACAGATCGGGAGATATTTGCCTTTTCATAAATTGACTTTCGAATAATCTCGAAAAATTAAAATATCTCTATCCTCCAAACCCTTGGACATACATTGACGTGACTCTGTCATGAAGTTGACATACAGGTTCCCTCAAAGTGACATAAGTTTTGTCTCTCAGATTCCTACAGATCGGGAGATATTTGCCTTTTCAAAAATTGACTTTCGAATAATCTCGAAAAATTAAAATATCTCTATCCTCCAACCCCTTGGACATACATTGACGTGCCTCTGACATGAAGTTGACATATACATTACCTCAAAGTGACATAAGTTTTGTCTCTCAGATTCCAACAGATCGGGAGTTATTTGCCTTTTCAAAAATTGACTTTCGAATAATCTCGAAAAATTAAAATGTCTCTATCCTCCAAACCCTTTGACATGCATTGACGTGACTCTGACATGAAGTTGACATATACGTTCCCTCAAAGTGACATAAGTTTCGTCTCTCAAGTTCCTACAGATCGGGAGATATTTGCCTTTTCAGGAATTGACTTTCGAATAATCTCGAAAAATTAAAATATCTCTATCCTCCAACCCCTTGGACATACATTGACGTGCCTCTGACATGAAGTTGACATATACGTTACCTCAAAGTGACATAAGTTTTGTCTCTCAGATTCCTACAGATCGGGAGATATTTGCCTTTTAAGAAATTGACTTTCGAATAATCTCGAAAAATTAAAATATCTCTATCCTCCAAACCCTTGGACATACATTGACGTGACTCTGACATGAAGTTGACATATACGATCCCTCAAAGTGACGTAAGTGTTGTCTCTCAGATTCCTACAGATCGGGATATATTTGCCTTTTCAAAAATTGACTTTGGAATAATATCGAAAAATTAAAATGTGTTGATCCTCTAAACCCTTGGACATACATTGACGTGACTCTGACATGAAGTTGACATATACGTTCCCTCAAAGTGACTTAAGTCTTGTCTCTTAGATTCCTACAGATCGTGAGATATTTGCCTTTTCAAAAATTGATTTTCGAATAATCTCGAAAAATTAAAATGTCTCTATCCTCCAAACCCTTTGACATACATTGACGTGACTCTGACATGAAGTTGACATATACGTTCCCTCAAAGTGACATAAGTTTCGTCTCTCAGGTTCCTACAGATCGGGAGATATTTGCCTTTTCAGAAATTGACTTTCGAATAATCTCGAAAAATTAAAATATCTCTATCCTCCAAACCCTTGGACATACATTGACGTGACTCTGACATGATGTTGACATACAAGTTCCCTCGAAGTGACATAAGTTTTGTCTCTCAGATTCCTACAGATCGGGAGATATTTGCCTTTTCAAAAATTGACTTTCGAATAATCTCGAAAAATTAAAATATCTCTATCCTCCAACCCCTTGGACATACATTGACGTGCCTCTGACATGAAGTTGACATATACGTTACCTCAAAGTGACATAAGTTTTGTCTCTCAGATTCCAACAGATCGGGAGTTATATGCCTTTTCAAAAATTGATGTTCGAATAATCTCGAAAAATTAAAATGTCTCTATCTTCCAAACTCTTGGACATACAATGACGTGACTCTGACATGAGGTTGACATTTACGTTCCCTCAAAGTGACATAAGTTTTGTCTCTCAGATTCCTACAGATCGGGAGATATTTGCCTTTTAAAAAATTGACTTTCGAATAATCTCGAAAAATTAAAATATATCTATCCTCCAAACCCTTTGACATACATTGACGTGACTCTGACATGAAGTTGACATATACGTTCCCTCAAAGTGACATAAGTGTTGTCTCTCAGATTCCTACAGATCGGGATATATTTGCCTTTTGAAAAATTGACTTTGGAATAATATCGAAAAATTAAAATGTGTTTATCCTCTAAACCCTTGGACATACATTGACGTGACTCTGACATGAAGTTGACATATACGTTCCCTCAAAGTGACACAAGTTTTGTCTCTCAGATTCCTACAGATCGGGAGATATTTGCCTTTTCAGAAATTGACTTTCGAATAATCTCGAAAAATTAAAATGCCTCTATCCTCCAAACCCTTGGACATACTTTGACGAGAATCTAACATGAAGTTGACATATACCTTCCCTCAAAGTGACATACGTTTTGTCTCTCAGATACTTACAGATCGGAAGAAATTTACTTTTTCAAAAATTGACTTTCGAATAATCTCGAAAAAGTAAAATATCTCTATCCTCCAAACTCTTGGACATACATTGACGTGACTCTGACATGAAGTTGACATATACGTTCCCTCAAAGTGACATAAGTTTTTTCTCTCAGATTCCTACAGATCGGGAGATATTTGCCTTTTCAAAAATTGACTTTCGAATAAACTCGAAAAATTAAAATGTCTCACTCCTCCAAACCCTTGGACATACAGTGACGTGACTCTGACATGAAGTTGACATATACGTTCCCTCAAAGTGACATAAGTGTTGTCTCTCATATTCCTTCAGATCGGGAGATATTTGAATTTTCAAAAATTGACTTTCGAAAAATTAAAATATCTCTATCCTCCAAACTTTTGGACATACATTGACGTGACTCTGACATGAAGTTGACATATACGTTCCCTCAAAGTGACATAAGTGTTGTCTCTCATATTCCTTCAGATCGGGAGATATTTGAATTTTCAAAAATTGACTTTCCAATAATCTCTCAAAATTAAAATGCCTCTGTCCTCCAAACCCTTGGACATACATTGACGTGACTCTGACATGAAGTTGACATATACGTTACCTCAAAGTGACATAAGTTTTGTCTCTCAGATTCCTACATTTCTTGAGATATTTGCCTTTTCAAAAATTGACTTTCGAATAATCTCGAAAAATTTAAATGTCTCTATCCTCCAAACCCTTGGACATACATTGACGTGACTCTGACATGAAGTTGACATATACGTTACCTCATAGCGACATAAGTTTTGTCTCTCAGATTCATACAGATCGGGAGATATTTGTCTTTTCAAAAATTGACTTTCGAATAATCTCGAAAAATTTAAATGTCTCTATCCTCCAAACTGTTGGACATACATTGACGTGACTTTGACACGAAGTTTACATATACGTTCCCTCAAAGTGACATAAGTTTTGTCACTCAGATTCCTACAGATCGGGAGATATTTGCCTTTTCAAGAATTGACTTTCGAATAATCTCGAAAAATTAAAATGTCTCTATCCTCCAAACCCTTTGACATACATTGACGTGACTCTGACATGAAGTTGACATATACGTTCCCTCAAAGTGACATAAGTGTTGTCTCTCAGATTCCTACAGATCGGGAGATATTTGCCTTTTCAAAAATTGACTTCGAATAATCTCGAAAAATAAAAATGCCTCTGTCCTTCAAACCATTCTACATACATTGACGTGACTCTGAAATGAAGTTAACATATACGTTCCCTCAAAGTGACATAAGTTTTGTCTCTCAGATTCTTACAGTTCCGGAGATATTTGAATTTTCAAAAATTGACTTTCGAATAATCTCGAAAAATTAAAATGTCTCTATCATCCAAACCCTTGGACATACATTGACGTGACTCTGACATGAAGTTAACATATACGTTACCTCATAGCGACATAAGTTTTGTCTCTCAGATTCATACAGATCGGGAGATATTTGCCTTTTCAAAAATTGACTTTCGAATAATCTCGAAAAATTTAAATGTCTCTAACCTCCAAACCCTAGGACATACATTGACGTGAATCTGACATGAAGTTGACATATACGTTCCCTCAAAGTGACTTAAGTCTTGCCTCTTAGATTCCTACAGATCGGGAGATATTTGCCTTTTCAAAAATTGATTTTCGAATAATCTCGAAAAATTAAAATGTCTCTATCCTCCAAACCCTTTGACATACATTGACGTGACTCTGACATGAAGTTCACATATACGTTACCTCAAAGTGACATAAGTTTTGTCTCTCAGATTCCTACATTTCTTGAGATATTTGCCTTTTCAAAAATTGACTTTCGAATAATCTCGAAAAATTTTAATGTCTCTATCCTCCAAACCCTTGGACATACATTGACGTGACTCTGACATGAAGTTGACATATACGTTCCCTCAAAGTGACATCATGTTTGTCTCTCAGATTTCTACAGATCGGGAGATATTTGCCTTTTCAAAAATTGACTTTCGATTAATCTCGAAAAATTAAAATGTCTCTATCCTCGAAACCCTTGGACATACATTGACGTGACTTTGACATGAAGTTGACATATAGGGTACCTCAAAGTGACATAAGGTTTGTCTCTCAGATTCCTACAGATCGGGAGATATTTGCCTTTTCAAAAATTGACTTTCGAATAATCTCGAAAAATTAAAATGTCTCTATCCTCCAAACCCTTGGACATACATTGACGTGACTCTGACATGAAGTTGACATATTCGTTCCCTCAAAGTGACATAAGTGTTGTCTCTCAGATTCCTACAGATCGGGAGATATTTGCCTTTTCAAAAATTGACTTTCGAATAATCTCGAAAAATAAAAATGCCTCTGTCCTTCAAACCCTTGGACATACATTGACGTGACTCTGACATGAAGTTAACATATACGTTCCCTCAAAGTGACATAAGTTTTGTCTCTCAGATCCTTACAGATCGGGAGATATTTTCCTTTTGAAAAATGGACTTTCGAATAATCCCGAAAAATTAAAATGTCTCTATCATCCAAACCCTTTGACATACATTGACGTGACCCTGACATGAAGTTGATATATACGTTACCTCAAAGTGACATAATTTTTGTCTCACAGATTCCTACAGATCGGGATATATTTGCCTTTTGAAAAATTGACTTTGGAATAATATCGAAAAATTAAAATGTGTTTATCCTCTAAACCCTTGGACATACATTGACGTGACTCTGACATGAAGTTGACATATACGTTCCCTCAAAGTGACACAAGTTTTGTCTCTCAGATTCCTACAGATCGGGAGATATTTGCCTTTTCAGAAATTGACTTTCGAATAATCTCGAAAAATTAAAATGCCTCTATCCTCCAAACCCTTGGACATACTTTGACGAGAATCTAACATGAAGTTGACATATACCTTCCCTCAAAGTGACATACGTTTTGTCTCTCAGATACTTACAGATCGGAAGAAATTTACTTTTTTAAAAATTGACTTTCGAATAATCTCGAAAAAGTAAAATATCTCTATCCTCCAAACTCTTGGACATACATTGACGTGACTCTGACATGAAGTTGACATATACGTTCCCTCAAAGTGACATAAGTTTTGTCTCTCAGATTCTTACAGTTCGGGAGATATTTGCCTTTTCAAAAATTGACTTTCGAATAATCTCGAAAAATTAAAATGTCTCTATCATCCAAACCCTTGGACATACATTGACGTGACTCTGACATGAAGTTAACATATACGTTACCTCATAGCGACATAAGTTTTGTCTCTCAGATTCATACAGATCGGGAGATATTTGCCTTTTCAAAAATTGACTTTCGAATAATCTCGAAAAATTTAAATGTCTCTATCCTCCAAACCCTTGGACATACATTGACGTGAATCTGACATGAGGTTGACATATACGTTCCCTCAAAGTGACTTAAGTCTTGCCTCTTAGATTCCTACAGATCGGGAGATATTTGCCTTTTCAAAAATTGATTTTCGAATAATCTCGAAAAATTAAAATGTCTCTATCCTCCAAACCCTTTGACATACATTGACGTGACTCTGACATGAAGTTCACATATACGTTACCTCAAAGTGACATAAGTTTTGTCTCTCAGATTCCTACATTTCTTGAGATATTTGCCTTTTCAAAAATTGACTTTCGAATAATCTCGAAAAATTTTAATGTCTCTATCCTCCAAACCCTTGGACATACATTGACGTGACTCTGACATGAAGTTGACATATACGTTCCCTCAAAGTGACATCATGTTTGTCTCTCAGATTTCTACAGATCGGGAGATATTTGCCTTTTCAGAAATTGACTTTCGATTAATCTCGAAAAATTAAAATGTCTCTATCCTCGAAACCCTTGGACATACATTGACGTGACTCTGACATGAAGTTGACATATAGGGTACCTCAAAGTGACATAAGTTTTGTCTCTCAGATTCTTACAGTTCGGGAGATATTTGCCTTTTCAAAAATTGACTTTCGAATAATCTCGAAAAATTAAAATGTCTCTATCATCCAAACCCTTGGACATACATTGACGTGACTCTGACATGAAGTTAACATATACGTTACCTCATAGCGACATAAGTTTTGTCTCTCAGATTCATACAGATCGGGAGATATTTGCCTTTTCAAAAATTGACTTTCGAATAATCTCGAAAAATTTAAATGTCTCTATCCTCCAAACCCTTGGACATACATTGACGTGAATCTGACATGAAGTTGACATATACGTTCCCTCAAAGTGACTTAAGTCTTGCCTCTTAGATTCCTACAGATCGGGAGATATTTGCCTTTTCAAAAATTGATTTTCGAATAATCTCGAAAAATTAAAATGTCTCTATCCTCCAAACCCTTTGACATACATTGACGTGACTCTGACATGAAGTTCACATATACGTTACCTCAAAGTGACATAAGTTTTGTCTCTCAGATTCCTACATTTCTTGAGATATTTGCCTTTTCAAAAATTGACTTTCGAATAATCTCGAAAAATTTTAATGTCTCTATCCTCCAAACCCTTGGACATACATTGACGTGACTCTGACATGAAGTTGACATATTCGTTCCCTCAAAGTGACATAAGTGTTGTCTCTCAGATTCCTACAGATCGGGAGATATTTGCCTTTTCAAAAATTGACTTTCGAATAATCTCGAAAAATAAAAATGCCTCTGTCCTTCAAACCCTTGGACATACATTGACGTGACTCTGACATGAAGTTAACATATACGTTCCCTCAAAGTGACATAAGTTTTGTCTCTCAGATCCTTACAGATCGGGAGATATTTTCCTTTTCAAAAATTGACTTTCGAATAATCCCGAAAAATTAAAATGTCTCTATCATCCAAACCCTTTGACATACATTGACGTGACCCTGACATGAAGTTGATATATACGTTACCTCAAAGTGACATAATTTTTGTCTCACAGATTCCTACAGATCGGGAGATATTTGCCTTTTCAGAAATTGACTTTGGAATAATCTCGAAAAATTTAAATGTCTCTATCCTCCAAACCCTTGGACATACATTGACGTGAATCTGACATGAAGTTGACATATACGTTCCCTCAAAGTGACTTAAGTCTTGTCTCTTAGATTCCTACAGATCGGGAGATATTTGCCTTTTCAAATTTGATTTTCGAATAATCTCGAAAAATTAAAATGTATCTGTTCTCCAAACCCTTTGACATACATTGACGTGACTCTGACATGAAGTTGACATATACATTCCCTCAAAGTGACATAAGTTTCGTCTCTCAGGTTCCTACAGATCGGGAGATATTTGCCTTTTCAGAAATTGCTTTTCGAATAATCTCGAAAAATTGAAATGTCTCTATCCTCCAAACCCTCGGACATACATTGACGTGACTCTGACATGAAGTTCACATACACGTTCCCTCAAAGTGACATAAGTTTTGTCTCTCAGATTCCTACAGATCGGGAGATATTTGCCTTTTCAAAAATTGACTTTCGAATAATCTCGAAAAATTAAAATATCTCTATCCTCCAACCCGTTGGACATACATTGACGTGCCTCTGACATGAAGTTGACATATACGTTCCCTCAAAGTGACATAAGTGTTGTCTCTCAGATTCCTACAGATCGGGATATATTTGCCTTTTGAAAAATTGACTTTGGAATAATATCGAAAAATTAAAATGTGTTTATCCTCTAAACCCTTGGACATACATTGACGTGACTCTGACATGAAGTTGACATATACGTTCCCTCAAAGTGACATAAGTTTTGTCTCTCAGATTCCTACAGATCGGGAGATATTTGCCTTTTCAGAAATTGACTTTCGAATAATCTCGAAAAATTAAAATGCCTCTATCCTCCAAACCCTTGGACATACTTTGACGTGAATCTAACATGAAGTTGACATATACCTTCCCTCAAAGTGACATAAGTTTTGTCTCTCAGATACGTACAGATCGGAAGAAATTTACTTTTTCAAAAATTGACTTTCGAATAATCTCGAAAAAGTAAAATATCTCTATCCTCCAAACTCTTGGACATACATTGACGTGACTCTGACATGAAGTTGACATATACGTTCCCTCAAAGTGACATAAGTTTTTTCTCTCAGATTCCT
Organism: Zootermopsis nevadensis; assembly: GCF_977971745.1. Lineage (NCBI taxonomy): Eukaryota > Metazoa > Arthropoda > Insecta > Blattodea > Termopsidae > Zootermopsis > Zootermopsis nevadensis. The sequence goes on along the minus strand of NW_028259199.1, from coordinate 270,629 downwards.
ACAGATCGGGAGATATTTGCCTTTTCAAAAATTGACTTTCGAATAATCTCGAAAAATTAAAATGTCTCACTCCTCCAAACCCTTGGACATACAGTGACGTGACTCTGACATGAAGTTGACATATACGTTCCCTCAAAGTGACATAAGTGTTGTCTCTCATATTCCTTCAGATCGGGAGATATTTGAATTTTCAAAAATTGACTTTCGAAAAATTAAAATATCTCTATCCTCCAAACTTTTGGACATACATTGACGTGACTCTGACATGAAGTTGACATATACGTTCCCTCAAAGTGACATAAGTGTTGTCTCTCATATTCCTTCAGATCGGGAGATATTTGAATTTTTAAAAATTGACTTTCCAATAATCTCTCAAAATTAAAATGCCTCTGTCCTCCAAACTCTTGGACATACATTGACGTGACTCTGACATGAAGTTGACATATACGTTATCTCAAAGTGACATAAGTTTTGTCTCTCAGATTCCTACATTTCTTGAGATATTTGCCTTTTCAAAAATTGACTTTCGAATAATCTCGAAAAATTAAAATGTGTTTATCCTCCAAACCCTTCGACATACATTGACGTGACTCTGACATGAAGTTCACATATACGTTACCTCAAAGTGACATAAGTTTTGTCTCTCAGATTCCTACATTTCTTGAGATATTTGCCTTTTCAAAAATTGACTTTCGAATAATCTCGAAAAATTTAAATGTCTCTATCCTCCAAACCCTTGGACATACATTGACGTGACTCTGACATGAAGTTGACATACACGTTACCTCATAGCGACATAAGTTTTGTCTCTCAGATTCATACAGATCGGGAGATATTTGTCTTTTCAAAAATTGACTTTCGAATAATCTCGAAAAATTTAAATGTCTCTATCCTCCAAACTGTTGGACATACATTGACGTGACTTTGACACGAAGTTTACATATACGTTCCCTCAAAGTGACATAAGTTTTGTCACTCAGATTCCTACAGATCGGGCGATATTTGCCTTTTCAAGAATTGACTTTCGAATAATCTCGAAAAATTAAAATGTCTCTATCCTCCAAACCCTTTGACATACATTGACGTGACTCTGACATGAAGTTGACATATACGTTCCCTCAAAGTGACATAAGTGTTGTCTCTCAGATTCCTACAGATCGGGAGATATTTGCCTTTTCAAAAATTGACTTCGAATAATCTCGAAAAATAAAAATGCCTCTGTCCTTCAAACCATTCGACATACATTGACGTGACTCTGAAATGAAGTTAACATATACGTTCCCTCAAAGTGACATAAGTTTTGTCTCTCAGATTCTTACAGTTCGGGAGATATTTGCCTTTTCAAAAATTGACTTTCGAATAATCTCGAAAAATTAAAATGTCTCTATCATCCAAACCCTTGGACATACATTGACGTGACTCTGACATGAAGTTAACATATACGTTACCTCATAGCGACATAAGTTTTGTCTCTCAGATTCATACAGATCGGGAGATATTTGCCTTTTCAAAAATTGACTTTCGAATAATCTCGAAAAATTTAAATGTCTCTATCCTCCAAACCCTTGGACATACATTGACGTGAATCTGACATGAAGTTGACATATACGTTCCCTCAAAGTGACTTAAGTCTTGCCTCTTAGATTCCTATAGATCGGGAGATATTTGCCTTTTCAAAAATTGATTTTCGAATAATCTCGAAAAATTAAAATGTCTCTATCCTCCAAACCCTTTGACATACATTGACGTGACTCTGACATGAAGTTCACATATACGTTACCTCAAAGTGACATAAGTTTTGTCTCTCAGATTCCTACATTTCTTGAGATATTTGCCTTTTCAAAAATTGACTTTCGAATAATCTCGAAAAATTTTAATGTCTCTATCCTCCAAACCCTTGGACATACATTGACGTGACTCTGACATGAAGTTGACATATACGTTCCCTCAAAGTGACATCATGTTTGTCTCTCAGATTTCTACAGATCGGGAGATATTTGCCTTTTCAGAAATTGACTTTCGATTAATCTCGAAAAATTAAAATGTCTCTATCCTCGAAACCCTTGGACATACATTGACGTGACTCTGACATGAAGTTGACATATAGGGTACCTCAAAGTGACATAAGGTTTGTCTCTCAGATTCCTACAGATCGGGAGATATTTGCCTTTTCAAAAATTGACTTTCGAATAATCTCGAAAAATTAAAATGTCTCTATCCTCCAAACCCTTGACATACATTGACGTGACTCTGACATGAAGTTGACATATACGTTCCCTCAAAGTGACATAAGTGTTGTCTCTCAGATTCCTACAGATCGGGAGATATTTGCCTTTTCATAAATTGACTTTCGAATAATCTCGAAAAATAAAAATGCCTCTGTCCTTCAAACCCTTGGACATACATTGACGTGACTCTGACATGAAGTTAACATATACGTTCCCTCAAAGTGACATAAGTTTTGTCTCTCAGATCCTTACAGATCGGGAGATATTTTCCTTTTCAAAAATTGACTTTCGAATAATCCCGAAAAATTAAAATGTCTCTATCATCCAAACCCTTTGACATACATTGACGTGACCCTGACATGAAGTTGATATATACGTTACCTCAAAGTGACATAATTTTTATCTCTCAGATTCCTACAGATCGGGAGATATTTGCCTTTTCAGAAATTGACTTTGGAATAATCTCGAAAAATTTAAATGTCTCTATCCTCCAAACCCTTGGACATACATTGACGTGAATCTGACATGAAGTTGACATATACGTTCCCTCAAAGTGACTTAAGTCTTGTCTCTTAGATTCCTACAGATCGGGAGATATTTGCCTTTTCAAAAATTGATTTTCGAATAATCTCGAAAAATTAAAATGTATCTGTTCTCCAAACCCTTTGACATACATTGACGTGACTCTGACATGAAGTTGACATATACATTCCCTCAAAGTGACATAAGTTTCGTCTCTCAGGTTCCTACAGATCGGGAGATATTTGCCTTTTCAGAAATTGACTTTCGAATAATCTCGAAAAATTGAAATGTCTCTATCCTCCAAACCCTCGGACATACATTGACGTGACTCTGACATGAAGTTCACATACACGTTCCCTCAAAGTGACATAAGTTTTGTCTCTCAGATTCCTACAGATCGGGAGATATTTGCCTTTTCAAAAATTGACTTTCGAATAATCTCGAAAAATTAAAATATCTCTATCCTCCAACCCGTTGGACATACATTGACGTGCCTCTGATATGAAGTTGACATATACGTTACCTCAAGGTGACATAAGTTTTGTCTCTCAGATTCCAACAGATCGGGAGTTATTTGCCTTTTCAAAAATTGACTTTCGAATAATCTCGAAAAATTAAAATGTCTCTATCCTCCAAACCCTTTGACATGCATTGACGTGACTCTGACATGAAGTTGACATATACGTTCCCTCAAAGTGACATAAGTTTCGTCTCTCAGGTTCCTACAGATCGGGAGATATTTGCCTTTTCAGGAATTGACTTTCGAATAATCTCGAAAAATTAAAATTTCTCTATCCTCCAACCCCTTGGACATACATTGACGTGCCTCTGACATGAAGTTGACATATACGTTACCTCAAAGTGACATAAGTTTTGTCTCTCAGATTACTACAGATCGGGAGATATTTGCCTTTTAAAAAATTGACTTTCGAATAATCTCGAAAAATTGAAATATCTCTATCCTCCAAACCCTTGGACATACATTGACGTGACTCTGACATGAAGTTGACATATACGTTCCCTCAAAGTGACATAAGTGTTGTCTCTCAGATTCCTACAGATCGGGATATATTTGCCTTTTCAAAAATTGACTTTGGAATAATATCGAAAAATTAAAATGTGTTGATCCTCTAAACCCTTGGACATACATTGACGTGACTCTGACATGAAGTTGACATATACGTTCCCTCAAAGTGACTTAAGTCTTGTCTCTTAGATTCCTACAGATCGTGAGATATTTGCCTTTTCATAAATTGATTTTCGAATAATCTCGAAAAATTAAAATGTCTCTATCCTCCAAACCCTTTGACATACATTGACGTGACTCTGACATGAAGTTGACATATACGTTCCCTCAAAGTGACACAAGTTTCGTCTCTCAGGTTCCTACAGATCGGGAGATATTTGCCTTTTCAGAAATTGACTTTCGAATAATCTCGAAAAATTAAAATATCTCTATCCTCCAAACCCTTGGACATACATTGACGTGACTCTGACATGAAGTTGACATACAAGTTCCCTCAAAGTGACATAAGTTTTGTCTCTCAGATTCCTACAGATCGGGAGATATTTGCCTTTTCAAAAATTGACTTTCGAATAATCTCGAAAAATTAAAATATCTCTATCCTCCAACCCCTTGGACATACATTGACGTGCCTCTGACATGAAGTTGACATATACGTTACCTCAAAGTGACATAAGTTTTGTCTCTCAGATTCCAACAGATCGGGAGTTATTTGCCTTTTCAAAAATTGACTTTCGAATAATCTCGAAAAATTAAAATGTCTCTATCCTCCAAACCCTTTGACATGCATTGACGTGACTCTGACATGAAGTTGACATATACGTTCCCTCAAAGTGACATAAGTTTCGTCTCTCAGGTTCCTACAGATCGGGAGATATTTGCCTTTTCAGGAATTGACTTTCGAATAATCTCGAAAAATTAAAATATCTCTATCCTCCTTCCCCTTGGACATACATTGACGTGCCTCTGACATGAAGTTGACATATACGTTACCTCAAAGTGACATAAGTTTTGTCTCTCAGATTCCTACAGATCGGGAGATATTTGCCTTTTAAGAAATTGACTTTCGAATAATCTCGAAAAATTAAAATATCTCTATCCTCCAAACCCTTGGACATACATTGACGTGACTCTGACATGAAGTTGACATATACGATCCCTCAAAGTGACATAAGTGTTGTCTCTCAGATTCCTACAGATCGGGATATATTTGCCTTTTCAAAAATTGACTTTGGAATAATATCGAAAAATTAAAATGTGTTGATCCTCTAAACCCTTGGACATACATTGACGTGACTCTGACATGAAGTTGACATATACGTTCCCTCAAAGTGACTTAAGTCTTGTCTCTTAGATTCCTACAGATCGTGAGATATTTGCCTTTTCAAAAATTGATTTTCGAATAATCTCGAAAAATTAAAATGTCTCTATCCTCCAAACCCTTTGACATACATTGACGTGACTCTGACATGAAGTTGACATATACGTTCCCTCAAAGTGACATAAGTTTCGTCTCTCAGGTTCCTACAGATCGGGAGATATTTGCCTTTTCAGAAATTGACTTTCGAATAATCTCGAAAAATTAAAATATCTCTATCCTCCAAACCCTTGGACATACATTGACGTGACTCTGACATGAAGTTGACATACAAGTTCCCTCAAAGTGACATAAGTTTTGTCTCTCAGATTCCTACAGATCGGGAGATATTTGCCTTTTCAAAAATTGACTTTCGAATAATCTCGAAAAATTAAAATATCTCTATCCTCCAACCCCTTGGACATACATTGACGTGCCTCTGACATGAAGTTGACATATACGTTACCTCAAAGTGACATAAGTTTTGTCTCTCAGATTCCAACAGATCGGGAGTTATATGCCTTTTCAAAAATTGATGTTCGAATAATATCGAAAAATTAAAATGTCTCTATCCTCCAAACTCTTGGACATACAGTGACGTGACTCTGACATGAAGTTGACATTTACGTTCCCTCAAAGTGACATAAGTTTTGTCTCTCAGATTCCTACAGATCGGGAGATATTTGCCTTTTAAGAAATTGACTTTCGAATAATCTCGAAAAATTAAAATATCTCTATCCTCCAAACCCTTGGACATACTTTGACGTGAATCTAACATGAAGTTGACATATACCTTCCCTCAAAGTGACATAAGTTTTGTCTCTCAGATACTTACAGATCGGAAGAAATTTACCTTGTCAAAAATTAACTTTCGAATAATCTCGAAAAAGTAAAATATCTCTATCCTCCAAACTCTTGGACATACATTGACGTGACTCTGACATGAAGTTGACATATACGTTCCCTCAAAGTGACATAAGTTTTTTCTCTCAGATTCCTACAGATCGGGAGATATTTGCCTTTTCAAAAATTGACTTTCGAATAATCTCGAAAAATTAAAATGTCTCACTCCTCCAAACCCTTGGACATACAGTGACGTGACTCTGACATGAAGTTGACATATACGTTCCCTCAAAGTGACATAAGTGTTGTCTCTCAGATTCCTACAGATCGGGAGATATTTGCCTTTTCATAAATTGACTTTCGAATGATCTTGAAAAATTAAAATGTCTCTATCCTCGAAACCCTTGGACATACATTGACGTGACTCTGACATGAAGTTGACATATACGTTCCCTCAAAGTGACATAAGTGTTGTCTCTCAGATTCCTACAGATCGGAAGATATTTTCCTTTTCAAAAATTGACTTTCGAAAAATTAAAATATCTCTATCCTCCAAACTTTTGGACATACATTGACGTGACTCTGACATGAAGTTGACATATACGTTACCTCAAAGTGACATAAGTTTTGTCTCTCAGATTCCTACATTTCTTGAGATATGTGCCTTTTCAAAAATTGACTTTCGAATAATTTCGAAAAATTAAAATGTGTTTATCCTCCAAACCCTTCTACATACATTGACGTGACTCTGACATGAAGTTGACATATACGTTCCCTCAAAGTGACTTAAGTCTTGTCTCTTAGATTCCTACAGATCGGGAGATATTTGCCTTTTTATAAATTGATTTTCGAATAATCTCGAAAAATTAAAATGTCTCTATCCTCCAAACCCTTTGACATACATTGACGTGACTCTGACATGAAGTTGACATATACGTTACCTCAAAGTGACATAAGTTTGGCTCTCAGATTACAACAGATCGGGAGTTATTTGCCTTTTCAAAAATTGACGTTCGAATAATCTCGAAAAATTAAAATGTCTCTATCCTCCAAACTCTTGGACATACATTGACGTGACTCTGACATGAAGTTGACATATACGTTCCCTCAAAGTGACATAAGTTTTGTCTCTCAGATTCCTACAGATCGGGAGATATTTGCCTTTTAAAAAATTGACTTTCGAATAATCTCGAAAAATTAAAATATCTCTATCCTCCAAACCCTTGGACATACATTGACGTGACTCTGACATGAAGTTGACATATACGTTCCCTCAAAGTGACATAAGTGTTGTCTCTCAGATTCCTACAGATCGGGATATATTTGCCTTTTGAAAAATTGACTTTGGAATAATATCAAAAAATTAAAATGTGTTTATCCTCTAAACCCTTGGACATACATTGACGTGACTCTGACATGAAGTTGACATATACGTTCCCTCAAAGTGACATAAGTTTTGTCTCTCAGATTCCTACAGATCGGGAGATATTTGCCTTTTCAGAAATTGACTTTCGAATTATCTCGAAAAATTTAATTGCCTCTATCCTCCAAACCCTTGGACATACTTTGACGTGAATCTAACATGAAGTTGACATATACGTTCCCTCAAAGTGACATAAGTTTTGTCTCTCAGATACTTACAGATCGGGAGAAATTTGCCTTTTCAAAAATTGACTTTCGAATAATCTCGAAAAAGTAAAATATCTCTATCCTCCAAACCCTTGGACATCCAGTGACGTGACTCTGACATGAAGTTGACATATACGTTCCCTCAAAGTGACATAAGTGTTGTCTCTCAGATTCCTACAGATCGGGAGATATTTGCCTTTTCATAAATTGACTTTCGAATGATCTTGAAAAATTAAAATGTCTCTATCCTCCAAACCCTTGGACATACATTGACGTGACTCTGACATGAAGTTGACATATACGTTCCCTCAAAGTGACATAAGTGTTGTCTCTGAGATTCCTACAGATCGGGAGATATTTTCCTTTTCAGAAATTGACTTTCGAATTAACTCGCAAAATTAAAATGCCTCTGTCCTCCAAACACTTTGACATACATTGACGTGAATCTGACATGAAGTTGACATATGCGTTCCCTCAAAGTGACATAAGTGTTGTCTCTCAGATTCCTACAGATCGGGAGATATTTGAATTTTCAAAAATTGACTTTCGAAAAATTAAAATATCTCTATCCTCCAAACTTTTGGACATACATTGACGTGACTCTGACATGAAGTTGACATATACGTTACCTCAAAGTGACATAAGTTTTGTCTCTCAGATTCCTATATTTCTTGAGATATGTGCCTTTTCAAAAATTGACTTTCGAATAATCTCGAAAAATTAAAATGTGTTTATCCTCCAAACCCTTCTACATACATTGACGTGACTCTGACATGAAGTTGACATATATGTTCCCTCAAAGTGACTTAAGTCTTGTCTCTTAGATTCCTACAGATCGGGAGATATTTGCCTTTTTATAAATTGATTTTCGAATAATCTCGAAAAATTAAAATGTCTCTATCCTCCAAACCCTTTGACATACATTGACGTGACTCTGACATGAAGTTGACATATACGTTACCTCAAAGTGACATAAGTTTGGCTCTCAGATTACAACAGATCGGGAGTTATTTGCCTTTTCAAAAATTGACGTTCGAATAATCTCGAAAAATTAAAATGTCTCTATCCTCCAAACTCTTGGACATACATTGACGTGACTCTGACATGAAGTTGACATATACGTTCCCTCAAAGTGACATAAGTTTTGTCTCTCAGATTCCTACAGATCGGGAGATATTTGCCTTTTAAAAAATTGACTTTCGAATAATCTCGAAAAATTAAAATATCTCTATCCTCCAAACCCTTGGACATACATTGACGTGACTCTGACATGAAGTTGACATATACGTTCCCTCAAAGTGACATAAGTGTTGTCTCTCAGATTCCTACAGATCGGGATATATTTGCCTTTTGAAAAATTGACTTTGGAATAATATCAAAAAATTAAAATGTGTTTATCCTCTAAACCCTTGGACATACATTGACGTGACTCTGACATGAAGTTGACATATACGTTCCCTCAAAGTGACATAAGTTTTGTCTCTCAGATTCCTACAGATCGGGAGATATTTGCCTTTTCAGAAATTGACTTTCGAATTATCTCGAAAAATTAAATTGCCTCTATCCTCCAAACCCTTGGACATACTTTGACGTGAATCTAACATGAAGTTGACATATACGTTCCCTCAAAGTGACATAAGTTTTGTCTCTCAGATACTTACAGATCGGGAGAAATTTGCCTTTTCAAAAATTGACTTTCGAATAATCTCGAAAAAGTAAAATATCTCTATCCTCCAAACCCTTGGACATACATTGACGTGACTCTGACATGAAGTTGACATATACGTTCCCTCAAAGTGACATCAGTTTTTTCTCTCAGATTCCTACAGATCGGGAGATATTTGCCTTTTCAAAAATTGACTTTCGAATAATCTCGAAAAATTAAAATGTCTCACTCCTCCAAACCCTTGGACATCCAGTGACGTGACTCTGACATGAAGTTGACATATACGTTCCCTCAAAGTGACATAAGTGTTGTCTCTCAGATTCCTACAGATCGGGAGATATTTGCCTTTTCATAAATTGACTTTCGAATGATCTTGAAAAATTAAAATGTCTCTATCCTCCAAACCCTTGGACATACATTGACGTGACTCTGACATGAAGTTGACATATACGTTCCCTCAAAGTGACATAAGTGTTGTCTCTCAGATTCCTACAGATCGGGAGATATTTTCCTTTTCAAAAATTGACTTTCGAATAAACTCGCAAAATTAAAATGCCTCTGTCCTCCAAACACTTTGACATATATTGACGTGAATCTGACATGAAGTTGACATATGCGTTCCCTCAAAGTGACATAAGTGTTGTCTCTCAGATTCCTACAGATCGGGAGATATTTGAATTTTCAAAAATTGACTTTCGAAAAATTAAAATATCTCTATCCTCCAAACTTTTGGACATACATTGACGTGACTCTGACATGAAGTTGACATATACGTTACCTCAAAGTGACATAAGTTTTGTCTCTCAGATTCCTACATTTCTTGAGATATGTGCCTTTTCAAAAATTGACTTTCGAATAATCTCGAAAAATTAAAATGTGTTTATCCTCCAAACCCTTCGACATACATTGACGTGACTCTGACATGAAGTTCACATATACGTTACCTCAAAGTGACATAAGTTTTGTCTCTCAGATTCCAACATTTCTTGAGATATTTGCCTTTTCAAAAATTGATTTTCGAATAATCTCGAAAAATTTTAATGTCTCTATCCTCCAAACCCTTGGACATACATTGACGTGACTCTGACATGAAGTTGACATATACGTTCCCTCAAAGTGACATCAGGTTTGTCTCTCAGATTCCTAGAGATCGGGAGATATTTGCCTTTTCAGAAATTGACTTTCGAATAATCTCGAAAAATTAAAATGTCTCTATCCTCGAAACCCTTGGACATACATTGACGTGACTCTGACATGAAGTTGACATCCGGTACCTCAAAGTGACATAAGTGTTGTCTCTCAGATTCCTACAGATCGGGAGATATTTGCCTTTTCAAAAATTGACTTTCGAATAATCTCGAAAAATAAAAATGCCTCTGTCCTTCAAACCCTTGGACATACATTGACGTGACTCTGACATGAAGTTAACATATACGTTCCCTCAAAGTAACATAAGTTTTGTCTCTCAGATTCTTACAGATCGGGAGATATTTTCCTTTTCAAAAATTGACTTTCGAATAATCCCGAAAAATTAAAATGTCTCTATCCTCCAAACCCTTGGACATACATTGACGTGACTCTGACATGAAGTTCACATTCACGTTCCCACAAAGTGACATAAGTTTTGTTTCTCAGATTCCTACAGATCGGGAGATATTTGCCTTTTCAAAAATTGACTTTCGAATAATCTCGAAAAATCAAAATATCTCTATCCTCCAACCCGTTGGACATACATTGACGTGCCTCTGATATGAAGTTGACATATACGTTACCTCAAAGTAACATAAGTTTTGTCTCTCAGATTCCAACAGATCGGGAGTTATTTGCCTTTTCAAAAATTGACTTTCGAATAATCTCGAAAAATTAAAATGTCTCTATCCTCCAAACCCTTTGACATGCATTGACGTGACTATGACATGAAGTTGACATATAAGTTCCCTCAAAGTGACATAAGTTTCGTCTCTCAGGTTCCTACAGATCGGGAGATATTTGCCTTTTCAGGAATTGACTTTCGAATAATCTCGAAAAATTAAAATATCTCTATCCTCCAACCCCTTGGACATACATTGACGTGCCTCTGACATGAAGTTGACATATACGTTACCTCAAAGTGACATAAGTTTTGTCTCTCAGATTCCTACAGATCGGGAGATATTTGCCTCTTAAAAAATTGACTTTCGAATAATCTCGAAAAATTAAAATATCTCTATCCTCCAAACCCTTGGACATACATTGACGTGACTCTTACATGAAGTTGACATATACGATCCCTCAAAGTGACATAAGTGTTGTCTCTCAGATTCCTACAGATCGGGATATATTTGCCTTTTCAAAAATTGACTTTGGAATAATATCGAAAAATTAAAATATCTCTATCCTCCAAACCCTTGGACATACATTGTCGTGACTCTGACATGAAGTTGACATATACGTTCCCTCAAAGTGACTTAAGTCTTGTCTCTTAGATTCCTACAGATCGGGAGATATTTGCCTTTTCAAAAATCGACTTTCGAATGATCTTGAAAAATTAAAATGTCTCTATCCTCCAAACCCTTGGACATACATTGACGTGACTCTGACATGAAGTTGACAAATACGTTCCCTCAAAGTGACATAAGTGTTGTCTCTCAGATTCCTACAGATCGGGAGATATTTTCCTTTTCAAAAATTAACTTTCGAATAACCTCGCAAAATTAAAATGCCTCTGTCCTCCAAACACTTGGACATACATTGACGCGAATCTGACATGAAGTTGACATATACGTTCCCTCAAAGTGACATAAGTTTTGTCTCTCAGATTCCTACAGATCGGGAGATATTTGCCTTTAAATATTGACTTTCGATTAATCTCGAAAAATTAAAATGTCTTTATCCACCAAACCCTTGGACATACATTGACGTGACTCTGACATGAAGTTGACATATACGTTCCCTCAAAGTGACATAAGTTTCGTCTCTCAGGTTCCTACAGATCGGGAGATATTTGCCTTTAAATATTGACTTTCGATTAATCTCGAAAAATTAAAATGTCTTTATCCACCAAACCCTTGGACATACATTGACGTGACTCTGACATGAAGTTGACATATACGTTCCCTCAAAGTGACATAAGTAGTCTCTCTCAGATTCCTACATATCGGGAGATATTTGCCTTTTCAAAAATTGACCTTCGAATAATCTCGAAAAATTAAAATGCCTCTGTCCTTTAAACCCTTGGACATACATTGACGTGACTCTGACATGAAGTTGACATATAAGTTCCCTCAGAGTGACATAAGTTTTGTTCTCAGATTCCTACAGATCGGGAGATATTTGCCTTTTCATAAATTGACTTTCGAATAATCTCGAAAAATTAAAATGTCACTATCCTCCAAACCCTTGGACATACATTGACGTGACACTGACATGAAGTTAACATATACGTTCCCTCAAAGTGACATAAGTTTTGTCTCTCATATTCCTACAGATCGGGAGATATTTGACTTTTCTAAAATTGACTTTCGAATAATCTCGAAAATTTAAATGTCTCTATCCTCCAAACTGTTGGACATACATTATCGTGACTTTGAAACGAAGTTTACATATACGTTCCCTCAAAGTGACATAAGTTTTTTCACTCAGATTCCTACAGATCGGGAGATATTTGCCTTTTCAAAAATTGACTTTCTATAATCTCGAAAAATTAAAATGTGTTTATCCTCCAAACCCTTGGACATACATTGACGTGACTCTGTCATGAAGTTGACATATACGTTCCCTCAAAGCGACATAAGTTTTGTCTCTCAGATTCCTACAGATCGGGAGATATTTGCCTTTTCAAAAATTGACTTTCGAATAATCTCGAAAAATTAAAATGTCTCTATCCTCCAAACCCTTGAACATACATTGACGTGACTCTGACATGAAGTTGACATACACGTTCCCTCAAAGTGACATAAGTTTTGTCTCTCAGATTCCTACAGATCTGGAGATATTTGCCTTTTCAAAAATTGACTTTGGAATAATCTCGAAAAATTAAAATATCTCTATCCTCTAACCCCTTGGACATACATTGACGTGCCTCTGACATGAAGTTAACATATATGTTACATCAAAGTGACATAAGTTTTGTCTCTCAAATTCCATCAGATCGGGAGTTATTTGCCTTTTCACAAATTGACTTTCGAATAATCTCGCAAAATTAAAATGCCTCTGTCCTCCAAACTCTTGGACATACATTGACGTGACTCTGACATGAAGTTGACATATACGTTCCATCAAAGTGACATAAGTTTTGTCTCTCAGATTCCTACAGATCGGGAGATATTTGCCTTTTCAGAAAATGACTTCCGAATAATCTCGAAAAATTAAAATGTCTCTATCCTCCAAACCCTTGGACATATATTGACGTGACACTGACATGAAGTTGACATATACGTTACCTCAAAGTAACATAAGTTTTGTCTCTCAGATTACAACAGATCGGGAGATATTTCCTTTTCAAAAATTGACTTTCGAATAATATCGCAAAATTAAAATGCCTCTATCCTCCAAACCCTTGGACATACTTTGACGTGAATCTGACATGAAGTTGACATATACGTTACCTCAAAGTGACATATTGTTTGTCTCTCAGTTTCCTACAGATCGGGAGATATTTGCCTTTTCAAAAATTGACTATCAAATAATCTCGAAAAATTAAAATATCTCTATCCTCCAACCCCTTCGACATACATTGACGTGAATCTGACATGACGTTGACATGTACGTTCCCTCAAAGTGACATAAGTTTTGTCTCTCAGATTCCTACAGATCGGGAGATATTTGCCTTTTCAAAAATTGACTATCAAATAATCTCGAAAAATTAAAATATCTCTATCCTCCAACCCCTTGGTCATACATTGACGTGACTCTGACATGAAGTTGACATATACGTTACCTCAAAGTGACATAAGTTTTGTCTCTCAGATTCCTACATTTCTTGAGATATTTGCCTTTTCAAAAATTGACTTTCGAATAATATCGAAAAATTTAAATGTCTCTATCCTCCAAACACTTCGACATACATTGACGTGACTCTGACATGAAGTTGACATATACGTTACCTCAAAGTGACATAAGTTTTGTCTCTCAGATTCCTACATTTCTTGAGATATTTGCCTTTTCAAAAATTGACTTTCGAATAATCTCGAAAGATTTAAATGTCTCTATCCTCCAAACCCTTGGACATACATTGACGTGACTCTGACATGAAGTTGACATATACGTTCCCTCAAAGTGACATAAGTTTCGTCTCTCAGGTTCCTACAGATCGGGAGATATTTGCCTTTTCATAAATTGACTTTCGAATAATCTCGAAAAATTAAAATGTCTCTATCCTCCAAACCCTTGGACATACATTGACGTGACTCTGACATGAAGTTGACATACACGTTCCCTCAAAGTGACATAAGTTTTGTCTCTCAGATTCCTACAGATCGGGGGATATTTGCCTTTTCAGAAATTGACTTTCGAATAATGTCGAAAAATTAAAATATCTCTATCCTCGAAACCCTTGGACATACTTTAACATGACTCTGACATGAAGTTGACATATACGTTCCCTCAAAGTGACATAAGTTTTGTCTCTCAGATTCCTACAGATCGGGAGATATTTGCTTTTTCAGAAATTGACTTTCGAATAATATCGAAAAATTTAAATGTCTCTATCCTCCAAACCCTTGGACATACATTGACGTGACTCTGACATGAAGTTGACATATACGTTCCCTCAAAGTGACATAAGTTTCGTCTCTCAGGTTCCTACAGATCGGGAGAAATTTGCCTTTTAAAAATTGACTTTCGATTAATATCGAAAAATTAAAATGTCTTTATCCTCCAAACCCTTGGACATACATTGACGTGACTCTGACATGAAGTTGACATATACGTTCCCTCAAAGTGACATAAGTGGTGTCTCTCAGATTTATACAGATCGGGATATATTTGCCTTTTCAAAAATTGACTTTCGAATAATCTTGAAAAATTAAAATGCCTCTGTCCTTTAAACCCTTGGACATTCATTGACGTGACTCTGACATGAAGTTGACATATACGTTCCCTCAGAGTGACATAAGTTTTGTCTCTCAGATTAATACAGATCGGGAGATATTTGCCTTTTGAAAAATTGACTTTCGAATAATCTCGAAAAATTAAAATGTCTCTATCCTCCAAACCCTTGGACATACACTGAGTGACACTGACATGAAGTTGACATATACGTTCCCTCAAAGTGCAATAAGTTTTGTCTCTCATATTCCTACAGATCGGGAGATATTTGCCTTTTCAAAAATTGACTTTCGAATAATATCGAAAACTTTAAATGTCTCTATCCTCCAAACTCTTGTACATACATTGACGTGCCTCTGACATGAAGTTGACATATACGTTACCTAAAAAGTGACATACGTTTTGTCTCTCAGATTCCAACAGATCGGGAGTTATTTGCCCTTTCACAAATTGACTTTCGAATAATCTCGAAAAATTTAAATGTCTCTATCCTCCAAACTCTTTGACATACATTGACGTGACTCTGACATGAAGTTGACATATACGTTCCCTCAAAGTGACATAAGTTTTGTCTCTCAGGTTCCTACAGATCGGGAGATATTTGCCTTTAAAAATTGATTTTCGATTAATCTCGAAAAATTAAAATGTCTTTATCCTCCAAACCCTTGGACATACATTGACGTGACTCTGACATGAAGTTGACATATACGTTCCCTCAAAGTGACATAAGTGATGTCTCTCAGATTCCTACAGATCGGGAGATATTTGCCTTTTCAGAAATTGACTTTCGAATAGTCTCGAAAAATTAAAATGCCTCTGTCCTTTAAACCCTTGGACATACATTGACGTGACTCTGACATGAAGTTGACATCTAAGTTCCCTCAGAGTGACATAAGTTTTGTTCTCAGATTCCTAGAGATCGGGAGATATTTGCTTTTCATAAATTGACTTTCGAATAATCTCGAAAAATTAAAATGTCACTATCCTCCAAACCCTTGGACATACATTGACGTGACACTGACATGAAGTTAACATATACGTTCCCTCAAAGTGACATCAGTTCTGTCTCTCATATTCCTACAGATCGGGAGATATTTGCCTTTTCTAAAATTGACTTTCGAATAATCTCGAAAATTTAAATGTCTCTATCCTCCAAACTGTTGGACATACATTGACGTGACTTTGGCACGAAGTTTACATATACGTTCCCTCAAAGTGACATAAGTTTTGTCACTCAGATTCCTACAGATCGGGAGATATTTGCCTTTTCAAAAATTGACTTTCTATAATCTCGAAAAATTAAAATGTCTCTATCCTCCAAACCCTTGGACATACATTGACGTGACTCAGTCAAGAAGTTGACATATACGTTCCCTCAAAGCGACATAAGTTTTGTCTCTCAGATTCATACAGATCGGGAGATATTTGCCTTTTCAAAAATTGACTTTCGAATAATCTCGAAAAATTAAAATGTCTCTATCCTCCAAACCCTTGAACATACATTGACGTGACTCTGACATGAAGTTGACATACACGTTCCCTCAAAGTGACATAAGTTTTGTCTCTCAGATTCCTACAGATCTGGAGATATTTGCCTTTTCAAAAATTGACTTTCGAATAATCTCGAAAAATTAAAATATCTCTATCCTCTAACCCCTTGGACATACATTGACGTGCCTCTGACATGAAGTTGACATATATGTTACCTCAAAGTGACATAAGTTTTGTCTCTCAGATTCCAACAGATCGGGAGTTATTTGCCTTTTCAGAAATTGACTTTCGAATAATCTCGAAAAATTAAAATGTCTCTATCTTCCAAATTCTTGGACATACATTGACGTGACTCTGACATGGAGTTGACATATACGTTCCATCAAAGTGACAAAAGTGTTGTCTCTCAGATTACTACAGATCGGGAGATATTTGCCTTTTCAGAAATTGACTTCCAAATAATCTCGAAAAATTAAAATGTCTCTCTCCTCCAAACCCTTGGACATACATTGACGTGACTCTGACATGAAGTTGACATATACGTTACCTCAAAGTAACATAAGTTTTGTCTCTCAGATTACAACAGATCGGGAGATATTTTCCTTTTCAAAAATTGACTTTCGAATAATATCGCAAAATTAAAATGCCTCTATCCTCCAAACCCCTAGACATACTTTGACGTGAATCTGACATGAAGTTGACATATACGTTCCCTCAAAGTGACATATTGTTTGTCTCTCAGTTTCCTACAGATCGGGAGATATTTGCCTTTTCAAAAATTGACTATCAAATAATCTCGAAAAATTAAAATATCTCTATCCTCCAACCCCTTCGACATACATTGACGTGACTCTGACATGAAGTTGACATGTACGTTCCCTCAAAGTGACATAAGTTTTGTCTCTCAGATTCCTACAGATCGGGAGATATTTGCCTTTTCAAAAATTGACTATCAAATAATCTCAAAAAATTAAAATATCTCTATCCTCCAACCCCTTGGACATACATTGACGTGACTCTGACATGAAGTTGACATATACGTTACCTCAAAGTGACATAAGTTTTGTCTCTCAGATTCCTACGTTTCTTGAGATATTTGCCTTTTCAAAAATTGACTTTCGAATAATCTCGAAAAATTTAAATGTCTCTATCCTCCAAACACTTCGACATACATTGACGTGACTCTGACATGAAGTTGACATATACGTTACCTCAAAGTGACATAAGTTTTGTCTCTCAGATTCCTACATTTCTTGAGATATTTGCCTTTTCAAAAATTGACTTTCGAATAATCTCGAAAGATTTAAATGTCTCTATCCTCCAAACCCTTGGACATATATTGACGTGACTCTGACATGAAGTTGACATATACGTTCCCTCATAGTGACATAAGGTTTGTCTCTCAGATTCCTACAGATCGGGAGATATTTGCCTTTTCAGAAATTCACTTTCGAATAATCTCGAAAAATTAAAATGTCTCTATCCTCGAAACCCTTGGACATACATTGACGTGACTCTGACATGAAGTTGACATATAGGTTACCTCAAAGTGGCATAAGGTTTGTCTCTCAGATTCCTACAGATCGGGAGATATTTGCGTTTTCAAAAATTGACTTTCGAATAATCTCGAAATTTTAAATGTCTCTATCCTCCAAACCCTTTGACATACATTGACGTGACTCTGACATGAACTTGACATATACGTTCCCTCAAAGTGACATAAGTGTTGTCTCTCAGATTCCTACAGATCGGGAGATATTTGCCTTTTCAAAAATTGACTTTCGAATAATCTCGAAAAATAAAAATGCCTCTGTCCTTCAAACCCTTGGACATACATTGACGTGACTCTGACATGAAGTTGACATATACGTTCCCTCAAAGTGACTTATGTCTTGTCACTTAGATTCCTACAGATCGGGAGATATTTGCCCTTTCAAAAATTGATTTTCGAATAATCTCGAAAAATTAAAATGTCTCTATCCTCCAAACCCTTTGACATACATTGACGTGACTCTGACATGAAGTTGAAATATACGTTCCCCCAAAGTGACATAAGTTTCGTCTCTCAGGTTCCTACAGATCGGGAGATATTTGCCTTTTCAGAAATTGACTTTCGAATAATCTCGAAAAATTAAAATGTCTCTATCCTCCAAACCCTGGGACATACATTGACGTGACTCTGACATGAAGTTGACATAAACGTTCCCTCAAAGTGACATAAATTTTGTCTCTCAGATTCCTACAGATCGGGAGATATTTGCCTTTTCAAAAATTGACTTTCGAATAATCTCGAAAAATTAAAATATCTCTATCCTCCAACCCCTTGGACATACATTGGCGTGCCTCTGACATGAAGTTGACATATACGTTACCTCAAAGTGACATAAGTTTTGTCTCTCAGATTAAAACAGATCGGGAGTTATTTGCCTTTTCAAAAATTGACTTTCGAATAATCTCGAAAAATTAAAATGTCTCTATCCTCCAAACTCTTTGACAAACATTGACGTGACTCTGACATGAAGTTGACATATACGTTCTCTCAAAGTGACATAAGTGGTGTCTCTCAGATTCCTACAGATCGGGATATATTTGCCTTTTCAAAAATTGACTTTGGAATAATATCGAAAAATTAAAATGTGTTTATCCTCTAAACCCTTGGACATACATTGACGTGACTCTGACATGAAGTTAACAAATACGTTCCCTCAAAGTGACATAAGTTTTGTCTCTCAGATTGATACAGATCGAGAGATATTTGCCTTTTCAGAAATTGACTTTCGAATAATATCGAAAAATTAAAATGTCTCTATCCTCGAAACCCTTGGACATACATTAACATGACTCTGACATGAAGTTGACATATACGTTCCCTCAAAGTGACATAAGTTTTGTCTCTCAGATTCCTAAAGATCGGGAGATATTTGCCTTTTCAGAAATTGACTTTCGAATAATATCGAAAAATTAAAATGTCTCTATCCTCCAAACCCTTGGACATACATTGACGTGACTCTGACATGAAGTTGACATACACGTTCCCTCAAAGTGACATAAGTTTTGTCTCTCAGATTGCTATAGATCGGGAGATATTTGCCTTCTCAAAAATTGACTTTCGAATAATCTCGAAAAATTAAAATATCTCTATCCTCCAACCCCTTGGACATGCATTGACGTGCCTCTGACATGAAGTTAACATATACGTTACCTCAAAGTTACATAAGTTTTGTCTCTCAGATTCCTACAGATCGGGAGATATTTGCCTTTTAAAAAATTGACTTTCGAATAATCTCGAAAAATTAAAATGTCTCTATCCTTGAAACTCTTGGACATACATTGACGTGACTCTGACATGAAGTTGACATGTACGTTCCCTCAAAGTGACATAAGTTTTGTCTCTCAGATTCCTACAGATCGGGAGATATTTGCCTTTTCAAAAATTGACTTTCGAATAATCTCGAAAAATTAAAATATCTCTATCCTCTAACCCCTTGGACATACATTGACGTGCCTCTGACATGAAGTTGACATATATGTTACCTCAAAGTGACATAAGTTTTGTCTCTCAGATTCCAACAGATCGGGAGTTATTTGCCTTTTCAGAAATTGACTTTCGAATAATCTCGAAAAATTAAAATGTCTCTATCTTCCAAATTCTTGGACATACATTGACGTGACTCTGACATGGAGTTGACATATACGTTCCATCAAAGTGACAAAAGTGTTGTCTCTCAGATTACTACAGATCGGGAGATATTTGCCTTTTCAGAAATTGACTTCCAAATAATCTCGAAAAATTAAAATGTCTCTATCCTCCAAACCCTTGGACATACATTGACGTGACTCTGACATGAAGTTGACATATACGTTACCTCAAAGTAACATAAGTTTTGTCTCTCAGATTACAACAGATCGGGAGATATTTTCCTTTTCAAAAATTGACTTTCGAATAATATCGCAAAATTAAAATGCCTCTATCCTCCAAACCCCTAGACATACTTTGACGTGAATCTGACATGAAGTTGACATATACGTTCCCTCAAAGTGACATATTGTTTGTCTCTCAGTTTCCTACAGATCGGGAGATATTTGCCTTTTCAAAAATTGACTATCAAATAATCTCGAAAAATTAAAATATCTCTATCCTCCAACCCCTTCGACATACATTGACGTGACTCTGACATGAAGTTGACATGTACGTTCCCTCAAAGTGACATAAGTTTTGTCTCTCAGATTCCTACAGATCGGGAGATATTTGCCTTTTCAAAAATTGACTATCAAATAATCTCGAAAAATTAAAATATCTCTATCCTCCAACCCCTTGGACATACATTGACGTGACTCTGACATGAAGTTGACATATACGTTACCTCAAAGTGACATAAGTTTTGTCTCTCAGATTCCTACGTTTCTTGAGATATTTGCCTTTTCAAAAATTGACTTTCGAATAATCTCGAAAAATTTAAATGTCTCTATCCTCCAAACACTTCGACATACATTGACGTGACTCTGACATGAAGTTGACATATACGTTACCTCAAAGTGACATAAGTTTTGTCTCTCAGATTCCTACATTTCTTGAGATATTTGCCTTTTCAAAAATTGACTTTCGAATAATCTCGAAAGATTTAAATGTCTCTATCCTCCAAACCCTTGGACATATATTGACGTGACTCTGACATGAAGTTGACATATACGTTCCCTCATAGTGACATAAGGTTTGTCTCTCAGATTCCTACAGATCGGGAGATATTTGCCTTTTCAGAAATTCACTTTCGAATAATCTCGAAAAATTAAAATGTCTCTATCCTCGAAACCCTTGGACATACATTGACGTGACTCTGACATGAAGTTGACATATAGGTTACCTCAAAGTGGCATAAGGTTTGTCTCTCAGATTCCTACAGATCGGGAGATATTTGCGTTTTCAAAAATTGACTTTCGAATAATCTCGAAATTTTAAATGTCTCTATCCTCCAAACCCTTTGACATACATTGACGTGACTCTGACATGAACTTGACATATACGTTCCCTCAAAGTGACATAAGTGTTGTCTCTCAGATTCCTACAGATCGGGAGATATTTGCCTTTTCAAAAATTGACTTTCGAATAATCTCGAAAAATAAAAATGCCTCTGTCCTTCAAACCCTTGGACATACATTGACGTGACTCTGACATGAAGTTGACATATACGTTCCCTCAAAGTGACTTATGTCTTGTCACTTAGATTCCTACAGATCGGGAGATATTTGCCCTTTCAAAAATTGATTTTCGAATAATCTCGAAAAATTAAAATGTCTCTATCCTCCAAACCCTTTGACATACATTGACGTGACTCTGACATGAAGTTGAAATATACGTTCCCCCAAAGTGACATAAGTTTCGTCTCTCAGGTTCCTACAGATCGGGAGATATTTGCCTTTTCAGAAATTGACTTTCGAATAATCTCGAAAAATTAAAATGTCTCTATCCTCCAAACCCTTGGACATACATTGACGTGACTCTGACATGAAGTTGACATAAACGTTCCCTCAAAGTGACATAAATTTTGTCTCTCAGATTCCTACAGATCGGGAGATATTTGCCTTTTCAAAAATTGACTTTCGAATAATCTCGAAAAATTAAAATATCTCTATCCTCCAACCCCTTGGACATACATTGACGTGCCTCTGACATGAAGTTGACATATACGTTACCTCAAAGTGACATAAGTTTTGTCTCTCAGATTAAAACAGATCGGGAGTTATTTGCCTTTTCAAAAATTGACTTTCGAATAATCTCGAAAAATTAAAATGTCTCTATCCTCCAAACTCTTTGACAAACATTGACGTGACTCTGACATGAAGTTGACATATACGTTCTCTCAAAGTGACATAAGTGGTGTCTCTCAGATTCCTACAGATCGGGATATATTTGCCTTTTCAAAAATTGACTTTGGAATAATATCGAAAAATTAAAATGTGTTTATCCTCTAAACCCTTGGACATACATTGACGTGACTCTGACATGAAGTTAACAAATACGTTCCCTCAAAGTGACATAAGTTTTGTCTCTCAGATTCCTACAGATCGAGAGATATTTGCCTTTTCAGAAATTGACTTTCGAATAATATCGAAAAATTAAAATGTCTCTATCCTCGAAACCCTTGGACATACATTAACATGACTCTGACATGAAGTTGACATATACGTTCCCTCAAAGTGACATAAGTTTTGTCTCTCAGATTCCTAAAGATCGGGAGATATTTGCCTTTTCAGAAATTGACTTTCGAATAATATCGAAAAATTAAAATGTCTCTATCCTCCAAACCCTTGGACATACATTGACGTGACTCTGACATGAAGTTGACATACACGTTCCCTCAAAGTGACATAAGTTTTGTCTCTCAGATTCCTATAGATCGGGAGATATTTGCCTTCTCAAAAATTGACTTTCGAATAATCTCGAAAAATTAAAATATCTCTATCCTCCAACCCCTTGGACATGCATTGACGTGCCTCTGACATGAAGTTAACATATACGTTACCTCAAAGTTACATAAGTTTTGTCTCTCAGATTCCTACAGATCGGGAGATATTTGCCTTTTAAAAAATTGACTTTCGAATAATCTCGAAAAATTAAAATGTCTCTATCCTTGAAACTCTTGGACATACATTGACGTGACTCTGACATGAAGTTGACATATACGTTCCCTCAAAGTGACATAAGTTTTGTCTCTCAGATTCCTACAGATCGGGAGATATTTGCCTTTTAAAAAATTGACTTTCGAATAATCTCGAAAAATTTAAATATCACTATCCTCCAAACCCTTGGACAAACATTGACGTGACTCTGAAATGAAGTTGACATATACGTTCTCTCAAAAAGACATAAGTGTTGTCTCTCATATTCCTACAGATCGGGAGATATTTGCCTTTTCAGAAATTGACTTTCGAATAATATCGAAAAATTGAAATGTCTCTATCCTCCAAACCCTTGGACATACATTGACGTGACTCTGACATGAAGTTGACATATACGTTCCCTCAAAGTGACATAAGTTTTGTTTCTCAAATTCTTACAGATCGCGAGATATTTGCCTTTTAAAAATTAACTTTCGATTAATCTCGAAAAATTAAAATGTCTTTATCCTCCAAACCCTTGGACATACCATGTCGTGACTCTGACATAAAGTTGACATATACGTTCCCTCAAAGTGACATAAGTGGTGTCTCTCAGATTCCTACAGATCGGGAGATATTTGCCTTTTCAAAAATTGACTTTCGAATAATCTTGAAAAATTAATATGCCTCTGTCCTTTAAACCCTTGGACATACATTGACGTGACTCCGACATGAAGTTGACATATACGTTCCCTCAGAGTGACATAAGTTTTGTCTCTCAGATTAATACAGATCGGGAGATATTTGCCTTTTGAAAAATTGACTTTCGAATAATCTCGAAAAATTAAAATGTCTCTATCCTCCAAACCCTTGGACATACACTGACGTGACACTTACATGAAGTTGACATATACGTTCCCTCAAAGTGCAATAAGTTTTGTCTCTCATATTCCTACAGATCGGGAGATATTTGCCTTTTCAAAAATTGACTTTCGAATAATATCGAAAATTTTAAATGTCTCTATCCTGCAAACTCTTAGACATACATTGACGTGCCTCTGACATGAAGTTGACATATACGTTACCTCAAAGTGACATACGTTTTGTCTCTCAGATTCCAACAGATCGGGAGTTATTTGCCCTTTCACAAATTGACTTTCGAATAATCTCGAAAAATTTAAATGTCTCTATCCTCCAAACTCTCTGACATACATTTACGTGACTCTGACATGAAGTTGACATATACGTTCCCTCAAAGTGACATAAGTGTTGTCTCTCAGATTCCTACGGATCGGGATATATTTGCCTTTTGAAAAATTGACTTTGGAATAATATCGAAAAATTAAAATGTGTTTATCCTCTAAACCCTTGGACATACATTGACGTGACTCTGACATGAAGTTGACATATACGTTCCCTCAAAGTGACATAAGTTTTGTCTCTCAGATTCCTACAGATCGGGAGATATTTGCCTTTTCAGAAATTGACTTTCGAATAATCTCGAAAAATTTAAATGCCTCTATCCTCCAAACCCTTGGACATACTTTGACGTGAATCTAACATGAAGTTGACATATACCTTCCCTCAAAGTGACATAAGTTTTGTCTCTCAGATACTTACAGATCGGAAGAAATTTACCTTTTCAAAAATTGACTTTCGAATAATCTCGAAAAAGTAAAATATCTCTATCCTCCAAACTCTTGGACATACATTGACGTGACTCTGACATGAAGTTGACATATACGTTCCCTCAAAGTGACATAAGTTTTTTCTCTCAGATTCCTACAGATCGGGAGATATTTGCCTTTTCAAAAATTGACTTTCGAATAATCTCGAAAAATTAAAATGTCTCACTCCTCCAAACCCTTGGACATACAGTGACGTGACTCTGACATGAAGTTGACATATACGTTCCCTCAAAATGACATAAGTGTTGTCTCTCAGATTCCTACAGATCGGGAGATATTTGCCTTTTCATAAATTGACTTTCGAATGATCTTGAAAAATTAAAATGTCTCTATCCTCGAAACCCTTGGACATACATTGACGTGACTCTGAAATGAAGTTGACATATACGTTCCCTCAAAGTGACATAAGTGTTGTCTCTCAGATTCCTACAGATCGGAAGATATTTTCCTTTTCAAAAATTGACTTTCGAATAACCTCGCAAAATTAAAATGCCTCTGTCCTCCAAACACTTGGACATACATCAACGTGAATCTGACATGAAGTTGACATATGCGTTCCCTCAAAGTGACATAAGTTTTGTCTCTCAGATTCCTACAGATCGGGAGATATTTGAATTTTCAAAAATTGACTTTCGAAAAATTAAAATATCTCTATCCTCCAAACTTTTGGACATACATTGACGTGACTCTGACATGAAGTTGACATATACGTTACCTCAAAGTGACATAAGTTTTGTCTCTCAGATTCCTACATTTCTTGAGATATGTGCCTTTTCAAAAATTGACTTTCGAATAATCTCGAAAAATTAAAATGTGTTTATCCTCCAAACCCTTCTACATACATTGACGAGACTCTGACATGAAGTTGACATATACGTTCCCTCAAAGTGACTTAAGTCTTGTCTCTTAGATTCCTACAGATCGGGAGATATTTGCCTTTTCACAAATTGACTTTCGAATAATCTCGCAAAATTAAAATGCCTCTGTCCTCCAAACACTTGGACATACATTGACGTGAATCTGACATGAAGTTGACATATACGTTCCCTCAAAGTGACATATTGTTTGTCTCTCAGATTCCTACAGATCGGGAGATATTTGCCTTTTCAAAAATTGACTATCAAATAATCTCGAAAAATTAAAATATCTCTATCCTCCAACCCCTTGGACATACATTGACGTGACTCTGACATGAAGTTGACATGTACGTTCCCTCAAAGTGACATAAGTTTTGTCTCTCAGATTCCTACAGATCGGGATATATTTGAATTTTCAAAAATTAACTTTCGTATAATCTCGAATAATTTAAATATCTCTATCCTCCAAACCTTTGGACATACATTGACGTGACTCTGACTTGAAGTTGACATATACGTTCCCTCAAAGTGACATAAGTGGTGTCTCTCAGATTCCTTCAGATCGGGAGATATTTGAATTTTCAAAAATTGACTTTCCAATAATCTCGCAAAATTAAAATGCCTCTGTCCTCTAAACCCTTGGACATACATTGACGTGACTCTGACATGAAGTTGACATATACGTTCCCTCAAAGTGACATAAGTTTTGCCTCTAAGATTCCTAGAGATCGGGAGATATTTGCCTTTTGAAAAATTGACTTTCGAATAATTTCGAAAAATTAAAATGTCTCTATCCTCCAAACCCTTCGACATACATTGACGTGACTCTGACATGAAGTTGACATATACTTTACCTCAAAGTGACATAAGTTTTGTCTCTCAGATTCCTAAAGTTCGGGAGTTATTTGCCTTTTCAAAAATTGACTATGGAATAATCTCGAAAAATTAAAATGTCTCTATCCTCCAAACTCTTGGACATACATTGACGTGACTCTGAAATGAAGTTGACATATACGTTCCCTCAAAGTGACATAAGTTTTGTCTCTCAGATTCCTACAGATAGGGAGATATTTGGCTTTTATAAAATTGACTTTCGAATAATCTCGAGAAATTAAAATATCTCTATCCTCGAAACCCTTTGACATACATTGACGTGACTCTGACATGAAGTTGACATATACGTTCCCACAAAGTGACATATTGTTTGTCTCTCAGTTTCCTACAGATCGGGAGATATTTGCCTTTTCAGAAATTGACTTTCGAATAATCTCGAAAAATAAAATGCCTCTATCCTCCAAACCATTGGACATACTTTGACGTGAATCTGACATGAAATTGACATATACGTTCCCTCAAAGTGACATAAGTTTTGTCTCTCAGATTCCTACAGATCGGGAGATATTTGCCTTTTCATAAATTGACTATCAAATAATCTCGAAAAATTAAAATATTTCTATCCTCCAACCCCTTGGACATACATTGACGTGACTCTGACATGAAGTTGACATGTACGTTCCCTCAAAGTGACATAAGTTTTGTCTCTCAGCTTCCTACAGATCGGGAGATATTTGAATTTTCATAAATTGACTTTCGTATAATCTCGAATAATTTAAATATCTCTATCCTCCAAACCTTTGGACATACATTGACGTGACTCTTACTTGAAGTTGACATATACGTTCCCTCAAAGTGACATAAGGTTTGTCTCTCAGATTCCTACAGATCGGGAGATATTTGCCTATTCAAAAATTGACTTTCGAATAATCTCGAAAAAATAAAATGTCTCTATCCTCCAAGCCCTTGGACGTACATTGACGTGACTCTGACATGAAGTTGACATATAGGTTTCCTCAAAGTGACATAAGGTTTGTCTCTCAGATTCCTACAGATCGGGAGATATTTGCCTATTCAAAAATTGACTTTCGAATAATCTCGAAAAATTAAAATGTCTCTATCCTCCAAACCCTTGGACATACATTGACGTGACTCTGACATGAAGTTGACATACACGTTCCCTCAAAGTGACATAAGGTTTGTCTCTCAGATTCCTACAGATCGGGAGATATTTGCCTTTTCAAAAATTGACTTTCGAATAATCTCGAAAAATTAAAATATCTCTATCCTCCAACCCCTTTTACATACATTGACGTGCCTCTGACATGAAGTTGACATATACATTACCTCAAAGTGACATAAGTTTTGTCTCTCAGATTCCTACAGATCGGGAGTTATTTGCCTTTTCAAAAATTGACTATCGAATAATCTCGAAAAATTAAAATGTCTTTATCCTCCAAACTCTTGGACATACATTGACGTGACTCTGACATGAAGTTGACATATATGTTCCCTCAAAGTGACATAAGTTTTGTCACTCAGATTCCTACAGATCGGGAGATATTTGCCTTTTAAAAAATTGACTTTCGAATAATCTCGAAAAATTAAAATATCTCTATCCTCCAAACCCTTAGACATACATTGACGTGACTCTTACTTGAAGTTGACATATACGTTCCCTCAAAGTGACATAAGGTTTGTCTCTCAGATTCTTACAGATCGGGAGATATTTGCCTATTCAAAAATTGACTATCGAATAATCTCGAGAAATGAAAATGTCTCTATCCTCCAAACCCTTGACATACATTGACGTGACTCTGACATGAAGTTGACATATACGTTCCCTCAAAGTGACATAAGTTTCGTCTCTCAGGTTCCTACAGTTCGGGAGATATTTGCCTTTTCAGAAATTGACTTTCGAATAATCTCGAAAAATTCAAATGTCTCTATTCTCCAAACCCTTTGACATACATTGACGTGACTCTGACATGAAGTTGACATATACGTTACCTCAAAGTTACATAAGTTTTGTCTCTCATATTCCAACAGATCGGGAGTTATTTGCCTTTTCAAAAATTGACTATCGAATAATCTCGAAAAATTAAAATGTCTCTATCCTCGAAACCCTTTGACATACATTGACGTGACTCTGACATGAAGTTGACATATACGATCCCTCAAAGTGAAATAAGTGTTGTCTCTCAGATTCCTACAGATCGGGATATATTTGCCTTTTCAAAAATTGAATTTGGAATAATATCGAAAAATTAAAATGTGTTTATCCTCTAAACCCTTGGACATACATTGACGTGACTCTGACATGAAGTTGACATATACGTTCCCTCAAAGTGACATAAGTTTTGTCTCTCAGATTCCTACAGATCGTGAGATATTTGCCTTTTCAGAAATTGACTTTCGAATAATCTCGAAAAATAAAATGCCTCTATCCTCCAAACCCTTGGACATACATTGACGTGAATCTAACATGAAGTTGACATATACGTTCCCTCAAAGTGACATAAGTTTTGTCTCTCAGATACCTACAGATCGGGAGATATTTGCCTTTTCAAAAATTGACTTTCGAATAATCTCGAAAAATTAAAATATCTCTATCCTCCAAACCCTTGGACATACATTGACGTGACTCTTACATGAAGTTGACATAAACGTTCCCTCAAAGTGACATAAGTTTTTTCTCAAAGATTAAAACAGATCGGGAGATATTTGCCTTTTCAAATATTGTCTTTCGAATAATCTCGAAAAATTAAAATGTCTCACTCCTCCAAACCCTTGGACATACATTGACGTGACTCTGACATGAAGTTGACATATACGTTCCCTCAAAGTGACAAAAGTTTTGTCTCTCAGATTCCTACAGATCGGGAGATATTTGCCTTTTCACAAATTGACTTTCGAATAATCTTGCAAAATTAAAATGCCTCTGTCCTCCAAACACTTGGACATACATTGACGTGAATCTGACATGAAGTTGACATATACCTTCCCTCAAAGTGACATATTGTTTGTCTCTCAGTTTCCTACAGATCGGTAGATATTTGCCTTTTCAAAAATTGACTATCAAATAATCTCGAAAATTTAAAATATCTCTATCCTCCAACCCCTTGGACATACATTGACGTGACTCTGACATGAAGTTGACATGTACGTTCCCTCAAAGTGACATAAGTTTTGTCTCTCAGATTCCTACAGATCGGGATATATTTGAATTTTCAAAAATTAACTTTCGTATAATCTCGAATAATTTAAATATCTCTATCCTCCAAAACTTTGGACATACATTGACGTGACTCTGACTTGAAGTTGACATATACGTTCCCTCAAAGTGACATAAGTGGTGTCTCTCAGATTCCTTCAGATCGGGAGATATTTGCCTTTACAAAAATTGACTATCGAATAATCTCGAAAAATTAAAATGTCTCTATCCTCCAAACTCTTGGACATATATTGACGTGACTGTGACATCAAGTTGACATATACGTTCCCTCAAAGTGACATAAGTGGTGTCTCTCAGATTCCTACAGATCGGGAGATATTTGCCTTTTCATAAATTGACTTTCGAATAATCTCGAAAAATTAAAATGTCTCTATCCTCGAAACCCTTGGACATACATTGACGTGACTCTGACATGAAGTTGACATATAGGTTACCTCAAAGTGACATAAGGTTTGTCTCTCAGATTCCTACAGATCGGGAGATATTTTCCTATTCAAAAATTGACTTTCGAATAATCTCGAAAAATTAAAATGTCTCTATCCTCCAAACCCTTGGACATACATTGACGTGACTCTGACATGAAGTTGACATACACGTTCCCTCAAAGTCACATAAGGTTTGTCTCTCAGGTTCCTACAGATCGGGAGATATTTGCCTTTTAAAAATTGACTTTCGAATAATTTCGAAAAATTAAAATATCTCTATCCTCCAACCCCTTGGACATACATTGGCGTGCCTCTGACATGAAGTTGACATATACGTTACAACAAAGTGACATAAGTTTTGTCTCTCAGATTCCAACAGATCGGGAGTTATTTGCCTTTTCAAAAATTGACTATCGAATAATCTCGAAAAATTTAAATGTCTCTATCCTCCAAACTCTTGGACATACATTGACGTGACTCTGACATGAAGTTGACATGTACGTTCCCTCAAAGTGACATAAGTTTTGTCTCTCAGATTCCTACAGTTCGGGAGATATTTGCCTTTTCAAAAATTGACTTTCGAATAATCTCGAAAAATTTAAATGTCTCTATCCTCCAAACCCTTGGACATACATTGACAAGACTCTGACATGAAGTTCACATATACGTTCCCTCAAAGTGACATAAGGTTTGTCTCTCAGATTCCTACAGATCGGGAGATATTTGCCTTTGCATAAATTGACTTTCGAATAATCTCGAAAAATTAAAATGTCTCTATCCTCGAAACCCTTGGACATACATTGACGTGACTCTGACATGAAGTTGACATATAGGTTACCTCAAAGTGACATAATGTTTGTCTCTCAGATTCCTACAGATCGGGAGATATTTGCCTATTCAAAAATTGACTTTCGAATAATCTCGAAAAATTTAAATGTCTCTATCCTCCAAACCCTTTTACATACTCTGACGTGAATCTGACATGAAGTTGACATAAACGTTTCCTCAAAGTGACATAAGTTTCGTCTCTCAGGTTCCTACAGTTCGGGAGATATTTGCCTTTTCAGAAATTGACTTTCGAATAATCTCGAAAAATTAAAATGTCTCTATCCTCCAAACCCTTGGACATACATTGACGTGACTCTGACATGAAGTTGACATACACGATCCCACAAAGTGACATAAGGTTTGTCTCTCAGATTCCTACAGATCGGGAGATATTTGCCTTTTCAAAAATTGACTTTCGAATAATCTCGAAAAATTAAAATATCTCTATCCTCCAACCCCTTGGACATACATTGACGTGCCTCTGACATGAAGTTGACATATACGTTACCTCAAAGTGACATAAGTTTTGTCTCTCATATTCCAACAGATCGGGAGTTATTTGCCTTTTCAAAAATTGACTATCGAATAATCTCGAAAAATTAAATCTCTCTATCCTCCAAACTCTTGGACATACATTGACGTGACTCTGACATGAAGTTGACATATACGTTCCCTCAAAGTGACATAAGTTTCGTCTCTCAGATTCCTACAGATCGGGAGATATTTGGCTTTTATAAAATTGACTTTCGAATAATCTCGAGAAATTAAAATATCTCTATTCTCGAAACCCTTTGACATACATTGACGTGACTCTGACATGAAGTTGACATATACGTTCCCTCAAAGTGACATAAGTGTTGTCTCTCAGATTCCTACAGATCGGGATATATTTGCCTTTTCAAAAATTGACTTTCGAATAATTTCGAAAAATTAAAATGTCTCTATCCTCCAAACCCTTCGACATACATTGACGTGCCTCTGACATGAAGTTGACATATACGTTACCTCAAAGTGACATAAGTTTTGTCTCTCAGATTCCTACAGTTCGGGAGATATTTGCCTTTTCAAAAATTGACTTTCGAATAATCTCGAAAAATTTAAATGTCTCTATCCTCCAAACCCTTGGACATACATTGACGTGACTCTGACATGAAGTTGACATATACGTTCCCTCAAAGTGACATAAGGTTTCTCTCTCAGATTCCTACAGATCGGGAGATATTTGCCTTTTCATAAATTGACTTTCGAATAATCTCGAAAAATTAAAATGTCTCTATCCTCCAAACCCTTGGACATACATTGACGTGTCTCTGACATGAAGTTGACATACACGTTCCCTCAAAGTGACATAAGGTTTGTCTCTCAGGTTCCTACAGATCGGGAGAGATTTGCCTTTTCAAAAATTGACTTTCGAATAATCTCGAAAAATTAAAATGTCTATATCCTCCAAACTCTTGGACATACATTGACGTGACTCTGACATGAAGTTGACATATAGGTTACCTCAAAGTGACATAAGTTTTGTCTCTCAGATTCCAACAGATCGGGAGTTATTTGCCTTTTCAAAAATTGACTATCGAATAATCTCGAAAAATTAAAATGTCTATATCCTCCAAACTCTTGGACATACATTGACGTGACTCTGACATGAAGTTGACATATAGGTTACCTCAAAGTGACATAAGGTTTGTCTCTCAGATTCCTACAGATCGGGAGATATTTGCCTATTCAAAAATTGACTTTCGAATAATATCGAAAAATTTAAATGTCTTTATCCTCCAAACCATTTTACATACTTTGACGTGAATCTGACATGAATTTGACATATACGTTCCCTCAAAGTGACATAAGTTTTGTCTCTCAGATACCTACAGATCGGGAGATATTTGAATTTTCATAAATTGACTTTCGAATAATCTCAAAAGTTTAAATGTCTCACTCCCCCAAAACCCTTGGACATACATTGACGTGACTCTGACATGAAGTTGACATATACGTTCCCTCAAAGTGACATAAGTTTTGTCTCTCAGATTCCTACAGATCGGGAGATATTTGCCTTTTCAAAAACTGACTTTCGAATAATCTCGAAAAATTAAAATGTCTCTATCCTCCAAACCCTTCGACATACATTGACGTGACTCTGACATGAAGTTGACATATAGGTTACCTCAAAGTGACATAAGTGTTGTCTCTCAGATTCCTACAGATCGGGAGATATTTGCCTTTTCAAAAATTGACTCTGGAATAATATCGAAAAATTTAAATGTGTTTATTCTCTAAACCCTTGGACATACATTGACGTGACTCTGACATGAAGTTGACATATACGTTCCCTCAAAGTGACATAAGTTTTGTCTCTCAGATACCTACAGATCGGGAGATATTTGCCTTTTCAAAAACTGACTTTCGAATAATCTCGAAAAATTAAAATGTCTCTATCCTCCAAACCCTTGGACATACATTGACGTGACTCTGACATGAAGTTGACATATACGTTCCCTCAAAGTGACATAAGTGTTGTTTCTCAGATTCCTACAGATCGGGAGATATTTGCCTTTTCAAAAATTGACATTCGAATAATCTCGCAAAATTTAAATGCCTCTGTCCTCCAAACACTTGGACATACATTGACGTGAATCTGACATGAAGTTGACATATACGTTCCCTCAAAGTGACATATTGTTTGTCTCTCAGTTTCCTACAGATCGGGAGATATTTGCCTTTTCAAAAATTGACTATCAAATAATCTCGAAAAATTAAAATATCTCTATCCTCCAACCCCTTGGACATACATTGACGTGACTCTGACATGAAGTTGACATGTACGTTCCCTCAAAGTGACATAAGTTTTGTCTCTCAGATTCCTACAGATCGGGAGATATTTGAATTTTCAAAAATTGACTTTCGAATAATCTCGAATAATTTAAATATCTCTATCCTCCAAACCTTCTACATACATTGAAGTGACTCTGAGTTGAAGTTGACATATGCGTTCCCTCAAAGTGACATAAGTGGTGTCTCTCAGATTCCTTCAGATCGGGAGATATTTGAATTTTCAAAAATTGACATTCCAATAATCTCGCAAAATTAAAATGCCTCTGTCCTCCAAACCCTGGGACATACATTGACGTGACTCTGACATGAAGTTTACATATACGTTCCCTCAAAGTGACATAAGGTTTCTCTCTCAGATTCCTACAGATCGGGAAATATTTGCCTTTTCATAAATTGACTTTCGAATAATCTCGAAAAATTAAAATGTCTCTATCCTCCAAACCCTTGGACATACATTGACGTGACTCTGACATGAAGTTGACATATAGGTTACCTCAAAGTGACATAAGGTTTGTCTCTCAGATTCCTTCAGATCGGGAGATATTTTCCTATTCAAAAATTGACTTTCGAATAATCTCGAAAAATTAAAATGTCTCTATCCTCCAAACCCTTGGACATACATTGACGTGTCTCTGACATGAAGTTGACATACACGTTCCCTCAAAGTGACATAAGGTTTGTCTCTCAGGTTCCTACAGATCGGGAGAGATTTGCCTTTTCAAAAATTGACTTTCGAATAATTTCGAAAAAATAAAATATCTCTATCCTCCAACCCCTTGGACATACATTGACGTGCCTCTGACATGAAGTTGACATATACGTTACCTCAAAGTGACATAAGTTTTGTCTCTCAGATTCCAACAGATCGGGAGTTATTTGCCTTTTCAAAAATTGACTATCGAATAATCTCGAAAAATTAAAATGTCTATATCCTCCAAACTCTTGGACATACATTGACGTGACTCTGACATGAAGTTGACATATAGGTTACCTCAAAGTGACATAAGGTTTGTCTCTCAGATTCCTACAGATCGGGAGATTTTTGCCTATTCAAAAATTGACTTTCGAATAATATCGAAAAATTTAAATGTCTTTATCCTCCAAACCATTTTACATACTTTGACGTGAATCTGACATGAAGTTGACATATACGTTCCCTCAAAGTGCCATAAGTTTTGTCTCTCAGATACCTACAGATCGGGAGATATTTGAATTTTCATAAATTGACTTTCGAATAATCTCAAAAGTTTAAATGTCTCACTCCCCCAAAACCCTTGGACATACATTGACGTGACTCTGACATGAAGTTGACATATACGTTCCCTCAAAGTGACATAAGTGTTGTCTCTCAGATTCCTACAGATCGGGAGATATTTGCCTTTTCATAAATTGACTTTCGAATGATCTTGAAAAATTAAAATGTCTCTATCCTCGAAACCCTTGGACATACATTGACGTGACTCTGACATGAAGTTGACATATAGGTTACCTCAAAGTGACATAAGTGTTGTCTCTCAGATTCCTACAGATCGGGAGATATTTGCCTTTTCAAAAATTGACTTTGGAATAATATCGAAAAATTTAAATGTGTTTATTCTCTAAACCCTTGGACATACATTGACGTGACTCTGACATGAAGTTGACATATACGTTCCCTCAAAGTGACATAAGTGTTGTTTCTCAGATTCCTACAGATCGGGAGATATTTGCCTTTTCAAAAATTGACATTCGAATAATCACGCAAAATTTAAATGCCTCTGTCCTCCAAACACTTGGACATACATTGACGTGAATCTGACATGAAGTTGACATATACGTTCCCTCAAAGTGACATATTGTTTGTCTCTCAGTTTCCTACAGATCGGGAGATATTTGCCTTTTCAAAAATTGACTATCAAATAATCTCGAAAAATTAAAATATCTCTATCCTCCAACCCCTTGGACATACATTGACGTGACTCTGACATGAAGTTGACATGTACGTTCCCTCAAAGTGACATAAGTTTTGTCTCTCAGATTCCTACAGATCGGGAGATATTTGAATTTTCAAAAATTGACTTTCGAATAATCTCGAATAATTTAAATATCTCTATCCTCCAAACCTTCTACATACATTGACGTGACTCTGAGTTGAAGTTGACATATGCGTTCCCTCAAAGTGACATAAGTGGTGTCTCTCAGATTCCTTCAGATCGGGAGATATTTGAATTTTCAAAAATTCACATTCCAATAATCTCGCAAAATTAAAATGCCTCTGTCCTCCAAACCCTTGGACATACATTGACGTGACTCTGACATGAAGTTTACATATACGTTCCCTCAAAGTGACATAAGGTTTCTCTCTCAGATTCCTACAGATCGGGAAATATTTGCCTTTTCATAAATTGACTTTCGAATAATCTCGAAAAATTAAAATGTCTCTATCCTCCAAACCCTTGGACATACATTGACGTGACTCTGACATGAAGTTGACATATAGGTTACCTCAAAGTGACATAAGGTTTGTCTCTCAGATTCCTTCAGATCGGGAGATATTTTCCTATTCAAAAATTGACTTTCGAATAATCTCGAAAAATTAAAATGTCTCTATCCTCCAAACCCTTGGACATACATTGACGTGTCTCTGACATGAAGTTGACATACACGTTCCCTCAAAGTGACATAAGGTTTGTCTCTCAGGTTCCTACAGATCGGGAGAGATTTGCCTTTTCAAAAATTGACTTTCGAATAATTTCGAAAAAATAAAATATCTCTATCCTCCAACCCCTTAGACATACATTGACGTGCCTCTGACATGAAGTTGACATATACGTTACCTCAAAGTGACATAAGTTTTGTCTCTCAGATTCCAACAGATCGGGAGTTATTTGCCTTTTCAAAAATTGACTATCGAATAATCTCGAAAAATTAAAATGTCTATATCCTCCAAACTCTTGGACATACATTGACGTGACTCTGACATGAAGTTGACATATAGGTTACCTCAAAGTGACATAAGGTTTGTCTCTCAGATTCCTACAGATCGGGAGATATTTGCCTATTCAAAAATTGACTTTCGAATAATATCGAAAAATTTAAATGTCTTTATCCTCCAAACCATTTTACATACTTTGACGTGAATCTGACATGAAGTTGACATATACGTTCCCTCAAAGTGACATAAGTTTTGTCTCTCAGATACCTACAGATCGGGAGATATTTGAATTTTCATAAATTGACTTTCGAATAATCTCAAAAGTTTAAATGTCTCACTCCCCCAAAACCCTTGGACATACATTGACGTGACTCTGACATGAAGTTGACATATACGTTCCCTCAAAGTGACATAAGTTTTGTCTCTCAGATTCCTACAGATCGGGAGATATTTGCCTTTTCAAAAATTGACTTTGGAATAATATCGAAAAATTTAAATGTGTTTATTCTCTAAACCCTTGGACATACATTGACGTGACTCTGACATGAAGTTGACATATACGTTCCCTCAAAGTGACATAAGTTTTGTCTCTCAGATACCTACAGATCGGGAGATATTTGCCTTTTCAAAAACTGACTATCAAATAATCTCGAAAAATTAAAATATCTCTATCCTCCAACCCCTTGGACATACATTGACGTGACTCTGACATGAAGTTGACATGTACGTTCCCTCAAAGTGACATAAGTTTTGTCTCTCAGATTCCTACAGATCGGGAGATATTTGAATTTTCAAAAATTGACTTTCGAATAATCTCGAATAATTTAAATATCTCTATCCTCCAAACCTTCTACATACATTGACGTGACTCTGAGTTGAAGTTGACATATGCGTTCCCTCAAAGTGACATAAGTGGTGTCTCTCAGATTCCTTCAGATCGGGAGATATTTGAATTTTCAAAAATTGACATTCCAATAATCTCGCAAAATTAAAATGCCTCTGTCCTCCAAACCCTTGGACATACATTGACGTGACTCTGACATGAAGTTTACATATACGTTCCCTCAAAGTGACATAAGTTTTGTCTCTAAGATTCCTACAGATCGGGAGATATTTGCCTTTTGAAAAATTGACTTTCGAATAATTTCGAAAATTAAAATGTCTCTATCCTCCAAACCCTTCGACATACATTGACGTGACTCTGACATGAAGTTGACATATACTTTACCTCAAAGTGACATAAGTTTTGTCTCTCAGATTCCTACAGTTCGGGAGATATTTGCCTTTACAAAAATTGACTTTCGAATAATCTCGAAAAATTTAAATGTCTCTATCCTCCAAACCCTTGGACATACATTGACGTGACTCTGACATGAAGTTGACATATACGTTCCCTCAAAGTGACATAAGGTTTGTCTCTCAGATTCCTACAGATCGGGAGATATTTGCCTTTTCATAAATTGACTTTCGAATAGTCTCGAAAAATTAAAATGTCTCTATCCACGAAACCCTTGGACATACATTGACGTGACTCTGACATGAAGTTGACATATAGGTTACCTCAAAGTGACATAAGGTTTGTCTCTCAGATTCCTACAGATCGGGAGATATTTGCCTATTCAAAAATTGACTTTCGAATAATATCGAAAAATTTAAATGTCTTTATCCTCCAAACCATTTTACATACTTTGACGTGAATCTGACATGAAGTTGACATATACGTTCCCTCAAAGTGACATAAGTTTTGTCTCTCAGATACCTACAGATCGGGAGATATTTGAATTTTCATAAATTGACTTTCGAATAATCTCGAAAAGTTTAAATGTCTCACTCCCCCAAAACCCTTGGACATACATTGACGTGACTCTGACATGAAGTTGACATATACGTTCCCTCAAAGTGACATAAGTTTTGTCTCTCAGATTCCTACAGATCGGGAGATATTTGCCTTTTCATAAATTGCCTTTCGAATAATTTCGAAAAATTAAAATGTCTCTATCCTCCAAACCCTTTGACATACATTGACGTGACTCTGACATGAAGTTGACATATACGTTCCCTCAAAGTGACATAAGTGTTGTTTCTCAGATTCCTACAGATCGGGAGATATTTGCCTTTTCATAAATTGACTTTCGAAAAATCTCGAAAAATTAAAATGTCTCTATCCTCCAAACCCTTGGACATACATTGACGTGACTCTGACATGAAGTTGACATATAGGTTACCTCAAAGTGACATAAGGTTTGTCTCTCAGATTCCTACAGATCGGGAGATATTTTCCTATTCAAAAATTGACTTTCGAATAATCTCGAAAAATTTAAATGTCTCTATCCTCCAAACCCTTGGACATACATTGACGTGACTCTGACATGAAGTTGACATATACGTTCCCTCAAAGTGACATAAGGTTTGTCTCTCAGATTCCTACAGATCGGGAGATATTTGCCTTTTCAAAAATTGACTTTGGAATAATATCGAAAAATTTAAATGTGTTTATTCTCTAAACCCTTGGACATACATTGACGTGACTCTGACATGAAGTTGACATATACGTTCCCTCAAAGTGACATAAGTTTTGTCTCTCAGATTCTTACAGATCGGGAGATATTTGCCTTTTCAGAAATTGACTTTCGAATAATCTCGAAAAATAAAATACCTCTATCCTCCAAACCCTTTTACATACATTGACGTGAATCTGATATGAAGTTGACATATACGTTCCCTCAAAGTGACATAAGTTTTGTCTCTCAGATACCTACAGATCGGGAGATATTTGCCTTTTCAAAAACTGACTTTCGAATAATCTCGAAAAATTAAAATGTCTCTATCCTCCAAACCCTTGGACATACATTGACGTGACTCTGACATGAAGTTGACATATACGTTCCCTCAAAGTGACATAAGTGTTGTTTCTCAGATTCCTACAGATCGGGAGATATTTGCCTTTTCAAAAATTGACATTCGAATAATCTCGCAAAATTTAAATGCCTCTGTCCTCCAAACACTTGGACATACATTGACGTGAATCTGACATGAAGTTGACATATACGTTCCCTCAAAGTGACATATTGTTTGTCTCTCAGTTTCCTACAGATCGGGAGATATTTGCCTTTTCAAAAATTGACTATCAAATAATCTCGAAAAATTTAAATATCTCTATCCTCCAACCCCTTGGACATACATTGACGTGACTCTGACATGAAGTTGACATGTACGTTCCCTCAAAGTGACATAAGTTTTGTCTCTCAGATTCCTACAGATCGGGAGATATTTGAATTTTCAAAAATTGACTTTCGAATAATCTCGAATAATTTAAATATCTCTATCCTCCAAACCTTCTACATACATTGACGTGACTCTGAGTTGAAGTTGACATATACGTTCCCTCAAAGTGTCATAAGTGGTGTCTCTCAGATTCCTTCAGATCGGGAGATATTTGAATTTTCAAAAATTGACATTCCAATAATCTCGCAAAATTAAAATGCCTCTGTCCTCCAAACCCTTGGACATACATTGACGTGACTCTGACATGAAGTTTACATATACGTTCCCTCAAAGTGACATAAGTTTTGTCTCTAAGATTCCTACAGATCGAAGATATTTGCCTTTTGAAAAATTGACTTTCGAATAATTTCGAAAAATTAAAATGTCTCTATCCTCCAAACCCTTCGACATACATTGACGTGACTCTGACATGAAGTTGACATATACTTTACCTCAAAGTGACATAAGTTTTGTCACTCAGATTCCTACAGTTCGGGAAATATTTGCCTTTTCAAAAATTGACTTTCGAATAATCTCGAAAAATTTAAATGTCTCTATCCTCCAAACCCTTGGACATACATTGACGTGACTCTGACATGCAGTTGACATATACGTTCCCTCAAAGTGACATAAGGTTTGTCTCTCAGATTCCTACAGATCGGGAGATATTTGCCTTTTCATAAATTGACTTTCGAATAATCTCGAAAAATTAAAATGTCTCTATCCACGAAACCCTTGGACATACATTGACGTGACCCTGACATGAAGTTGACATATAGGTTACCTCAAAGTGACATAAGGTTTGTCTCTCAGATTCCTACAGATCGGGAGATATTTGCCTATTCAAAAATTGACTTTCGAATAATATCGAAAAATTTAAATGTCTTTATCCTCCAAACCATTTTACATACTTTGACGTGAATCTGACATGAAGTTGACATATACGTTACCTCAAAGTGACATAAGTCTTGTCTCTCAGATACCTACAGATCGGGAGATATTTGAATTTTCATAAATTGACTTTCGAATAATCTCGAAAAGATTAAATGTCTCACTCCCCCAAAACCCTTGGACATACATTGACGTGACTCTGACATGAAGTTGACATATACGTTCCCTCAAAGTGACATAAGTTTTGTCTCTCAGATTCCTACAGATCGGGAGATATTTGCCTTTTCATAAATTGCCTTTCGAATAATCTCGAAAAATTAAAATGTCTCTATCCTCCAAACCCTTGGACATACATTGACGTGACTCTGACATGAAGTTGACATATACGTTCCCTCAAAGTGACATAAGTGTTGTTTCTCAGATTCCTACAGATCGGGAGATATTTGCCTTTTCATAAATTGACTTTCGAAAAATCTCGAAAAATTAAAATGTCTCTATCCTCCAAACCCTTGGACATACATTGACGTGACTCTGACATGAAGTTGACATATAGGTTACCTCAA
Organism: Zootermopsis nevadensis; assembly: GCF_977971745.1. Lineage (NCBI taxonomy): Eukaryota > Metazoa > Arthropoda > Insecta > Blattodea > Termopsidae > Zootermopsis > Zootermopsis nevadensis. The sequence goes on along the minus strand of NW_028259199.1, from coordinate 228,911 downwards.
AGTGACATAAGGTTTGTCTCTCAGATTCCTACAGATCGGGAGATATTTTCCTATTCAAAAATTGACTTTCGAATAATCACGAAAAATTAAAATGTCTCTATCCTCCAAACCCTTGGACATACATTGACGTGACTCTGACATGAAGTTGACATACACGTTCCCTCAAAGTGACATAAGGTAAGTCTCTCAGGTTCCTACAGATCGGGAGATATTTGCCTTTTCAAAAATTGACATTCGAATAATTTCGAAAAATTAAAATATCTCTATAGTCCAACCCCTTGGACATACATTGACGTGCCTCTGACATGAAGTTGACATATACGTTACCTCAAAGTGACATAAGTTTTGTCTCTCATATTCCAACAGATCGGGAGTTATTTGCCTTTTCAAAAATTGACTATCGAATAATCTCGAAAAATTAAAATGTCTCTATCCTCCAAACTCTTGGACATACATTGACGTGACTCTGACATGAAGTTGACATATACGTTCCCTCAAAGTGACATAAGTGTTGTCTCTCAGATTCCTACAGATCGGAAGATATTTGCCTTTTCAAAAATTGACTTTCGAATAATTTTGAAAAATTTAAATGTCTCTATCCTCCAAACCCTTCGACATACATTGACGTGCCTCTGACATGAAGTTGACATATACGTTACCTCAAAGTGACATAAGTTTTGTCTCTCAGATTCCTACAGTTCGGGAGATATTTGCCTTTTCAAAAATTGACTTTCGAATAATCTCGAAAAATTTAAATGTCTCTATCCTCCAAACCCTTGGACATACATTGACGTGACTCTGACATGAAGTTGACATATACGTTCCCTCAAAGTGACATAAGTGTTGTTTCTCAGATTCCTACAGATCGGGAGATATTTGCCTTTTCAAAAATTGACATTCGAATAATCTCGCAAAATTTAAATGCCTCTGTCCTCCAAACACTTGGACATACATTGACGTGAATCTGACATGAAGTTTACATATACGTTCCCTCAAAGTGACATAAGTTTTGTCTCTAAGATTCCTACAGATCGGGAGATATTTGCCTTTTGAAAAATTGACTTTCGAATAATTTCGAAAAATTAAAATGTCTCTATCCTCCAAACCCTTCGACATACATTGACGTGACTCTGACATGAAGTTGACATATACTTTACCTCAAAGTGACATAAGTTTTGTCACTCAGATTCCTACAGTTCGGGAGATATTTGCCTTTTCAAAAATTGACTTTCGAATAATCTCGAAAAATTTAAATGTCTCTATCCTCCAAACCCTTGGACATACATTGACGTGACTCTGACATGAAGTTGACATATACGTTCCCTCAAAGTGACATAAGGTTTGTCTCTCAGATTCCTACAGATCGGGAGATATTTGCCTTTTCATAAATTGACTTTCGAATAATCTCGAAAAATTAAAATGTCTCTATCCACGAAACCCTTGGACATACATTGACGTGACTCTGACATGAAGTTGACATATAGGTTACCTCAAAGTGACATAAGGTTTGTCTCTCAGATTCCTACAGATCGGGAGATATTTGCCTATTCAAAAATTGACTTTCGAATAATATCGAAAAATTTAAATGTCTTTATCCTCCAAACCATTTTACATACTTTGACGTGAATCTGACATGAAGTTGACATATACGTTACCTCAAAGTGACATAAGTCTTGTCTCTCAGATACCTACAGATCGGGAGATATTTGAATTTTCATAAATTGACTTTCGAATAATCTCGAAAAGATTAAATGTCTCACTCCCCCAAAACCCTTGGACATACATTGACGTGACTCTGACATGAAGTTGACATATACGTTCCCTCAAAGTGACATAAGTTTTGTCTCTCAGATTCCTACAGATCGGGAGATATTTGCCTTTTCATAAATTGCCTTTCGAATAATCTCGAAAAATTAAAATGTCTCTATTCTCCAAACCCTTGGACATACATTGACGTGACTCTGACATGAAGTTGACATATACGTTCCCTCAAAGTGACATAAGTGTTGTTTCTCAGATTCCTACAGATCGGGAGATATTTGCCTTTTCATAAATTGACTTTCGAAAAATCTCGAAAAATTAAAATGTCTCTATCCTCCAAACCCTTGGACATACATTGACGTGACTCTGACATGAAGTTGACATATAGGTTACCTCAAAGTGACATAAGGTTTGTCTCTCAGATTCCTACAGATCGGGAGATATTTTCCTATTCAAAAATTGACTTTCGAATAATCACGAAAAATTAAAATGTCTCTATCCTCCAAACCCTTGGACATACATTGACGTGACTCTGACATGAAGTTGACATGCACGTTCCCTCAAAGTGACATAAGGTAAGTCTCTCAGGTTCCTACAGATCGGGAGATATTTGCCTTTTCAAAAATTGACTTTCGAATAATTTCGAAAAATTAAAATATCTCTATAGTCCAACCCCTTGGACATACATTGACGTGCCTCTGACATGAAGTTGACATATACGTTACCTCAAAGTGACATAAGTTTTGTCTCTCATATTCCAACAGATCGGGAGTTATTTGCCTTTTCAAAAATTGACTATCGAATAATCTCGAAAAATTGAAATGTCTCTATCCTCCAAACTCTTGGACATACATTGACGTGACTCTGACATGAAGTTGACATATACGTTCCCTCAAAGTGACATAAGTGTTGTCTCTCAGATTCCTACAGATCGGGATATATTTGCCTTTTCAAAAATTGACTTTCGAATAATTTTGATAAATTTAAATGTCTCTATCCTCCAAACCCTTCGACATACATTGACGTGCCTCTGACATGAAGTTGACATATACGTTACCTCAAAGTGACATAAGTTTTGTCTCTCAGATTCCTACAGTTCGGGAGATATTTGCCTTTTCAAAAATTGACTTTCGAATAATCTCGAAAAATTTAAATGTCTCTATCCTCCAAACCCTTGGACATACATTGACGTGACTCTGACATGAAGTTGACATATACGTTCCCTCAAAGTGACATAAGGTTTCTCTCTCAGATTCCTACAGATCGGGAGATATTTGAATTTTCATAAATTGACTTTCGAATAATCTCGAAAAATTAAAATGTCTCTATCCTCCAAACCCTTGGACATACATTGACGTGACTCTGACATGAAGTTGACATATAGGTTACCTCAAAGTGACATAAGGTTTGTCTCTCAGATTCCTTCAGATCGGGAGATATTTTCCTATTAAAAAATTGACTTTCGAATAATCTCGAAAAATTAAAATGTCTCTATCCTCCAAACCCTTGGACATACATTGACGTGTCTCTGACATGAAGTTGACATACACGTTCCCTCAAAGTGACATAAGGTTTGTCTCTCAGGTTCCTACAGATCGGGAGTTATTTGCCTTTTCAAAAATTGACAATCGAATAATCTCGAAAAATTAAAATGTCTCTATCCTCCAAACTCTTGGACATACATTGACGTGACTCTGACATGAAGTTGACATATATGTTCCCTCAAAGTGACATAAGTTTTGTCTCTCAGATTCCTACAGATCGGGAGATATTTGCCTTTTAAAAAATTGACTTTCGAATAATCTCGAAAAATTAAAATATCTCTATCCTCCATACCCTTGGACATACATTGACGTGACTCTGACATGAAGTTGACATATACGTTCCCTCAAAGTGACATAAGTGTTGTCTCTTAGATTCCTACAGATCGGGAGATATTTCCTTTTCATAAATTGACTTTGGAATAATATCGAAAAATTTAAATGTGTTTATTCTCTAAACCCTTGGACATACATTGACGTGACTCTGACATGAAGTTGACATATACGTTCCCTCAAAGTGACATAAGTTTTGTCTCTCAGATTCTTACAGATCGGGAGATATTTGCCTTTTCATAAATTGTCTTTCGAATAATCTCGAAAAATAAAATACCTCTATCCTCCAAACCCTTTTACATACATTGACGTGAATCTGATATGAAGTTGACATATACGTTCCCTCAAAGTGACATAAGTTTTGTCTCTCAGATTCCTACAGATCGGGAGATATTTGCCTTTTCAAAAAATGACTTTCGAATAATCTCGAAAAATTAAAATGTCTCTATCCTCCAAACCCTTTTACATACATTGACGTGACTCTGACATGAAGTTGACATATACGTTCCCTCAAAGTGACATAAGTGTTGTTTCTCAGATTCCTACAGATCGGGAGATATTTGCCTTTTCAAAAATTGACATTCGAATAATCTCGCAAAATTTAAATGCCTCTGTCCTCCAAACACTTGGACATACATTGACGTGAATCTGACATGAAGTTGACATATACGTTCCCTCAAAGTGACATATTGTTTGTCTCTCAGTTTCCTACAGATCGGGAGATATTTGCCTTTTCAAACATTGACTATCAAATAATCTCGAAAAATTAAAATATTTCTATCCTCCAACCCCTTGGACATACATTGACGTGACTCTGACATGAAGTTGACATGTACGTACCCTCAAAGTGACATAAGTTTTGTCTCTCAGATTCCTACAGATCGGGAGATATTTGAATTTTCAAAAATTGACTTTCGAATAAACTCGAATAATTTAAATATCTCTATCCTCCAAACCTTCTACATACATTGACGTGACTCTGAGTTGAAGTTGACATATACGTTCCCTCAAAGTGACATAAGTGGTGTCTCTCAGATTCCTTCAGATCGGGAGATATTTGAATTTTCAAAAATTGACATTCCAATAATCTCGCAAAATTAAAATGCCTCTGTCCTCCAAACCCTTGGACATACATTGACGTGACTCTGACATGAAGTTTACATATACGTTCCCTCAAAGTGACATAAGTTTTGTCTCTAAGATTCCTACAGATCGGGAGATATTTGCCTTTTGAAAAATTGACTTTTGAATAATTTCGAAAAATTAAAATGTCTCTATCATCCAAACCCTTCGACATACATTGACGTGACTCTGACATGAAGTTGACATATACTTTACCTCAAAGTGACATAAGGTTTGTCTCTCAGATTCCTACAGATCGGGAGATATTTGCCTTTTCATAAATTGACTTTCGAATAATCTCGAAAAATTAAAATGTCTCTATCCACGAAACCCTTGGACATACATTGACGTGACTCTGACATGAAGTTGACATATAGGTTACCTCAAAGTGACATAAGGTTTGTCTCTCAGATTCCTACAGATCGGGAGATATTTGCCTATTCAAAAATTGACTTTCGAATAATATCGAAAAATTTAAATGTCTTTATCCTCCAAACCATTTAACATACTTTGACGTGAATCTGACATGAAGTTGACATATACGTTCCCTCAAAGTGACATAAGTTTTGTCTCTCAGATACCTACAGATCGGGAGATATTTGAATTTTCAAAAATTGACTTTCGAATAATCTCGAAAAATTAAAATGTCTCTATCCTCCAAACCCTTGGACATACATTGACGTGACTCTGACATGAAGTTGACATATACGTTCCCTCAAAGTGACATAAGTGTTGTTTCTCAGATTCCTACAGATCGGGAGATATTTGCCTTTTCATAAATTGACTTTCGAAAAATCTTGAAAAATTAAAATGTCTCTATCCTCCAAACCCTTGGACATACATTGACGTGACTCTGACATGAAGTTGACATATAGGTTACCTCAAAGTGACATAAGGTTTGTCTCTCAGATTCCTACAGATCGGGAGATATTTTCCTATTCAAAAATTGACTTTCGAATAATCACGAAAAATTAAAATGTCTCTATCCTCCAAACCCTTGGACATACATTGACGTGACTCTGACATGAAGTTGACATACACGTTCCCTCAAAGTGACATAAGGTAAGTCTCTCAGGTTCCTACAGATCGTTAGATATTTGCCTTTTCAAAAATTGACTTTCGAATAATTTCGAAAAATTAAAATATCTCTATAGTCCAACCCCTTGGACATACATTGACGTGCCTCTGACATGAAGTTGACATATACGTTACCTCAAAGTGACATAAGTTTTGTCTCTCATATTCCAACAGATCGGGAGTTATTTGCCTTTTCAAAAATTGACTATCGAATAATCTCGAAAAATTAAAATATCTCTATCCTCCAAACTCTTGGACATACATTGACGTGACTCTGACATTTAGTTGACATATATGTTCCCTCAAAGTGACATAAGTTTTGTCTCTCAGATTCCTACAGATCGGGAGATATTTGCCTTTTAAAAAATTGACTTTCGAATAATCTCGAAAAATTAAAATATCTCTATCCTCCAAACCCTTGGACATGCATTGACGTGACTCTGACATGAAGTTGACATATTACGTTCCCTCAAAGTGATATAAGTGTTGTCTCTCAGATTCCTACAGATCGGGAGATATTTGCCTTTTCAAAAATTGACTTTTGAATAATATCGAAAAATTAAAATGTGTTTATTCTCTAAACCCTTGGACATACATTGACGTGACTCCGACGTGAAGTTGACATATACGTTCCCTCAAAGTGACATAAGTTTTGTCTCTCAGATTCTTACAGATCGGGAGATATTTGCCTTTTCAGAAATTGACTTTCGAATAATCTCGAAAAATAAAATACCTCTATCCTCCAAACCCTTTTACATACATTGACGTGAATCTGACATGAAGTTGACATATACGTTCCCTCAAAGTGACATAAGTTTTGTCTCTCAGATACCTACAGATCGGGAGATATTTGCCTTTTCAAAAACTGACTTTCGAATAATCTCGAAAAATTAAAATGTTTCTATCCTCCAAACCCTTGGACATACATTGACGTGACACTGACATGAAGTTGACATATACGTTCCCTCAAAGTGACATAAGTGTTGTTTCTCAGATTCCTACAGATCGGGAGATATTTGCATTTTCAAAAATTGACATTCGAATAATGTCGCAAAATTTAAATGCCTCTGTCCTCCAAACACTAGGACATACATTGACGTGACTCTGACATGAAGTTGACATGTACGTTCCCTCAAAGTGACATAAGTTTTGTCTCTCAGATTCCTACAGATCGGGAGATATTTGAATTTTCAAAAATTGACTTTCGAATAATCTCGAATAATTTAAATATCTCTATCCTCCAAACCTTTGGACATACATTGACGTGACTCTGAGTTGAAGTTGAAATATACGTTCCCTCAAAGCGACATAAGTCATGTCTCTCAGATTCCTTCAGATCGGGAGATATTTGAATTTTCAAAAATTGACATTCCAATAATCTCGCAAAATTAAAATGCCTCTGTCCTCCAAACCCTTGGACATACATTGACGTGACTCTGACATGAAGTTGACATATACGTTCCCTCAAAGTGACATAAGTTTTGTCTCTAAGATTCCTACAGATCGGGAGATATTTGCCTTTTGAAAAATTGACTTTCGAATAATTTCGAAAAATTAAAATGTCTCTATCCTCCAAACCCTTCGACATACATTGACGTGACTCTGACATGAAGTTGACATATACTTTACCTCAAAGTGACATAAGTTTTGTCTCTCAGATTCCTACAGTTCGGGAGATATTTGCCTTTCCAAAAATTGACTTTCGAATAATCTCGAAAAATTTAAATGTCTCTATCCTCCAAACCCTTGGACATACATTGACGTGACTCTGACATGAAGTTGACATATACGTTCCCTCAAAGTGACATAAGGTTTGTCTCTCAGATTCCTACAGATCGGGAGATATTTGCCTTTTCATAAATTGACTTTCGAATAATCTCGAAAAATTAAAATGTCTCTATCCTCGAAACCCTTTTACATACATTGACGTGACTCTGACATGAAGTTGACATATAGGTTACCTCAAAGTGACATAAGGTTTGTCTCTCAGATTCCTACAGATCGGGAGATATTTGCCTATTCAAAAATTGACTTTCGAATAATATCGAAAAATTTAAATGTCTTTATCCTCCAAACCATTTTACATACTTTGACGTGAATCAGACATGAAGTTGACATATGCGTTCCCTCAAAGTGACATAAGTTTTGTCTCTCAGATACCTACAGATCGGGAGATATTTTCCTATTCAAAAATTGACTTTCCAATAATCTCGAAAAATTAAAATATCTCTATCCTCCAAACCCTTGGACATACCTTGACGTGACTCTGACATGAAGTTGACATAAACGTTCCCTCAAAGTGACATAAGTTTTTTCTCTCAGATTCCAACAGATCGGGAGATATTTGCCTTTTCATAAAATGACTTTCGAATAATCTCGAAAAGTTTTAATGTCTCACTCCCCCAAAACCCTTGGACATACATTGACGTGACTCTGACATGAAGTTGACATATACGTTCCCTCAAAGTGACATAAGTTTTGTCTCTCAGATTCCTACAGATCGGGAGATATTTGCCTTTTCATAAATTGAATTTCGAATAATCTCGAAAAATTAAAATGTCTCTATCCTACAAACCCTTGGACATACATTGACGTGACTCTGACATGAAGTTGACATATACGTTCCCTCAAAGTGACATAAGTGTTGTTTCTCAGATTCCTACAGATCGGGAGATATTTGCCTTTTCAAAAATTGACATTCGAATAATCTCGCAAAATTAAAAAGCCTCTGTCCTCCAAACACTTGGACATACATTGACGTGAATCTGACATGAAGTTGACATATACGATCCCACTAAGTGACATATTGTTTGTCTCTCAGTTTCCTACAGATCGGGAGATATTTGCCTTTTCAAAAATTGACTATCAAATAATCTCGAAAAATTAAAATATCTCTATCCTCCAACCCCTTCGACATACATTGACGTGACTCTGACATGAAGTTGACATGTACGTTCCCTCAAAGTGACAAAAGTGGTGTCTCTCAGATTCCTTCAGATCGGGAGATATTTGAATTTTCAAATATTGACATTCCAATAATCTCGCAAAATTAAAATGCCTCTGTCCTCCAAACCCTTGGACATACATTGACGTGACTCTGACATGAAGTTGACATATACGTTCCCTCAAAGTGACATAAGTTTTGTCTCTAAGATTCCTACAGATCGGGAGATATTTGCCTTTTGAAAAATTGACTTTCGAATAATTTCGAAAAATTAAAATGTCTCTATCCTCCAAACCCTTCGACATACATTGACGTGACTCTGACATGAAGTTGACATATAGTTTACCTGAAAGTGACATAAGTTTTGTCTCTCAGATTCCTACAGTTCGGGAGATATTTGCCTTTTCAAAAATTGACTTTCGAATAATCTCGAAAAATTTAAATGTCTCTATCCTCCAAACCCTTGGACATACATTGACGTGACTCTGACATGAAGTTGACATATACGTTCCCTCAAAGTGACATAAGGTTTGTCTCTCAGAATCCTACAGATCGGGAGATATTTGCCTTTTCATAAATTGACTTTCGAATAATCTCGAAAAATTAAAATGTCTCTATCCTCGAAACCCTTTTACATACATTGACGTGACTCTGACATGAAGTTGACATATAGGTTACCTCAAAGTGACATCAGGTTTGTCTCTCAGATTCCTACAGATCGGGAGATATTTGCCTATTCAAAAATTGACTGTCGAATAATCTTGAAAAATTTAAATATCTCTATCCTCCAAACCCTTGGACATACATTGCCGTGACTCTGACATGAAGTTGACATGTACGTTCCCTCAAAGTGACATAAGTGTTGTCTCTCAGATTCCTACAGATCGGGAGATATTTGCCTTTTCAAAAATTGACTTTCGAATAATCTCAAAAAATAAAAATGCCTCTGTCCTTCAAACCCTTGGACATACATTGACGAGACTCTGACATGAAGTTGACATATTCGTTCCCCCAAAGTGACATAAGTTTTGTCTCTCAGATTCCTACAGATCGGGAGATATTTGCCTATTGAGAAATTGACTTTCGAATAATCTCGAAAAATTTAAATGTCTCTATCCTCCAAACCCTTGGACATACATTGACGTGACTCTGACATGAAGTTAACATATACGTTACCTCATAGCGACATAAGTTTTGTCTCTCAGATTCCTACAGATCGGGAGATATTTGCCTTTTCAAAAATTGATTTTCGAATAATCTCGAAAAATTAAAATGTCTCTATCCTCCAAACCCTTGGACATACATTGACGTGACTCTGACATTAAGTTGACATATAAGTTCCCTCAAAGTGACATAAGTGTTGTTTCTCAGATTCCTACAGATCGGGAGATATTTGACTTTTCAAAAATTGACATTCGAATAATCTCGCAAAATTAAAATGCCTCTGTCCTCCAAACACTTGGACATACATTGACGTGAATCTGACATGAAGTTGACATATACGTTCCCTCAAAGTGACATATTGTTTGTCTCTCAGTTTCCTACAGATCGGGAGATATTTGCCTCTTCAAAAATTGACTATCAAATAATCTCGAAAAATTAAAATATCTGTATCCTCCAACCCCTTGGACATACATTGACGTGACTCTGACATGAAGTTGACATGTACGTTCCCTCAAAGTGACATAAGTTTTGTCTCTCAGATACCTACAGATCGGGAGATATTTGAATTTTCAAAAATTGACTTTCGAATAATCCCGAATAATTTAAATATCTCTATCCTCCAAACCTTTGGACATACATTGACGTGACTCTGAGTTGAAGTTGACATATACGTTCCCTCAAAGTGACATAAGTGGTGTCTCTCAGATTCCTTCAGATCGGGAGATATTTGAATTTTCAAAAATTGACATTCCAATAATCTCGCAAAATTAAAATGCCTCTGTCCTCGAAACCCTTGGACATACATTGACGTGACTCTAACATGAAGTTGACATATACGTTCCCTCAAAGTGACATAAGTTTTGTCTCTCAGATTCCTACAGTTCGGGAGATATTTGCCTTTTCAAAAATTGACTTTCGAATAATCTCGAAAAATTTAAATGTCTCTATCCTCCAAACCCTTGGACATACATTGACGTGACTCTGACATGAAGTTGACATATACGTTCCCTCAAAGTGACATAAGTTTTGTCTCTAAGATTTCTACAGATCGGGAGATATTTGCCTTTTCAAATATTGACTTTCGAATAATCTCGAAAAATTAAAATGTCTCTATCCTCGAAACCCTTGGACATAAATTGACGTGACTCTGACATGAAGTTGACATATAGGTTACCTCAAAGTGACATAAGGTTTGTCTCTCAGATTCCTACAGATCGGGAGATATTTGCCTATTCAAAAATTGACTTTCGAATAATATCGAAAAATTTAAATGTCTTTATCCTCCAAACCATTTTACATACTTTGACGTGAATCTGACATGAAGTTGACATATACGTTCCCTCAAAGTGACATAAGTTTTGTCTCTCAGATACCTACAGATCGGGAGATATTTGAATTTTCAAAAATTGACTTTCGAATAATCTCGAAAAATTAAAATATATCTATCCTCCAAACCCTTGGACATACCTTGACGTGACTCTGACATGAAGTTGACATAAACGTTCCCTCAAAGTGACATAAGTTCTGTCTCTCAGATTCCTACAGATCGGGAGATATTTGCCTTTTCATAAATTGCCTTTCGAATAATCTCGAAAAATTTAAATGTCTCTATCCTCCAAACCCTTGGACATACATTGACGTGACTCTGACATGAAGTTGACATATACGTTCCCTCAAAGTGATATAAGTGTTGTTTCTCAGATTCCTACAGATCGGGAGATATTTGCCTTTTCAAAAATTAACATTCGAATAATCTCGCAAAATTAAAATGCCTCTGTCCTCCAAACACTTGGACATACATTGACGTGAATCTGACATGAAGTTGACATATACGATCCCTCAAAGTGACATATTGTTTGTCTCTCAGTTTCCTACAGATCGGGAGATATTTGCCTTTTCAAAAATTGACTATCAAATAATCTCGAAAAATTAAAATATCTCTATCCTCCAACCCCTTGGACATACATTGACGTGACTCTGACATAAAGTTGACATGTACGTTCCCTCAAAGTGACATAAGTTTTGTCTCTCAGATTCCTACAGATCGGGAGATATTTGAATTTTCAAAAATTGACTTTCGAATAATCTCGAATAATTTAAATATCTTTATCCTCCAAACCTTTGGACATACATTGACGTGACTCTGACTTGAAGTTGACATATACGTTCCCTCAAAGTGACAAAAGTGGTGTCTCTCAGATTCCTTCAGATCGGGAGATATTTGAATTTTCAAAAATTGACATTCCAATAATCTCGCAAAATTAAAATGCCTCTGTCCTCCAAACCCTTGGACATACATTGACGTGACTCTGACATGAAGTTGACATATACGTTCCCTCAAAGTGACATCAGGTTTGTCTCTCAGATTCCTACAGATCGGGAGATATTTGCCTTTTCAGAAATTGACTTTCGAATAATTACGAATAATTAAAATGTCTCTATCCTCCAAACCCTTCGACATACATTGACGTGACTCTGACATGAAGTTGACATATACTTTACCTCAAAGTGACATAAGTTTTGTCTCTCAGATTTCTACAGTTCGGGAGATATTTGCCTTTTCAAAAATTGACTTTCGAATAATTTCGAAAAATTTAAATGTCTCTATCCTCCAAACCCTTGGACATACATTGACTTGACTCTGACATGAAGTTGACATATACGTTCCCTCAAAGTGACATAAGGTTTGTCTCTCAGATTCCTACAGATCGGGAGATATTTGCCTTTTCATAAATTGATTTTCGAATAATCTCGAAAAATTAAAATGTCTCTATCCTCGAAACCCTTGGACATACATTGACGTGACTCTGACATGAAGTTGACATATAGGTTACCTGAAAGTGACATAAGGTTTTTCTCTCAGATTCCTACAGATCGGGAGATATTTGCCTATTCAAAGATTGACTTTCGAATAATCTCGAAACATTTAAATGTCTCTATCCTCCAAACCCTTGGACATACATTGACGTGACTCTGACATGATGTTGACATGTACGTTCCCTCAAAGTGACATAAGTTTTGTCTCTCAGATTCCTACAGATCGGGAGATATTTGCCTTTTCAAAAATTGACTTTCGGATAATCTCAAAAAATAAAAATGCCTCTGTCTTTCAAACCCTTGGACATACATTGACGAGACTCTGACATGAAGTTGACATATACGTTCCCTCAAAGTGACATAAGTTTTGTCTCTCAGATTAATACAGATCGGGAGATATTTGCGTTTTCAAAAATTGACTTTCGAATAATCTCGAAAAATTAAAATGTCTCTATCCTCCAAACCTTTGGACATACATTGACGTGACTCTGACATGAAGTTAACATATACGTTACCTCATAGCGACATAAGTTTTGTCTCTCAGATTCCTACAGATCGGGAGATATTTGCCTTTTCAAAAATTGATTTTCGAATAATCTCGAAAAATTTAAATGTCTCTATCCTCCAAACCCTTGGACATACATTGACGTGACTCTGACATGAAGTTGACATATACATTCCCTCAAAGTGACATAAGTTTCGTCTCTCAGGTTCCTACAAATCGGGAGATATTTGCCTTTTCAAAAATTGACTTTCGAATAATCTCGAAAAATTAAAATGTCTCTATCCTCCAAACCCTTGGACATACATTGACGTGAATCTGACATGAAGTTGACATATACGTTCCCTCAAAGTGACTTAAGTCTTGTCTCTTAGATTCCTACAGATCGGGAGATATTTGCCTTTTCAAAAATTGATTTTCGAATAATCTCGAAAAATTAAAATGTCTCTATCCTCCAAACCCTTGGACATACATTCACGTGACTCTGACATGAAGTTGACATATACGTTCCCTCAATGTGACATAAGTTTTGTCTCTCAGATTCCTACAGATCGGGAGATATTTGCCTTTTCAGAAATTGACTTTCGAATAATCTCAAAAAATTAAAATGCCTCTGTCCTTTATACCCTTGGACATACATTGACGTGACTCTGACATGAAGTTGACATATACGTTCATTCAGAGTGACATAAGTTTTGTCTCACATATTCCTACAGATCGGGAGATATTTGCCTTTTCATAAATTGACTTTCGAATAATCTCGAAAAATTAAAATGTCTCTATCCTCCAAACCCTTGGACATACATTGACGTGACACTGACATGAAGTTGACATATATGTTCCCTCAAAGTGACATAAGTTTTGTCTCTCAAATATTCCTACAGATCGGGAGATATTTGCCTTTTCAAAAATTGATTTTCGAATAATCTCGAAAAATTTAAATGTCTCTATCCTCCAAACCCTTGGACATACATTGACGTGACTCTGACATGAAGTTGACATATACATTCCCTCAAAGTGACATAAGTTTCGTCTCTCAGGTTCCTACAAATCGGGAGATATTTGCCTTTTCAAAAATTGACTTTCGAATAATCTCGAAAAATTAAAATGTCTCTATCCTCCAAACCCTTGGACATACATTGACGTGAATCTGACATGAAGTTGACATATACGTTCCCTCAAAGTGACTTAAGTCTTGTCTCTTAGATTCCTACAGATCGGGAGATATTTGCCTTTTCAAAAATTGATTTTCGAATAATCTCGAAAAATTAAAATGTCTCTATCCTCCAAACCCTTGGACATACATTCACGTGACTCTGACATGAAGTTGACATATACGTTCCCTCAATGTGAAATAAGTTTTGTCTCTCAGATTCCTACAGATCGGGAGATATTTGCCTTTTCAGAAATTGACTTTCGAATAATCTCAAAAAATTAAAATGCCTCTGTCCTTTATACCCTTGGACATACATTGACGTGACTCTGACATGAAGTTGACATATACGTTCATTCAGAGTGACATAAGTTTTGTCTCACAGATTCCTACAGATCGGGAGATATTTGCCTTTTCATAAATTGACTTTCGAATAATCTCGAAAAATTAAAATGTCTCTATCCTCCAAACCCTTGGACATACATTGACGTGACACTGACATGAAGTTGACATATATGTTCCCTCAAAGTGACATAAGTTTTGTCTCTCAAATATTCCTACAGATCGGGAGATATTTGCCTTTTCATAAATTGACTTTCGAATAATCTCGAAAAATTAAAATGTCTCTAACCTCGAAACCCTTGGACATACATTGACGTGACTCTGACATGAAGTTGACATATAGGTTACCTCAAAGTGACATAAGGTTTGTCTCTCAGATTCCTACAGATCGGGAGATATTTGCCTTTTCAAAAATTGACTATCGAATAATCTCCAAAAATTAAAATGTCTCTATCCTCCAAACCCTTGGACATACATTGACGTGACTCTGACATGAAGTTGACATATACGTTCCCTCAAAGTGACATAAGTTTTGTCTCTCAGATTCCTACAGATCGTGAGATATTTGCCTTTTCAAAAATTGACTTTCGTATAATCCCGAAAAATAAAAATGCCTCTGTCCTTCAAATCCTTGGACATACATTGACGTGACTCTGACATGAAGTTGACATATACGTTCCATCAAAGTGAAATAAGTTTTGTCTCTCAGATTCCTACAGATCGGGAGATATTTGCCTTTTGAAAAATTGACTTTCGAATAATCTCGAAAAATTAAAATATCTCTATCCTCCAAACCCTTGGACATACATTGACGTGACTCTGACATGAAGTTAACATATACGTTACCTCATAGCGACATAATTTTTGTCTCTCAGATTCCTACAGATCGGGAGATATTTGCCTTTTCAAAAATTGACTTTCGAATAATCTCGAAAAATTAAAATGTCTCTATCCTCCAAACCCTTGGACATACATTGACGTGACCCTGACATGAAGTTGATATATACGTTACCTCAAAGTGACATAATTTTTGTCTCTCAGATTCCTACAGATCGGGAGATATTTGCCGTTTCAGAAATTGACTTTCGAATAATCTCGAAAAATTTAAATGTGTTTATTCTCTAAACCCTTGGACATACATTGACGTGAATCTGACATGAAGTTGACATATACGTTCCCTCAAAGTGACTTAAGTCTTGTCTCTTAGATTCCTACAGATCGGGAGATATTTGCCTTTTCAAAAATTGATTTTCGAATAATCTCGACAAATTAAAATGTCTCTATCCTCCAAACCCTTGGACATACATTGACGTGACTCTGACATGAAGTTGACATATACGTTCCCTCAATGTGACATAAGTTTTGTCTCTCAGGTTCCTACAGATCGCGAGATATTTGCCTTTTCAGAAATTGACTATCGAATAATCTCGAAAAATTTAAATGTCTCTATCCTCCAAACCCTTGGACATACATTGACGTGAATCTGACATGAAGTTGACATATACGTTCCCTCAAAGTGACATAAGTTTCGTCTCTCAGGTTCCTACTGTTCGGGAGATATTTGCCTTTTCATAAATTGACTTTCGAATAATCTCGAAAAATTAAAATGTCTCTATCCTCCAAACACTTGGACATACATTGACGTGACTCTGAAATGAAGTTGACATACACGTTCCCTCAAAGTGACATAAGGTTTATCTCTCAGATTCCTACAGATAGGGAGATATTTGCCTTTTCAAAAATTGACTTTCGAATAATCTCGAAAAATTAAAATATCTCTATCCTCCAACCCCTTGGACATACTTTAACGTGCCTCTGACATGAAGTTGACATATACGTTACCTCAAAGTGACATAAGTTTTGTCTCTCAGATTCCAACAGATCGGGAGTTATTTGCCTTTTCAAAAATTGATTATCGAATAATCTCGAAAAATTAAAATGTCTCTATCCTCCAAACTCTTGGACATACATTGACGTGACTCTGACATGAAGTTGACATATACGTTCCCTCAAAGTGACATAAGTTTTGTCTCTCAGATTCCTACAGATCGGGAGATATTTGCCTTTTAAAAAATTGACTTTCGAATAATCTCGAAAAATTAAAATTTCTCTATCCTCCAAACCCTTGGACATACATTGACGTGACTCTGACATGAAGTTGACACATACGTTCCCTCAAAGTGACATAAGTTTTGTCTCTCAGATTCCTACAGATCGGGATATATTTGCAATTCAAAAATTGTCTTTGGAATAATATCGAAAAATTAAAATGTGTTTATCCTCTAAACCCTTGGACATACATTGACGTGACTCTGACATGAAGTTGACATATACGTTCCCTCAAAGTGACATAAGTTTTGTCTCTCAGATTCCTACAGATCGGCAGATATTTGCCTTTTCAAAAATTGACTTTCGAATAATCTCGAAAAATTAAAATATCTCTATCCTCCAAACCCTTGGACATACATTGACGTGACTCTGACATGAAGTTGTCATAAACGTTCCCTCAAAGTGACATCAGTTTTTTCTCTCAGATTCCTACAGATCGGGAGATATTTGCCTTTTCAAAAATTGACTTTCGAATTATCTCGAAAAATTAAAATGTCTCACTCCTCCAAACCCTTGGACATACATTGACGTGACTCTGACATGAAGTTGACATATACGTTCCCTCAAAGTGACATAAATTTTGTCTATCAGATTCCTACAGATCGGGAGATATTTGCCTTTTCATAAATTGACTTTCGAATAATCTCGAAAAATTAAAATGTCTCTATCCTCGAAACCCTTGGACATACATTGACGTGACTCTGACATGAAGTTGACATATACTTTCCCTCAAAGTGACATAAGTGTTGTTTCTCAGATTCCTACAGATCGGGAGATATTTGCCTTTTCAAAAATTAATATTCGAATAATCTCGCAAAATTAAAATGCCTCTGTCCTCCAAACACTTGGACATACATTGACGTGACTCTGACATGAAGTTGACATATACGTTCCCTCAAAGTGACATAAGTGTTGTCTCTCAGTTTCCTTCAGATCGGGAGATATTTGAATTTTCAAAAATTGACTTTCCAATAATTTCGCAAAATTAAAATGCCTCTGTCCTCCAAACCCTTGGACATACATTGACGTGACTCTGACATGAAATTGACATATACGTTACCTGAAAGTGACATAAGTTTTGTCTTCAGATTCCTACAGTTCGGGAGATATTTGCCTTTTCAAAAATTGACTTTCGAATAATCTTGAAAAATTTAAATGTCTCTATCCTCCAAACCCTTGGACATACATTGACGTGACTCTGACATGAAGTTGACATAAACGTTCCCTCAAAGTGACATAGGTTTTTTCTCTCCGATTCCAACATATCGGGAGATATTTGCCTTT
The DNA here is from genome assembly GCF_977971745.1 of Zootermopsis nevadensis. NCBI lineage: Eukaryota > Metazoa > Arthropoda > Insecta > Blattodea > Termopsidae > Zootermopsis > Zootermopsis nevadensis. Next base: position 210,762 of record NW_028259199.1, on the reverse strand, counting down.
TCAGAAATTGACTTTCGAATAACCTCGAAAATTAAATGCCTCTATCCTCCAAACCCTTGGACATACTTTGACGTGAATCTGACATGAAGTTGACATATACGTTCCCTCAAAGTGACATAAGTTTTGTCTCTCAGATACCTACAGATCGGGAGATATTTGCCTTTTCAAAAATTGATTTTCGAATAATCTCGAAAAATTAAAATGTATTTATTCTCCAAACCCTTAGACATACATTGACGTGACTCTGACATGAAGTTGACATATACGTTCCCTCAAAGTGACATAAGTTTCGTCTCTCAGGTTCCTACAGATCGGGAGATATTTGCCTTTTCAAAAATTGACTTTCGAATAATCTAGAAAAATTAAAATGTCCCTATCCTCCAAACACTTGGACATACATTGACGTGAATCTGACATGAAGTGGACATACACGTTCTCTCAAAGTGTCATAAGTGTTGTTTCTCAGATTCCTACAGATCGGGAGATATTTGCCTTTTCAAAAATTGACTTTCGAATAATCTCGAAAAATTAAAATGTCTCTATCCTCCAAACCCTTGGACATACATTGACGTGACTCTAATATGAAGTTAACATATACGTTACCTCAAAGTGACATAAGGTGTGTCTCTCAGATTAATACAGATCGGGAGATATTTGCCTTTGGAAAAATTGAATTTCGAATAATCTCGAAAAATTAAAATGTCTCTATCCTCCGAACCCTTGGACATACATTGACGTGAATCTGACATGGAGTTAACATACACGTTACCTCAAAGTGACATAAGTTTTGTCTCTCAGATTCCTACAGATCGGGAGATATTTGCCTTTTCAATAATTGACTTTCGAATAATCTCGAAAAATTAAAATGTGTTTATCCTCCAAACCCTTGGACATACATTGACGTGACTCTGACATGAAGTTGACATATACGTTCCCTCAAAGTGACATAAGTTTTGTCTCTCAGATTCCTACAGATCGGGAGATATTTGCCTTTTCAAAAATTGACTTACGAATAATTTCGAAAAATTTAAATGCCTCTATCCTCCAAACCCTTGGACATACAATGACGTGACTCTGAAATGAAGTTGACATATACGTTCCCTCAAAGTGACATAAGTTTTGTCTTTCATATTCCAACAGATCGGGAGATATTTGCCTTTTCAAAAATTGACTTTCGAATAATCTCGAAAAATTAAAATGTCTCACTCCTCCAAACCCTTGGACATACATTGACGTGACTCTGACATGAAGTTGACATATACGTTCCCTCAAAGTGACATAAGTGGTGTCTCTCAGATTCCTACAGATCGGGAGATATTTGCCTTTTCAAAAATTGACTTTCGAATTATCTCGAAAAATTAAAATGCCTCTGTCCTTTAAATCCTTGGACATACATTGACGTGACTCTGACATGAAGTTGACATAAACGTTCCCTCAGAGAGACATAAGTTTTGTCTCTCAGATTCCTACAGATCGGGAGATATTTGCCTTTTGAAAAATTGACTTTTGAATAATCTCGAAAAATCAAAATGTCTCTATCCTCCAAACCCTTGGACATACATTGACGTGACACTGACATGAAGTTGACATACACGTTCCCTCAAAGTGACATAAGTTTTGTATCTCATATTCCTACAGATCGGGAGATATTTGCCTTTTCATAAATTGACTGTCGAATAATCTCGAAAACTTTAAATGTCTCTATCCTCCAAACTCTTGGACATACATTGACGTGACTCTGACATGAAGTTGACATATACGTTCCCTCAAAGTGACATAAGTTTTGTCACTCAGATTCCTACAGATCGGGAGATATTTGCCTTTTCAAAAATTGACTTTCTATAATCTCGAAAAATTAAAATGTGTTTATCCTCCAAACCCTTGGACATACATTGACGTGACTCTGACATGAAGTTGACATATACGTTTCCTCAAAGCGACATAAGTTTTGTCTCTCAGATTCCCACAGATCGGGAGATATTTGCCTTTTCATAAATTGACTTTCGAATAATCTCGAAAAATTAAAATGTGTTTATCCTCCAAACCCTTGGACATACAATGACGTGACTCTGACATGAAGTTGACATACACGTTCCCTCAAAGTGACATAAGGTTTGTCTCTCAGATTCCAACAGATCGGGAGTTATTTGCCTTTTCAAAAATTGACTTTCGAATAATCTCGAAAAAGTAAAATGTCTCTATCCTCCAAACTCTTTGACATACATTGACGTGACTCTGACATGAAGTTGACATATACGTTCCCTCAAAGTGACATAAGTTTTGTCTCTCAGATTCCTACAGATCGGGAGATATTTGACTTTTTAGAAATTGACTTCAGAATAATCTCGAAAAATTAAAATGTCTCTATCCTCCAAACCCTTGGACATACATTGACGTGCCTCTGACATGAAGTTGACATATACGTTACCTCAAAGTGACATAAGTGTTGTCTCTCAGATTCCTACAGATCGGGAGATATTTGCCTTTTCAAAAATTGACTTTCGAATAATCTCGAAAAATTAAAATGCCTCTGTCCTTTAAACTCTTGGACATACATTGACGTGACTCTGACATGAAGTTGACATATACGTTCCCTCAGAGTGACATAAGTTTTGTCTCTCAGATTCCTACATTTCTTGAGATATTTGCCTTTTCATAAATAGACTTTCGAATAATCTCGAAAAATTTAAATGTCTCTATCCTCCAAACCCTTGGACATACATTGACGTGACTCTGACATGAAGTTGACATATACGTTACCTCTAAGTGACATAAGTTTTGTCTCTCAGATCCTACATTTCTTGAGATATTTGCCTTTTCAAAAATTGACTTTCGAATAATCTCGAAAAATTTAAATGTCTCTATCCTGCAAACCCTTGGACATACATTGACGTGACTCTGACATGAAGTTGACATATACGTTCCCTCAAAGTGACATAAGGTTTGTCTCTCAGATTCCTACAGATCGGGAGATATTTGCCTTTTCAGAAATTGACTTTCGAATAACCTCGAAAAATTAAATTTCTCTATCCTCGAAACCCTTGGACATACATTGACGTGACTCTGACATGAAGTTGACTTATACGTTCCCTCAAAGTGACATAAGTTTTGTCACTCAGATTCTTACAGATCGGGAGATATTTGCCTTTTCAAAAATTGACTTTCTATAATCTCGAAAAATTAAAATGTGTTTATCCTCCAAACCCTTGGACATACATTGACGTGACTCTGACATGAAGTTGACATATACGTTTCCTCAAAGCGACATAAGTTTTGTCTCTCAGATTCCCACAGATCGGGAGATATTTGCCTTTTCATAAATTGACTTTCGAATAATCTCGAAAAATTTAAATGTGTTTATCCTCCAAACCCTTGGACATACAATGACGTGACTCTGACATGAAGTTGACATACACGTTCCCTCAAAGTGACATAAGGTTTGTCTCTCAGATTCCAACAGATCGGGAGTTATTTGCCTTTTCAAAAATTGACTTTCGAATAATCTCGAAAAAGTAAAATGTCTCTATCCTCCAAACTCTTTGACATACATTGACGTGACTCTGACATGAAGTTGACATATACGTTCCCTCAAAGTGACGTAAGTTTTGTCTCTCAGATTCCTACAGATCGGGAGATATTTGACTTTTTAGAAATTGACTTCAGAATAATCTCGAAAAATTAAAATGTCTCTATCCTCCAAACCCTTGGACATACATTGACGTGCCTCTGACATGAAGTTGACATATACGTTACCTCAAAGTGACATAAGTGTTGTCTCTCAGATTCCTACAGATCGGGAGATATTTGCCTTTCCAAAAATTGACTTTCGAATAATCTCGAAAAATTAAAATGCCTCTGTCCTTTAAACTCTTGGACATACATTGACGTGACTCTGACATGAAGTTGACATATACGTTCCCTCAGAGTGACATAAGGTTTGTCTCTCAGATTCCTACATTTCTTGAGATATTTGCCTTTTCATAAATAGACTTTCGAATAATCTCGAAAAATTTAAATGTCTCTATCCTCCAAACCCTTGGACATACATTGACGTGACTCTGACATGAAGTTGACATATACGTTACCTCAAAGTGACATAAGTTTTGTCTCTCAGATCCTACATTTCTTGAGATATTTGCCTTTTCAAAAATTGACTTTCGAATAATCTCGAAAAATTTAAATGTCTCTATCCTGCAAACCCTTGGACATACATTGACGTGACTCTGACATGAAGTTGACATATACGTTCCCTCAAAGTGACATAAGGTTTGTCTCTCAGATTCCTACAGATCGGGAGATATTTGCCTTTTCAGAAATTGACTTTCGAATAACCTCGAAAAATTAAATTTCTCTATCCTCGAAACCCTTGGACATACATTGACGTGACTCTGACATGAATTTGACATATAGGTTACCTCAAAGTGACATAAGGTTTGTCTCTCAGATTCCTACAGATCGGGAGATATTTGCCTTTTCAGAAATTGACTTACGAATAATTTCGAAAAATTAAAATGCCTCTATCCTCGAAACCCTTGGACATACATTGACGTGACTCTGACATGAAGTTGACTTATACGTTCCCTCAAAGTGACATAAGTTTTGTCTCTCAGATTCCAACAGATCGGGAGATATTTGCCTTTTCAAAAATTGACTTTCGAATAATCTAGAAAAATTAAAATGTCTCACTCCTCCAAACCCTTGGACATACATTGACGTGACTCTGACATGAAGTTGACATATACGTTCCCTCAAAGTGACATATTGTTTGTCTCTCAGTTTCCTACAGATCGGGAGATATTTGCCTTTTCAAAAATTGACTATCGAATAATCTCGAAAAATTAAAATATCTCTATCCTCCAACCCCTTGGACATACATTGACTTGACTCTGACATGAAGTTGACATATACGTTCCCTCAAAGTGACATAAGTTTTGTCTCTCAGATTCCTACAGATCGGGAGATAATTGCCTTTTCAAAAATTTACTTTCGATTAATCTCGAAAAATTAAAATGTCTCTATCCCCCAAACTCTTGGACATACATTGACGTGTCTCTGACATGAAGTTTACATATACGTTCCCTCAAAGTGACATAAGTTTTGTCTCTCAGATTCCTACAGATTGGGAGATATTTGCCTTTTCAAATATTGACTTTCGAATAATCTCGAAAAATTAAAATATCACTATCCTCCAAACCATTGGACATACATTGACGTGACTCTGAGATGAAGTTGACATATACGTTCCCTCAAAGTGACATAAGTGTTGTCTCTCAGATTCCTACAGATCGCGAGATATTTGCCTTTTCAAAAATTGACTTTCGATTAATCTCGCAAAATTAAAATGCCTCTGTCCTCCAAACCCTTGGACATACATTGACGTGACTCTGACATGAGGTTGACATATACGTTACCTCAAAGTGACATAAGTTTTGTCTCTCAGATTCCTACAGATCGGGAGATATTTGCATTTTTAAAAATTGACTTTCGAATAATCTCGAAAAATTAAAATGTCTCTATCCTCGAAACCCTTGGACATACATTGACGTGACTCTATCATGAAGTTGACATATACGTTCCCTCAAAGCAACATAAGTTTTGTCTCTCAGATTAATACAGATCGGGAGATATTTGCCTTTTGAAAAATTGACTTTCGAATAATCACGAAAAATTAAAATGTCTCTATCCTCCAAACCCTTGGACATACATTGACGTGACTCTGAAATGAAGTTAACATATACGTTACCTCAAAGTGACATAAGTTTTGTCTCTCAGATTCCTACAGATCGGAAGATATTTGCGTTTTCAAAAATTGACTTTCGAATAATCTCGAAAAATTAAAATGTGTTTATCCTCCAAACCCTTGGACATACATTGACGTGACTCTGACATGAAGTTGACATATACGTTCCCTCAAAGTGACATAAGTTTTGTCTCTCAGTTTCCTACAGATCGGGAGATTTTTGCCTTTTCAAAAATTGACTTTCGAATAATCTCGAAAAACTAAAATGTCTCTATCCTCCAAACCCTTGGACATACATTGACGTGACTCTGACATGAAGTTGACATATACGTTCCCTCAAAGTGACATAAGTGTTGTCTCTCAGATTCCTACAGATCGGGAGATATTTGCCTTTTCAAAAATTGACTTTCGAATAATCTCGCAAAATTTAAATGCCTTTGTCCTCCAAACACTTGGACATACATTGACGCTAATCTGACATGAAGTTCACATATACGTTCCCTCAAAGTGACATATTGTTTGTCTCTCAGTTTCCTACAGATCGGGAGATATTTGCCTTTTCAAAAATTGACTATTGAATAATCTCGAAAAATTAAAATATCTCTATCCTCCAACCCCTTGGACATACATTGACGTGACTCTGACATGAAGTTGACATACACGTTCCCTCAAAGTGACATAAGTTTTGTATCTCATATTCCTACAGATCGGGAGATATTTGCCTTTTCATAAATTGACTGTCGAATAATCTCGAAAACTTTAAATGTCTCTATCCTCCAAACTCTTGGACATACATTGACGTGACTCTGACATGAAGTTGACATATACGTTCCCTCAAAGTGACATAAGTTTTGTCACTCAGATTCCTACAGATCGGGAGATATTTGCCTTTTCAAAAATTGACTTTCTATAATCTCGAAAAATTAAAATGTGTTTATCCTCCAAACCCTTGGACATACATTGACGTGACTCTGACATGAAGTTGACATATACGTTTCCTCAAAGCGACATAAGTTTTGTCTCTCAGATTCCCACAGATCGGGAGATATTTGCCTTTTCATAAATTGACTTTCGAATAATCTCGAAAAATTAAAATGTGTTTATCCTCCAAACCCTTGGACATGCAATGACGTGACTCTGACATGAAGTTGACATACACGTTCCCTCAAAGTGACATAAGTTTTGTCTCTCAGATTCCTACAGATCGGGAGATATTTGACTTTTTAGAAATTGACTTCAGAATAATCTCGAAAAATTAAAATGTCTCTATCCTCCAAACCCTTGGACATACATTGACGTGCCTCTGACATGAAGTTGACATATACGTTACCTCAAAGTGACATAAGTGTTGTCTCTCAGATTCCTACAGATCGGGAGATATTTGCCTTTTCAAAAATTGACTTTCGAATAATCTCGAAAAATTAAAATGCCTCTGTCCTTTAAACTCTTGGACATACATTGACGTGACTCTGACATGAAGTTGACATATACGTTCCCTCAGAGTGACATAAGGTTTGTCTCTCAGATTCCTACATTTCTTGAGATATTTGCCTTTTCATAAATAGACTTTCGAATAATCTCGAAAAATTTAAATGTCTCTATCCTCCAAACCCTTGGACATACATTGACGTGACTCTGACATGAAGTTGACATATACGTTACCTCAAAGTGACATAAGTTTTGTCTCTCAGATCCTACATTTCTTGAGATATTTGCCTTTTCAAAAATTGACTTTCGAATAATCTCGAAAAATTTAAATGTCTCTATCCTGCAAACCCTTGGACATACATTGACGTGACTCTGACATGAAGTTGACATATACGTTCCCTCAAAGTGACATAAGGTTTGTCTCTCAGATTCCTACAGATCGGGAGATATTTGCCTTTTCAGAAATTGACTTTCGAATAACCTCGAAAAATTAAATTTCTCTATCCTCGAAACCCTTGGACATACATTGACGTGACTCTGACATGAATTTGACATATAGGTTACCTCAAAGTGACATAAGGTTTGTCTCTCAGATTCCTACAGATCGGGAGATATTTGCCTTTTCAGAAATTGACTTACGAATAATTTCGAAAAATTAAAATGCCTCTATCCTCGAAACCCTTGGACATACATTGACGTGACTCTGACATGAAGTTGACTTATACGTTCCCTCAAAGTGACATAAGTTTTGTCTCTCAGATTCCAACAGATCGGGAGATATTTGCCTTTTCAAAAATTGACTTTCGAATAATCTAGAAAAATTAAAATGTCTCACTCCTCCAAACCCTTGGACATACATTGACGTGACTCTGACATGAAGTTGACATATACGTTCCCTCAAAGTGACATATTGTTTGTCTCTCAGTTTCCTACAGATCGGGAGATATTTGCCTTTTCAAAAATTGACTATCGAATAATCTCGAAAAATTAAAATATCTCTATCCTCCAACCCCTTGGACATACATTGACTTGACTCTGACATGAAGTTGACATATACGTTCCCTCAAAGTGACATAAGTTTTGTCTCTCAGATTCCTACAGATCGGGAGATAATTGCCTTTTCAAAAATTTACTTTCGATTAATCTCGAAAAATTAAAATGTCTCTATCCCCCAAACTCTTGGACATACATTGACGTGTCTCTGACATGAAGTTTACATATACGTTCCCTCAAAGTGACATAAGTTTTGTCTCTCAGATTCCTACAGATTGGGAGATATTTGCCTTTTCAAATATTGACTTTCGAATAATCTCGAAAAATTAAAATATCACTATCCTCCAAACCATTGGACATACATTGACGTGACTCTGAGATGAAGTTGACATATACGTTCCCTCAAAGTGACATAAGTGTTGTCTCTCAGATTCCTACAGATCGCGAGATATTTGCCTTTTCAAAAATTGACTTTCGATTAATCTCGCAAAATTAAAATGCCTCTGTCCTCCAAACCCTTGGACATACATTGACGTGACTCTGACATGAGGTTGACATATACGTTACCTCAAAGTGACATAAGTTTTGTCTCTCAGATTCCTACAGATCGGGAGATATTTGCATTTTTAAAAATTGACTTTCGAATAATCTCGAAAAATTAAAATGTCTCTATCCTCGAAACCCTTGGACATACATTGACGTGACTCTATCATGAAGTTGACATATACGTTCCCTCAAAGCAACATAAGTTTTGTCTCTCAGATTAATACAGATCGGGAGATATTTGCCTTTTGAAAAATTGACTTTCGAATAATCACGAAAAATTAAAATGTCTCTATCCTCCAAACCCTTGGACATACATTGACGTGACTCTGAAATGAAGTTAACATATACGTTACCTCAAAGTGACATAAGTTTTGTCTCTCAGATTCCTACAGATCGGAAGATATTTGCGTTTTCAAAAATTGACTTTCGAATAATCTCGAAAAATTAAAATGTGTTTATCCTCCAAACCCTTGGACATACATTGACGTGACTCTGACATGAAGTTGACATATACGTTCCCTCAAAGTGACATAAGTTTTGTCTCTCAGTTTCCTACAGATCGGGAGATTTTTGCCTTTTCAAAAATTGACTTTCGAATAATCTCGAAAAACTAAAATGTCTCTATCCTCCAAACCCTTGGACATACATTGACGTGACTCTGACATGAAGTTGACATATACGTTCCCTCAAAGTGACATAAGTGTTGTCTCTCAGATTCCTACAGATCGGGAGATATTTGCCTTTTCAAAAATTGACTTTCGAATAATCTCGCAAAATTTAAATGCCTTTGTCCTCCAAACACTTGGACATACATTGACGCTAATCTGACATGAAGTTCACATATACGTTCCCTCAAAGTGACATATTGTTTGTCTCTCAGTTTCCTACAGATCGGGAGATATTTGCCTTTTCAAAAATTGACTATTGAATAATCTCGAAAAATTAAAATATCTCTATCCTCCAACCCCTTGGACATACATTGACGTGACTCTGACATGAAGTTGACATATACGTTTCCTCAAAGTGACATAAGTTTTGTCTCTCAGGTTCCTACAGATCGGGAAATAATTGCCTTTTCATAAATTGACTTTCGATTAATCTCGAAAAATTAAAATGTCTCTATCCCCCAAACTCTTGGACATACATTGACGTGACTCTGACATGAAGTTGACATATACGTTCCCTCAAAGTGACATAAGTTTTGTCTCTCAGATTCCTACAGATCGGGAGATATTTGACTTTTTAGAAATTGACTTCAGAATAATCTCGAAAAATTAAAATGTCTCTATCCTCCAAACCCTTGGACATACATTGACGTGCCTCTGACATGAAGTTGACATATACGTTACCTCAAAGTGACATAAGTGTTGTCTCTCAGATTCCTACAGATCGGGAGATATTTGCCTTTTCAAAAATTGACTTTCGAATAATCTCGAAAAATTAAAATGCCTCTGTCCTTTAAACTCTTGGACATACATTGACGTGACTCTGACATGAAGTTGACATATACGTTCCCTCAGAGTGACATAAGTTTTGTCTCTCAGATTCCTACATTTCTTGAGATATTTGCCTTTTCATAAATAGACTTTCGAATAATCTCGAAAAATTTAAATGTCTCTATCCTCCTAACCCTTGGACATACATTGACGTGACTCTGACATGAAGTTGACATATACGTTACCTCAAAGTGACATAAGTTTTGTCTCTCAGATCCTACATTTCTTGAGATATTTGCCTTTTCAAAAATTGACTTTCGAATAATCTCGAAAAATTTAAATGTCTCTATCCTGCAAACCCTTGGACATACATTGACGTGACTCTGACATGAAGTTGACATATACGTTCCCTCAAAGTGACATAAGGTTTGTCTCTCAGATTCCTACAGATCGGGAGATATTTGCCTTTTCAGAAATTGACTTTCGAATAACCTCGAAAAATTAAATTTCTCTATCCTCGAAACCCTTGGACATACATTGACGTGACTCTGAAATGAAGTTAACATATACGTTACCTCAAAGTGACATAAGTTTTGTCTCTCAGATTCCTACAGATCGGAAGATATTTGCGTTTTCAAAAATTGACTTTCGAATAATCTCGAAAAATTAAAATGTGTTTATCCTCCAAACCCTTGGACATACATTGACGTGACTCTGACATGAAGTTGACATATACGTTCCCTCAAAGTGACATAAGTTTTGTCTCTCAGTTTCCTACAGATCGGGAGATTTTTGCCTTTTCAAAAATTGACTTTCGAATAATCTCGAAAAACTAAAATGTCTCTATCCTCCAAACCCTTGGACATACATTGACGTGACTCTGACATGAAGTTGACATATACGTTCCCTCAAAGTGACATAAGTGTTGTCTCTCAGATTCCTACAGATCGGGAGATATTTGCCTTTTCAAAAATTGACTTTCGAATAATCTCGCAAAATTTAAATGCCTTTGTCCTCCAAACACTTGGACATACATTGACGCTAATCTGACATGAAGTTCACATATACGTTCCCTCAAAGTGACATATTGTTTGTCTCTCAGTTTCCTACAGATCGGGAGATATTTGCCTTTTCAAAAATTGACTATTGAATAATCTCGAAAAATTAAAATATGTCTATCCTCCAACCCCTTGGACATACATTGAAGTGACTCTGACATGAAGTTGACATATACGTTTCCTCAAAGTGACATAAGTTTTGTCTCTCAGGTTCCTACAGATCGGGAGATAATTGCCTTTTCATAAATTGACTTTCGATTAATCTCGAAAAATTAAAATGTCTCTATCCCCCAAACTCTTGGACATACATTGACGTGACTCTGACATGAAGTTGACATATACGTTCCCTCAAAGTGACATAAGTTTTGTCTCTCAGATTCCTACAGATCGGGAGATATTTGACTTTTTAGAAATTGACTTCAGAATAATCTCGAAAAATTAAAATGTCTCTATCCTCCAAACCCTTGGACATACATTGACGTGCCTCTGACATGAAGTTGACATATACGTTACCTCAAAGTGACATAAGTGTTGTCTCTCAGATTCCTACAGATCGGGAGATATTTGCCTTTTCAAAAATTGACTTTCGAATAATCTCGAAAAATTAAAATGCCTCTGTCCTTTAAACTCTTGGACATACATTGACGTGACTCTGACATGAAGTTGACATATACGTTCCCTCAGAGTGACATAAGTTTTGTCTCTCAGATTCCTACATTTCTTGAGATATTTGCCTTTTCATAAATAGACTTTCGAATAATCTCGAAAAATTTAAATGTCTCTATCCTCCAAACCCTTGGACATACATTGACGTGACTCTGACATGAAGTTGACATATACGTTACCTCAAAGTGACATAAGTTTTGTCTCTCAGATCCTAAATTTCTTGAGATATTTGCCTTTTCAAAAATTGACTTTCGAATAATCTCGCAAAATTAAAATGTGTTTATCCTCCAAACCCTTGGACATACAATGACGTGACTCTGACATGAAGTTGACATACACGTTCCCTCAAAGTGACATAAGGTTTGTCTCTCAGATTCCAACAGATCGGGAGTTATTTGCCTTTTCAAAAATTGACTTTCGAATAATCTCGAAAAAGTAAAATGTCTCTATCCTCCAAACTCTTTGACATACATTGACGTGACTCTGACATGAAGTTGACATATACGTTCCCTCAAAGTGACATAAGTTTTGTCTCTCAGATTCCTACAGATCGGGAGATATTTGACTTTTTAGAAATTGACTTCAGAATAATCTCGAAAAATTAAAATGTCTCTATCCTCCAAACCCTTGGACATACATTGACGTGCCTCTGACATGAAGTTGACATATACGTTACCTCAAAGTGACATAAGTGTTGTCTCTCAGATTCCTACAGATCGGGAGATATTTGCCTTTTCAAAAATTGACTTTCGAATAATCTCGAAAAATTAAAATGCCTCTGTCCTTTAAACTCTTGGACATACATTGACGTGACTCTGACATGAAGTTGACATATACGTTCCCTCAGAGTGACATAAGTTTTGTCTCTCAGATTCCTACATTTCTTGAGATATTTGCCTTTTCATAAATAGACTTTCGAATAATCTCGAAAAATTTAAATGTCTCTATCCTCCAACCCCTTGGACATACATTGACGTGACTCTGACATGAAGTTGACATATACGTTCCCTCAAAGTGACATAAGGTTTGTCTCTCAGATTCCTACAGATCGGGAGATATTTGCCTTTTCAGAAATTGACTTTCGAATAACCTCGAAAAATTAAATTTCTCTATCCTCGAAACCCTTGGACATACATTGACGTGACTCTGACATGAAGTTGACATATAGGTTACCTCAAAGTGACATAAGGTTTGTCTCTCAGATTCCTACAGATCGGGAGATATTTGCCTTTTCAGAAATTGACTTACGAATAATTTCGAAAAATTAAAATGCCTCTATCCTCGAAACCCTTGGACATACATTGACGTGACTCTGACATGAAGTTGACATATACGTTCCCTCAAAGTGACATATGGTTTGTCTCTCAGATTCCAACAGATCGGGAGATATTTGCCTTTTCAAAAATTGACTTTCGAATAATCTAGAAAAATTAAAATGTCTCACTCCTCCAAACCCTTGGACATACATTGACGTGACTCTGACATGAAGTTGACATATACGTTCCCTCAAAGTGACATATTGTTTGTCTCTCAGTTTCCTACAGATCGGGAGATATTTGCCTTTTCAAAAATTGACTATCGTATAATCTCGAAAAATTAAAATATCTCTATCCTCCAACCCCTTGGACATACATTGACTTGACTCTGACATGAAGTTGACATATACGTTCCCTCAAAGTGACATAAGTTTTGTCTCTCAGATTCCTACAGATCGGGAGATAATTGCCTTTTCAAAAATTTACTTTCGATTAATCTCGAAAAATTAAAATATCTCTATCCCCCAAACTCTTGGACATACATTGACGTGTCTCTGACATGAAGTTTACATATACGTTCCCTCAAAGTGACATAAGTTTTGTCCCTCAGATTCCTACAGATTGGGAGATATTTGCCTTTTCAAATATTGACTTTCGAATAATCTCGAAAAATTAAAATATCACTATCCTCCAAACCATTGGACATACATTGACGTGACTCTGAGATGAAGTTGACATATACGTTCCCTCAAAGTGACATAAGTGTTGTCTCTCAGATTCCTACAGATCGCGAGATATTTGCCTTTTCAAAAATTGACTTTCGAATAATCTCGCAAAATTTAAATGCCTCTGTCCTCCAAACCCTTGGACATACATTGACGTGACTCTGACATGAGGTTGACATATTCGTTACCTCAAAGTGACATAAGTTTTGTCTCTCAGATTCCTACAGATCGGGAGATATTTGCATTTTTAAAAATTGACTTTCGAATAATCTCGAAAAATTAAAATGTCTCTATCCTCGAAACCCTTGGACATACATTGACGTGACTCTATCATGAAGTTGACATATACGTTCCCTCAAAGCAACATAAGTTTTGTCTCTCAGATTAATACAGATCGGGAGATATTTGCCTTTTGAAAAATTGACTTTCGAATAATCACGAAAAATTAAAATGTCTCTATCCTCCAAACCCTTGGACATACATTGACGTGACTCTGAAATGAAGTTAACATATACGTTACCTCAAAGTGACATAAGTTTTGTCTCTCAGATTCCTACAGATCGGAAGATATTTGCGTTTTCAAAAATTGACTTTCGAATAATCTCGAAAAATTAAAATGTGTTTATCCTCCAAACCCTTGGACATACATTGACGTGACTCTGACATGAAGTTGACATATACGTTCCCTCAAAGTGACATAAGTTTTGTCTCTCAGTTTCCTACAGATCGGGAGATTTTTGCCTTTTCAAAAATTGACTTTCGAATAATCTCGAAAAACTAAAATGTCTCTATCCTCCAAACCCTTGGACATACATTGACGTGATTCTGACATGAAGTTGACATATACGTTCCCTCAAAGTGACATAAGTGTTGTCTCTCAGATTCCTACAGATCGGGAGATATTTGCCTTTTCAAAAATTGACTTTCGAATAATCTCGCAAAATTTAAATGCCTTTGTCCTCCAAACACTTGGACATACATTGACGCTAATCTGACATGAAGTTCACATATACGTTCCCTCAAAGTGACATATTGTTTGTCTCTCAGTTTCCTACAGATCGGGAGATATTTGCCTTTTCAAAAATTGACTATTGAATAATCTCGAAAAATTAAAATATCTCTATCCTCCAACCCCTTGGACATACATTGACGTGACTCTGACATGAAGTTGACATATACGTTTCCTCAAAGTGACATAAGTTTTGTCTCTCAGGTTCCTACAGATCGGGAGATAATTGCCTTTTCATAAATTGACTTTCGATTAATCTCGAAAAATTAAAATGTCTCTATCCCCCAAACTCTTGGACATACATTGACGTGACTCTGACATGAAGTTTACATATACGTTCCCTCAAAGTGACATAAGTTTTGTCTCTCAGATTCCTACAGATCGGGAGATATTTGCCTTTTCAAATATTGACTTTCGAATAATCTCGAAAAATTAAAATATCACTTTCCTCCAAACCCTTGGACATACATTGACGTGACTCTGAGATGAAGTTTACATATACGTTCCCTCAAAGTGACATAAGTGTTGTCTCTCTGATTCCTACAGATCGGGAGATATTTGCCTTTTCAAAAATTGCCTTTCGAATAATCTCGCAAAATTACAATGCCTCTGTCCTCCAAACCCTTGGACATACATTGACGTGACTCTGACATGAGGTTGACATATACGTTACCTCAAAGTGACATAAGTTTTGTCTCTCAGATTAATACAGATCGGGAGATATTTGAATTTTGAAAAATTGACTTTCGAATAATCTCGAAAAATTAAAATGTCTCTATCCTCCAAACCCTTGGACATACATTGACGTGACTCTGACATGAAGTTAACATATACGTTACCTCAAAGTGACATAAGTTTTGTCTCTCAGATTCCTACAGATCGGAAGATATTTGCCTTTTCAAAATTGACTTTCGAATAATCTCGAAAAATTAAAATGTGTTTATCCTCCAAACCCTTGGACATACATTGACGAGACTCTGACATGAAGTTGACATATACGTTCCCTCAAAGTGACATACGTTTTATATCTCAGATTCCTACAGATCGGGAGATATTTGCGTTTTCAGAATTTGACTTTCGAATAATCTCGAAAAATTAAAATGTCCCTATCCTCCAAACCCTTGGACATACATTGACGTGACTCTGACATGAGGTTGACATATTCGTTACCTCAAAGTGACATAAGTTTTGTCTCTCAGATTCCTACAGATCGGGAGATATTTGCATTTTTAAAAATTGACTTTCGAATAATCTCGAAAAATTAAAATGTCTCTATCCTCGAAACCCTTGGACATACATTGACGTGACTCTATCATGAAGTTGACATATACGTTCCCTCAAAGCAACATAAGTTTTGTCTCTCAGATTAATACAGATCGGGAGATATTTGCCTTTTGAAAAATTGACTTTCGAATAATCACGAAAAATTAAAATGTCTCTATCCTCCAAACCCTTGGACATACATTGACGTGACTCTGAAATGAAGTTAACATATACGTTACCTCAAAGTGACATAAGTTTTGTCTCTCAGATTCCTACAGATCGGAAGATATTTGCGTTTTCAAAAATTGACTTTCGAATAATCTCGAAAAATTAAAATGTGTTTATCCTCCAAACCCTTGGACATACATTGACGTGACTCTGACATGAAGTTGACATATACGTTCCCTCAAAGTGACATAAGTTTTGTCTCTCAGTTTCCTACAGATCGGGAGATTTTTGCCTTTTCAAAAATTGACTTTCGAATAATCTCGAAAAACTAAAATGTCTCTATCCTCCAAACCCTTGGACATACATTGACGTGATTCTGACATGAAGTTGACATATACGTTCCCTCAAAGTGACATAAGTGTTGTCTCTCAGATTCCTACAGATCGGGAGATATTTGCCTTTTCAAAAATTGACTTTCGAATAATCTCGCAAAATTTAAATGCCTTTGTCCTCCAAACACTTGGACATACATTGACGCTAATCTGACATGAAGTTCACATATACGTTCCCTCAAAGTGACATATTGTTTGTCTCTCAGTTTCCTACAGATCGGGAGATATTTGCCTTTTCAAAAATTGACTATTGAATAATCTCGAAAAATTAAAATATCTCTATCCTCCAACCCCTTGGACATACATTGACGTGACTCTGACATGAAGTTGACATATACGTTTCCTCAAAGTGACATAAGTTTTGTCTCTCAGGTTCCTACAGATCGGGAGATAATTGCCTTTTCATAAATTGACTTTCGATTAATCTCGAAAAATTAAAATGTCTCTATCCCCCAAACTCTTGGACATACATTGACGTGACTCTGACATGAAGTTTACATATACGTTCCCTCAAAGTGACATAAGTTTTGTCTCTCAGATTCCTACAGATCGGGAGATATTTGCCTTTTCAAATATTGACTTTCGAATAATCTCGAAAAATTAAAATATCACTTTCCTCCAAACCCTTGGACATACATTGACGTGACTCTGAGATGAAGTTTACATATACGTTCCCTCAAAGTGACATAAGTGTTGTCTCTCTGATTCCTACAGATCGGGAGATATTTGCCTTTTCAAAAATTGCCTTTCGAATAATCTCGCAAAATTACAATGCCTCTGTCCTCCAAACCCTTGGACATACATTGACGTGACTCTGACATGAGGTTGACATATACGTTACCTCAAAGTGACATAAGTTTTGTCTCTCAGATTAATACAGATCGGGAGATATTTGAATTTTGAAAAATTGACTTTCGAATAATCTCGAAAAATTAAAATGTCTCTATCCTCCAAACCCTTGGACATACATTGACGTGACTCTGACATGAAGTTAACATATACGTTACCTCAAAGTGACATAAGTTTTGTCTCTCAGATTCCTACAGATCGGAAGATATTTGCCTTTTCAAAATTGACTTTCGAATAATCTCGAAAAATTAAAATGTGTTTATCCTCCAAACCCTTGGACATACATTGACGAGACTCTGACATGAAGTTGACATATACGTTCCCTCAAAGTGACATACGTTTTATATCTCAGATTCCTACAGATCGGGAGATATTTGCGTTTTCAGAATTTGACTTTCGAATAATCTCGAAAAATTAAAATGTCCCTATCCTCCAAACCCTTGGACATACATTGACGTGAATCTGACATGAAGTTGACATATACCTTCCCTCAAAGTGACATAAGTTTCGTCTCTCAGATTCCTACAGATCGGGAGATATTTGCCTTTTCAAAAATTGACTTACGAATAATTTCGAAAAATTAAAATGCCTCTATCATCGAAACCCTTGGACATACATTGACGTGACTCTGACATGAAGTTGACATATACGTTCCTTCAAAGTGACATAAGTTTTGTCTCTCAGATTCCAACAGATCGGGAGATATTTGCCTTTTCAAAAATTCACTTTCGAATAATCTAGAAAAATTAAAATTTCTCACTCCTCCAAACCCTTGGACATACATTGACGTGACTCTGACATGAAGTTGACATATACGTTCCCTCAAAGTGACATATTGTTTGTCTCTCAGTTTCCTACAGATCGGGAGATATTTGCCTTTTCAAAAATTGACTATCGAATAATCTCGAAAAATTAAAATATCTCTATCCTCCAACTCCTTGGACATACATTGACATGACTCTGACATGAAGTTGACATATACGTTCCCTCAAAGTGACATAAGTTTTGTCTCTCAGATTCCTACAGATCGGGAGATAATTGCCTTTTCAAAAATTGACTTTCGATTAATCTCGAAAAATTAAAATGTCTCTATCCCCCAAACTCTTGGACATACATTGACGTGTCTCTGACATGAAGTTTACATAAACGTTCCCTCAAAGTGACATAAGTTTTGTCTCTCAGATTCCTACAGATTGGGAGATATTTGCCTTTTCAAATATTGACTTTCGAATAATCTCGAAAAATTAAAATATCACTATCCTCCAAACCATTGGACATACATTGACGTGACTCTGAGATGAAGTTGACATATACGTTCCCTCAAAGTGACATAAGTGTTGTCTCTCAGATTCCTACAGATCGCGAGATATTTGCCTTTTCAAAAATTGACTTTCGAATAATCTCGCAAAATTAAAATGCCTCTGTCCTCCAAACCCTTGGACATACATTGACGTGACTCTGACATGAGGTTGACATATACGTTCCCTAAAAGTGACATAAGTTTGTCTCTCAGATTCCTACAGATCGGGAGATATTTGCCTTTTGAAAAATTGACTTTCGAATAATCTCGAAAGATTAAAATGTCTCTATCCTCGAAACCCTTGGACATACATTGACGTGACTCTATCATGAAGTTGACATATACGTTCCCTCAAAGTAACATAAGTTTTGTCTCTCAGATTAATACAGATCGGGAGATATTTGCCTTTTGAAAAATTGACTTTCGAATAATCACGAAAAATTAAAATGTCTCTATCCTCCAAACCCTTGGACATACATTGACGTTACTCTGACATGAAGTTGACATATACGTTCCCTCAAAGTGACATAAGTTTTGTCTCTCAGATTCCTACAGATCGGGAGGTATTTGCCTTTTGAGAATTTGACTTTCGAATAATCTCGAAAAATTAAAATGTCCCTATCCTCCATACCCTTGGACATACATTGACTTGAATCTGACATGAAGTTGACATATACCTTCCCTCAATTTGACATAAGTTTTGTCTCTCAGATTCCTACAGATCGGGAGGTATTTCCTTTTCAAAAATTGACTTACGAATAATTTCGAAAAATTAAAATGCCTCTATCCTCCAAACCCTTGGACATACATTGACGTGACTCTGACATGAAGTTGACATATACGTTCCCTCAAAGTGACATAAGTTTTGTCTCTCAGATTCCAACAGATCGGGAGATATTTGCTTTCAAAAATTGACTTTCGAATAATCTAGAAAAATTAAAATGTCTCACTCCTCCAAACCCTTGGACATACATTGACGTGACTCTGACATGAAGTTGACATATACGTTCCCTCAAAGTGACATATTGTTTGTCTCTCAGTTTCCTACAGATCGGGAGATATTTGCCTTTTCAAAAATTGACTATCGAATAATCTCGAAAAATTAAAATATCTCTATCCTCCAACTCCTTGGACATACATTGACATGACTCTGACATGAAGTTGACATATACGTTCCCTCAAAGTGACATAAGTTTTGTCTCTCAGATTCCTACAGATCGGGAGATAATTGCCTTTTCAAAAATTGACTTTCGATTAATCTCGAAAAATTAAAATGTCTCTATCCCCCAAACTCTTGGACATACATTGACGTGTCTCTGACATGAAGTTTACATAAACGTTCCCTCAAAGTGACATAAGTTTTGTCTCTCAGATTCCTACAGATTGGGAGATATTTGCCTTTTCAAATATTGACTTTCGAATAATCTCGAAAAATTAAAATATCACTATCCTCCAAACCATTGGACATACATTGACGTGACTCTGAGATGAAGTTGACATATACGTTCCCTCAAAGTGACATAAGTGTTGTCTCTCAGATTCCTACAGATCGCGAGATATTTGCCTTTTCAAAAATTGACTTTCGAATAATCTCGCAAAATTAAAATGCCTCTGTCCTCCAAACCCTTGGACATACATTGACGTGACTCTGACATGAGGTTGACATATACGTTCCCTAAAAGTGACATAAGTTTGTCTCTCAGATTCCTACAGATCGGGAGATATTTGCCTTTTGAAAAATTGACTTTCGAATAATCTCGAAAGATTAAAATGTCTCTATCCTCGAAACCCTTGGACATACATTGACGTGACTCTATCATGAAGTTGACATATACGTTCCCTCAAAGTAACATAAGTTTTGTCTCTCAGATTAATACAGATCGGGAGATATTTGCCTTTTGAAAAATTGACTTTCGAATAATCACGAAAAATTAAAATGTCTCTATCCTCCAAACCCTTGGACATACATTGACGTTACTCTGACATGAAGTTGACATATACGTTCCCTCAAAGTGACATAAGTTTTGTCTCTCAGATTCCTACAGATCGGGAGGTATTTGCCTTTTGAGAATTTGACTTTCGAATAATCTCGAAAAATTAAAATGTCCCTATCCTCCATACCCTTGGACATACATTGACGTGAATCTGACATGAAGTTGACATATACCTTCCCTCAATTTGACATAAGTTTTGTCTCTCAGATTCCTACAGATCGGGAGGTATTTCCTTTTCAAAAATTGACTTACGAATAATTTCGAAAAATTAAAATGCCTCTATCCTCCAAACCCTTGGACATACATTGACGTGACTCTGACATGAAGTTGACATATACGTTCCCTCAAAGTGACATAAGTTTTGTCTCTCAGATTCCAACAGATCGGGAGATATTTGCTTTCAAAAATTGACTTTCGAATAATCTAAAAAAATTAAAATGTCTCACTCCTCCAAACCCTTGGACATACATTGACGTGACTCTGACATGAAGTTGACATATACGTTCCCTCAAAGTGACATATTGTTTGTCTCTCAGTTTCCTACAGATCGGGAGATATTTGCCTTTTCAAAAATTGACTATCGAATAATCTCGAAAAATTAAAATATCTCTATCCTCCAACTCCTTGGACATACATTGACATGACTCTGACATGAAGTTGACATATACGTTCCCTCAAAGTGACATAAGTTTTGTCTCTCAGATTCCTACAGATCGGGAGATAATTGCCTTTTCAAAAATTGACTTTCGATTAATCTCGAAAAATTAAAATGTCTCTATCCCCCAAACTCTTGGACATACATTGACGTGTCTCTGACATGAAGTTTACATAAACGTTCCCTCAAAGTGACATAAGTTTTGTCTCTCAGATTCCTACAGATTGGGAGATATTTGCCTTTTCAAATATTGACTTTCGAATAATCTCGAAAAATTAAAATATCACTATCCTCCAAACCATTGGACATACATTGACGTGACTCTGAGATGAAGTTGACATATACGTTCCCTCAAAGTGACATAAGTGTTGTCTCTCAGATTCCTACAGATCGCGAGATATTTGCCTTTTCAAAAATTGACTTTCGAATAATCTCGCAAAATTAAAATGCCTCTGTCCTCCAAACCCTTGGACATACATTGACGTGACTCTGACATGAGGTTGACATATACGTTCCCTAAAAGTGACATAAGTTTGTCTCTCAGATTCCTACAGATCGGGAGATATTTGCCTTTTGAAAAATTGACTTTCGAATAATCTCGAAAGATTAAAATGTCTCTATCCTCGAAACCCTTGGACATACATTGACGTGACTCTATCATGAAGTTGACATATACGTTCCCTCAAAGTAACATAAGTTTTGTCTCTCAGATTAATACAGATCGGGAGATATTTGCCTTTTGAAAAATTGACTTTCGAATAATCACGAAAAATTAAAATGTCTCTATCCTCCAAACCCTTGGACATACATTGACGTTACTCTGACATGAAGTTGACATATACGTTCCCTCAAAGTGACATAAGTTTTGTCTCTCAGATTCCTACAGATCGGGAGGTATTTGCCTTTTGAGAATTTGACTTTCGAATAATCTCGAAAAATTAAAATGTCCCTATCCTCCATACCCTTGGACATACATTGACGTGAATCTGACATGAAGTTGACATATACCTTCCCTCAATTTGACATAAGTTTTGTCTCTCAGATTCCTACAGATCGGGAGGTATTTCCTTTTCAAAAATTGACTTACGAATAATTTCGAAAAATTAAAATGCCTCTATCCTCCAAACCCTTGGACATACATTGACGTGACTCTGACATGAAGTTGACATATACGTTCCCTCAAAGTGACATAAGTTTTGTCTCTCAGATTCCAACAGATCGGGAGATATTTGCTTTCAAAAATTGACTTTCGAATAATCTAGAAAAATTAAAATGTCTCACTCCTCCAAACCCTTGGACATACATTGACGTGACTCTGACATGAAGTTTACATCTACGTTCCCTCAAATTGATATAAGTTTTGTCTCTCAGTTTCCTACAGATCGGGAGATATTTGCTTTTTCAAAAATTGACTTTCGAATAATCTCGAAAAACTAAAATGTCTCTATCCTCCAAACCCTTGGACATACATTGACGTGACTCTGACATGAAGTTGACATATACGTTCCCTCAAAGTGACATAAGTGTTGTCCCTCAGATTCCTACAGATCGGGAGATATTTGCCTTTTCAAAAATTGACTTTCGAATAATCTCGCAAAATTTAAATGCCTTTGTCCTCCAAACACTTGGACATACATTGACGTTAATCTGACATGAAGTTCACATATACGTTCCCTCAAAGTGACATATTGTTTGTCTCTCAGTTTCCTACAGATCGGGAGATATTTGCCTTTTCAAAAATTGACTATCGAATAATCTCGAAAAATTAAAATATCTCTATCCTCCAACCCCTTGGACATACATTGACGTGACTCTGACATGAAGTTGACATATACGTTTCCTCAAAGTGACATAAGTTTTGTCTCTCAGGTTCCTACAGATCGGGAGATAATTGCCTTTTCATAAATTGACTTTCGATTAATCTCGAAAAATTAAAATGTCTCTATCCCCCAAACTTCTTGACATACATTGACGTGACTCTGACATGAAGTTTACATATACGTTCCCTCAAAGTGACATAAGTTTTGTCTCTCAGATTCCTACAGATCGGGAGATATTTGCCTTTTCAAATATTGACTTTCGAATAATCTCGAAAAATTAAAATATCACTATCCTCCAAACCCTTGGACATACATTGACGTGACTCTGAGATGAAGTTGACATATACGTTCCCTCAAAGTGACATAAGTGTTGTCTTTCTGATTCCTACAGATCGGGAGATATTTGCCTTTTCAAAAATTGCCTTTCGAATAATCTCGCAAAATTAAAATGCCTCTGTCCTCCAAACCCTTGTACATACATTGACGTGACTCTGACATGAGGTTGACATATACGTTACCTCAAAGTGACATAAGTTTTGTCTCTCAGATTAATACAGATCGGGAGATATTTGCCTTTTGAAAAATTGACTTTCGAATAATCTCGAAAAATTAAAATGTCTCTATCCTCCAAACCCTTGGACATACATTGACGTGACTCTGACATGAAGTTAACATATACGTTACCTCAAAGTGACATAAGTTTTGTCTCTCAGATTCCTACAGATCGGAAGATATTTGCCTTTTCAAAAATTGACTTTCGAATAATCTCGAAAAATTAAAATGTGTTTATCCTCCAAACCCTTGGACATACATTGACGTGACTCTGACATGAAGTTGACATATAAGTTCCCTCAAAGTGACATACGTTTTGTCTCTCAGATTCCTACAGATCGGGAGATATTTGCCTTTTCAGAATTTGACTTTCGAATAATCTCGAAAAATTAAAATGTCCCTATCCTCCAAACCCTTAGACATACATTGACGTGAATCTTACATAAAGTTGACATATACCTTCCCTCAAAGTGGCATAAGTGTTGTCTCTCAGATTCCTACAGATCGGGAGATATTTGCCTTTTCAAAAATTGACTTTCGAATAATCTCGCAAAATTTAAATGCCTTTGTCCTCCAAACACTTGGACATACATTGACGGTAATCTGACATGAAGTTCACATATACGTTCCCTCAATGTGACATATTGTTTGTCTCTCAGTTTCCTACAGATCGGGAGATATTTGCCTTTTCAAAAATTGACTATCGAATAATCTCGAAAAATTAAAATATCTCTATCCTCCAACCCCTTGGACATACATTGACGTGACTCTGACATGAAGTTGACATATACGTTTCCTCAAAGTGACATAAGTTTTGTCTCTCAGATTCCTACAGATCGGGAGATAATTGCCTTTTCAAAAATTGGCTTTCGATTAATCTCGAAAAATTAAAATGTCTCTATCCCCCAAACTCTTGGACATACATTGACGTGAATCTGACATGAAGTTTACATATACGTTCCCTCAAAGTGACATAAGTTTTGTCTCTCAGATTCCTACAGATCGGGAGATATTTACCTTTTCAAATATTGACTTTCGAATAATCTCGAAAAATTAAAATATCACTATCCTCCAAACCCTTGGACATACATTGACGTGACTCTGAGATGAAGTTGACATATACGTTCCCTCAAAGTGACATAAGTGTTGTCTTTCAGATTCCTACAGATCGAGAGATATTTGCCTTTTCAAAAATTGACTTTCGAATAATCTCGCAAAATTAAAATGCCTCTGTCCTCCAAACCCTTGGACATACATTGACGTGACTCTGACATGAGGTTGACATATACGTTACCTCAAAGTGACATAAGGTTTGTCTCTCAGATTAATACAGATCGGGAGATATTTGCCTTTTGAAAAATTGACTCTCAAATAATCTCGAAAAATTAAAATGTCTCTATCCTCCAAACCCTTGGACATACATTGACGTGACTCTGACATGAAGTTAACATGTACGTTACCTCAAAGTGACATAAGTTTTGTCTCTCAGATTCCTACAGATCGGAAGATATTTGCCTTTTCAAAAATTGACTTTCGAATAATCTCGAAAAATTAAAATGTGTTTATCCTCCAAACCCTTGGACATACATTGACGTGACTCTGACATGAAGTTGACATATACGTTCCCTCAAAGTGACATACGTTTTGTCTCTCAGATTCCTACAGATCGGGAGATATTTGCCTTTTCAGAATTTGACTTTCGAATAATCTCGAAAAATTAAAATGTCCCTATCTTCCAAACCCTTGGACATACATTGACTTGAATCTGACATAAAGTTGACATATACCTTCCCTCAAAGTGACATAAGTTTCGTCTCTCAGATTCCTACAGATCGGGAGATATTTGCCTTTTCAAAAATTGACTTACGAATAATTTCGAAAAATTAAAATGCCTCTATCCTCGAAACCCTTGGACATACATTAACGTGACTCTGACATGAAGTTGACATTTACGTTTCCTCAAAGTGACATAAGTTTTGTCTCTCAGATTCCAACAGATCGGGAGATATTTGCCTTTTCAAAAATTGACTTTCGAATAATCTAGAAAAATTAAAATGTCTCTATCCTCCAAACCCTTGGACATGCATTGACGTGACTCTGACATGAAGTTAACATATACGTTACCTCAAAGTGACATAAGTTTTGTCTCTCAGATTCCTACAGATCGGAAGATATTTGCGTTTTCAAAAATTGACTTTCGAATAATCTAGAAAAATTAAAATGTGTTTATCCTCCAAACCCTTGGACATACATTGACGTGACTCTGACATGAAGTTGACATATACGTTCCCTCAAAGTGACATAAGTTTTGTCTCTCAGATTCCTACAGATCGGGAGATATTTGCCTTTTCAGAATTTGACTTTCGAATAATCTCGAAAAATTAAAATGTCCCTATCCTCCATACCCTTGGACATACATTGACGTGGATCTGACATGAAGTTGACATATACCTTCCCTCAAGGTGACATAAGTTTTGTCTCTCAGATTCCTACAGATCGGGAGATATTTCCTTTTCAAAAATTGACTTACGAATAATTTCGAAAAATTAAAATGCCTCTATCCTCCAAACCCTTGGACATACATTGACGTGACTCTGACATGAAGTTGACATATACGTTCCCTCAAAGTGACATAAGTTTTGTCTCTCAGATTCCAACAGATCGGGAGATATTTGCCTTCTCAAAAATTGACTTTCGAATAATCTAGAAAAATTAAAATGTCTCACTCCTCCAAACCCTTGGACATACATTGACGTGACTCTGACATGAAGTTGACATATACGTTCCCTCAAAGTGACATAAGTTTTGTCTCTCAGATTCCTACAGATTGGGAGATATTTGCCTTTTCAAATATTGACTTTCGAATAATCTCGAAAAATTAAAATATCACTATCCTCCAAACCATTGGACATACATTGACGTGACTCTGAGATGAAGTTGACATATACGTTCCCTCAAAGTGACATAAGTGTTGTCTCTCAGATTCCTACAGATCGCGAGATATTTGCCTTTTCAAAAATTGACTTTCGAATAATCACGAAAAATTAATATGTCTCTATCCTCCAATCCCTTGGACATACATTGACGTGACTCTGACATGAAGTTAACATATACGTTACCTCAAAGTGACATAAGTTTTGTCTCTCAGATTCCTACAGATCGGAAGATATTTGCGTTTTCAAAAATTGACTTTCGAATAATCTCGCAAAATTAAAATATCACTATCCTCCAAACCCTTGGACATACATTGACGTGACTCTATCATGAAGTTGACATATACGTTCCCTCAAAGTAACATAAGTTTTGTCTCTCAGATTAATACAGATCGGGAGATATTTGCCTTTTGAAAAATTGACTTTCGAATAATCACGAAAAATTAATATGTCTCTATCCTCCAATCCCTTGGACATACATTGACGTGACTCTGACATGAAGTTAACATATACGTTACCTCAAAGTGACATAAGTTTTGTCTCTCAGATTCCTACAGATCGGAAGATATTTGCGTTTTCAAAAATTGACTTTCGAATAATCTCGCAAAATTAAAATGCCTCTGTCCTCCAACCCCTTTGACATACATTGACGTGACTCTGACATGAGGTTGACAAGTACGTTACCTCAAAGTGACATAAGTTTTGTCTCTCAGATTCCTACAGATCGGGAGATATTTGCATTTTTAAAAATTGACTTTCGAATAATCTCGAAAAATTAAAATGCCTCTATCCTCCAAACCCTTGGACATACATTGACGTGACTCTATCATGAAGTTGACATATACGTTCCCTCAAAGTAACATAAGTTTTGTCTCTCAGATTAATACAGATCGGGAGATATTTGCCTTTTGAAAAATTGACTTTCGAATAATCACGAAAAATTAAAATGTCTCTATCCTCCAAACCCTTGGACATACATTGACGTGACTCTGACATGAAGTTAACATATACGTTACCTCAAAGTGACATAAGTTTTGTCTCTCAGATTCCTACAGATCGGGAGATATTTGACTTTTTAGAAATTGACTTCAGAATAATCTCGAAAAATTAAAATGTCTCTATCCTCCAAACCCTTGGACATACATTGACGTGCCTCTGACATGAAGTTGACATATACGTTACCTCAAAGTGACATAAGTGTTGTCTCTCAGATTCCTACAGATCGGGAGATATTTGCCTTATCAAAAATTGACTTTCGAATAATCTCGAAAAATTAAAATGCCTCTGTCCTTTAAACTCTTGGACATACATTGACGTGACTCTGACATGAAGTTGACATATACGTTCCCTCAAAGTGACATAAGTTTTGTCTCTCAGATTCCTACAGATCGGGAGATATTTGCCTTTTCAAAAATTGACTTTCGAATAATCTCGAAAAATTTAAATGTCTCTATCCTCCAACCCCTTGGACATACATTGACGTGACTCTGACAGGAAGTTGACATATATGTTCCCTCAAAATGACATAAGTTTTGTCTTTCAGATTCCTACAGATCGGGAGATATTTGCCTTTTAATAATTGACTTTCGAATAATCTCGAAAAATTAAAATATCTCTATCCTCCAAACCCTTCGACATGCATTGACGAGACTCTGACATGAAGTTGACATATGCGTTCCCTCAAAGTGACATAAGGTTTGTCTCTCAGATGCCTACAGATCGGGAGATTTTTGCCTTTTAAAAATTGACTTTCGAATAATCTCTAAAAATTTAAATTTCTCTATCCTCGAAACCCTTGGACATACATTGACGTGACTCTGATAGAAAGTTGACATATAGGTTACCTCAAAGTGACATAAGGTTTGTCTCTCAGATTCCTACAGATCGGGAGATATTTGCCTTTTCAGAAATTGACTTTCGAATAATCTCGAAAAATTAAAATGTCTCTATCCTCCAAACCCTTGGACATACATCGACGTGACTCTGACAGGAAGTTTACATATACGTTCCCTCAAAGTGAAATAAGTTTTGTCTCCTAGATTCCTACAGATCGGTAGATATTTGAATTTCACAAATTGACTTTCGAATAATCTCGAAAAATTAAAATGTCTCTATCCTCCAAACCCTTTGACATACATTGACGTGACTCTGTCAGCAAGTTGACATATACGTTCCCTCAAAGTGACATAAGATTTGTCTCTCAGATTCCTACAGATCGGGAGATATTTGCTTTTTAAAAAATATACTTTCGAATAATCTCTAAAAATTTAAATGTCTCTATCCTCCAAACCCTTGGACACACATTGACGTGACTCTGACAGGAAGTTGACATATATGTTCCCTCAAAGTGACATAAGGTTTGTCTCTCAGATGCTTACAGATCGGGAGATATTTGCCTTTTAAAAATTGACTTTCGAATAATCTCGAAAAATTAAAATGTCTCTATCCTCCAAACCCTTGGACATGCATTGACGAGACTCTGACATGAAGTTGACATATGCGTTCCCTCAAAGTGACATAAGGTTTGTCTCTCAGATGCCTACAGATCGGGAGATTTTTGCCTTTTAAAAATTGCCTTTCGAATAATCTCTAAAAATTTAAATGTCTCTATCCTCCAAACCCATGACATACATTGACGTGACTCTGATAGAAAGTTGATATTTACGTTCCCTCAAAGTGACATAAGTTTTGTCTCTCAGATTCCTACAGATCGGGAGATATTTGCCTTTTAAAAATTGACTTTCGAATAATCTCGAAAAATTATAATGTCTCTATCCTCCAAACCCTTGGACATACATTGACGTGACTCTGACAAGAAGTTTACATATACATTCCCTCCAAGTGACATAAGTTTTGCCTCTCAGATTCCTACAGATCTGGAGATATTTGCCTTTTAAAAATTGACTTTCGAATAATCTCTAAAAATTTAAATGTCTCTATCCTCCAAACCCTTGGGCATACATTGAAGTGACTCTGACAGGAAGTTGACATATATGTTCCTTCAAAGTGACATAAGTTTTGTCTCTCAGATTCCTACAGATAGGGAGATATTTGCTTTTTAAAAATTGACTTTCGAATAATCTCGAAAAATTTAAATGTCTCTATCCTCCAAACCCTTGGACATACATTGACGAGACTCTGACATGAAGTTGACATATGCGTTACCTCAAAGTGACATAAGGTGTGTCTCTATGATGCCTACAGATCGGGAGATATTTGCCTTTTAAAAATTGACTTTCGAATAATCTCGAAAAATTAAAATGTCTCTATCGTCCAAACCCTTGGACATACATTGACGAGATTCTGACATGAAGTTGACATATACGTTCCCTCAAAGTGACATAAGTTTTGTCTTTCACATGCATACAGATCGGGAGATATTTGCCTTTTAAAAATTGACTTTCGAATAATCTCGAAAAATTAAAATGTCTCTATCGTCCAAACCCTTGGACATACATTAACGAGATTCTGACATGAAGTTAACATATACGTTACCTCAAAGTGACATAAGTTTTGTCTCTCAGATTAATACAGATCGGGAGATATTTGCCTTTTGAAAAATTGACTTTCGAATAATCTCGAAAAATTAAAATGTCTCTATCCTCCAAACCCTTGGACATACATTGACGTGACTCTGACATGAAGTTAACATATACGTTACCTCAAAGTGACATAAGTTTTGTCTCTCAGATTCCTACAGATCGGAAGATATTTGCCTTTTCAAAAATTGACTTTCGAATAATCTCGAAAAATTAAAATGTGTTTATCCTCCAAACCCTTGGACATACATTGACGTGACTCTGACATGAAGTTGACATATAAGTTCCCTCAAAGTGACATACGTTTTGTCTCTCAGATTCCTACAGATCGGGAGATATTTGCCTTTTCAGAATTTGACTTTCGAATAATCTCGAAAAATTAAAATGTCCCTATCCTCCAAACCCTTAGACATACATTGACGTGAATCTTACATAAAGTTGACATATACCTTCCCTCAAAGTGGCATAAGTGTTGTCTCTCAGATTCCTACAGATCGGGAGATATTTGCCTTTTCAAAAATTGACTTTCGAATAATCTCGCAAAATTTAAATGCCTTTGTCCTCCAAACACTTGGACATACATTGACGGTAATCTGACATGAAGTTCACATATACGTTCCCTCAATGTGACATATTGTTTGTCTCTCAGTTTCCTACAGATCGGGAGATATTTGCCTTTTCAAAAATTGACTATCGAATAATCTCGAAAAATTAAAATATCTCTATCCTCCAACCCCTTGGACATACATTGACGTGACTCTGACATGAAGTTGACATATACGTTTCCTCAAAGTGACATAAGTTTTGTCTCTCAGATTCCTACAGATCGGGAGATAATTGCCTTTTCAAAAATTGGCTTTCGATTAATCTCGAAAAATTAAAATGTCTCTATCCCCCAAACTCTTGGACATACATTGACGTGAATCTGACATGAAGTTTACATATACGTTCCCTCAAAGTGACATAAGTTTTGTCTCTCAGATTCCTACAGATCGGGAGATATTTACCTTTTCAAATATTGACTTTCGAATAATCTCGAAAAATTAAAATATCACTATCCTCCAAACCCTTGGACATACATTGACGTGACTCTGAGATGAAGTTGACATATACGTTCCCTCAAAGTGACATAAGTGTTGTCTTTCAGATTCCTACAGATCGAGAGATATTTGCCTTTTCAAAAATTGACTTTCGAATAATCTCGCAAAATTAAAATGCCTCTGTCCTCCAAACCCTTGGACATACATTGACGTGACTCTGACATGAGGTTGACATATACGTTACCTCAAAGTGACATAAGGTTTGTCTCTCAGATTAATACAGATCGGGAGATATTTGCCTTTTGAAAAATTGACTCTCAAATAATCTCGAAAAATTAAAATGTCTCTATCCTCCAAACCCTTGGACATACATTGACGTGACTCTGACATGAAGTTAACATGTACGTTACCTCAAAGTGACATAAGTTTTGTCTCTCAGATTCCTACAGATCGGAAGATATTTGCCTTTTCAAAAATTGACTTTCGAATAATCTCGAAAAATTAAAATGTGTTTATCCTCCAAACCCTTGGACATACATTGACGTGACTCTGACATGAAGTTGACATATACGTTCCCTCAAAGTGACATACGTTTTGTCTCTCAGATTCCTACAGATCGGGAGATATTTGCCTTTTCAGAATTTGACTTTCGAATAATCTCGAAAAATTAAAATGTCCCTATCCTCCAAACCCTTGGACATACATTGACTTGAATCTGACATAAAGTTGACATATACCTTCCCTCAAAGTGACATAAGTTTCGTCTCTCAGATTCCTACAGATCGGGAGATATTTGCCTTTTCAAAAATTGACTTACGAATAATTTCGAAAAATTAAAATGCCTCTATCCTCGAAACCCTTGGACATACATTAACGTGACTCTGACATGAAGTTGACATTTACGTTTCCTCAAAGTGACATAAGTTTTGTCTCTCAGATTCCAACAGATCGGGAGATATTTGCCTTTTCAAAAATTGACTTTCGAATAATCTAGAAAAATTAAAATGTCTCTATCCTCCAAACCCTTGGACATGCATTGACGTGACTCTGACATGAAGTTAACATATACGTTACCTCAAAGTGACATAAGTTTTGTCTCTCAGATTCCTACAGATCGGAAGATATTTGCGTTTTCAAAAATTGACTTTCGAATAATCTAGAAAAATTAAAATGTGTTTATCCTCCAAACCCTTGGACATACATTGACGTGACTCTGACATGAAGTTGACATATACGTTCCCTCAAAGTGACATAAGTTTTGTCTCTCAGATTCCTACAGATCGGGAGATATTTGCCTTTTCAGAATTTGACTTTCGAATAATCTCGAAAAATTAAAATGTCCCTATCCTCCATACCCTTGGACATACATTGACGTGGATCTGACATGAAGTTGACATATACCTTCCCTCAAGGTGACATAAGTTTTGTCTCTCAGATTCCTACAGATCGGGAGATATTTCCTTTTCAAAAATTGACTTACGAATAATTTCGAAAAATTAAAATGCCTCTATCCTCCAAACCCTTGGACATACATTGACGTGACTCTGACATGAAGTTGACATATACGTTCCCTCAAAGTGACATAAGTTTTGTCTCTCAGATTCCAACAGATCGGGAGATATTTGCCTTCTCAAAAATTGACTTTCGAATAATCTAGAAAAATTAAAATGTCTCACTCCTCCAAACCCTTGGACATACATTGACGTGACTCTGACATGAAGTTGACATATACGTTCCCTCAAAGTGACATAAGTTTTGTCTCTCAGATTCCTACAGATTGGGAGATATTTGCCTTTTCAAATATTGACTTTCGAATAATCTCGAAAAATTAAAATATCACTATCCTCCAAACCATTGGACATACATTGACGTGACTCTGAGATGAAGTTGACATATACGTTCCCTCAAAGTGACATAAGTGTTGTCTCTCAGATTCCTACAGATCGCGAGATATTTGCCTTTTCAAAAATTGACTTTCGAATAATCACGAAAAATTAATATGTCTCTATCCTCCAATCCCTTGGACATACATTGACGTGACTCTGACATGAAGTTAACATATACGTTACCTCAAAGTGACATAAGTTTTGTCTCTCAGATTCCTACAGATCGGAAGATATTTGCGTTTTCAAAAATTGACTTTCGAATAATCTCGCAAAATTAAAATATCACTATCCTCCAAACCCTTGGACATACATTGACGTGACTCTATCATGAAGTTGACATATACGTTCCCTCAAAGTAACATAAGTTTTGTCTCTCAGATTAATACAGATCGGGAGATATTTGCCTTTTGAAAAATTGACTTTCGAATAATCACGAAAAATTAATATGTCTCTATCCTCCAATCCCTTGGACATACATTGACGTGACTCTGACATGAAGTTAACATATACGTTACCTCAAAGTGACATAAGTTTTGTCTCTCAGATTCCTACAGATCGGAAGATATTTGCGTTTTCAAAAATTGACTTTCGAATAATCTCGCAAAATTAAAATGCCTCTGTCCTCCAACCCCTTTGACATACATTGACGTGACTCTGACATGAGGTTGACAAGTACGTTACCTCAAAGTGACATAAGTTTTGTCTCTCAGATTCCTACAGATCGGGAGATATTTGCATTTTTAAAAATTGACTTTCGAATAATCTCGAAAAATTAAAATGCCTCTATCCTCCAAACCCTTGGACATACATTGACGTGACTCTATCATGAAGTTGACATATACGTTCCCTCAAAGTAACATAAGTTTTGTCTCTCAGATTAATACAGATCGGGAGATATTTGCCTTTTGAAAAATTGACTTTCGAATAATCACGAAAAATTAAAATGTCTCTATCCTCCAAACCCTTGGACATACATTGACGTGACTCTGACATGAAGTTAACATATACGTTACCTCAAAGTGACATAAGTTTTGTCTCTCAGATTCCTACAGATCGGGAGATATTTGACTTTTTAGAAATTGACTTCAGAATAATCTCGAAAAATTAAAATGTCTCTATCCTCCAAACCCTTGGACATACATTGACGTGCCTCTGACATGAAGTTGACATATACGTTACCTCAAAGTGACATAAGTGTTGTCTCTCAGATTCCTACAGATCGGGAGATATTTGCCTTATCAAAAATTGACTTTCGAATAATCTCGAAAAATTAAAATGCCTCTGTCCTTTAAACTCTTGGACATACATTGACGTGACTCTGACATGAAGTTGACATATACGTTCCCTCAAAGTGACATAAGTTTTGTCTCTCAGATTCCTACAGATCGGGAGATATTTGCCTTTTCAAAAATTGACTTTCGAATAATCTCGAAAAATTTAAATGTCTCTATCCTCCAACCCCTTGGACATACATTGACGTGACTCTGACAGGAAGTTGACATATATGTTCCCTCAAAATGACATAAGTTTTGTCTTTCAGATTCCTACAGATCGGGAGATATTTGCCTTTTAATAATTGACTTTCGAATAATCTCGAAAAATTAAAATATCTCTATCCTCCAAACCCTTCGACATGCATTGACGAGACTCTGACATGAAGTTGACATATGCGTTCCCTCAAAGTGACATAAGGTTTGTCTCTCAGATGCCTACAGATCGGGAGATTTTTGCCTTTTAAAAATTGACTTTCGAATAATCTCTAAAAATTTAAATTTCTCTATCCTCGAAACCCTTGGACATACATTGACGTGACTCTGATAGAAAGTTGACATATAGGTTACCTCAAAGTGACATAAGGTTTGTCTCTCAGATTCCTACAGATCGGGAGATATTTGCCTTTTCAGAAATTGACTTTCGAATAATCTCGAAAAATTAAAATGTCTCTATCCTCCAAACCCTTGGACATACATCGACGTGACTCTGACAGGAAGTTTACATATACGTTCCCTCAAAGTGAAATAAGTTTTGTCTCCTAGATTCCTACAGATCGGTAGATATTTGAATTTCACAAATTGACTTTCGAATAATCTCGAAAAATTAAAATGTCTCTATCCTCCAAACCCTTTGACATACATTGACGTGACTCTGTCAGCAAGTTGACATATACGTTCCCTCAAAGTGACATAAGATTTGTCTCTCAGATTCCTACAGATCGGGAGATATTTGCTTTTTAAAAAATATACTTTCGAATAATCTCTAAAAATTTAAATGTCTCTATCCTCCAAACCCTTGGACACACATTGACGTGACTCTGACAGGAAGTTGACATATATGTTCCCTCAAAGTGACATAAGGTTTGTCTCTCAGATGCTTACAGATCGGGAGATATTTGCCTTTTAAAAATTGACTTTCGAATAATCTCGAAAAATTAAAATGTCTCTATCCTCCAAACCCTTGGACATGCATTGACGAGACTCTGACATGAAGTTGACATATGCGTTCCCTCAAAGTGACATAAGGTTTGTCTCTCAGATGCCTACAGATCGGGAGATTTTTGCCTTTTAAAAATTGCCTTTCGAATAATCTCTAAAAATTTAAATGTCTCTATCCTCCAAACCCATGACATACATTGACGTGACTCTGATAGAAAGTTGATATTTACGTTCCCTCAAAGTGACATAAGTTTTGTCTCTCAGATTCCTACAGATCGGGAGATATTTGCCTTTTAAAAATTGACTTTCGAATAATCTCGAAAAATTATAATGTCTCTATCCTCCAAACCCTTGGACATACATTGACGTGACTCTGACAAGAAGTTTACATATACATTCCCTCCAAGTGACATAAGTTTTGCCTCTCAGATTCCTACAGATCTGGAGATATTTGCCTTTTAAAAATTGACTTTCGAATAATCTCTAAAAATTTAAATGTCTCTATCCTCCAAACCCTTGGGCATACATTGAAGTGACTCTGACAGGAAGTTGACATATATGTTCCTTCAAAGTGACATAAGTTTTGTCTCTCAGATTCCTACAGATAGGGAGATATTTGCTTTTTAAAAATTGACTTTCGAATAATCTCGAAAAATTTAAATGTCTCTATCCTCCAAACCCTTGGACATACATTGACGAGACTCTGACATGAAGTTGACATATGCGTTACCTCAAAGTGACATAAGGTGTGTCTCTATGATGCCTACAGATCGGGAGATATTTGCCTTTTAAAAATTGACTTTCGAATAATCTCGAAAAATTAAAATGTCTCTATCGTCCAAACCCTTGGACATACATTGACGAGATTCTGACATGAAGTTGACATATACGTTCCCTCAAAGTGACATAAGTTTTGTCTTTCACATGCATACAGATCGGGAGATATTTGCCTTTTAAAAATTGACTTTCGAATAATCTCGAAAAATTAAAATGTCTCTATCGTCCAAACCCTTGGACATACATTAACGAGATTCTGACATAAAGTTGACATATACGGTCCCTCAAAGTGACATAAGTTTTGTCTCTCAAATTAATACAGATCGGGAGATATTTGCCTTTTCAAAAATTGACTTTCGAATTATCTCGAGAAATTAAAATGTCTCTATCATCCAAACCCTTGGACATACATTGACGAGACTCTGACATGAAGTTGACTTATACGTTCCCTCAAAGTGACATAAGGTTTGTCTCTCAGATGCTTACAGATCGAGAGATATTTGCCTTTTAAAAATTGACTTCCGAATAATCTCGAAAAATTGAAATGTCTCTATCGTCCAAACCCTTTTACATACATTGACGAGATTCTGACATGAAGTTGACATATACGTTCCCTCAAAGTGACATAAGGTTCGTCTCTCAGATTCCTACAGATCGGGAGATATTTGCCTTTTGAAATATTGACTTTCGAATAATCTCGAAAAATTAAAATGTCTCTATCCTCCAAACCCTTGGACATACATTGACGAGATTTTGACATGAAGTTGACATATACGTTCCCTCAAAGTGACATACGTTTTGTCTCTCAGATTCCTGCAAATCGGGAGATATTTGCCTTTTAAAAATTGACTTTCGAATAATCTCGAAAAATTAAAATATCTCTATCGTCCAAACCCTTGGACATACATTGACGAGATTCTGACATGAAGTTGACATATACGTTCCCTCAAAGTGACATAAGATTAGTCTCTCAGATACCTACAGATCGGGAGATATTTGCTTTTTCAAAAATTGACTTTCGAATAATCTCTAAAAAATTAAATGTTTCTATCCTCCAAACCCTTGGACATACATTGACGTGACTCTGACAGGATGGTGACATATACGTTCCCTCAAAGTGACATAAGTTTTGTCTCTCAGATTCCTACAAATCGGGAGATATTTGCCTTTTAATAATTGACTTTCGAATAATCTCTAAAAATTTAAATGTCTCTATCCTCCAAACCCTTGGACATACATTGACGTGACTCTGACAGGAAGTTGACATATATTTTCCCTCAAAATGACATAAGTTTTGTCTCTCAGATTCCTACAGATCGGGAGATATTTGCCTTTTAAAAATTGACTTTCGAATAATCTCGAAAAATTAAAATATCTCTATCCTCCAAACCCTTGGACATGCATTGACGAGACTCTGACATGAAGTTGACATATGCGTTCCCTCAAAGTGACATAAGGTTTGTCTCTCAGATGCCTACAGATCGGGAGATTTTTGCCTTTTAATAATTGCCTTTCGAATAATCTCTAAAAATTTAAATGTCTCTATCCTCCAAACAAATGACATACATTGACGTGACTCTGATAGAAAGTTGATATTTACGTTCCCTCAAAGTGACATAAGTTTTGTCTCTCAGATTCCTACAGATCGGGAGATATTTGCCTTTTAAAAATTGACTTTCGAATAATCTCGAAAAATTAAAATGTCTCTATCTTCTAAACCCTTGGACATACATCGACGTGACTCTGACAGGAAGTTTACATATACGTTCCCTCAGAGTGAAATAAGTTTTGTCTCTCAGATTCCTACAGATCGGTAGACATTTGAATTTCACAAATTGACTTTCGAATAATCTCGAAAAATTAAAATGTCTCTATCCTCCAAACCCTCTGACATACATTGACGTGACTCTGTCAGCAAGTTGACATATACGTTCCCTCAAAGAGACATAAGATTTGTCTCTCAGATTCCTACAGATCGGGAGATATTTGCTTTTTAAAAAATATACTTTCGAATAATCTCTAAAAATTTAAATGTCTCTATCCTCCAAACCCTTGGACTCACATTGACGTGACTCTGACAGGAATTTGACATATATGTTCCCTCAAAGTGACATAAGGTTTGTCTCTCAGATGCTTACAGATCGGGAGATATTTGCCTTTTAAAAATTGACTTTCGAATAATCTCGAAAAATTAAAATGTCTCTATCCTCCAAACCCTTGGACATACATTGACGACACTCTGACATGAAGTTGACATATACGTTCCCTCAAAGTGACATAACTTTTGTCTCTCAGATTCCTACAGATCGGGAGATATTTGCCTTTTAAAAATTGACTTTCGAATAATCTCGAAAAAGTAAAAGGTCTCTATCCTCCAAACCCTAGGACATTCATTGACGAGATTCTGACATGAAGTTGACATTTACGTTCCCTCAAAGAGACATAAGTTTTGTCTCTCAGATTCCTACAGATCGGGAAATATTTGAATTTTATAAATTTATATTCTAATAATCTCTAAATATTTAATGTCTGTATCCTCCAAACCCTTGGACATACATTGACGTGACTCTGAGATGAAGTTGACATATGCGTTCCCTCAAAGTGACATAAGTTTTGTCTCTCAGATT
The DNA here is from genome assembly GCF_977971745.1 of Zootermopsis nevadensis. Taxonomy (NCBI): domain Eukaryota; kingdom Metazoa; phylum Arthropoda; class Insecta; order Blattodea; family Termopsidae; genus Zootermopsis; species Zootermopsis nevadensis. The sequence goes on along the minus strand of NW_028259199.1, from coordinate 171,678 downwards.
CCTACAGATCGGGAGATATTTGCCTTTTAATAATTGACATTCGAATAATTTCTAAAAATTTAAATGTCTCTATCCTCCAAACCCTTGGACATGTATTGACGTGACTCTGACAGGAAGTTGACACATACGTTCCCTCAAAGTGACATAAGTTTTGTCTCTCAGATTCCTACAGATCGGGAGATATTTGAATTTTAAAAATTGCCTTTCGAATAATCTCTAAAAATTTAAATGTCTCTATCCTCCAAACCCTTCGACATACATTGACGTGACTCTGACATGAAGTTGACATATGCGTTCCCTCAATGTGACGTAAGTTTTGTCTCTAAGATTCCTGCAGATCGGTAGATATTTGAATTTCACAAATTGACTTTCGAATAATCTCGAAAAATTAAAATGTCTCTATCCTCCAAACCCTTTGACATACATTGACGTGACTCTGTCAGCAAGTTGACATATACGTTCCCTCAAAGGGACATAAGATTTGTCTCTCAGATTCCTCCAGATCGGGTGATATTTGCTTTTTAAAAAATATACTTTCGAATAATCTCTAAAAATTTAAATGTCTGTATCCTCCAAACCCTTGGACATACATTGACGTGACCCTGACATGAAGTTGACATATGCGTTCCCTCAAAGTGACATAAGTTTTGTATCTCAGATACCTACAGATCGGGAGATATTTGCTTTTTAAAAAAATATGCTTTCGAATAATCTCTAAAAATTTAAATGTTTCTATCCTCTAAACCCTTGGACATACATTGACGTGACTCTGACAGGAAGTTGACATATATGTTCCATCAAAGTGACATAAGTTTTGTCTCTCAGATTCCTACAGATCGGGAGATATTTGCTTTTAAAAAATTGACTTTCGAATAATCTCGAAAAATTTAAATGTCTCTATCCTCCAAACCCTTGGACATGCATTGACGAGACTCTGACATAAAGTTGACACATGCGATCCCTCAAAGTGACATAAGGTTTGTCCCTCAGATGCCTACAGATCGGGAGATATTTGCCTTTTAAAAATTACCTTTCGAATAATCTCTAAAAATTTAAATGTCTCTCTCCTCCAAACCCATGGACATACATTGACGTCACTCTGACAGAAAGTTGATAATTACGTTCCCTCAAAGTGACATAAGTATTGTCTCTCAGATTATTACAGATCGGGAGATATTTGCCTTTTAAAAATTGACTTTCGAATAATCTCGAAAAATTAAAATGTCTCTATCCCCCAAACCCTTGGACATACATTTACGTACCAATGACAGGAAGTTGACATATACGTTCCCTCTAAGTGACATACGTTTTGTCTCTCAGATTCCTACAAATCGGGAGATATTTGAATTTAAATAATTGACTTTCGAATAATCTCGAAAAATTAAAATGTCTCTATTCTCCAAACCCTTTGACATACATTGACGTGACTCTGTCAGCAAGTTGACATATAAGTTCCCTCAAAGTGACACAAGATTTGTCTCTCAGATTAATACAGATCGGGAGATATTTGCTTTTTAAAAAGTATACTTTCGAATAATCTCTAAAAATTTAAATGTCTGTATCCTCCAACCCCTTGGACATACATTAACGAGATTCTGACATGATGTTGACATATACGTTCTTTCAAAGTGACATAAGGTTTGTCTCTCAGATTCCTACAGATCGGGAGATATTTGCCTTTTAAAAATTGACTTTCGAATAATCTCGAAAAATTAAAATCTCTCTATCGTCCAAACTCATGGACATCCAATGAAGAGATTCTGACATGAAGTTGACATATACGTTCCCTCAAAGTGACATAAGTTTTGTCTCTCAGATTCCTACAGATCGGGAGATATTTGCCTTTTGAAAAATTGACTTTCGAATAATCTCTAAAAATTAAAATGTCTCTATCCTCTAAACCCTTGGACATACATTGACGTGACTCTGACAAGAAGTTTACATATACGTTCCCTCAAAGTTACATAAGTTTTGCCTCTCCGATTCCCACAGATCGGGAGATACTTGCCTTTAAATAATTTACTTTCGAATAATCTCTAAAAAATTTAATTGTCTCTATCCTCCAAACCCTTGGACATACATTGAAGTGACTCTGACAGGAAGTTGACATATATGTTCCCTCAAAGTGACATAAGTTTTGTCTCTCAGATTCCTACAGATCGGGAGATATTTGCTTTTTAAAAATTGACTTTCGAATAATCTCGAAAAAGTAAAAGGTCTCTATCCTCCAAACCCTAGGACATTCATTGACGAGATTCTGACATGAAGTTGACATTTACGTTCCCTCAAAGAGACATAAGTTTTGTCTCTCAGATTCCTACAGATCGGGAAATATTTGAATTTTATAAATTTATATTCTAATAATCTCTAAAAATTTAAATGTCTCTATCCTCCAAACCCTTGGACACACATTGACGTGACTCTGACAGGAAGTTGACATATATGTTCCCTCAAAGTGACATAAGGTTTGTCTCTCAGATGCTTACAGATCGGGAGATATTTGCCTTTTAAAAATTGACTTTCGAATAATCTCGAAAAATTAAAATGTCTCTATCCTCCAAACCCTTGGACATGCATTGACGAGACTCTGACATGAAGTTGACATATGCGTTCCCTCAAAGTGACATAAGGTTTGTCTCTCAGATGCCTACAGATCGGGAGATTTTTGCCTTTTAAAAATTGCCTTTCGAATAATCTCTAAAAATTTAAATGTCTCTATCCTCCAAACCCATGACATACATTGACGTGACTCTGATAGAAAGTTGATATTTACGTTCCCTCAAAGTGACATAAGTTTTGTCTCTCAGATTCCTACAGATCGGGAGATATTTGCCTTTTAAAAATTGACTTTCGAATAATCTCGAAAAATTATAATGTCTCTATCCTCCAAACCCTTGGACATACATTGACGTGACTCTGACAAGAAGTTTACATATACATTCCCTCCAAGTGACATAAGTTTTGCCTCTCAGATTCCTACAGATCTGGAGATATTTGCCTTTTAAAAATTGACTTTCGAATAATCTCTAAAAATTTAAATGTCTCTATCCTCCAAACCCTTGGGCATACATTGAAGTGACTCTGACAGGAAGTTGACATATATGTTCCTTCAAAGTGACATAAGTTTTGTCTCTCAGATTCCTACAGATAGGGAGATATTTGCTTTTTAAAAATTGACTATCGAATAATCTCGAAAAATTAAAATGTCTCTATCCTCCAAACCCTTGGACATACATTGACGAGACTCTGACATGAAGTTGACATATGCGTTACCTCAAAGTGACATAAGGTGTGTCTCTATGATGCCTACAGATCGGGAGATATTTGCCTTTTAAAAATTGACTTTCGAATAATCTCGAAAAATTAAAATGTCTCTATCGTCCAAACCCTTGGACATACATTGACGAGATTCTGACATGAAGTTGACATATACGTTCCCTCAAAGTGACATAAGTTTTGTCTTTCAGATGCATACAGATCGGGAGATATTTGCCTTTTAAAAATTGACTTTCGAATAATCTCGAAAAATTAAAATGTCTCTATCGTCCAAACCCTTGGACATACATTAACGAGATTCTGACATGAAGTTGACATATACGGTCCCTCAAAGTGACATAAGTTTTGTCTCTCAAATTAATACAGATCGGGAGATATTTGCCTTTTCAAAAATTGACTTTCGAATAATCTCGAGATATTAAAATGTCTCTATCATCCAAACCCTTGGACATACATTGACGAGACTCTGACATGAAGTTGACTTATACGTTCCCTCAAAGTGACATAAGGTTTGTATCTCAGATGCTTACAGATCGAGAGATATTTGCCTTTTAAAAATTGACTTCCGAATAATCTCGAAAAATTGAAATGTCTCTATCGTCCAAACCCTTTTACATACATTGACGAGATTCTGACATGAAGTTGACATATACGTTCCCTCAAAGTGACATAAGGTTCGTCTCTCAGATTCCTACAGATCGGGAGATATTTGCCTTTTGAAATATTGACTTTCGAATAATCTCGAAAAATTAAAATGTCTCTATCCTCCAAACCCTTGGACATACATTGACGAGATTTTGACATGAAGTTGACATATACGTTCCCTCAAAGTGACATACGTTTTGTCTCTCAGATTCCTGCAAATCGGGAGATATTTGCCTTTTAAAATTTGACTTTCGAATAATCTCGAAAAATTAAAATATCTCTATCGTCCAAACCCTTGGACATACATTGACGAGATTCTGACATGAAGTTGACATATACGTTCCCTCAAAGTGACATAAGATTAGTCTCTCAGATACCTACAGATCGGGAGATATTTGCTTTTTCAAAAATTGACTTTCGAATAATCTCTAAAAAATTAAATGTTTCTATCCTCCAAACCCTTGGACATACATTGACGTGACTCTGACAGGATGGTGACATATACGTTCCCTCAAAGTGACATAAGTTTTGTCTCTCAGATTCCTACAAATCGGGAGATATTTGCCTTTTAATAATTGACTTTCGAATAATCTCTAAAAATTTAAATGTCTCTATCCTCCAAACCCTTGGACATACATTGACGTGACTCTGACAGGAAGTTGACATATATTTTCCCTCAAAATGACATAAGTTTTGTCTCTCAGATTCCTACAGATCGGGAGATATTTGCCTTTTAAAAATTGACTTTCGAATAATCTCGAAAAATTAAAATATCTCTATCCTCCAAACCCTTGGACATGCATTGACGAGACTCTGACATGAAGTTGACATATGCGTTCCCTCAAAGTGACATAAGGTTTGTCTCTCAGATGCCTACAGATCGGGAGATTATTGCCTTTTAATAATTGCCTTTCGAATAATCTCTAAAAATTTAAATGTCTCTATCCTCCAAACAAATGACATACATTGACGTGACTCTGATAGAAAGTTGATATTTACGTTCCCTCAAAGTGACATAAGTTTTGTCTCTCAGATTCCTACAGATCGGGAGATATTTGCCTTTTAAAAATTGACTTTCGAATAATCTCGAAAAATTAAAATGTCTCTATCTTCTAAACCCTTGGACATACATCGACGTGACTCTGACAGGAAGTTTACATATACGTTCCCTCAAAGTGAAATAAGTTTTGTCTCTCAGATTCCTACAGATCGGTAGACATTTGAATTTCACAAATTGACTTTCGAATAATCTCGAAAAATTAAAATGTCTCTATCCTCCAAACCCTCTGACATACATTGACGTGACTCTGTCAGCAAGTTGACATATACGTTCCCTCAAAGAGACATAAGATTTGTCTCTCAGATTCCTACAGATCGGGAGATATTTGCTTTTTAAAAAATATACTTTCGAATAATCTCTAAAAATTTAAATGTCTCTATCCTCCAAACCCTTGGACTCACATTGACGTGACTCTGACAGGAAGTTGACATATATGTTCCCTCAAAGTGACATAAGGTTTGTCTCTCAGATGCTTACAGATCGGGAGATATTTGCCTTTTAATAATTGACTTTCGAATAATCTCGAAAAATTAAAATGTCTCTATCCTCCAAACCCTTGGACATACATTGACGACACTCTGACATGAAGTTGACATATACGTTCCCTCAAAGTGACATAACTTTTGTCTCTCAGATTCCTACAGATCGGGAGATATTTGCCTTTTAAAAATTGACTTTCGAATAATCTCGAAAAAGTAAAAGGTCTCTATCCTCCAAACCCTAGGACATTCATTGACGAGATTCTGACATGAAGTTGACATTTACGTTCCCTCAAAGAGACATAAGTTTTGTCTCTCAGATTCCTACAGATCGGGAAATATTTGAATTTTATAAATTTATATTCTAATAATCTCTAAATATTTAATGTCTGTATCCTCCAAACCCTTGGACATACATTGACGTGACTCTGAGATGAAGTTGACATATGCGTTCCCTCAAAGTGACATAAGTTTTGTCTCTCAGATTCCTACAGATCGGGAGATATTTGCCTTTTAATAATTGACTTTCGAATAATTTCTAAAAATTTAAATGTCTCTATCCTCCAAACCCTTGGACATGTATTGACGTGACTCTGACAGGAAGTTGACACATACGTTCCCTCAAAGTGACATAAGTTTTGTCTCTCAGATTGCTACAGATCGGGAGATATTTGAATTTTAAAAATTGCCTTTCGAATAATCTCTAAAAATTTAAATGTCTCTATCCTCCAAACCCTTCGACATACATTGACGTGACTCTGACATGAAGTTGACATATGCGTTCCCTCAATGTGACGTAAGTTTTGTCTCTAAGATTCCTGCAGATCGGTAGATATTTGAATTTCACAAATTGACTTTCGAATAATCTCGTAAAATTAAAATGTCTCTATCCTCCAAACCCTTTGACATACATTGACGTGACTCTGTCAGCAAGTTGACATATACGTTCCCTCAAAGGAACATAAGATTTGTCTCTCAGATTCCTCCAGATCGGGTGATATTTGCTTTTTAAAAAATATACTTTCGAATAATCTCTAAAAATTTAATTGTCTGTATCCTCCAAACCCTTGGACATACATTGACGTGACCCTGACATGAATTTGACATATGCGTTCCCTCAAAGTGACATAAGTTTTGTATCTCAGATACCTACAGATCGGGAGATATTTGCTTTTTAAAAAAATATGCTTTCGAATAATCTCTAAAAATTTAAATGTTTCTATCCTCTAAACCCTTGGACATACATTGACGTGACTCTGACAGGAAGTTGACATACATGTTCCAACAAAGTGACATAAGTTTTGTCTCTCAGATTCCTACAGATCGGGAGATATTTGCCTTTAAAAAATTGACTTTCGAATAATCTCGAAAAATTTAAATGTCTCTATCCTCCAAACCCTTGGACATGCATTGACGAGACTCTGACATAAAGTTGACATATGCGATCCCTCAAAGTGACATAAGGTTTGTCCCTCAGATGCCTACAGATCGGGAGATATTTGCCTTTTAAAAATTACCTTTCGAATAATCTCTAAAAATTTAAATGTCTCTCTCCTCCAAACCCATGGACATACATTGACGTCACTCTGACAGAAAGTTGATAATTACGTTCCCTCAAAGTGACATAAGTTTTGTCTCTCAGATTATTACAGATCGGGAGATATTTGCCTTTTAAAAATTGACTTTCGAATAATCTCGAAAAATTAAAATGTCTCTATCCCCCAAACCCTTGGACATACATTTACGTACCAATGACAGGAAGTTGACATATACGTTCCCTCTAAGTGACATACGTTTTGTCTCTCAGATTCCTACAAATCGGGAGATATTTGAATTTAAATAATTGACTTTCGAATAATCTCGAAAAATTAAAATGTCTCTATTCTCCAAACCCTTTGACATACATTGACGTGACTCTGTCAGCAAGTTGACATATAAGTTCCCTCAAAGTGACATAAGATTTGTCTCTCAGATTCCTACAGATCGGGAGATATTTGCCTTTTAAAAATTGACTTTCGAATAATCTCGAAAAATTAAAATGTCTCTATCGTCCAAACCCTTGGACATACATTAACGAGATTCTGACATGAAGTTGACATATACGGTCCCTCAAAGTGACATAAGTTTTGTCTCTCAAATTAATACAGATCGGGAGATATTTGCCTTTTCAAAAATTGACTTTCGAATAATCTCGAGAAATTGAAATGTCTCTATCATCCAAACCCTTGGACATACATTGACGAGACTCTGACAGGAAGTTGACATATATGTTCCAACAAAGTGACATAAGTTTTGTCTCTCAGATTCCTACAGATCGGGAGATATTTGCCTTTAAAAAATTGACTTTCGAATAATCTCGAAAAATTTAAATGTCTCTATCCTCCAAACCCTTGGACATGCATTGACGAGACTCTGACATAAAGTTGACATATGCGATCCCTCAAAGTGACATAAGGTTTGTCCCTCAGATGCCTACAGATCGGGAGATATTTGCCTTTTAAAAATTACCTTTCGAATAATCTCTAAAAATTTAAATGTCTCTCTCCTCCAAACCCATGGACATACATTGACGTCACTCTGACAGAAAGTTGATAATTACGTTCCCTCAAAGTGACATAAGTTTTGTCTCTCAGATTCCTACAGATAGGGAGATATTTGCTTTTTAAAAATTGACTTTCGAATAATCTCGAAAAATTAAAATGTCTCTATCCTCCAAACCCTTGGACATACATTGACGAGACTCTGACATGAAGTTGACATATGCGTTACCTCAAAGTGACATAAGGTGTGTCTCTATGATGCCTACAGATCGGGAGATATTTGCCTTTTAAAAATTGACTTTCGAATAATCTCGAAAAATTAAAATGTCTCTATCGTCCAAACCCTTGGACATACATTGACGAGATTCTGACATGAAGTTGACATATACGTTCCCTCAAAGTGACATAAGTTTTGTCTTTCAGATGCATACAGATCGGGAGATATTTGCCTTTTAAAAATTGACTTTCGAATAATCTCGAAAAATTAAAATGTCTCTATCGTCCAAACCCTTGGACATACATTAACGAGATTCTGACATGAAGTTGACATATACGGTCCCTCAAAGTGACATAAGTTTTGTCTCTCAAATTAATACAGATCGGGAGATATTTGCCTTTTCAAAAATTGACTTTCGAATAATCTCGAGAAATTAAAATGTCTCTATCATCCAAACCCTTGGACATACATTGACGAGACTCTGACATGAAGTTGACTTATACGTTCCCTCAAAGTGACATAAGGTTTGTCTCTCAGATGCTTACAGATCGAGAGATATTTGCCTTTTAAAAATTGACTTCCGAATAATCTCGAAAAATTGAAATGTCTCTATCGTCCAAACCCTTTTACATACATTGACGAGATTCTGACATGAAGTTGACATATACGTTCCCTCAAAGTGACATAAGGTTCGTCTCTCAGATTCCTACAGATCGGGAGATATTTGCCTTTTGAAATATTGACTTTCGAATAATCTCGAAAAATTAAAATGTCTCTATCCTCCAAACCCTTGGACATACATTGACGAGATTTTGACATGAAGTTGACATATACGTTCCCTCAAAGTGACATACGTTTTGTCTCTCAGATTCCTGCAAATCGGGAGATATTTGCCTTTTAAAAATTGACTTTCGAATAATCTCGAAAAATTAAAATATCTCTATCGTCCAAACCCTTGGACATACATTGACGAGATTCTGACATGAAGTTGACATATACGTTCCCTCAAAGTGACATAAGATTAGTCTCTCAGATACCTACAGATCGGGAGATATTTGCTTTTTCAAAAATTGACTTTCGAATAATCTCTAAAAAATTAAATGTTTCTATCCTCCAAACCCTTGGACATACATTGACGTGACTCTGACAGGATGGTGACATATACGTTCCCTCAAAGTGACATAAGTTTTGTCTCTCAGATTCCTACAAATCGGGAGATATTTGCCTTTTAATAATTGACTTTCGAATAATCTCTAAAAATTTAAATGTCTCTATCCTCCAAACCCTTGGACATACACTGACGTGACTCTGACAGGAAGTTGACATATATTTTCCCTCAAAATGACATAAGTTTTGTCTCTCAGATTCCTACAGATCGGGAGATATTTGCCTTTTAAAAATTGACTTTCGAATAATCTCGAAAAATTAAAATATCTCTATCCTCCAAACCCTTGGACATGCATTGACGAGACTCTGACATGAAGTTGACATATGCGTTCCCTCAAAGTGACATAAGGTTTGTCTCTCAGATGCCTACAGATCGGGAGATTTTTGCCTTTTAATAATTGCCTTTCGAATAATCTCTAAAAATTTAAATGTCTCTATCCTCCAAACAAATGACATACATTGACGTGACTCTGATAGAAAGTTGATATTTACGTTCCCTCAAAGTGACATAAGTTTTGTCTCTCAGATTCCTACAGATCGGGAGATATTTGCCTTTTAAAAATTGACTTTCGAATAATCTCGAAAAATTAAAATGTCTCTATCTTCCAAACCCTTGGACATACATCGACGTGACTCTGACAGGAAGTTTACATATACGTTCCCTCAAAGTGAAATAAGTTTTGTCTCTCAGATTCCTACAGATCGGTAGACATTTGAATTTCACAAATTGACTTTCGAATAATCTCGAAAAATTAAAATGTCTCTATCCTCCAAACCCTCTGACATACATTGACGTGACTCTGTCAGCAAGTTGACATATACGTTGCCTCAAAGAGACATAAGATTTGTCTCTCAGATTCCTACAGATCGGGAGATATTTGCTTTTTAAAAAATATACTTTCGAATAATCTCTAAAAATTTAAATGTCTCTATCCTCCAAACCCTTGGACTCACATTGACGTGACTCTGACAGGAAGTTGACATATATGTTCCCTCAAAGTGACATAAGGTTTGTCTCTCAGATGCTTACAGATCGGGAGATATTTGCCTTTTAAAAATTAACTTTCGAATAATCTCGAAAAATTAAAATGTCTCTATCCTCCAAACCCTTGGACATACATTGACGACACTCTGACATGAAGTTGACATATACGTTCCCTCAAAGTGACATAACTTTTGTCTCTCAGATTCCTACAGATCGGGAGATATTTGCCTTTTAAAAATTGACTTTCGAATAATCTCGAAAAAGTAAAAGGTCTCTATCCTCCAAACCCTAGGACATTCATTGACGAGATTCTGACATGAAGTTGACATTTACGTTCCCTCAAAGAGACATAAGTTTTGTCTCTCAGATTCCTACAGATCGGGAAATATTTGAATTTTATAAATTTATATTCTAATAATCTCTAAATATTTAATGTCTGTATCCTCCAAACCCTTGGACATACATTGACGTGACTCTGAGATGAAGTTGACATATGCGTTCCCTCAAAGTGACATAAGTTTTGTCTCTCAGATTCCTACAGATCGGGAGATATTTGCCTTTTAATAATTGACTTTCGAATAATTTCTAAAAATTTAAATGTCTCTATCCTCCAAACCCTTGGACATGTATTGACGTGACACTGACAGGAAGTTGACACATACGTTCCCTCAAAGTGACATAAGTTTTGTCTCTCAGATTCCTACAGATCGGGAGATATTTGAATTTTAAAAATTGCCTTTCGAATAATCTCTAAAAATTTAAATGTCTCTATCCTCCAAACCCTTCGACATACATTGACGTGACTCTGACATGAAGTTGACATATGCGTTCCCTCAATGTGACGTAAGTTTTGTCTCTAAGATTCCTGCAGATCGGTAGATATTTGAATTTCACAAAATGACTTTCGAATAATCTCGAAAAATTAAAATGTCTCTATCCTCCAAACCCTTTGACATACATTGACGTGACTCTGTCAGCAAGTTGACATATACGTTCCCTCAAAGGGACATAAGATTTGTCTCTCAGATTCCTCCAGATCGGGTGATATTTGCTTTTTAAAAAATATACTTTCGAATAATCTCTAAAAATTTAAATGTCTGTATCCTCCAAACCCTTGGACATACATTGACGTGACCCTGACATGAAGTTGACATATGCGTTCCCTCAAAGTGACATAAGTTTTGTATCTCAGATACCTACAGATCGGGAGATATTTGCTTTTTAAAAAAATATGCTTTCGAATAATCTCTAAAAATTTAAATGTTTCTATCCTCTAAACCCTTGGACATACATTGACGTGACTCTGACAGGAAGTTGACATATATGTTCCATCAAAGTGACATAAGTTTTGTCTCTCAGATTCCTACAGATCGGGAGATATTTGCCTTTAAAAAATTGACTTTCGAATAATCTCGAAAAATTTAAATGTCTCTATCCTCCAAACCCTTGGACATGCATTGACGAGACTCTGACATAAAGTTGACATATGCGATCCCTCAAAGTGACATAAGGTTTGTCCCTCAGATGCCTACAGATCGGGAGATATTTGCCTTTTAAAAATTACCTTTCGAATAATCTCAAAAATTTAAATGTCTCTCTCCTCCAAACCCATGGACATACATTGACGTCACTCTGACAGAAAGTTGATAATTACGTTCCCTCAAAGTGACATAAGTTTTGTCTCTCAGATTATTACAGATCGGGAGATATTTGCCTTTTAAAAATTGACTTTCGAATAATCTCGAAAAATTAAAATGTCTCTATCCCCCAAACCCTTGGACATACATTTACGAACCAATGACAGGAAGTTGACGTATACGTTCCCTCTAAGTGACATACGTTTTGTCTCTCAGATTCCTACAAATCGGGAGATATTTGAATTTAAATAATTGACTTTCGAATAATCTCGAAAAATTAAAATGTCTCTATTCTCCAAACCCTTTGACATACATTGACGTGACTCTGTCAGCAAGTTGACATATAAGTTCCCTCAAAGTGACATAAGATTTGTCTCTCAGATTCCTACAGATCGGGAGATATTTGCTTTTTAAAAAGTATACTTTCGAATAATCTCTAAAAATTTAAATGTCTGTATCCTCCAACCCCTTGGACATACATTAACGAGATTCTGACATGATGTTGACATATACGTTCTTTCAAAGTGACATAAGGTTTGTCTCTCAGATTCCTACAGATCGGGAGATATTTGCCTTTTAAAATTGAGTTTCGAATAATCTCGAAAAATTAAAATCTCTCTATCGTCCAAACTCATGGACATCCAATGAAGAGATTCTGACATGAAGTTGACATATACGTTCCCTCAAAGTGACATAAGTTTTGTCTCTCAGATTCCTACAGATCGGGAGATATTTGCCTTTTGAAAAATTGACTTTCGAATAATCTCTAAAAATTAAAATGTCTCTATCCTCCAAACCCTTGGACATACATTGACGTGACTCTGACAAGAAGTTTACATATACGTTCCCTCAAAGTTACATAAGTTTTGCCTCTCCGATTCCCACAGATCGGGAGATACTTGCCTTTAAATAATTTACTTTCGAATAATCTCTAAAAAATTTAATTGTCTCTATCCTCCAAACCCTTGGACATACATTGAAGTGACTCTGACAGGAAGTTGACATATATGTTCCCTCAAAGTGACATAAGGTTTGTCTCTCAGATTCCTACAGATCGGGAGATATTTGCTTTTTAAAAATTGACTTTCGAATAATCTCGAAAAAGTAAAAGGTCTCTATCCTCCAAACCCTAGGACATTCATTGACGAGATTCTGACATGAAGTTGACATTTACGTTCCCTCAAAGAGACATAAGTTTTGTCTCTCAGATTCCTACAGATCGGGAAATATTTGAATTTTATAAATTTATATTCTAATAATCTCTAAATATTTAATGTCTGTATCCTCCAAACCCTTGGACATACATTGACGTGACTCTGAGATGAAGTTGACATATGCGTTCCCTCAAAGTGACATAAGTTTTGTCTCTCAGATTCCTACAGATCGGGAGATATTTGCCTTTTAATAATTGACTTTCGAATAATTTCTAAAAATTTAAATGTCTCTATCCTCCAAACCCTTGGACATGTATTGACGTGACTCTGAGAGGAAGTTGACACATACGTTCCCTCAAAGTGACATAAGTTTTGTCTCTCAGATTGCTACAGATCGGGAGATATTTGAATTTTAAAAATTGCCTTTCGAATAATCTCTAAAAATTTAAATGTCTCTATCCTCCAAACCCTTCGACATACATTGACGTGACTCTGACATGAAGTTGACATATGCGTTCCCTCAATGTGACGTAAGTTTTGTCTCTAAGATTCCTGCAGATCGGTAGATATTTGAATTTCACAAATTGACTTTCGAATAATCTCGAAAAATTAAAATGTCTCTATCCTCCAAACCCTTTGACATACATTGACGTGACTCTGTCAGCAAGTTGACATATAAGTTCCCTCAAAGGGACATAAGATTTGTCTCTCAGATTCCTCCAGATCGGGTGATATTTGCTTTTTAAAAAATATACTTTCGAATAATCTCTAAAAATTTAAATGTCTGTATCCTCCAAACCCTTGGACATACATTGACGTGACCCTGACATGAATTTGACATATGCGTTCCCTCAAAGTGACATAAGTTTTGTATCTCAGATACCTACAGATCGGGAGATATTTGCTTTTTAAAAAAATATGCTTTCGAATAATCTCTAAAAATTTAAATGTTTCTATCCTCTAAACCCTTGGACATACATTGACGTGACTCTGACAGGGAGTTGACATATATGTTCCATCAAAGTGACATAAGTTTTGTCTCTCAGATTCCTACAGATCGGGAGATATTTGCCTTTAAAAAATTGACTTTCGAATAATCTCTAAAAATTTAAATGTCTCTATCCTCCAAACCCTTGGACATGCATTGTTGAGACTCTGACATAAAGTTGACATATGCGATCCCTCAAAGTGACATAAGGTTTGTCCCTCAGATGCCTACAGATCGGGAGATATTTGCCTTTTAAAAATTACCTTTCGAATAATCTCTAAAAATTTAAATGTCTCTCTCCTCCAAACCCATGGACATACATTGACGTCACTCTGACAGAAAGTTGATAATTACGTTCCCTCAAAGTGACATAAGTTTTGTCTCTCAGATTATTACAGATCGGGAGATATTTGCCTTTTAAAAATTGACTTTCGAATAATCTCGAAAAATTAAAATGTCTCTATCCCCCAAACCCTTGGACATACATTTACGTACCAATGACAGGAAGTTGACATATACGTTCCCTCTAAGTGACATACGTTTTGTCTCTCAGATTCCTACAAATCGGGAGATATTTGAATTTAAATAATTGACTTTCGAATAATCTCGAAAAATTAAAATGTCTCTATTCTCCAAACCCTTTGACATACATTGACGTGACTCTGTCAGCAAGTTGACATATAAGTTCCCTCAAAGTGACATAAGATTTGTCTCTCAGATTCCTACAGATCGGGAGATATTTGCTTTTTAAAAAGTATACTTTCGAATAATCTCTAAAAATTTAAATGTCTGTATCCTCCAACCCCTTGGACATACATTAACGAGATTCTGACATGATGTTGACATATACGTTCTTTCAAAGTGACATAAGGTTTGTCTCTCAGATTCCTACAGATCGGGAGATATTTGCCTTTTAAAAATTGACTTTCGAATAATCTCGAAAAATTAAAATCTCTCTATCGTCCAAACTCATGGACATCCAATGAAGAGATTCTGACATGAAGTTGACATATACGTTCCCTCAAAGTGACATAAGTTTTGTCTCTCAGATTCCTACAGATCGGGAGATATTTGCCTTTTGAAAAATTGACTTTCGAATAATCTCTAAAAATTAAAATGTCTCTATCCTCCAAACCCTTGGACATACATTGACGTGACTCTGACAAGAAGTTTACATATACGTTCCCTCAAAGTTACATAAGTTTTGCCTCTCCGATTCCCACAGATCGGGAGATACTTGCCTTTAAATAATTTACTTTCGAATAATCTCTAAAAAATTTAATTGTCTCTATCCTCCAAACCCTTGGACATACATTGAAGTGACTCTGACAGGAAGTTGACATATATGTTCCCTCAAAGTGACATAAGTTTTGTCTCTCAGATTCCTACAGATCGGGAGATATTTGCTTTTTAAAAATTGACTTTCGAATAATCTCGAAAAATTAAAATGTCTCTATCCTCCAAACCCTTGGACATACATTGACGAGACTCTGACATGAAGTTGACATATGCGTTACCTCAAAGTGACATAAGGTGTGCCTCTATGATGCCTACAGATCGGGAGATATTTGCCTTTTAAAAATTGACTTTCGAATAATCTCGAAAAATTAAAATGTCTCTATCGTCCAAACCCTTGGACATACATTGACGAGATTCTGACATGAAGTTGACATATACGTTCCCTCAAAGAGACATAACTTTTGTCTTTCAGATGCCTACAGATCGGGAGTTATTTGCCTTTAAAAATTGACTTTCGAATAATCTCGAAAAATTAAAATGTCTCTATCGTCCAAACCCTTGGACATACATTAACGAGATTCTGACATGAAGTTTACATATACGGTCCCTCAAAGTGACATAAGTTTTGTTTCTCAAATTAATACAGATCGGGAGATATTTGCCTTTTCAAAAATTGACTTTCGAATAATCTCGAGAAATTGAAATGTCTCTATCATCCAAACCCTTGGACATACATTGACGAGACTCTGACATGAAGTTGACTTATACGTACCCTCAAAGTGACATAAGGTTTGTCTCTCAGATGCTTACAGATCGAGAGAAATTTCCCTTTTAAAAATTGACTTTCGAATAATCTCGAAAAATTAAAATGTCTCTATCGTCCAAACCCTTTTACATACATTGACGAGATTCTGACATGAAGTTGACATATACGTTCCCTCAAAGTGACATAAGGTTCGTCTCTCAGATTCCTACAGATCGGGAGATATTTGCCTTTTGAAATATTGACTTTCGAATAATCTCGAAAAATTAAAATGTCTCTATCCTCCAAACCCTTGGACATACATTGACGTCACTCTGACAGGAAGTTTACATATACGTTCCCTCAAAGTGACATAAGTTTTGTCTCTCAGATTCCTGCAGATCGGGAGATATTTGCCTTTTAAAAATTGACTTTCGAATAATCTCGAAAAATTAAAATATCTCTATCGTCCAAACCCTTGGACATACATTGACGAGATTCTGACATGAAGTTGACATATACGTTCCCTCAAAGTGACATAAGATTAGTCTCTCAGATACCTACAGATCGGGAGATATTTGCTTTTTCAAAAATTGACTTTCGAATAATCTCTAAAAAATTAAATGTTTCTATCCTCCAAACCCTTGGACATACATTGACGTGACTCTGACAGGATGGTGACATATACGTTCCCTCAAAGTGACATAAGTTTTGTCTCTCAGATTCCTACAAATCGGGAGATATTTGCCTTTTAATAATTGACTTTCGAATAATCTCTAAAAATTTAAATGTCTCTATCCTCCAAACCCTTGGACATACATTGACGTGACTCTGACAGGAAGTTGACATATATTTTCCCTCAAAATGACATAAGTTTTGTCTCTCAGATTCTTACAGATCGGGAGATATTTGCCTTTTAAAAATTGACTTTCGAATAATCTCGAAAAATTAAAATATCTCTATCCTCCAAACCCTTGGACATGCATTGACGAGACTCTGACATGAAGTTGACATATGCGTTCCCTCAAAGTGACATAAGGTTTGTCTCTCAGATGCCTACAGATCGGGAGATTTTTGCCTTTTAATAATTGCCTTTCGAATAATCTCTAAAAATTTAAATGTCTCTATCCTCCAAACAAATGACATACATTGACGTGACTCTGATAGAAAGTTGATATTTACGTTCCCTCAAAGTGACATAAGTTTTGTCTCTCAGATTCCTACAGATCGGGAGATATTTGCCTTTTAAAAATTGACTTTCGAATAATCTCGAAAAATTAAAATGTCTCTATCTTCCAAACCCTTGTACATACATCGACGTGACTCTGACAGGAAGTTTACATATACGTTCCCTCAAAGTGAAATAAGTTTTGTCTCTCAGATTCCTACAGATCGGTAGACATTTGAATTTCACAAATTGACTTTCGAATAATCTCGAAAAATTGAAATGTCTCTATCCTCCAAACCCTCTGACATACATTGACGTGACTCTGTCAGCAAGTTGACATATACGTTCCCTCAAAGAGACATAAGATTTGTCTCTCAGATTCCTACAGATCGGGAGATATTTGCTTTTTAAAAAATATACTTTCGAATAATCTCTAAAAATTTAAATGTCTCTATCCTCCAAACCCTTGGACTCACATTGACGTGACTCTGACAGGAAGTTGACATATATGTTCCCTCAAATTGACATAAGGTTTGTCTCTCAGATGCTTACAGATCGGGAGATATTTGCCTTTTAAAAATTGACTTTCGAATAATCTCGAAAAATTAAAATGTCTCTATCCTCCAAACCCTTGGACATACATTGACGACACTCTGACATGAAGTTGACATATACGTTCCCTCAAAGTGACATAACTTTTGTCTCTCAGATTCCTACAGATCGGGAGATATTTGCCTTTTAAAAATTGACTTTCGAATAATCTCGAAAAAGTAAAAGGTCTCTATCCTCCAAACCCTAGGACATTCATTGACGAGATTCTGACATGAAGTTGACATTTACGTTCCCTCAAAGAGACATAAGTTTTGTCTCTCAGATTCCTACAGATCGGGAAATATTTGAATTTTATAAATTTATATTCTAATAATCTCTAAATATTTAATGTCTGTATCCTCCAAACCCTTGGACATACATTGACGTGACTCTGAGATGAAGTTGACATATGCGTTCCCTCAAAGTGACATAAGTTTTGTCTCTCAGATTCCTACAGATCGGGAGATATTTGCCTTTTAATAATTGACTTTCGAATAATTTCTAAAAATTTAAATGTCTCTATCCTCCAAACCCTTGGACATGTATTGACGTGACTCTGACAGGAAGTTGACACATACGTTCCCTCAAAGTGACATAAGTTTTGTCTCTCAGATTGCTACAGATCGGGAGATATTTGAATTTTAAAAATTGCCTTTCGAATAATCTCTAAAAATTTAAATGTCTCTATCCTCCAAACCCTTCGACATACATTGACGTGACTCTGACATGAAGTTGACATATGCGTTCCCTCAATGTGACGTAAGTTTTGTCTCTAAGATTCCTGCAGATCGGTAGATATTTGAATTTCACAAATTGACTTTCGAATAATCTCGAAAAATTAAAATGTCTCTATCCTCCAAACCCTTTGACATACATTGACGTGACTCTGTCAGCAAGTTGACATATACGTTCCCTCAAAGGGACATAAGATTTGTCTCTCAGATTCCTCCAGATCGGGTGATATTTGCTTTTTAAAAAATATACTTTCGAATAATCTCTAAAAATTTAAATGTCTGTATCCTCCAAACCCTTGGACATACATTGACGTGACCCTGACATGAAGTTGACATATGCGTTCCCTCAAAGTGACATAAGTTTTGTATCTCAGATACCTACAGATCGGGAGATATTTGCTTTTTAAAAAAATATGCTTTCGAATAATCTCTAAAAATTTAAATGTTTCTATCCTCTAAACCCTTGGACATACATTGACGTGACTCTGACAGGAAGTTGACATATATGTTCCATCAAAGTGACATAAGTTTTGTCTCTCAGATTCCTACAGATCGGGAGATATTTGCCTTTAAAAAATTGACTTTCGAATAATCTCGAAAAATTTAAATGTCTCTATCCTCCAAACCCTTTGACATGCATTGACGAGACTCTGACATAAAGTTGACATATGCGATCCCTCAAAGTGACATAAGGTTTGTCCCTCAGATGCCTACAGATCGGGAGATATTTGCCTTTTAAAAATTACCTTTCGAATAATCTCTAAAAATTTAAATGTCTCTCTCCTCCAAACCCATGGACATACATTGACGTCACTCTGACAGAAAGTTGATAATTACGTTCCCTCAAAGTGACATAAGTTTTGTCTCTCAGATTATTACAGATCGGGAGATATTTGCCTTTTAAAAATTGACTTTCGAATAATCTCGAAAAATTAAAATGTCTCTATCCCCCAAACCCTTGGACATACATTTACGTACCAATGACAGGAAGTTGACATATACGTTCCCTCTAAGTGACATACGTTTTGTCTCTCAGATTCCTACAAATCGGGAGATATTTGAATTTAAATAATTGACTTTCGAATAATCTCGAAAAATTAAAATGTCTCTATTCTCCAAACCCTTTGACATACATTGACGTGACTCTGTCAGCAAGTTGACATATAAGTTCCCTCAAAGTGACATAAGATTTGTCTCTCAGATTCCTACAGATCGGGAGATATTTGCTTTTTAAAAAGTATACTTTCGAATAATCTCTAAAAATTTAAATGTCTGTATCCTCCAACCCCTTGGACATACATTAACGAGATTCTGACATGATGTTGACATATACGTTCTTTCAAAGTGACATAAGGTTTGTCTCTCAGATTCCTACAGATCGGGAGATATTTGCCTTTTAAAAATTGACTTTCGAATAATCTCGAAAAATTAAAATCTCTCTATCGTCCAAACTCATGGACATCCAATGAAGAGATTCTGACATGAAGTTGACATATACGTTCCCTCAAAGTGACATAAGTTTTGTCTCTCAGATTCCTACAGATCGGGAGATATTTGCCTTTTGAAAAATTGACTTTCGAATAATCTCTAAAAATTAAAATGTCTCTATCCTCCAAACCCTTGGACATACATTGACGTGACTCTGACAAGAAGTTTACATATACGTTCCCTCAAAGTTACATAAGTTTTGCCTCTCCGATTCCCACAGATCGGGAGATACTTGCCTTTAAATAATTTACTTTCGAATAATCTCTAAAAAATTTAATTGTCTCTATCCTCCAAACCCTTGGACATACATTGAAGTGACTCTGACAGGAAGTTGACATATATGTTCCCTCAAAGTGACATAAGTTTTGTCTCTCAGATTCCTACAGATCGGGAGATATTTGCTTTTTAAAAATTGACTTTCGAATAATCTCGAAAAAGTAAAAGGTCTCTATCCTCCAAACCCTAGGATATTCATTGACGAGATTCTGACATGAAGTTGACATTTACGTTCCCTCAAAGAGACATAAGTTTTGTCTCTCAGATTCCTACAGATCGGGAAATATTTGAATTTTATAAATTTATATTCTAATAATCTCTAAATATTTAATGTCTGTATCCTCCAAACCCTTGGACATACATTGACGTGACTCTGAGATGAAGTTGACATATGCGTTCCCTCAAAGTGACATAAGTTTTGTCTCTCAGATTCCTACAGATCGGGAGATATTTGCCTTTTAATAATTGACTTTCGAATAATTTCTAAAAATTTAAATGTCTCTATCCTCCAAACCCTTGGACATGTATTGACGTGACTCTGACAGGAAGTTGACACATACGTTCCCTCAAAGTCACATAAGTTTTGTCTCTCAGATTGCTACAGATCGGGAGATATTTGAATTTTAAAAATTGCCTTTCGAATAATCTCTAAAAATTTAAATGTCTCTATCCTCCAAACCCTTCGACATACATTGACGTGACTCTGACATGAAGTTGACATATGCGTTCCCTCAATGTGACGTAAGTTTTGTCTCTAAGATTCCTGCAGATCGGTAGATATTTGAATTTCACAAATTGACTTTCGAATAATCTCGAAAAATTAAAATGTCTCTATCCTCCAAACCCTTTGACATACATTGACGTGACTCTGTCAGCAAGTTGACATATACGTTCCCTCAAAGGGACATAAGATTTGTCTCTCAGATTCCTCCAGATCGGGTGATATTTGCTTTTTAAAAAATATACTTTCGAATAATCTCTAAAAATTTAAATGTCTGTATCCTCCAAACCCTTGGACATACATTGACGTGACCCTGACATGAATTTGACATATGCGTTCCCTCAAAGTGACATAAGTTTTGTATCTCAGATACCTACAGATCGGGAGATATTTGCTTTTTAAAAAAATATGCTTTCGAATAATCTCTAAAAATTTAAATGTTTCTATCCTCTAAACCCTTGGACATACATTGACGTGACTCTGACAGGAAGTTGACATATATGTTCCATCAAAGTGACATAAGTTTTGTCTCTCAGATTCCTACAGATCGGGAGATATTTGCCTTTAAAAAATTGACTTTCGAATAATCTCGAAAAATTTAAATGTCTCTATCCTCCAAACCCTTGGACATGCATTGACGAGACTCTGACATAAAGTTGACATATGCGATCCCTCAAAGTGACATAAGGTTTGTCCCTCAGATGCCTACAGATCGGGAGATATTTGCCTTTTAAAAATTACCTTTCGAATAATCTCTAAAAATTTAAATGTCTCTCTCCTCCAAACCCATGGACATACATTGACGTCACTCTGACAGAAAGTTGATAATTACGTTCCCTCAAAGTGACATAAGTTTTGTCTCTCAGATTATTACAGATCGGGAGATATTTGCCTTTTAAAAATTGACTTTCGAATAATCTCGAAAAATTAAAATGTCTCTATCCCCCAAACCCTTGGACATACATTTACGTACCAATGACAGGAAGTTGACATATACGTTCCCTCTAAGTGACATACGTTTTGTCTCTCAGATTCCTACAAATCGGGAGATATTTGAATTTAAATAATTGACTTTCGAATAATCTCGAAAAATTAAAATGTCTCTATTCTCCAAACCCTTTGACATACATTGACGTGACTCTGTCAGCAAGTTGACATATAAGTTCCCTCAAAGTGACATAAGATTTGTCTCTCAGATTCCTACAGATCGGGAGATATTTGCCTTTTAAAAATTGACTTTCGAATAATCTCGAAAAATTTAAATGTCTCTATCGTCCAAACCCTTGGACATACATTAACGAGATTCTGACATGAAGTTGACATATACGGTCCCTCAAAGTGACATAAGTTTTGTCTCTCAAATTAATACAGATCGGGAGATATTTGCCTTTTCAAAAATTGACTTTCGAATAATCTCGAGAAATTGAAATGTCTCTATCATCCAAACCCTTGGACATACATTGACGAGACTCTGACATGAAGTTGACTTATACGTTCCCTCAAAGTGACATAAGGTTTGTCTCTCAGATGCTTACAGATCGAGAGATATTTGCCTTTTAAAAATTGACTTCCGAATAATCTCGAAAAATTGAAATGTCTCTATCGTCCAAACCCTTTTACATACATTGACGAGATTCTGACATGAAGTTGACATATACGTTCCCTCAAAGTGACATAAGGTTCGTCTCTCAGACTCCTACAGATCGGGAGATATTTGCCTTTTGAAATATTGACTTTCGAATAATCTCGAAAAATTAAAATGTCTCTATCCTCCAAACCCTTGGACATACATTGACGAGATTTTGACATGAAGTTGACATATACGTTCCCTCAAAGTGACATACGTTTTGTCTCTCAGATTCCTGCAAATCGGGAGATATTTGCCTTTTAAAAATAGACTTTCGAATAATCTCGAAAAATTAAAATATCTCTATCGTCCAAACCCTTGGACATACATTGACGAGATTCTGACATGAAGTTGACATATACGTTCCCTCAAAGTGACATAAGATTAGTCTCTCAGATACCTACAGATCGGGAGATATTTGCTTTTTCAAAATTGACTTTCGAATAATCTCTAAAAAATTAAATGTTTCTATCCTCCAAACCCTTGGACATACATTGACGTGACTCTGACAGGATGGTGACATATACGTTCCCTCAAAGTGACATAAGTTTTGTCTCTCAGATTCCTACAAATCGGGAGATATTTGCCTTTTAATAATTGACTTTCGAATAATCTCTAAAAATTTAAATGTCTCTATCCTCCAAACCCTTGGACATACATTGACGTGACTCTGACAGGAAGTTGACATATATTTTCCCTCAAAATGACATAAATTTTGTCTCTCAGATTCCTACAGATCGGGAGATATTTGCCTTTTAAAAATTGACTTTCGAATAATCTCGAAAAATTAAAATATCTCTATCCTCCAAACCCTTGGACATGCATTGACGAGACTCTGACATGAAGTTGACATATGCGTTCCCTCAAAGTGACATAAGGTTTGTCTCTCAGATGCCTACAGATCGGGAGATTTTTGCCTTTTAATAATTGCCTTTCGAATAATCTCTAAAAATTTAAATGTCTCTATCCTCCAAACAAATGACATACATTGACGTGACTCTGATAGAAAGTTGATATTTACGTTCCCTCAAAGTGACATAAGTTTTGTCTCTCAGATACCTACAGATCGGGAGATATTTGCCTTTTAAAAATTGACTTTCGAATAATCTCGAAAAATTAAAATGTCTCTATCTTCCAAACCCTTGGACATACATCGACGTGACTCTGACAGGAAGTTTACATATACGTTCCCTCAAAGTGAAATAAGTTTTGTCTCTCAGATTCCTACAGATCGGTAGACATTTGAATTTCACAAATTGACTTTCGAATAATCTCGAAAAATTAAAATATCTCTATCCTCCAAACCCTCTGACATACATTGACGTGACTCTGTCAGCAAGTTGACATATACGTTCCCTCAAAGAGACATAAGATTTGTCTCTCAGATTCCTACAGATCGGGAGATATTTGCTTTTTAAAAAATATACTTTCGAATAATCTCTAAAAATTTAAATGTCTCTATCCTCCAAACCCTTGGACTCACATTGACGTGACTCTGACAGGAAGTTGACATATATGTTCCCTCAAAGTGACATAAGGTTTGTCTCTCAGATGCTTACAGATCGGGAGATATTTGCCTTTTAAAAATTGACTTTCGAATAATCTCGAAAAATTAAAATGTCTCTATCCTCCAAACCCTTGGACATACATTGACGACACTCTGACATGAAGTTGACATATACGTTCCCTCAAAGTGACATAACTTTTGTCTCTCAGATTCCTACAGATCGGGAGATATTTGCCTTTTAAAAATTGACTTTCGAATAATCTCGAAAAAGTAAAAGGTCTCTATCCTCCAAACCCTAGGACATTCATTGACGAGATTCTGACATGAAGTTGACATTTACGTTCCCTCAAAGAGACATAAGTTTTGTCTCTCAGATTCCTACAGATCGGGAAATATTTGAATTTTATAAATTTATATTCTAATAATCTCTAAATATTTAATGTCTGTATCCTCCAAACCCTTGGACATACATTGACGTGACTCTGAGATGAAGTTGACATATGCGTTCCCTCAAAGTGACATAAGTTTTGTCTCTCAGATTCCTACAGATCGGGAGATATTTGCCTTTTAATAATTGACTTTCGAATAATTTCTAAAAATTTAAATGTCTCTATCCTCCAAACCCTTGGACATGTATTGACGTGACACTGACAGGAAGTTGACACATACGTTCCCTCAAAGTGACATAAGTTTTGTCTCTCAGATTGCTACAGATCGGGAGATATTTGAATTTTAAAAATTGCCTTTCGAATAATCTCTAAAAATTTAAATGTCTCTATCCTCCAAACCCTTCGACATACATTGACGTGACTCTGACATGAAGTTGACATATGCGTTCCCTCAATGTGACGTAAGTTTTGTCTCTAAGATTCCTGCAGATCGGTAGATATTTGAATTTCACAAATTGACTTTCGAATAATCTCGAAAAATTAAAATGTCTCTATCCTCCAAACCCTTTGACATACATTGACGTGACTCTGTCAGCAAGTTGACATATACGTTCCCTCAAAGGGACATAAGATTTGTCTCTCAGATTCCTCCAGATCGGGTGATATTTGCTTTTTAAAAAATATACTTTCGAATAATCTCTAAAAATTTAAATGTCTGTATCCTCCAAACCCTTGGACATACATTGACGTGACCCTGACATGAAGTTGACATATGCGTTCCCTCAAAGTGACATAAGTTTTGTATCTCAGATACCTACAGATCGGGAGATATTTGCTTTTTAAAAAAATATGCTTTCGAATAATCTCTAAAAATTTAAATGTTTCTATCCTCTAAACCCTTGGACATACATTGACGTGACTCTGACAGGAAGTTGACATATATGTTCCATCAAAGTGACATAAGTTTTGTCTCTCAGATTCCTACAGATCGGGAGATATTTGCCTTTAAAAAATTGACTTTCGAATAATCTCGAAAAATTTAAATGTCTCTATCCTCCAAACCCTTGGACATGCATTGACGAGACTCTGACATAAAGTTGACATATGCGATCCCTCAAAGTGACATAAGGTTTGTCCCTCAGATGCCTACAGATCGGGAGATATTTGCCTTTTAAAAATTACCTTTCGAATAATCTCTAAAAATTTAAATGTCTCTCTCCTCCAAACCCATGGACATACATTGACGTCACTCTGACAGAAAGTTGATAATTACGTTCCCTCAAAGTGACATAAGTTTTGTCTCTCAGATTATTACAGATCGGGAGATATTTGCCTTTTAAAAATTGACTTTCGAATAATCTCGAAAAATTAAAATGTCTCTATCCCCCAAACCCTTGGACATACATTTACGTACCAATGACAGGAAGTTGACATATACGTTCCCTCTAAGTGACATACGTTTTGTCTCTCAGATTCCTACAAATCGGGAGATATTTGAATTTAAATAATTGACTTTCGAATAATCTCGAAAAATTAAAATGTCTCTATTCTCCAAACCCTTTGACATACATTGACGTGACTCTGTCAGCAAGTTGACATATAAGTTCCCTCAAAGTGACATAAGATTTGTCTCTCAGATTCCTACAGATCGGGAGATATTTGCTTTTTAAAAAGTATACTTTCGAATAATCTCTAAAAATTTAAATGTCTGTATCCTCCAACCCCTTGGACATACATTAACGAGATTCTGACATGATGTTGACATATACGTTCTTTCAAAGTGACATAAGGTTTGTCTCTCAGATTCCTACAGATCGGGAGATATTTGCCTTTTAAAAATTGACTTTCGAATAATCTCGAAAAATTAAAATCTCTCTATCGTCCAAACTCATGGACATCCAATGAAGAGATTCTGTCATGAAGTTGACATATACGTTCCCTCAAAGTGACATAAGTTTTGTCTCTCAGATTCCTACAGATCGGGAGATATTTGCCTTTTGAAAAATTGACTTTCGATTAATCTCTAAAAATTAAAATGTCTCTATCCTCCAAACCCTTGGACATACATTGACGTGACTCTGACAAGAAGTTTACATATACGTTCCCTCAAAGTTACATAAGTTTTGCCTCTCCGATTCCCACAGATCGGGAGATACTTGCCTTTAAATAATTTACTTTCGAATAATCTCTAAAAAATTTAATTGTCTCTATCCTCCAAACCCTTGGACATACATTGAAGTGACTCTGACAGGAAGTTGACATATATGTTCCCTCAAAGTGACATAAGGTTTGTCTCTCAGATTCCTACAGATCGGGAGATATTTGCTTTTTAAAAATTGACTTTCGAATAATCTCGAAAAAGTAAAAGGTCTCTATCCTCCAAACCCTAGGACATTCATTGACGAGATTCTGACATGAAGTTGACATTTACGTTCCCTCAAAGAGACATAAGTTTTGTCTCTCAGATTCCTACAGATCGGGAAATATTTGAATTTTATAAATTTATATTCTAATAATCTCTAAATATTTAATGTCTGTATCCTCCAAACCCTTGGACATACATTGACGTGACTCTGAGATGAAGTTGACATATGCGTTCCCTCAAAGTGACATAAGTTTTGTCTCTCAGATTCCTACAGATCGGGAGATATTTGCCTTTTAATAATTGACTTTCGAATAATTTCTAAAAATTTAAATGTCTCTATCCTCCAAACCCTTGAACATGTATTGACGTGACTCTGACAGGAAGTTGACACATACGTTCCCTCAAAGTGACATAAGTTTTGTCTCTCAGATTGCTACAGATCGGGAGATATTTGAATTTTAAAAATTGCCTTTCGAATAATCTCTAAAAATTTAAATGTCTCTATCCTCCAAACCCTTCGACATACATTGACGTGACTCTGACATGAATTTGACATATGCGTTCCCTCAATGTGACGTAAGTTTTGTCTCTAAGATTCCTGCAGATCGGTAGATATTTGAATTTCACAAATTGACTTTCGAATAATCTCGAAAAATTAAAATGTCTCTATCCTCCAAACCCTTTGACATACATTGACGTGACTCTGTCAGCAAGTTGACATATACGTTCCCTCAAAGGGACATAAGATTTGTCTCTCAGATTCCTCCAGATCGGGTGATATTTGCTTTTTAAAAAATATACTTTCGAATAATCTCTAAAAATTTAAATGTCTGTATCCTCCAAACCCTTGGACATACATTGACTTGACCCTGACATGAATTTGACATATGCGTTCCCTCAAAGTGACATAAGTTTTGTATCTCAGATACCTACAGATCGGGAGATATTTGCTTTTTAAAAAAATATGCTTTCGAATAATCTCTAAAAATTTAAATGTTTCTATTCTCTAAACCCTTGGACATACATTGACGTGACTCTGACAGGAAGTTGACATATATGTTCCATCAAAGTGACATAAGTTTTGTCTCTCAGATTCCTACAGATCGGGAGATATTTGCCTTTAAAAAATTGACTTTCGAATAATCTCGAAAAATTTAAATGTCTCTATCCTCCAAACCCTTGGACATGCATTGTTGAGACTCTGACATAAAGTTGACATATGCGATCCCTCAAAGTGACATAAGGTTTGTCCCTCAGATGCCTACAGATCGGGAGATATTTGCCTTTTAAAAATTACCTTTCGAATAATCTCTAAAAATTTAAATGTCTCTCTCCTCCAAACCCATGGACATACATTGACGTCACTCTGACAGAAAGTTGATAATTACGTTCCCTCAAAGTGACATAAGTTTTGTCTCTCAGATTATTACAGATCGGGAGATATTTGCCTTTTAAAAATTGACTTTCGAATAATCTCGAAAAATTAAAATGTCTCTATCCCCCAAACCCTTGGACATACATTTACGAACCAATGACAGGAAGTTGACATATGCGTTCCCTCTAAGTGACATACGTTTTGTCTCTCAGATTCCTACAAATCGGGAGATATTTGAATTTAAATAATTGACTTTCGAATAATCTCGAAAAATTAAAATGTCTCTATTCTCCAAACCCTTTGACATACATTGACGTGACTCTGACAGGAAGTTGACATATATGTTCCCTCAAAGTGACATAAGTTTTGTCTCTCAGATTCCTACAGATTGGGAGATATTTGCTTTTTAAAAATTGACTTTCGAATAATCTCGAAAAATTAAAATGTCTCTATCCTCCAAACCCTTGGACATACATTGACGAGACTCTGACATGAAGTTGACATATGCGTTACCTCAAAGTGACATAAGGTGTGCCTCTATGGTGCCTACAGATCGGGAGATATTTGCCTTTTAAAAATTGACTTTCGAATAATCTCGAAAAATTTAAATGTCTCTATCGTCCAAACCCTTGGACATACATTGACGAGATTCTGACATGAAGTTGACATATACGTTCCCTCAAAGAGACATAACTTTTGTCTTTCAGATGCCTACAGATCGGGAGTTATTTGCCTTTAAAAATTGACTTTCGAATAATCTCGAAAAATTAAAATGTCTCTATCGTCCAAACCCTTGGACATACATTAACGAGATTCTGACATGAAGTTTACATATACGGTCCCTCAAAGTGACATAAGTTTTGTCTCTCAAATTAATACAGATCGGGAGATATTTGCCTTTTCAAAAATTGACTTTCGAATAATCTCGAGAAATTGAAATGTCTCTATCATCCAAACCCTTGGACATACATTGACGAGACTCTGACATGAAGTTGACTTATACGTACCCTCAAAGTGACATAAGGTTTGTCTCTCAGATGCTTACAGATCGAGAGAAATTTCCCTTTTAAAAATTGACTTTCGAATAATCTCGAAAAATTAAAATGTCTCTATCGTCCAAACGCTTTTACATACATTGACGAGATTCTGACATGAAGTTGACATATACGTTCCCTCAAAGTGACATAAGGTTCGTCTCTCAGATTCCTACAGATCGGGAGATATTTGCCTTTTGAAATATTGACTTTCGAATAATCTCGAAAAATTAAAATGTCTCTATCCTCCAAACCCTTGGACATACATTGACGTCACTCTGACAGGAAGTTTACATATACGTTCCCTCAAAGTGACATAAGTTTTGTCTCTCAGATTCCTGCAGATCGGGAGATATTTGCCTTTTAAAAATTGACTTTCGAATAATCTCGAAAAATTAAAATGTCTCTATCCTCCAAACCCTTGGACATGCATTGACGAAACTCTGACATGAAGTTGACATATGCGTTCCCTCAAAGTGACATAAGGTTTGTCTCTCAGATGCCTACAGATCGGGAGATTTTTGCCTTTAAAAAATTGCCTTTCGAATAATCTCTAAAAATTTAAATGTCTCTATCCTCCAAACCCATGACATACATTGACGTGACTCTGATAGAAAGTTGATATTTACGTTCCCTCAAAGTGACATAAGTTTTGTTTCTTAGATTCCTACAGATCGGGAGATATTTGCCTTTTAAAAATTGACTTTCGAATAATCTCGAAAAATTAAAATGTCTCTATCCTCCAAACCCTTGGACATACATTTACGTACCTCTGACAGGAAGTTTATATATACGTTCCCTCAAAGTGACTTAAGTTTTGTCTCTCAGATTCCTACAGATCGGGAAAGATTTGAATTTTAAAAATTGACTTTCGAATAATCTCTAAAAATTTAAATGTCTCTATCCTCCAAACCCTTCGACATACATTAACGTGACTCTGACATGAAGTTGACATATACGTTCCCTCAAAGTGACATAAGTTTTGTCTCTCAGATTCCTACAGATCGGTAGATATTTGAATTTCACAAATTGACTTTCGAATAATCTCGAAAAATTAAAATGTCTCTATCCTCCAAACCCTTTGACATACATTGACGTGACTCTCTCAGCAAGTTGACATATACGTTCCCTCAAAGTGACATGAGATTTGTCTCTCAGATTCCTACAGATCGGGAGATATTTGCCTTTTAAAATTGACTTTCGAATAATCTCTAAAAATTTAAATGTGTCTATCCTCCAAACCCTTGGACATACATTGACGTGACACTGACATGAAGTTGACATATGTTTTCCCTCAAAGAGACATAAGGTTTGTCTCTCAGATGCTTACAGATCGGGAGATATTTGCCTTTTAAAAATTGACTTTCGAATAATCTCGAAAAATTAAAATGTCTCTATCCTCCAAACCCTTGGACATACATTGACGACACTCTGACATCAAGTTGACATATACGTTCCCTCAAAGTGGCATAAGTTTTGTCTCTTAGATTCCTACAGTTCGGGAGATACTTGCCTTTTAATAATTGACTTTCGAATAATCTCGAAAAAGTAAAAGGTCTCTATCCTCCAAACCCTAGGACATACAATGACGAGATTCTGACATGAAGTTGACATTTACGTTCCCTCAAAGTGGCATAAGTTTTGTCTCTCAGATTCCTACAGATCGGGAAATATTTGAATTTTATAAATTGACTTTCGAATAATCTCTAAAAATTTTAATGTCTGTATCCTCCAAACCCTTGGACATACATTGACGTGACCCTGACATGAAGTTGACATATGCGTTCCCTCAAAGTGACATAAGTTTTGTATCTCAGATTCCTACAGATCGGGAGATATTTGCTTTTTAAAAAAATATGATTTCGAATAATCTCTAAAAATTTAAATGTCTCTATCCTCTAAACCCTTGGACATACACTGACGTGACTCTGACAGGAAGTTGACATATATGTTCCATCAAAGTGACATAAGTTTTGTCTCTCAGATTCCTACAGATCGGGAGATATTTGCCTTTTAAAAATTGACTTTCGAATAATCTCGAAACATTTAAATGTCTCTATCCTCCAAACCCTTGGACATGCATTGACGAGACTCTGACATAAAGTTGACATATGCGATCCCTCAAAGTAAAATAAGGTTTGTCCCTCAGATGCCTACAGATCGGGAGATATTTGCCTTTAAAAAATTACCTTTCGAATAATCTCTAAAAATTTAAATGTCTCTCTCCTCCAAACCCATGGACATACATTGACGTGACTCTGACAGAAAGTTGATATTTACGTTCCCTCAAAGTGACATAAGTTTTGTCTCCCAGATTATTACAGATCGGGAGATATTTGCCTTTTAAAAATTGACTTTCGAATAATCTCCAAAAATTAAAATGACTCTATCCCCCAAACCCTTGGACATACATTTACGTACCAATGACAGGAAGTTGACATATACGTTCCCTCTTATTGACATACGTTTTGTCTCTCAGATTCCTACAGATCGGGAGATATTTGAATTTTAATAATTGACTTTCGAATAATCTCTAAAAATTTAAATGTCTCTATCCTCCAAACCCTTCGACATACATTGACGTGACTCTGACATGAAGTTGACATATGCGATCCCTCAAAGTGACGTAAGTATTGTCTCTCAGATTCCTACAGATCGGTAGATATTTGAATTTCACAAATTGACTTTCGAATAATCTCGAAAAATTAAAATGTCTCTATTCTCCAAACCCTTTGACATACATTGACGTGACTCTGTCAGCAAGTTGACATATACGTTCCCTCAAAGTGACATAAGATTTGTCTCTCAGATTCCTACAGATCGGGAGATATTTGCTTTTTAAAAAGTATGCTTTCGTATAATCTCTAAAAATTTAAATGTCTGTATCCTCCAACCCCTTGGACATACATTAACGAGATTCTGACATGATGTTGACATATACGTTCCCTCAAAGTGACATAAGTTTTGTCTCTCAGATTCCAACAGATCGGGAGATATTTGCCTTTTCAAAAATTGACTTTCGAATAATCTCGAAAAATTTAAATATCTCTATCCTCCAAACCCTTGGACATACATTGACGTGACTCTGACAGGACGTTGACATATACGTTCCCTCAAAGTGACATAAGTTTTGTCTCTCAGATTCCTACAGATCGGGAGATAATTAACTTTAAATATTGACTTTCGAATAATCTCTAAAAATTTAAATGTCTCTATCCTCCAAACCCTTAGACATACATTGACGTGACTATAACATGAAGTTGACATATAAGTTCCCTCAAAGTGACATAAGTTTTGTCTCTCAGATTAATACAGATCGGGAGATATTTGCCTTTAAAAATTGACTTTCGAATAATCTCGAAAAGTTAAAATGTCTCTATCCTCCAAACCCTTGGACATACATTGACGACACTCTGACATCAAGTTGACATATACGTTCCCTCAAAGTGGCATAAGTTTTGTCTCTCAGATTCCTACAGATCGGGAGATATTTGCCTTTTAAAAATTGACTTTCGAATAATCTCGAAAAATTTAAATGTCTCTATTCTCCAAACCCTTGGACATACATTGACGTGCCTCTGACAGGATGTTTACATATACGTTCCCTCAAAGTGACATAAGTTTTGCCTCTCAGATTCCTACAGATCGGGAGATATTTGCCTTTTAATAATTGACTTTCGAATAATCTCTAAAAATTTAAATGTCTCTATCCTCCAAACCCTTGGACATACATTGAAGTGACTCTGACAGGAAGTTGACATATACGTTCCCTCAAAGTGACATAAGTTTTGTCTCTCAGATGCCTACAGATCGGGAGATATTTGCCTTTTAAAAATTGACTTTCGAATAATCTCGAACATTTAAAATATCTCTGTCGTCCAAACCCTTGGACATATATTAACGAGATTCTGACATGACGTTGACATATACGTTCCCTCAAAGTGACATTAGATTAGTCTCTCAGATACCTACAGATCGGGAGATATTTGCCTTTTAAAAATTGACTTTCGAATAATCTCGAAAAATTTAAATGTCTCTATCGTCCAAACCCTTGGACATACATTGACGAGATTCTGATATGAAGTTGACATATACGTTCCCTCAACGTGACATAAGATTAGTCTCTCAGATACCTACAGATCGGGAGATATTTGCCTTTTCAAAAATTGACTTTTGAATAATCTCTAAAAATTTAAATGTTTCTATCCTCCAAACTCTTGCACATACATTGACGTGACTCCGACAGGATGGTGACATATACGTTCCCTCAAAGTGACATAAGTTTTGTCTCTCAGATTCCTACAAATCGGGAGATATTTGCCTTTTAATAATTGACTTTCGAATAATCTTTAAAAATTTAAATGTCTCTATCCTCCAAACCCTTGGACATACATTGACGTGACTCTGACAGGAAGTTGACATTATGTTCCCTCAAAGTGACATAAGTTTTGTCTCTCAGATTCCTAAAGATCGGAAGATATTTGCCTTTTAAAAATTGACTTTCGAATAATCACGAAAAATTAAAATGTCTCTATCCTCCAAACCCTTGGACATGCATTGACGAGACTCTGACATGAAGTTGACATATGCGTTCCCTCAAAGTGACATAAGGTTTGTCTCTCAGATGCCTACAGATCGGGAGATTTTTGCCTTTTAAATATTGCCTTTCGAATAATCTCTAAAAATTTAAATGTCTCTATCCTCCAAACCCATGACATACATTGACGTGACTCTGATAGAAAGTTGATATTTACGTTCCCTAAAAGTGACATAAGTTTTGTCTCTCAGATTTCTACAGATCGGGAGATATTTGCCTTTTAAAAATTGACTTTCGAATAATCTCGAAACATTAAAATGTCTCTATCCCTCAAACCCTTGGACATACATTTGCGTACCTCTGACAGGAAGTTGACATATACGTTCCCTCAAAGTGACATAAGTTTTGCCTCTCAGATTCCTACAGATCGGGAGAGATTTGAATTTTAAATATTGACTTTCGAATAATCTCTAAAAATTTAAATGTCTCTATCCTCCAAAACATTTTACATACATTGACGACACTCTGACATGAAGTTGACATATGCGTTCCCTCAAAGCGACATAAGTTTTGTTTCTCAGATTGCTACAGATCGGGAGATATTTGCCTTTCACAAATTGACTTTCGAATAATCTCGAAAAATTTAAATGTCTCTATCCTCCAAACCCTTGGACATACATTGACGTGACTCTGACATGAAGTTGACATATACGTTCCCTCAAAGTGACATTAGTTTTGTCTCTCAGATTCCTACAGATCGGGAGGTATTTGCTTTTTAAAAAAATATGCTTTCGAATAATCTCTAAAAATTTAAATGTCTCTATCCTCTAAACCCTTTGACATACATTGACGTGACTCTGACAGGAAGTTGACATATAAGTTCCCTCAAAGTGACATAAGTTTTGTCCCTCAGATTCTTACAGATCGGGAGATATTTGCTTTTTAAAATTGACTTTCGAATAATCTCTAAAAATTTAAATGTGTCTATCCTCCAAACCCTTGGACATACATTGACGTGACACTGACATGAAGTTGACATATGTTTTCGCTCAAAGCGACATAAGGTTTGTCTCTCAGATGCTTACAGATCGGGAGATATTTGCCTTTTAAAAATTGACTTTCGAATAATCTCGAAAAATTAAAATGTTTCTATCCTCCAAACCCTTGGACATACATTGACGACACTCTGACATTAAGTTGACATATACGTTCCCTCAAAGTGGCATAAGTTTTGTCTCTCAGATTCCTACAGATCGGGAGATACTTGCCTTTTAAGAATTGACTTTCGAATAATCTCGAAAAAGTAAAAGGTCTCTATCCTCCAAACCCTAGGACATACATTGACGAGATTCTGACATGAAGTTGACATTTACGTTCCCTCAAAGTGGCATAAGTTTTGTCTCTCAGATTCCTACAGATCGGGAAATATTTGAATTTTATAAATTGACTTTCGAATAATCTCTAAAAATTTTAATGTCTGTATCCTCCAAACCCTTGGACATACATTGACGTGACCCTGACATGAAGTTGACATATGCGTTCCCTCAAAGTGACATAAGTTTTGTATCTTAGATTCCTACAGATCGGGAGATATTTGCTTTTTAAAAAAATATGCTTTCGAATAATCTCTAAAAATTTAAATGTCTCTATTCTCTAAACCCTTGGACATACACTGACGTGACTCTGACAGGAAGTTGACATATATGTTCCATCAAAGTGACATAAGTTTTGTCTCTCAGATTCCTACAGATCGGGAGATATTTGCCTTTTAAAAATTGACTTTCGAATAATCTCGAAAAATTTAAATGTCTCTATCCTCCAAACCCTTGGACATGCATTGACGAGACTCTGACATAAAGTTCACATATGCGATCCCTCAAAGTGACATAAGGTTTGTCCCTCAGATGCCTACAGATCGGGAGATATTTGCCTTTTAAAAATTACCTTTCGAATAATCTCTAAAAATTTAAATGTCTCTCTCCTCCAAACCCATGGACATACATTGACGTGACTCTGACAGAAAGTTGATATTTACGTTCCCTCAAAGTGACATAAGTTTTGTCTCTCAGATTATTACAGATCGGGAGATATTTGCCTTTTAAAAATTGACTTTCGAATAATCTCGAAAAATTAAAATGTCTCTATCCTCCAAACCTTTGAACATTCATTGACGTACCTCCGTCAGGAAGTTGACATATCCGTTCCCTCAAAGTGACATAAGTTTTGTCTCTCAGATTCCTACAGATCGGGAGATATTTGAATTTTAAATATTGACTTTCGAATAATCTCTAAAAATTTAAATATCTCTATCCTCCAAACCCTTCGACATACATTGACGTGACTCTGACATGATGTTGACATATGCGATCCCTCAAAGTGACGTAAGTTTTGTCTCTCAGATTCCTACAGATCGGTAGATATTTGAATTTCACAAATTGACTTCCGAATAATCTCGAAAAATTAAAATGTCTCTATTCTCCAAACCCTTTGACATACATTGACGTGACTCTGTCAGCAAGTTCACATATACGTTCCCTCAAAGTGACATAAGATTTGTCTCTCAGATTCCTACAGATCGGGAGATATTTGCTTTTTAAAAAGTATACTTTCGAATAATCTCTAAAAATTTAAATGTCTGTAGCCTCCAACCCCTTGGACATACATTAACGAGATTCTGACATGATGTTGACATATATGTTCCCTCAAAGTGACATAAGTTTTGTCTCTCAGATTCTACAGATCGGGAGATATTTGCCTTTTCAAAAATTGACTTTCGAATAATCTCGAAAAATTTAAATGTCTCTATCCTCCAAACCCTTGGACATACATTGACGTGACTCTGACAGGACGTTGACATATACGTTCCCTCAAAGTGACATAAGTTTTGTCTCTCAGATTCCTACAGATCGGGAGATATTTAACTTTTAAAATTGACTTTCGAATAATCTCTAAAAATTTAAATGTCTCTATCCTCCAAACCCTTAGACATACATTGACGTGACTATAACATGAAGTTGACATAAAAGTTCCCTCAAAGTGACATAAGTTTTGTCTCTCAGATTAATACAGATCGGGAGATATTTGCCTTTAAAAATTGACTTTCGAATAATCTCGAAAAGTTAAAATGTCTCTATCCTCCAAACCCTTGGATATACATTGACGACACTCTGACATCAAGTTGACATATACGTTCCCTCAAAGTGGCATAAGTTTTGTCTCTCAGATTCCTACAGATCGGGAGATATTTGCCTTTTAAAAATTGACTTTCGAATAATCTCGAAAAATTAAAATGTCTCTATCCTCCAAACCCTTGGACATACATTGACGACACTTTGACATGAAGTTGACATATACGTTCCCTCAAAGTGACATAAGTTTTGTCTCTCAGATTCCTACAGATCGGGAGATATTTGCCTTTTAAAAATTGACTTTCGAATAATCTCGAAAAAGTAAAAGGTCTCTATAATCCAAACCCTAGGACATACATTGACGAGATTCTGACATGAAGTTGACATTTACGTTCCCTCAAAGAGACATAAGTTTTGTCTCTCAGATTCCTACAGATCGGGAAATATTTGAATTTTATAAATTTACTTTCTAATAATCTCTAAAAATTTAATGTCTGTATCCTCCAAACCCTTGGACATACATTGACATGACCCTGACATGAAGTTGACATATGCATTCCCTCAAAGTGACATAAGTTTTGTCTCTCAGATTCCTCCAGATCGGGAGATATTTGCCTTTTAATAATTGACTTTAGAATAATCTCTAAAAATATAAATGTCTCTATCCTCCAAACCCTTGGACATGCATTGACGTGACTCTGACAGGAAGTTGACATATACGTTCCCTCAAAGTGACATAAGTTTTGTCTCTCAGATTTTTACAGATCGGGAGATATTTGTTTTTTTAAAAATTGACTTTCGAATAATCTCTAAAAATTTAAATATCTCTATCCTCCAAACCCTTCGACATACATTGACGTGACTCTGACATGAAGTTGACTTATGCGTTCCCTCAATGTGACGTAAGTTTTGTCTCTCAGATTCCTACAGATCGGTAGATATTTGAATTTCACAAATTGACTTTCGAATAATCTCGAAAAATTAAAATGTCTCTATCCTCCAAACCCTTTGACATACATTGACGTGACTCTGTCAGCAAGTTGACATATACGTTCCCTCAAAGGGACATAAGATTTGTCTCTCAGATTCCTCCAGATCAGGAGATATTTGCTTTTTAAAAAATATACTTTCGAATAATCTCTAAATATTTAAATGTCTGTATCCTCCAAACCCTTTGACATACATTAACAAGATTCTGACATGATGTTGACATATACGTTCCCTCAAAGTGACATAAGTTTTGTCTTTCAGATTACTACAGATCGGGAGATATTTGCCTTTTAAAAATTGACTTTCGAATAATCTCGAAAAATTAAAATGTCTCTATCCTCCAAACCCTTGGACATACATTGTCGACACTCTGACATGAAGTTGACATATGCGTTCCCTCAAAGTGACATAAGTTTTGATTCTCAGATTGCTACAGATCGGGAGATATTTGCCTTTCACAAATTGACTTTCGTATAATCTCGAAAAATTTAAATGTCTCTATCCTCCAAACCCTTGGACATACATTGACGTGACTCTGACATGAAGTTGACATATACGTTCCCTCAAAGTGACATCAGTTTTGTCTCTCAGATTCCTACAGATCGGGAGGTATTTGCTTTTTAAAAAAATATGCTTTCGAATAATCTCTAAAAATTTAAACGTCTCTATCCTCTAAACCCTTGGACATACATTGACGTGACTCTGACAGGAAGTTGACATATACGTTCCCTCAAAGTGACATAAGTTTTGTCTCTCAGATTCCTACAGATCGGGAGATATTTGCCTTTTAAAATTGACTTTCGAATAATCTCTAAAAATTTAAATGTGTCTATCCTCCAAACCCTTGGACATACATTGACGTGACACTGACATGAAGTTGACATATGTTTTCCCTCAAAGTGACATAAGGTTTGTCTCTCAGATGCTTACAGATCGGGAGATATTTGCCTTTTAAAAATTGACTTTCGAATAATCTCGAAAAATTAAAATGTCTCTATCCTCCAAACCCTTGGACATACATTGACGACACTCTGACATCAAGTTGACACATACGTTCCCTCAAAGTGGCATACGTTTTGTCTCTTAGATTCCTACAGATCGGGAGATACTTGCCTTTTAAGAATTGACTTTCGAATAATCTCGAAAAAGTAAAAGGTCTCTATCCTCCAAACCCTAGGACATACATTGACGAGATTCTGACATGAAGTTGACATTTACGTTCCCTCAAAGTGGCATAAGTTTTGTCTCTCAGATTCCTACAGATCGGGAAATATTTGAATTTTATAAATTGACTTTCGAATAATCTCTAAAAATTTTAATGTCTGTATCCTCCAAACCCTTGGACATACATTGACGTGACCCTGACATGAAGTTGACATATGCGTTCCCTCAAAGTGACATAAGTTTTGTATCTCAGATTCCTACAGATCGGGAGATATTTGCTTTTTAAAAAAATATGCTTTCGAATAATCTCTAAAAATTTAAATGTCTCTATCCTAAACCCTTGGACATACACTGACGTGACTCTGACAGGAAGTTGATATATATGTTCCATCAAAGTGACATAAGTTTTGTCTCTCAGATTCCTACAGATCGGGAGATATTTGCCTTTTAAAAATTGACTTTCGAATAATCTCGAAAAATTTAAATGTCTCTATCCTCCAAACCCTTGGACATGCATTGACGAGACTCTGACATAAAGTTGACATATGCGATCCCTCAAAGTAACATAAGGTTTGTCCCTCAGATGCCTACAGATCGGGAGATATTTGCCTTTTAAAAATTACCTTTCGAATAATCTCTAAAAATTTAAATGTCTCTCTCCTCCAAACCCATGGACATACATTGACGTGACTCTGACAGAAAGTTGATATTTACGTTCCCTCAAAGTGACATAAGTTTTGTCTCTCAGATTATTACAGATCGGGAGATATTTGCCTTTTAAAAATTGACTTTCGAATAATCTCCAAAAATTAAAATGACTCTATCCCCCAAACCCTTGGACATACATTTACGTACCAATGACAGGAAGTTGACACATACGTTCCCTCTTATTGACATACGTTTTGTCTCTCAGATTCCTACAGATCGGGAGATATTTGAATTTTAATAATTGACTTTCGAATAATCTCTAAAAATTTAAATGTCTCTATCCTCCAAACCCTTCGACATACATTGACGTGACTCTGACATGAAGTTGACATATGCGATCCCTCAAAGTGACGTAAGTTTTGTCTCTCAGATTCCTACAGATCGGTAGATATTTGAATTTCACAAATTGACTTTCGAATAATCTCGAAAAATTAAAATGTCTCTATTCTCCAAACCCTTTGACATACATTGACGTGACTCTTTCAGCAAGTTGACATATACGTTCCCTCAAAGTGACATAAGATTTGTCTCTCAGATTCCTACAGATCGGGAGATATTTGCTTTTTAAAAAGTATATTTTCGAATAATCTCTAAAAATTTAAATGTCTGTATCCTCCAACCCCTTGGACATACATTAACGAGATTCTGACATGATGTTGACATATACGTTCCCTCAAAGTGACATAAGTTTTGTCTCTCAGATTCCTACAGATCGGGAGATATTTGCCTTTTCAAAAATTGACTTTCGAATAATCTCGAAAAATTTAAATGTCTCTATCCTCCAAACCCTTGGACATACATTGACGTGACTCTGACAGGACGTTGACATATACGTTCCCTCAAAGTGACATAAGTTTTGTCTCTCAGATTCCTACAGATCGGGAGATATTTAACTTTTAAAATTGACTTTCGAATAATCTCTAAAAATTTAAATGTCTCTATCCTCCAAACCCTTAGACATACATTGACGTGACTATAACACGAAGTTGACATATAAGTTCCCTCAAAGTGACATAAGTTTTGTCTCTCAGATTAATACAGATCGGGAGATATTTGCACTTAAAAATTGACTTTCGAATAATCTCGAAAAGTTAAAATGTCTCTATCCTCCAAACCCTTGGACATACATTGACGACACTCTGACATCAAGTTGACATATACGTTCCCTCAAAGTGGCATAAGTTTTGTCTCTCAGATTCCTACAGATCGGGAGATATTTGCCTTTTTAAAATTGACTTTCGAATAATCTCGAAAAATTTAAATGTCTCTATTCTCCAAACCCTTGGACATACATTGACGTGCCTCTGACAGGAAGTTTACATATACGTTCCCTCAAAGTGACATAAGTTTTGCCTCTCAGATTCCTACAGATCGGGAGATATTTGCCTTTTAAAAATTGACTTTCGAATAATCTCTAAAAATTTAAATGTCTCTATCCTCCAAACCCTTGGACATACATTGAAGTGACTCTGATAGGAAGTTGACATATACGTTCCCTCAAAGTGACATAAGTTTTGTCTCTCAGATGCCTACAGATCGGGAGATATTTGCCTTTTAAGAATTGACTTTCGAATAATCTCGAACATTTAAAATATCTCTATCGTCCAAACCCTTGGACATATATTAACGAGATTCTGACATGACGTTGACATATACGTTCCCTCAAAGTGACATAAGATTAGTCTCTCAGATACCTACAGATCGGGAGATATTTGCCTTTTAAAAATTGACTTTCGAATAATCTTTAAAAATTTAAATGTCTCTATCCTCCAAA
Source organism: Zootermopsis nevadensis (assembly GCF_977971745.1). Classification (NCBI taxonomy): domain Eukaryota; kingdom Metazoa; phylum Arthropoda; class Insecta; order Blattodea; family Termopsidae; genus Zootermopsis; species Zootermopsis nevadensis. The sequence continues at coordinate 129,973 of NW_028259199.1, read as the reverse complement.
CCCTTGGACATACATTGACGTACCTCTGACAGGAAGTTGACATATATGTTCCCTCAAAGTGACATAAGTTTTGTCTCTCAGATTCCTAAAGATCGGAAGATATTTGCCGTTTAAAAATTGACTTTCGAATAATCTCGAAAAGTTAAAATGTCTCTATCCTCCAAACCCTTGGACATGCATTGACGAGACTCTGACATGAAGTTGACATATGCGTTTCCTCAAAGTGACATAAGGTTTGTCTTCAGATGCCTACAGATCGGGAGATTTTTGCCTTTTAAATATTGCCTTTCGAATAATCTCTAAAAATTTAAATGTCTCTATCCTCCAAACCCATGACATACATTGACGTGACTCTGATAGAAAGTTGATATTTACGTTCCCTAAAAGTGACATAAGTTTTGTCTCTCAGATTCCTACAGATCGGGAGATATTTGCCTTTTAAAAATTGACTTTCGAATAATCTCGAAACATTAAAATGTCTCTATCCCTCAAACCCTTGGACATACATTTGCGTACCTCTGACAGGAAGTTGACATATACGTACCCTCAAAGTGACATAAGTTTTGTCTCTCAGATTCCTACAGATCGGGAGAGATTTGAATTTTAAAAATTGACTTTCGAATAATCTCTAAAAATTTAAATGTCTCTATCCTCCAAACCATTGGACATACATTGACGACACTCTGACATGAAGTTGACATATGCGTTCCCTCAAAGCGACATAAGTTTTGTCTCTCAGATTGCTACAGATCGGGAGATATTTGCCTTTCACAAATTGACTTTCGAATAATCTCGAAAAATTTAAATGTCTCTATCCTCCAAACCCTTGGACATACATTGACGTGACTCTGACATGAAGTTGACATATACGTTCCCTCAAAGTGACATTAGTTTTGTCTCTCAGATTCCTACAGATCGGGAGATATTTGCCTTTTAAAATTGACTTTCGAATAATCTCTAAAAATTTAAATGTGTCTATCCTCCAAACCCTTGGACATACATTGACGTGACACTGACATGAAGTTGACATATGTTTCCCCTCAAAGCGACATAAGGTTTGTCTCTCAGATGCTTACAGATCGGGAGATATTTGCCTTTTAAAAATTGACTTTCGAATAATCTCGAAAAATTAAAATGTCTCTATCCTCCAAACCCTTGGACATACATTTTCGACACTCTGACATGAAGTTGACATATGTTTTCCCTCAAAGCGACATAAGGTTTGTCTCTCAGATGCTTACAGATCGGGAGATATTTGCCTTTTAAAAATTGACTTTCGAATAATCTCGAAAAAGTAAAAGGTCGCTATCCTCCAAACCCTAGGACATACATTGACGAGATTCTGACATGAAGTTGACATTTACGTTCCCTCAAAGTGGCATAAGTTTTGTCTCTCAGATTCCTACAGATCGGGGAATATTTGAATTTTATAAATTGACTTTCGAATAATCTGTAAAAATTTTAATGTCTGTATCCTCCAAACCCTTGGACATACATTGACGTGACCCTGACATGAAGTTGACATATGCGTTTCCTCAAAGTGACATACGTTTTGTATGTCAGATTCCTACAGATCGGGAGATATTTGCTTTTTAAAAAAATATGCTTTCAAATAATCTCTAAAAATTTAAATGTCTCTATCCTCTAAACCCTTGGACATACACTGACGTGACTCTGACAGGAAGTTTACATATACGTTCCCTCAAAGTGACATAAGTTTTGCCTCTCAGATTCCTACAGATCGGGAGATATTTGCCTTTTAAAAATTGACTTTCGAATAATCTCTAAAAATTTAAATGTCTCCATCCTCCAAACCCTTGGACATACATTGAAGTGACTCTGATAGGAAGTTGACATATACGTTCCCTCAAAGTGACATAAGTTTTGTCTCTCAGATGCCTACAGATCGGGAGATATTTGCCTTTTAAGAATTGACTTTCGAATAATCTCGAACATTTAAAATATCTCTATCGTCCAAACCCTTGGACATATATTAACGAGATTCTGACATGACGTTGACATATACGTTCCCTCAAAGTGACATAAGATTAGTCTCTCAGATACCTACAGATCGGGAGATATTTGCCTTTTAAAAATTGACTTTCGAATAATCTTTAAAAATTTAAATGTCTCTATCCTCCAAACCCTTGGACATACATTGACGTACCTCTGACAGGAAGTTGACATATATGTTCCCTCAAAGTGACATAAGTTTTGTCTCTCAGATTCCTAAAGATCGGAAGATATTTGCCGTTTAAAAATTGACTTTCGAATAATCTCGAAAAGTTAAAATGTCTCTATCCTCCAAACCCTTGGACATGCATTGACGAGACTCTGACATGAAGTTGACATATGCGTTTCCTCAAAGTGACATAAGGTTTGTCTTCAGATGCCTACAGATCGGGAGATTTTTGCCTTTTAAATATTGCCTTTCGAATAATCTCTAAAAATTTAAATGTCTCTATCCTCCAAACCCATGACATACATTGACGTGACTCTGATAGAAAGTTGATATTTACGTTCCCTAAAAGTGACATAAGTTTTGTCTCTCAGATTCCTACAGATCGGGAGATATTTGCCTTTTAAAAATTGACTTTCGAATAATCTCGAAACATTAAAATGTCTCTATCCCTCAAACCCTTGGACATACATTTGCGTACCTCTGACAGGAAGTTGACATATACGTACCCTCAAAGTGACATAAGTTTTGTCTCTCAGATTCCTACAGATCGGGAGAGATTTGAATTTTAAAAATTGACTTTCGAATAATCTCTAAAAATTTAAATGTCTCTATCCTCCAAACCATTGGACATACATTGACGACACTCTGACATGAAGTTGACATATGCGTTCCCTCAAAGCGACATAAGTTTTGTCTCTCAGATTGCTACAGATCGGGAGATATTTGCCTTTCACAAATTGACTTTCGAATAATCTCGAAAAATTTAAATGTCTCTATCCTCCAAACCCTTGGACATACATTGACGTGACTCTGACATGAAGTTGACATATACGTTCCCTCAAAGTGACATTAGTTTTGTCTCTCAGATTCCTACAGATCGGGAGGTATTTGCTTTTTCAAAAAATATGCTTTCGAATAATCTCTAAAAATTTAAATGTCTCTATCCTCTAAACCCTTTGACATACATTGACGTGACTCTGACAGGAAGTTGACATATAAGTTCCCTCAAAGTGACATAAGTTTTGTCTCTCAGATTCCTACAGATCGGGAGATATTTGCCTTTTAAAATTGACTTTCGAATAATCTCTAAAAATTTAAATGTGTCTATCCTCCAAACCCTTGGACATACATTGACGTGACACTGACATGAAGTTGACATATGTTTCCCCTCAAAGCGACATAAGGTTTGTCTCTCAGATGCTTACAGATCGGGAGATATTTGCCTTTTAAAAATTGACTTTCGAATAATCTCGAAAAATTAAAATGTCTCTATCCTCCAAACCCTTGGACATACATTTTCGACACTCTGACATGAAGTTGACATATGTTTTCCCTCAAAGCGACATAAGGTTTGTCTCTCAGATGCTTACAGATCGGGAGATATTTGCCTTTTAAAAATTGACTTTCGAATAATCTCGAAAAAGTAAAAGGTCGCTATCCTCCAAACCCTAGGACATACATTGACGAGATTCTGACATGAAGTTGACATTTACGTTCCCTCAAAGTGGCATAAGTTTTGTCTCTCAGATTCCTACAGATCGGGGAATATTTGAATTTTATAAATTGACTTTCGAATAATCTGTAAAAATTTTAATGTCTGTATCCTCCAAACCCTTGGACATACATTGACGTGACCCTGACATGAAGTTGACATATGCGTTTCCTCAAAGTGACATACGTTTTGTATGTCAGATTCCTACAGATCGGGAGATATTTGCTTTTTAAAAAAATATGCTTTCAAATAATCTCTAAAAATTTAAATGTCTCTATCCTCTAAACCCTTGGACATACACTGACGTGACTCTGACAGGAAGTTGACATATATGTTCCATCAAAGTGACATAAGTTTTGTCTCTCAGATTCCTACAGATCGGGAGATATTTGCCTTTTAAAAATTGACTTTCGAATAATCTCGAAAAATTTAAATGTCTCTATCCTCCAAACCCTTGGACATGCATTGACGAGACTCTGACATAAAGTTGACATATGCGATCCCTCAAAGTGACATAATGTTTGTCACTCAGATGCCTACAGATCGGGAGATATTTGCCTTTTAAAAATTACCTTTCTAATAATCTCTAAAAATTTAAATGTCTCTCTCCTCCAAACCCATGGACATACATTGACGTGACTGACAGAAAGTTGATATTTACGTTCCCTCAAAGTGACATAAGTTTTGTCTCTCAGATTATTACAGATCGGGAGATATTTGCCTTTTAAAAATTGACTTTCGAATAATCTCGAAAAATTAAAATGTCTCTATCCCCCAAACCCTTGGACATACATTTACGTACCAATGACAGGAAGTTGACATATACGTTCCCTCTAAGTGACATACGTTTTGTCTATCAGATTCCTACAGATCGGGAGATATTTGAATTTTAATAATTGACTTTGGAATAATCTCTAAAAATTTAAATATCTCTATCCGCCAAACCCTTCGACATACATTGACGTGACTCTGACATGATGTTGACATATGCGATCCCTCAAAGTGACGTAAGTTTTGTCTCTCAGATTCCTACAGATCGGTAGATATTTGAATTTCACAAATTGACTTTCGAATAATCTCGAAAAATTAAAATGTCTCTATTCTCCAAACCCTTTGACATACATTGACGTGACTCTGTCAGCAAGTTCACATATACGTTCCCTCAAAGTGACATAAGATTTGTCTCTCAGATTCCTACAGATCGGGAGATATTTGCTTTTTAAAAAGTATACTTTCGAATAATCTCTAAAAATTTAAATGTCTGTATCCTCCAACCCCTTGGACACACATTAACGAGATTCTGACATGATGTTGACATATATGTTCCCTCAAAGTGACATAAGTTTTGTCTCTCAGATTCCTACAGATCGGGAGATATTTGCCTTTTCAAAAATTGACTTTCGAATAATCTCGAAAAATTTAAATGACTCTATCCTCCAAACCCTTGGATATACATTGACGTGACTCTGGCAGGACGTTGACATATACGTTCCCTCAAAGTGACATAAGTTTTGTCTCTCAGATTCCTACAGATCGGGAGATATTTAACTTTTAAAATTGACTTTCGAATAATCTCTAAAAATTTAAATGTCTCTATCCTCCAAACCCTTAGACATACATTGACGTGACTATAACATGAAGTTGACATAAAAGTTCCCTCAAAGTAACATAAGTTTTGTATCTCAGATTAATACAGATCGGGAGATATTTGCCTTTAAAAATTGACTTTCGAATAATCTCGAAAAGTTAAAATGTCTCTATCCTCCAAACCCTAGGACATACATTGACGACACTCTGACATCAAGTTGACATATACGTTACCTCAAAGTGGCATAAGTTTTGTCTCTCAGATTCCTACAGATCGGGAGATATTTGCCTTTTAATAATTGACTTTCGAATAATCTCGAAAAAGTAAAATGTCTCTATCCTCCAAACCCTAGGACATACATTGACGAGATTCTGACATGAAGTTGACATTTACGTTCCCTCAAAGTGACATAAGTTTTGTCTCTCAGATTAATACAGATCGGGAGATATTTGCCATTTCAAAAATTGACTTTCGAATAATCTCGAAAAATTAAAATGTCTCTATCCTCCAAACCCTTGGACAAACATTGACGTGACTTTGACATGAAGTTGACATATGCGTTCCCTCAAAGTGACATACGTTTTGTCTCTCAGATTCCTACAGATCGGGAGATATTTGCCTTTCACAAATTGACTTTCGAATAATATCGAAAAATTAAAATGTCTCTATCCTCCAAACCATTGGACATACATTGACGACACTCTGACATGAAGTTGACATATGCGTTCCCTCAAAGCGACATAAGTTTTGTCTCTCAGATTGCTACAGATCGGGAGATATTTGCCTTTCACCAATTGACTTTCGAATAATCTCGAAAAATTTAAATGTCTCTATCCTCCAAACCCTTGGACATACATTGACGTGACTCTGACATGAAGTTGACATATACGTTCCCTCAAAGTGACATTAGTTTTGTCTCTCAGATTCCTACAGATCGGGAGGTATTTGCTTTTTAAAAAAATATGCTTTCGAATAATCTCTAAAAATTTAAATGTCTCTATCCTCTAAACCCTTGGACATACATTGACGTGACTCTGACAGGAAGTTGACGTATAAGTTCCCTCAAAGTGACATAAGTTTTGTCTCTCAGATTCCTACAGATCGGGAGATATTTGCCTTTTAAAATTGACTTTCGAATAATCTCTAAAAATTTAAATGTGTCTATCCTCCAAACCCTTGGACATACATTGACGTGACACTGACATGAAGTTGACATATGTTTTCCCTCAAAGCGACATAAGGTTTGTCTCTCAGATGCTTACAGATCGGGAGATATTTGCCTTTTAAAAATTGACTTTCGAATAATCTCGAAAAATTAAAATGTCTCTATCCTCCAAACCCTTGGACATACATTGACGACACTCTGACATTAAGTTGACATATACGTTCCCTCAAAGTGGCATAAGTTTTGTCTCTCAGATTCCTACAGATCGGGAGATACTTGCCTTTTGAGAATTGACTTTCGAATAATCTCGAAAAAGTAAAAGGTCTCTATCCTCCAAACCCTAGGACATACATTGACGAGATTCTGACATGAAGTTGACATTTACGTTCCCTCAAAGTGGCATAAGTTTTGTCTCTCAGATTCCTACAGATCGGGGAATATTTGAATTTTATAAATTGACTTTCGAATAATCTCTAAAAATTTTAATGTCTGTATCCTCCAAACCCTTGGACATACATTGACGTGACCCTGACATGAAGTTGACATATGCGTTCCCTCAAAGTGACATAAGTTTTGTATGTCAGATTCCTACAGATCGGGAGATATTTGCTTTTTAAAAAAATATGCTTTCAAATAATCTCTAAAAATTTAAATGTCTCTATCCTCTAAACCCTTGGACATGCATTGACGAGACTCTGACATAAAGTTGACATATGCGATCCCTCAAAGTGACATAAGGTTTGTCCCTCAGATGCCTACAGATCGGGAGATATTTGCCTTTTAAAAATTACCTTTCGAATAATCTCTAAAAATTTAAATGTCTCTCTCCTCCAAACCCATTTACATACATTGACGTGACTCTGACAGAAAGTTGATATTTACGTTCCCTCAAAGTGACATAAGTTTTGTCTCTCAGATTATTACAGATCGGGAGATATTTGCCTTTTAAAAATTGACTTTCGAATAATCTCGAAAAATTTAAATGTCTCTATCCCCCAAACCCTTGGACATACATTTACGTACCAATGACAGGAAGTTGACATATACGTTCCCTCTAAGTGACATACGTTTTGTCTCTCAGATTCCTACAGATCGGGAGATATTTGAATTTTAATAATTGACTTTCGAATAATCTCTAAAAATTTAAATATCTCTATCCGCCAAACCCTTCGACATACATTGACGTGACTCTGACATGATGTTGACATATGTGATCCCTCAAAGTGACGTAAGTTTTGTCTCTCAGATTCCTACAGATCGGTAGATATATGAATTTCACAAATTGACTTTCGAATAATCTCGAAAAATTAAAATGTCTCTATTCTCCAAACCCTTTGACATACATTGACGTGACTCTGTCAGCAAGTTCACATATACGTTCCCTCAAAGTGACATAAGATTTGTCTCTCAGATTCCTACAGATCGGGAGATATTTGCTTTTTAAAAAGTATACTTTCGAATAATCTCTAAAAATTTAAATGTCTGTATCCTCCAACCCCTTGGACATACATTAACGAGATTCTGACATGATGTTGACATATATGTTCCCTCAAAGTGACATAAGTATTGTCTCTCAGATTCCTACAGATCGGGAGATATTTGCCTTTTCAAAAATTGACTTTCGAATAATCTCGAAAAATTTAAATGTCTCTATCCTCCAAACCCTTGGACATACATTGACGTGACTCTGACAGGACGTTCACATATACGTTCCCTCAAAGTGACATAAGTTTTGTCTCTCAAATTCCTACAGATCGGGAGATATTTAACTTTTAAAATTGACTTTCGAATAATCTCTAAAAATTTAAATGTCTCTAACCTCCAAACCCTTAGACATACATTGACGTGACTATAACATGAAGTTGACATAAAAGTTCCCTCAAAGTGACATAAGTTTTGTCTCTCAGATTAATACAGATCGGGAGATATTTGCCTTTAAAAATTGACTTTCGAATAATCTCGAAAAGTTAAAATGTCTCTATCCTCCAAACCCTTGGACATACATTGACGACACTCTGACATCAAGTTGACATATACGTTCCCTCAAAGTGGCATAAGTTTTGTCTCTCAGATTCCTACAGATCGGGAGATATTTGCCTTTTAATAATTGACTTTCGAATAATCTCGAAAAAGTAAAATGTCTCTATTCTCCAAACCCTAGGACATACATTGACGAGATTCTGACATGAAGTTGACATTTACGTTCCCTCAAAGTGACATAAGTTTTGTCTCTCAGATTAATACAGATCGGGAGATATTTGCCATTTCAAAAATTGACTTTCGAATAATCTCGAAAAATTAAAATGTCTCTATCCTCCAAACCCTTGGACAAACATTGACGTGACTTTGACATGAAGTTGACATATGCGTTCCCTCAAAGTGACATAAGTTTTGTCTCTCAGATTCCTACAGATCGGGAGATATTTGCATTTCACAAATTGACTTTCGAATAATCTCGAAAAATTAAAATGTCTCTATCCTCCAAACCTTTGAACATTCATTGACGTACCTCCGTCAGGAAGTTGACATATCCGTTCCCTCAAAGTGACATAAGTTTTGTTTCTCAGATTCCTACAGATCGGGAGATATTTGAATTTTAAATATTGACTTTCGAATAATCTCTAAAGATTTAAATGTCTCTATCCTCCAAACCCTTGGACATGCATTGACGTGACTCTGACAGGAAGTTGACATATACGTTCCCTCAAAGTGACATAAGTTTTGTCTCTCAGATTCCTACAGATCGGGAGATATTTGCCTTTCACAAATTGACTTTCGAATAATCTCGAAAAATTCAAATGTTTCTATCCTCCAAACCCATGGACATACATTGACGTGACTATGACATGAAGTTGACATATACGTTCCCTCAAAGTGACATAAGTTTTGTCTCTCAGATTAATATAGATCGGGAGATATTTGCCTTTTCAAAAATTGACTTTGAATAATCTCGAAAAATTAAAATGTCTCTATCGTCCAAACCCATGGACATACATTGACGTGCCTCTGACAGGAAGTAGACATATACGTTCCCTCAAGGTGACATAAGTTTTGTCTCTCAGATTCCTACAGATCGGGAGATATTTGCCTTTTAAAAATTGACTTTCGAATAATCTCGAAAAAGTAAAAGGTCGCTATCCTCCAAACCCTAGGACATACATTGACGAGATTCTGACATGAAGTTGACATTTACGTTCCCTCAAAGTGGCATAAGTTTTGTCTCTCAGATTCCTACAGATCGGGGAATATTTGAATTTTATAAATTGACTTTCGAATAATCTGTAAAAATTTTAATGTCTGTATCCTCCAAACCCTTGGACATACATTGACGTGACCCTGACATGAAGTTGACATATGCGTTTCCTCAAAGTGACATACGTTTTGTATGTCAGATTCCTACAGATCGGGAGATATTTGCTTTTTAAAAAAATATGCTTTCAAATAATCTCTAAAAATTTAAATGTCTCTATCCTCTAAACCCTTGGACATACACTGACGTGACTCTGACAGGAAGTTTACATATACGTTCCCTCAAAGTGACATAAGTTTTGCCTCTCAGATTCCTACAGATCGGGAGATATTTGCCTTTTAAAAATTGACTTTCGAATAATCTCTAAAAATTTAAATGTCTCCATCCTCCAAACCCTTGGACATACATTGAAGTGACTCTGATAGGAAGTTGACATATACGTTCCCTCAAAGTGACATAAGTTTTGTCTCTCAGATGCCTACAGATCGGGAGATATTTGCCTTTTAAGAATTGACTTTCGAATAATCTCGAACATTTAAAATATCTCTATCGTCCAAACCCTTGGACATATATTAACGAGATTCTGACATGACGTTGACATATACGTTCCCTCAAAGTGACATAAGATTAGTCTCTCAGATACCTACAGATCGGGAGATATTTGCCTTTTAAAAATTGACTTTCGAATAATCTTTAAAAATTTAAATGTCTCTATCCTCCAAACCCTTGGACATACATTGACGTACCTCTGACAGGAAGTTGACATATATGTTCCCTCAAAGTGACATAAGTTTTGTCTCTCAGATTCCTAAAGATCGGAAGATATTTGCCGTTTAAAAATTGACTTTCGAATAATCTCGAAAAGTTAAAATGTCTCTATCCTCCAAACCCTTGGACATGCATTGACGAGACTCTGACATGAAGTTGACATATGCGTTTCCTCAAAGTGACATAAGGTTTGTCTTCAGATGCCTACAGATCGGGAGATTTTTGCCTTTTAAATATTGCCTTTCGAATAATCTCTAAAAATTTAAATGTCTCTATCCTCCAAACCCATGACATACATTGACGTGACTCTGATAGAAAGTTGATATTTACGTTCCCTAAAAGTGACATAAGTTTTGTCTCTCAGATTCCTACAGATCGGGAGATATTTGCCTTTTAAAAATTGACTTTCGAATAATCTCGAAACATTAAAATGTCTCTATCCCTCAAACCCTTGGACATACATTTGCGTACCTCTGACAGGAAGTTGACATATACGTACCCTCAAAGTGACATAAGTTTTGTCTCTCAGATTCCTACAGATCGGGAGAGATTTGAATTTTAAAAATTGACTTTCGAATAATCTCTAAAAATTTAAATGTCTCTATCCTCCAAACCATTGGACATACATTGACGACACTCTGACATGAAGTTGACATATGCGTTCCCTCAAAGCGACATAAGTTTTGTCTCTCAGATTGCTACAGATCGGGAGATATTTGCCTTTCACAAATTGACTTTCGAATAATCTCGAAAAATTTAAATGTCTCTATCCTCCAAACCCTTGGACATACATTGACGTGACTCTGACATGAAGTTGACATATACGTTCCCTCAAAGTGACATTAGTTTTGTCTCTCAGATTCCTACAGATCGGGAGGTATTTGCTTTTTCAAAAAATATGCTTTCGAATAATCTCTAAAAATTTAAATGTCTCTATCCTCTAAACCCTTTGACATACATTGACGTGACTCTGACAGGAAGTTGACATATAAGTTCCCTCAAAGTGACATAAGTTTTGTCTCTCAGATTCCTACAGATCGGGAGATATTTGCCTTTTAAAATTGACTTTCGAATAATCTCTAAAAATTTAAATGTGTCTATCCTCCAAACCCTTGGACATACATTGACGTGACACTGACATGAAGTTGACATATGTTTCCCCTCAAAGCGACATAAGGTTTGTCTCTCAGATGCTTACAGATCGGGAGATATTTGCCTTTTAAAAATTGACTTTCGAATAATCTCGAAAAATTAAAATGTCTCTATCCTCCAAACCCTTGGACATACATTTTCGACACTCTGACATGAAGTTGACATATGTTTTCCCTCAAAGCGACATAAGGTTTGTCTCTCAGATGCTTACAGATCGGGAGATATTTGCCTTTTAAAAATTGACTTTCGAATAATCTCGAAAAAGTAAAAGGTCGCTATCCTCCAAACCCTAGGACATACATTGACGAGATTCTGACATGAAGTTGACATTTACGTTCCCTCAAAGTGGCATAAGTTTTGTCTCTCAGATTCCTACAGATCGGGGAATATTTGAATTTTATAAATTGACTTTCGAATAATCTGTAAAAATTTTAATGTCTGTATCCTCCAAACCCTTGGACATACATTGACGTGACCCTGACATGAAGTTGACATATGCGTTTCCTCAAAGTGACATACGTTTTGTATGTCAGATTCCTACAGATCGGGAGATATTTGCTTTTTAAAAAAATATGCTTTCAAATAATCTCTAAAAATTTAAATGTCTCTATCCTCTAAACCCTTGGACATACACTGACGTGACTCTGACAGGAAGTTGACATATATGTTCCATCAAAGTGACATAAGTTTTGTCTCTCAGATTCCTACAGATCGGGAGATATTTGCCTTTTAAAAATTGACTTTCGAATAATCTCGAAAAATTTAAATGTCTCTATCCTCCAAACCCTTGGACATGCATTGACGAGACTCTGACATAAAGTTGACATATGCGATCCCTCAAAGTGACATAATGTTTGTCACTCAGATGCCTACAGATCGGGAGATATTTGCCTTTTAAAAATTACCTTTCTAATAATCTCTAAAAATTTAAATGTCTCTCTCCTCCAAACCCATGGACATACATTGACGTGACTGACAGAAAGTTGATATTTACGTTCCCTCAAAGTGACATAAGTTTTGTCTCTCAGATTATTACAGATCGGGAGATATTTGCCTTTTAAAAATTGACTTTCGAATAATCTCGAAAAATTAAAATGTCTCTATCCCCCAAACCCTTGGACATACATTTACGTACCAATGACAGGAAGTTGACATATACGTTCCCTCTAAGTGACATACGTTTTGTCTATCAGATTCCTACAGATCGGGAGATATTTGAATTTTAATAATTGACTTTGGAATAATCTCTAAAAATTTAAATATCTCTATCCGCCAAACCCTTCGACATACATTGACGTGACTCTGACATGATGTTGACATATGCGATCCCTCAAAGTGACGTAAGTTTTGTCTCTCAGATTCCTACAGATCGGTAGATATTTGAATTTCACAAATTGACTTTCGAATAATCTCGAAAAATTAAAATGTCTCTATTCTCCAAACCCTTTGACATACATTGACGTGACTCTGTCAGCAAGTTCACATATACGTTCCCTCAAAGTGACATAAGATTTGTCTCTCAGATTCCTACAGATCGGGAGATATTTGCTTTTTAAAAAGTATACTTTCGAATAATCTCTAAAAATTTAAATGTCTGTATCCTCCAACCCCTTGGACACACATTAACGAGATTCTGACATGATGTTGACATATATGTTCCCTCAAAGTGACATAAGTTTTGTCTCTCAGATTCCTACAGATCGGGAGATATTTGCCTTTTCAAAAATTGACTTTCGAATAATCTCGAAAAATTTAAATGACTCTATCCTCCAAACCCTTGGATATACATTGACGTGACTCTGGCAGGACGTTGACATATACGTTCCCTCAAAGTGACATAAGTTTTGTCTCTCAGATTCCTACAGATCGGGAGATATTTAACTTTTAAAATTGACTTTCGAATAATCTCTAAAAATTTAAATGTCTCTATCCTCCAAACCCTTAGACATACATTGACGTGACTATAACATGAAGTTGACATAAAAGTTCCCTCAAAGTAACATAAGTTTTGTATCTCAGATTAATACAGATCGGGAGATATTTGCCTTTAAAAATTGACTTTCGAATAATCTCGAAAAGTTAAAATGTCTCTATCCTCCAAACCCTAGGACATACATTGACGACACTCTGACATCAAGTTGACATATACGTTACCTCAAAGTGGCATAAGTTTTGTCTCTCAGATTCCTACAGATCGGGAGATATTTGCCTTTTAATAATTGACTTTCGAATAATCTCGAAAAAGTAAAATGTCTCTATCCTCCAAACCCTAGGACATACATTGACGAGATTCTGACATGAAGTTGACATTTACGTTCCCTCAAAGTGACATAAGTTTTGTCTCTCAGATTAATACAGATCGGGAGATATTTGCCATTTCAAAAATTGACTTTCGAATAATCTCGAAAAATTAAAATGTCTCTATCCTCCAAACCCTTGGACAAACATTGACGTGACTTTGACATGAAGTTGACATATGCGTTCCCTCAAAGTGACATACGTTTTGTCTCTCAGATTCCTACAGATCGGGAGATATTTGCCTTTCACAAATTGACTTTCGAATAATATCGAAAAATTAAAATGTCTCTATCCTCCAAACCATTGGACATACATTGACGACACTCTGACATGAAGTTGACATATGCGTTCCCTCAAAGCGACATAAGTTTTGTCTCTCAGATTGCTACAGATCGGGAGATATTTGCCTTTCACCAATTGACTTTCGAATAATCTCGAAAAATTTAAATGTCTCTATCCTCCAAACCCTTGGACATACATTGACGTGACTCTGACATGAAGTTGACATATACGTTCCCTCAAAGTGACATTAGTTTTGTCTCTCAGATTCCTACAGATCGGGAGGTATTTGCTTTTTAAAAAAATATGCTTTCGAATAATCTCTAAAAATTTAAATGTCTCTATCCTCTAAACCCTTGGACATACATTGACGTGACTCTGACAGGAAGTTGACGTATAAGTTCCCTCAAAGTGACATAAGTTTTGTCTCTCAGATTCCTACAGATCGGGAGATATTTGCCTTTTAAAATTGACTTTCGAATAATCTCTAAAAATTTAAATGTGTCTATCCTCCAAACCCTTGGACATACATTGACGTGACACTGACATGAAGTTGACATATGTTTTCCCTCAAAGCGACATAAGGTTTGTCTCTCAGATGCTTACAGATCGGGAGATATTTGCCTTTTAAAAATTGACTTTCGAATAATCTCGAAAAATTAAAATGTCTCTATCCTCCAAACCCTTGGACATACATTGACGACACTCTGACATTAAGTTGACATATACGTTCCCTCAAAGTGGCATAAGTTTTGTCTCTCAGATTCCTACAGATCGGGAGATACTTGCCTTTTGAGAATTGACTTTCGAATAATCTCGAAAAAGTAAAAGGTCTCTATCCTCCAAACCCTAGGACATACATTGACGAGATTCTGACATGAAGTTGACATTTACGTTCCCTCAAAGTGGCATAAGTTTTGTCTCTCAGATTCCTACAGATCGGGGAATATTTGAATTTTATAAATTGACTTTCGAATAATCTCTAAAAATTTTAATGTCTGTATCCTCCAAACCCTTGGACATACATTGACGTGACCCTGACATGAAGTTGACATATGCGTTCCCTCAAAGTGACATAAGTTTTGTATGTCAGATTCCTACAGATCGGGAGATATTTGCTTTTTAAAAAAATATGCTTTCAAATAATCTCTAAAAATTTAAATGTCTCTATCCTCTAAACCCTTGGACATGCATTGACGAGACTCTGACATAAAGTTGACATATGCGATCCCTCAAAGTGACATAAGGTTTGTCCCTCAGATGCCTACAGATCGGGAGATATTTGCCTTTTAAAAATTACCTTTCGAATAATCTCTAAAAATTTAAATGTCTCTCTCCTCCAAACCCATTTACATACATTGACGTGACTCTGACAGAAAGTTGATATTTACGTTCCCTCAAAGTGACATAAGTTTTGTCTCTCAGATTATTACAGATCGGGAGATATTTGCCTTTTAAAAATTGACTTTCGAATAATCTCGAAAAATTTAAATGTCTCTATCCCCCAAACCCTTGGACATACATTTACGTACCAATGACAGGAAGTTGACATATACGTTCCCTCTAAGTGACATACGTTTTGTCTCTCAGATTCCTACAGATCGGGAGATATTTGAATTTTAATAATTGACTTTCGAATAATCTCTAAAAATTTAAATATCTCTATCCGCCAAACCCTTCGACATACATTGACGTGACTCTGACATGATGTTGACATATGTGATCCCTCAAAGTGACGTAAGTTTTGTCTCTCAGATTCCTACAGATCGGTAGATATATGAATTTCACAAATTGACTTTCGAATAATCTCGAAAAATTAAAATGTCTCTATTCTCCAAACCCTTTGACATACATTGACGTGACTCTGTCAGCAAGTTCACATATACGTTCCCTCAAAGTGACATAAGATTTGTCTCTCAGATTCCTACAGATCGGGAGATATTTGCTTTTTAAAAAGTATACTTTCGAATAATCTCTAAAAATTTAAATGTCTGTATCCTCCAACCCCTTGGACATACATTAACGAGATTCTGACATGATGTTGACATATATGTTCCCTCAAAGTGACATAAGTATTGTCTCTCAGATTCCTACAGATCGGGAGATATTTGCCTTTTCAAAAATTGACTTTCGAATAATCTCGAAAAATTTAAATGTCTCTATCCTCCAAACCCTTGGACATACATTGACGTGACTCTGACAGGACGTTCACATATACGTTCCCTCAAAGTGACATAAGTTTTGTCTCTCAAATTCCTACAGATCGGGAGATATTTAACTTTTAAAATTGACTTTCGAATAATCTCTAAAAATTTAAATGTCTCTAACCTCCAAACCCTTAGACATACATTGACGTGACTATAACATGAAGTTGACATAAAAGTTCCCTCAAAGTGACATAAGTTTTGTCTCTCAGATTAATACAGATCGGGAGATATTTGCCTTTAAAAATTGACTTTCGAATAATCTCGAAAAGTTAAAATGTCTCTATCCTCCAAACCCTTGGACATACATTGACGACACTCTGACATCAAGTTGACATATACGTTCCCTCAAAGTGGCATAAGTTTTGTCTCTCAGATTCCTACAGATCGGGAGATATTTGCCTTTTAATAATTGACTTTCGAATAATCTCGAAAAAGTAAAATGTCTCTATTCTCCAAACCCTAGGACATACATTGACGAGATTCTGACATGAAGTTGACATTTACGTTCCCTCAAAGTGACATAAGTTTTGTCTCTCAGATTAATACAGATCGGGAGATATTTGCCATTTCAAAAATTGACTTTCGAATAATCTCGAAAAATTAAAATGTCTCTATCCTCCAAACCCTTGGACAAACATTGACGTGACTTTGACATGAAGTTGACATATGCGTTCCCTCAAAGTGACATAAGTTTTGTCTCTCAGATTCCTACAGATCGGGAGATATTTGCATTTCACAAATTGACTTTCGAATAATCTCGAAAAATTAAAATGTCTCTATCCTCCAAACCTTTGAACATTCATTGACGTACCTCCGTCAGGAAGTTGACATATCCGTTCCCTCAAAGTGACATAAGTTTTGTTTCTCAGATTCCTACAGATCGGGAGATATTTGAATTTTAAATATTGACTTTCGAATAATCTCTAAAGATTTAAATGTCTCTATCCTCCAAACCCTTGGACATGCATTGACGTGACTCTGACAGGAAGTTGACATATACGTTCCCTCAAAGTGACATAAGTTTTGTCTCTCAGATTCCTACAGATCGGGAGATATTTGCCTTTCACAAATTGACTTTCGAATAATCTCGAAAAATTCAAATGTTTCTATCCTCCAAACCCATGGACATACATTGACGTGACTATGACATGAAGTTGACATATACGTTCCCTCAAAGTGACATAAGTTTTGTCTCTCAGATTAATATAGATCGGGAGATATTTGCCTTTTCAAAAATTGACTTTGAATAATCTCGAAAAATTAAAATGTCTCTATCGTCCAAACCCATGGACATACATTGACGTGCCTCCGACAGGAAGTAGACATATACGTTCCCTCAAGGTGACATAAGTTTTGTCTCTCAGATTCCTACAGATCGGGAGATATTTGCCTTTTAAAAATTTACTTTCGATTAATCTCTAAACATTTAAATATCTCTATCCTCCAAACCCTTAGACATACATTGACGTGACTCTGACAGCAAGTTGACATATGCTTTCCCTCAAAGTGACAAAAGGTTTGTCTCTCAGATGCCCACAGATCGGGAGATATTTGCCTTTTAAAAATTGACTTTCGAATAATCTCTAAAAATTAAAATTTCTCTATCGTCCAAACCCTTGGACATACATTAACGAGATTCTGACATGTAGTTGGCATATACGTTCCCTCAAAGTGATATAAGTTTTGTCTCACAGATTCCTACAGATCGGGAGATATTTGCCTTTTAAAAATTGACTTTCGAATAATCTCGTAAAATTAAAATATCTCTATCCTCCAAACCCTTGGACATACATTGACGTGACTCTGACAGGACGTTTACATATACGTTCCCTCAAAGTGACATAAGTTCTGTCTCTCAGATTCCTACAGATCGGGAGATATTTGCCTTTTAAAAATTGACTTTCGAATAATCTCTAAAAATTTAAATGTCTCTATCCTCCAAACCCTTGGACATACATTGACGTGACTCTGACAGGAAGTTTACATATACGATCCCTCAAAGTGACATAAGTTTTGCCTCTCAGATTCCTACAGATCGGGAGATATTTGCCTTTTAAAAATTGACTTTCGAATAAAATCTAAAAATTTAAATGTCTCTATCCTCCAAACCCTTGGATATACATTGAAGTGACTCTGACAGGAAGATGACATATACGTTCCCTCAAAGTGACATAAGTTTTGTCTCTCAGATGCCTACAGATCGGGAGATATTTGCCTTTTAAGAATTGACTTTCGAATATTCTCGAACAATTAAAATATCTCTATCGTCCAAACCCTTGGACATACATTGACGAGATTCTGACATGAAGTTGACATATACATTCCCTCAAAGTGACATAATATTAGTCTCTCAGATACGTACAGATCGGGAGATATTTGCCTTTTCAGAAATTGACTTTCGAATAATCTCTAAAAATTTAAATGTTTCTATCCTCCAAACCCTTGGACATACATTGACGTGACTCTGACAGGATGGTGACATATACGTTCCCTCAAAGTGACATAAGTTTTGTCTCTCAGATTCCTACAAATCGGGAGATATTTGCCTTTTAATAATTGACTTTCGAATAATCTCTAAAAATTTAAATGTCTCTATCCTCCAAACCCTTGGATATACATTGACGTGACTCTGACAGGAAGTTGACATATATGTTCCCTCAAAGTGACATAAGTTTTGTCTCTCAGATTCCTACAGATCGGGAGATATTTGCCTTTTAAAAATTGACTTTCGAATAATCTCGAAAAATTAAAATGTCTCTATCCTCCAAACCCTTGGACATACATTGACGACACTCTGACATGAAGTTGACATATACGTTCCCTCAAAGTGACATAAGTTTTGTCTCTCAGATTGCTACAGATCGGGAGATATTTGCCTTTCACAAATTGACTTTCGGATAATCTCGAAAAATTTAAATGTCTCTATCCTCCAAAACCTTGGACATACATTGACGTGACTCTGACATGAAGTTGACATATACGTTCCCTCAAAGAGACATCAGTTTTGTCTATCAGATTCCTACAGATCGGGAGGTATTTGCTTTTTAAAAAAATATGCTTTCGAATAATCTCTAAAAATTTAAATGTCTCTATCCTCTAAACCCTTGGACATACATTGACGTGACTCTGACAGGAAGTTGACATATAAGTTCCCTCAAAGTGACATAAGTTTTGTCTCTCAGATTCCTACAGATCGGGAGATATTTGCCTTTTAAAATTGACTTTCAAATAATCTCTAAAAATTTAAATGTGTCTATCCTCCAAACCCTTGGACATACATTGACGTGACTCTGACATGAAGTTGACATATGTTTTCCCTCAAAGTGACATAAGGTTTGTCTCTCAGATGCTTACAGATCGGGAGATATTTGCCTTTTAAAAATTGACTTTCGAAATCTCGAAAAATTAAAATGTCTCTATCCTCCAAACCCTTGGACATACATTGACGACACTCTGACATCAAGTTGACATATACGTTCCCACAAAGTGACATAAGTTTTGTCTCTCAGATTCCTACAGATCGGGAGATACTTGCCTTTTAAGAATTGACTTTCGAATAATCTCGAAAAAGTAAAAGGTCTCTATCCTCCAAACCCTAGGACATACATTGACGAGATTCTGACATGAAGTTGACATTTACGTTCCCTCAAAGTGACATAAGGTTTTGTCTCTCAGATTCCTACAGATCGGCAGATATTTGCCTTTTCAAAATTGACTTTCGAATAATCTCTCAAAATTTTAATGTCTGTATCCTCCAAACCCTTGGACATGCATTGACGTGACCCTGACATGAAGTTGACATATGCGTTCCCTCAAAGTGACATAAGTTTTGTATCTCAGATTCCTACAGATCGGGAGATATTTGCTTTTTAAAAAAATATGCTTTCGAATAATCTCTAAAAATTTAAATGTCTCTATCCTCTAAACCCTTGGACATACATTGACGTGACTCTGACAGGAAGTTGACATATATGTTCCATCAAAGTGACATAAGTTTTGTCTCTCAGATTCCTACAGATCGGGAGATATTTGCCTTTTAAAAATTGACTTTCGAATAATCTCGAAAAATTTAAATGTCTCTATCCTCCAAACCCTTGGGCATACATTGACGAGACTCTGACATAAAGTTGACATATGCGATCCCTCAAAGTGACATAAGGTTTGACCCTCAGATGCCTACAGATCGGGAGATATTTGCCTTTTAAAAATTACCTTTTGAATAATCTCTAAAAATTTAAATGTCTCTCTCCTCCAAACCCATGGACATACATTGACGTGACTCTGACAGAAAGTTGATATTTACGTTCCCTCAAAGTGACATAAGTTTTGTCTCTCAGATTATTACAGATCGGGAGATATTTGCCTTTAAAAATTGACTTTCGAATAATCTCGAAAAATTAAAATGTCTCTATCCCCCAAACCCTTGGACGTACATTTACTTACCAATGACAGGAAGTTGACATATACGTTCCCTCTAAGTGACATACGTTTTGTCTCTCAGATTCCTACAGATCGGGAGATATTTGAATTTTAATAATTGACTTTCGAATAATCTCTAAAAATTTAAATGTCTCTATTCTCCAAACCCTTAGACATACATTGACGTGCCTCTGACAGGAAGTTTACATATACGTTCCCTCAAAGTGACATAAGTTTTGTCTCTCAGATGCCTACAGATCGGGAGATATTTGCCTTTTAAGAATTGACTTTCGAATAATCTCGAACAATTAAAATATCTCTATCGTCCAAACCCTTGGACATATATTAACGAGATTCTGACATGACGTTGACATATACGTTCCCTCAAAGTGACATAAGTTTTGTCTCTCAGATTCCTGCAGATCGGGAGATATTTGCCTTTTAAAAATTGACTTTCGAATAATCTCGAAAAAATTTAAATGTCTCTTTCGTCCAAACCCTTGGACATACATTGACGAGATTCTAACATGACGTTGACATATACGTTCCCTCAAAGTGACATAAGTTTTGTCTCTCAGATTCCTACAGATCGGTAGATATTTGAATTTCACAAATTGACTTTCGAATAATCTTGAAAAATTTAAATGTCTCTATCCTCCAAACCCTTTGACATACATTGACGTGACTCTGTCAGCAAGTTGACATATACGTTCCCTCAAAGTGACATAAGATTTGTCTCTCAGATTCCTACAGATCGGGAGATATTTGCTTTTTAAAAAATATACTTTAGAATAATCTCTAAAAATTTAAATGTCTCTATCCACCAAACCCTTGGACATACATTGACGTGACTCAAACAGGAAGTTGACATATATGTTCCCTCAAAGTGACATAAGGTTTGTCTCTCAGATGCTTACAGATCGGGAGATATTTGCCTTTTAAAAATTGACCTTCGAATAATCTCGAAAAATTAAAATGTCTCTATCCTCCAAACCCTTGGACATACATTGACGACACTTTGACATGAAGTTGACATATACGTTCCCTCAAAGTGACATAAGTTTTGTCTCTGAGATTCCTACAGATCGGGAGATATTTAACTTTTAAAATTGACTTTCGAATAATCTCTAAAAATTTAAATGTCTCTAACCTCCAAACCCTTAGACATACATTGACGTGACTATAACATGAAGTTGACATAAAAGTTCCCTCAAAGTGACATAAGTTTTGTCTCTCAGATTAATACAGATCGGGAGATATTTGCCTTTAAAAATTGACTTTCGAATAATCTCGAAAAGTTAAAATGTCTCTATCCTCCAAACCCTTGGACATACATTGACGACACTCTGACATCAAGTTAACATATACGTTCCCTCAAAGTGGCATAAGTTTTGTCTCTCAGATTCCTACAGATCGGGAGATATTTGCCTTTTAATAATTGACTTTCGAATAATCTCGAAAAAGTAAAATGTCTCTATTCTCCAAACCCTAGGACATACATTGACGAGATTCTGACATGAAGTTGACATTTACGTTCCCTCAAAGTGACATAAGTTTTGTCTCTCAGATTAATACAGATCGGGAGATATTTGCCATTTCAAAAATTGACTTTCGAATAATCTCGAAAAATTAAAATGTCTCTATCCTCCAAACCCTTGGACAAACATTGACGTGACTTTGACATGAAGTTGACATATGCGTTCCCTCAAAGTGACATAAGTTTTGTCTCTCAGATTCCTACAGATCGGGAGATATTTGCCTTTCACAAATTGACTTTCGAATAATCTCGAAAAATTAAAATGTCTCTATCCTCCAAACCTTTGAACATTCATTGACGTACCTCCGTCAGGAAGTTGACATATCCGTTCCCTCAAAGTGACATAAGTTTTGTTTCTCAGATTCCTACAGATCGGGAGATATTTGAATTTTAAATATTGACTTTCGAATAATCTCTAAAGATTTAAATGTCTCTATCCTCCAAACCCTTGGACATGCATTGACGTGACTCTGACAGGAAGTTGACATATACGTTCCCTCAAAGTGACATAAGTTTTGTCTCTCAGATTCCTACAGATCGGGAGATATTTGCCTTTCACAAATTGACTTTCGAATAATCTCGAAAAATTCAAATGTTTCTATCCTCCAAACCCATGGACATACATTGACGTGACTATGACATGAAGTTGACATATACGTTCCCTCAAAGTGACATAAGTTTTGTCTCTCAGATTAATATAGATCGGGAGATATTTGCCTTTTCAAAAATTGACTTTGAATAATCTCGAAAAATTAAAATGTCTCTATCGTCCAAACCCATGGACATACATTGACGTGCCTCTGACAGGAAGTTTACATATACGATCCCTCAAAGTGACATAAGTTTTGCCTCTCAGATTCCTACAGATCGGGAGATATTTGCCTTTTAAAAATTGACTTTCGAATAAAATCTAAAAATTTAAATGTCTCTATCCTCTAAACCCTTGGATATACATTGAAGTGACTCTGACAGGAAGATGACATATACGTTCCCTCAAAGTGACATAAGTTTTGTCTCTCAGATGCCTACAGATCGGGAGATATTTGCCTTTTAAGAATTGACTTTCGAATATTCTCGAACAATTAAAATATCTCTATCGTCCAAACCCTTGGACATATATTAACGAGATTCTGACATGACGTTGACATATACGTTCCCTCAAAGTGACATAAGTTTTGTCTCTCAGATTCCTGCAGATCGGGAGATATTTGCCTTTTAAAAATTGACTTTCGAATAATCTCGAAAAATTTAAATGTCTCTATCGTCCAAACCCTTGGACATACATTGACGAGATTCTGACATGAAGTTGACATATACATTCCCTCAAAGTGACATAATATTAGTCTCTCAGATACGTACAGATCGGGAGATATTTGCCTTTTCAGAAATTGACTTTCGAATAATCTCTAAAAATTTAGATGTTTCTATCCTCCAAACCCTTGGACATACATTGACGTGACTCTGACAGGATGGTGACATATACGTTCCCTCAAAGTGACATAAGTTTTGTCTCTCAGATTCCTACAAATCGGGAGATATTTGCCTTTTAATAATTGACTTTCGAATAATCTCTAAAAATTTAAATGTCTCTATCCTCCAAACCCTTGGATATACATTGACGTGACTCTGACAGGAAGTTAACATATATGTTCCCTCAAAGTGACATAAGTTTTGTCTCTCAGATTCCTACAGATCGGGAGATATTTGCCTTTTAAAAATTGACTTTCGAATAATCTCGAAAAATTAAAATGTCTCTATCCTCCAAACCCTTGGACATACATTGACGACACTCTGACATGAAGTTGACATATACGTTCCCTCAAAGTGACATAAGTTTTGTCTCTCAGATTGCTACAGATCGGGAGATATTTGCCTTTCACAAATTGACTTTCGGATAATCTCGAAAAATTTAAATGTCTCTATCCTCCAAACCCTTGGACATACATTGACGTGACTCTGACATGAAGTTGACATAAACGTTCCCTCAAAGAGACATCAGTTTTGTCTATCAGATTCCTACAGATCGGGAGGTATTTGCTTTTTAAAAAAATATGCTTTCGAATAATCTCTAAAAATTTAAATGTCTCTATCCTCTAAACCCTTGGACATACATTGACGTGACTCTGACAGGAAGTTGACATATAAGTTCCCTCAAAGTGACATAAGTTTTGTCTCTCAGATTCCTACAGATCGGGAGATATTTGCCTTTTAAAATTGACTTTCGAATAATCTCTAAAAATTTAAATGTGTCTATCCTCCAAACCCTTGGACATACATTGACGTGACTCTGACATGAAGTTGACATATGTTTTCCCTCAAAGTGACATAAGGTTTGTCTCTCAGATGCTTACAGATCGGGAGATATTTGCCTTTTAAAAATTGACTTTCGAAATCTCGAAAAATTAAAATGTCTCTATCCTCCAAACCCTTGGACATACATTGACGACACTCTGACATCAAGTTGACATATACGTTCCCACAAAGTGACATAAGTTTTGTCTCTCAGATTCCTACAGATCGGGAGATACTTGCCTTTTAAGAATTGACTTTCGAATAATCTCGAAAAAGTAAAAGGTCTCTATCCTCCAAACCCTAGGACATACATTGACGAGATTCTGACATGAAGTTGACATTTACGTTCCCTCAAAGTGACATAAGGTTTTGTCTCTCAGATTCCTACAGATCGGCAGATATTTGCCTTTTCAAAATTGACTTTCGAATAATCTCTCAAAATTTTAATGTCTGTATCCTCCAAACCCTTGGACATGCATTGACGTGACCCTGACATGAAGTTGACATATGCGTTCCCTCAAAGTGACATAAGTTTTGTATCTCAGATTCCTACAGATCGGGAGATATTTGCTTTTTAAAAAAATATGCTTTCGAATAATCTCTAAAAATTTAAATGTCTCTATCCTCTAAACCCTTGGACATACATTGACGTGACTCTGACAGGAAGTTGACATATATGTTCCATCAAAGTGACATAAGTTTTGTCTCTCAGATTCCTACAGATCGGGAGATATTTGCCTTTTAAAAATTGACTTTCGAATAATCTCGAAAAATTTAAATGTCTCTATCCTCCAAACCCTTGGGCATACATTGACGAGACTCTGACATAAAGTTGACATATGCGATCCCTCAAAGTGACATAAGGTTTGACCCTCAGATGCCTACAGATCGGGAGATATTTGCCTTTTAAAAATTACCTTTTGAATAATCTCTAAAAATTTAAATGTCTCTCTCCTCCAAACCCATGGACATACATTGACGTGACTCTGACAGAAAGTTGATATTTACGTTCCCTCAAAGTGACATAAGTTTTGTCTCTCAGATTATTACAGATCGGGAGATATTTGCCTTTAAAAATTGACTTTCGAATAATCTCGAAAAATTAAAATGTCTCTATCCCCCAAACCCTTGGACGTACATTTACTTACCAATGACAGGAAGTTGACATATACGTTCCCTCTAAGTGACATACGTTTTGTCTCTCAGATTCCTACAGATCGGGAGATATTTGAATTTTAATAATTGACTTTCGAATAATCTCTAAAAATTTAAATGTCTCTATTCTCCAAACCCTTAGACATACATTGACGTGCCTCTGACAGGAAGTTTACATATACGTTCCCTCAAAGTGACATAAGTTTTGTCTCTCAGATGCCTACAGATCGGGAGATATTTGCCTTTTAAGAATTGACTTTCGAATAATCTCGAACAATTAAAATATCTCTATCGTCCAAACCCTTGGACATATATTAACGAGATTCTGACATGACGTTGACATATACGTTCCCTCAAAGTGACATAAGTTTTGTCTCTCAGATTCCTGCAGATCGGGAGATATTTGCCTTTTAAAAATTGACTTTCGAATAATCTCGAAAAAATTTAAATGTCTCTTTCGTCCAAACCCTTGGACATACATTGACGAGATTCTAACATGACGTTGACATATACGTTCCCTCAAAGTGACATAAGTTTTGTCTCTCAGATTCCTACAGATCGGTAGATATTTGAATTTCACAAATTGACTTTCGAATAATCTTGAAAAATTTAAATGTCTCTATCCTCCAAACCCTTTGACATACATTGACGTGACTCTGTCAGCAAGTTGACATATACGTTCCCTCAAAGTGACATAAGATTTGTCTCTCAGATTCCTACAGATCGGGAGATATTTGCTTTTTAAAAAATATACTTTAGAATAATCTCTAAAAATTTAAATGTCTCTATCCACCAAACCCTTGGACATACATTGACGTGACTCAAACAGGAAGTTGACATATATGTTCCCTCAAAGTGACATAAGGTTTGTCTCTCAGATGCTTACAGATCGGGAGATATTTGCCTTTTAAAAATTGACCTTCGAATAATCTCGAAAAATTAAAATGTCTCTATCCTCCAAACCCTTGGACATACATTGACGACACTTTGACATGAAGTTGACATATACGTTCCCTCAAAGTGACATAAGTTTTGTCTCTGAGATTCCTACAGATCGGGAGATATTTAACTTTTAAAATTGACTTTCGAATAATCTCTAAAAATTTAAATGTCTCTAACCTCCAAACCCTTAGACATACATTGACGTGACTATAACATGAAGTTGACATAAAAGTTCCCTCAAAGTGACATAAGTTTTGTCTCTCAGATTAATACAGATCGGGAGATATTTGCCTTTAAAAATTGACTTTCGAATAATCTCGAAAAGTTAAAATGTCTCTATCCTCCAAACCCTTGGACATACATTGACGACACTCTGACATCAAGTTAACATATACGTTCCCTCAAAGTGGCATAAGTTTTGTCTCTCAGATTCCTACAGATCGGGAGATATTTGCCTTTTAATAATTGACTTTCGAATAATCTCGAAAAAGTAAAATGTCTCTATTCTCCAAACCCTAGGACATACATTGACGAGATTCTGACATGAAGTTGACATTTACGTTCCCTCAAAGTGACATAAGTTTTGTCTCTCAGATTAATACAGATCGGGAGATATTTGCCATTTCAAAAATTGACTTTCGAATAATCTCGAAAAATTAAAATGTCTCTATCCTCCAAACCCTTGGACAAACATTGACGTGACTTTGACATGAAGTTGACATATGCGTTCCCTCAAAGTGACATAAGTTTTGTCTCTCAGATTCCTACAGATCGGGAGATATTTGCCTTTCACAAATTGACTTTCGAATAATCTCGAAAAATTAAAATGTCTCTATCCTCCAAACCTTTGAACATTCATTGACGTACCTCCGTCAGGAAGTTGACATATCCGTTCCCTCAAAGTGACATAAGTTTTGTTTCTCAGATTCCTACAGATCGGGAGATATTTGAATTTTAAATATTGACTTTCGAATAATCTCTAAAGATTTAAATGTCTCTATCCTCCAAACCCTTGGACATGCATTGACGTGACTCTGACAGGAAGTTGACATATACGTTCCCTCAAAGTGACATAAGTTTTGTCTCTCAGATTCCTACAGATCGGGAGATATTTGCCTTTCACAAATTGACTTTCGAATAATCTCGAAAAATTCAAATGTTTCTATCCTCCAAACCCATGGACATACATTGACGTGACTATGACATGAAGTTGACATATACGTTCCCTCAAAGTGACATAAGTTTTGTCTCTCAGATTAATATAGATCGGGAGATATTTGCCTTTTCAAAAATTGACTTTGAATAATCTCGAAAAATTAAAATGTCTCTATCGTCCAAACCCATGGACATACATTGACGTGCCTCTGACAGGAAGTTTACATATACGATCCCTCAAAGTGACATAAGTTTTGCCTCTCAGATTCCTACAGATCGGGAGATATTTGCCTTTTAAAAATTGACTTTCGAATAAAATCTAAAAATTTAAATGTCTCTATCCTCTAAACCCTTGGATATACATTGAAGTGACTCTGACAGGAAGATGACATATACGTTCCCTCAAAGTGACATAAGTTTTGTCTCTCAGATGCCTACAGATCGGGAGATATTTGCCTTTTAAGAATTGACTTTCGAATATTCTCGAACAATTAAAATATCTCTATCGTCCAAACCCTTGGACATATATTAACGAGATTCTGACATGACGTTGACATATACGTTCCCTCAAAGTGACATAAGTTTTGTCTCTCAGATTCCTGCAGATCGGGAGATATTTGCCTTTTAAAAATTGACTTTCGAATAATCTCGAAAAATTTAAATGTCTCTATCGTCCAAACCCTTGGACATACATTGACGAGATTCTGACATGAAGTTGACATATACATTCCCTCAAAGTGACATAATATTAGTCTCTCAGATACGTACAGATCGGGAGATATTTGCCTTTTCAGAAATTGACTTTCGAATAATCTCTAAAAATTTAGATGTTTCTATCCTCCAAACCCTTGGACATACATTGACGTGACTCTGACAGGATGGTGACATATACGTTCCCTCAAAGTGACATAAGTTTTGTCTCTCAGATTCCTACAAATCGGGAGATATTTGCCTTTTAATAATTGACTTTCGAATAATCTCTAAAAATTTAAATGTCTCTATCCTCCAAACCCTTGGATATACATTGACGTGACTCTGACAGGAAGTTAACATATATGTTCCCTCAAAGTGACATAAGTTTTGTCTCTCAGATTCCTACAGATCGGGAGATATTTGCCTTTTAAAAATTGACTTTCGAATAATCTCGAAAAATTAAAATGTCTCTATCCTCCAAACCCTTGGACATACATTGACGACACTCTGACATGAAGTTGACATATACGTTCCCTCAAAGTGACATAAGTTTTGTCTCTCAGATTGCTACAGATCGGGAGATATTTGCCTTTCACAAATTGACTTTCGGATAATCTCGAAAAATTTAAATGTCTCTATCCTCCAAACCCTTGGACATACATTGACGTGACTCTGACATGAAGTTGACATATACGTTCCCTCAAAGAGACATCAGTTTTGTCTATCAGATTCCTACAGATCGGGAGGTATTTGCTTTTTAAAAAAATATGCTTTCGAATAATCTCTAAAAATTTAAATGTCTCTATCCTCTAAACCCTTGGACATACATTGACGTGACTCTGACAGGAAGTTGACATATAAGTTCCCTCAAAGTGACATAAGTTTTGTCTCTCAGATTCCTACAGATCGGGAGATATTTGCCTTTTAAAATTGACTTTCGAATAATCTCTAAAAATTTAAATGTGTCTATCCTCCAAACCCTTGGACATACATTGACGTGACTCTGACATGAAGTTGACATATGTTTTCCCTCAAAGTGACATAAGGTTTGTCTCTCAGATGCTTACAGATCGGGAGATATTTGCCTTTTAAAAATTGACTTTCGAAATCTCGAAAAATTAAAATGTCTCTATCCTCCAAACCCTTGGACATACATTGACGACACTCTGACATCAAGTTGACATATACGTTCCCACAAAGTGACATAAGTTTTGTCTCTCAGATTCCTACAGATCGGGAGATACTTGCCTTTTAAGAATTGACTTTCGAATAATCTCGAAAAAGTAAAAGGTCTCTATCCTCCAAACCCTAGGACATACATTGACGAGATTCTGACATGAAGTTGACATTTACGTTCCCTCAAAGTGACATAAGGTTTTGTCTCTCAGATTCCTACAGATCGGCAGATATTTGCCTTTTCAAAATTGACTTTCGAATAATCTCTCAAAATTTTAATGTCTGTATCCTCCAAACCCTTGGACATGCATTGACGTGACCCTGACATGAAGTTGACATATGCGTTCCCTCAAAGTGACATAAGTTTTGTATCTCAGATTCCTACAGATCGGGAGATATTTGCTTTTTAAAAAAATATGCTTTCGAATAATCTCTAAAAATTTAAATGTCTCTATCCTCTAAACCCTTGGACATACATTGACGTGACTCTGACAGGAAGTTGACATATATGTTCCATCAAAGTGACATAAGTTTTGTCTCTCAGATTCCTACAGATCGGGAGATATTTGCCTTTTAAAAATTGACTTTCGAATAATCTCGAAAAATTTAAATGTCTCTATCCTCCAAACCCTTGGGCATACATTGACGAGACTCTGACATAAAGTTGACATATGCGATCCCTCAAAGTGACATAAGGTTTGTCCCTCAGATGCCTACAGATCGGGAGATATTTGCCTTTTAAAAATTACCTTTTGAATAATCTCTAAAAATTTAAATGTCTCTCTCCTCCAAACAGATGGACATACATTGACGTGACTCTGACAGAAAGTTGATATTTACGTTCCCTCAAAGTGACATAAGTTTTGTCTCTCAGATTATTACAGATCGGGAGATATTTGCCTTTAAAAATTGACTTTCGAATAATCTCGAAAAATTAAAATGTCTCTATCCCCCAAACCCTTGGACGTACATTTACTTACCAATGACAGGAAGTTGACATATACGTTCCCTCTAAGTGACATACGTTTTGTCTCTCAGATTCCTACAGATCGGGAGATATTTGAATTTTAATAATTGACTTTCGAATAATCTCTAAAAATTTAAATGTCTCTATTCTCCAAACCCTTGGACATACATTGACGTGCCTCTGACAGGAAGTTTACATATACGTTCCCTCAAAGTGACATAAGTTTTGTCTCTCAGATGCCTACAGATCGGGAGATATTTGCCTTTTAAGAATTGACTTTCGAATAATCTCGAACAATTAAAATATCTCTATCGTCCAAACCCTTGGACATATATTAACGAGATTCTGACATGACGTTGACATATACGTTCCCTCAAAGTGACATAAGTTTTGTCTCTCAGATTCCTGCAGATCGGGAGATATTTGCCTTTTAAAAATTGACTTTCGAATAATCTCGAAAAAATTTAAATGTCTCTTTCGTCCAAACCCTTGGACATACATTGACGAGATTCTAACATGACGTTGACATATACGTTCCCTCAAAGTGATATAAGTTTTGTCTCTCAGATTCCTACAGATCGGTAGATATTTGAATTTCACAAATTGACTTTCGAATAATCTTGAAAAATTTAAATGTCTCTATCCTCCAAACCCTTTGACATACATTGACGTGACTCTGTCAGCAAGTTGACATATACGTTCCCTCAAAGTGACATAAGATTTGTCTCTCAGATTCCTACAGATCGGGAGATATTTGCTTTTTAAAAAATATACTTTAGAATAATCTCTAAAAATTTAAATGTCTCTATCCACCAAACCCTTGGACATACATTGACGTGACTCAATCAGGAAGTTGACATATATGTTCCCTCAAAGTGACATAAGGTTTGTCTCTCAGATGCTTACAGATCGGGAGATATTTGCCTTTTAAAAATTGACCTTCGAATAATCTCGAAAAATTAAAATGTCTCTATCCTCCAAACCCTTGGACATACATTGACGACACTTTGACATGAAGTTGACATATACGTTCCCTCAAAGTGACATAAGTTTTGTCTCTGAGATTCCTACAGATCGGGAGATATTTGCCTTTTAAAAATTGACTTTCGAATAATCACTAAAAATTTAAATGTCTCTATCCTCCAAACCCTTGGACATGCATTGACGTGACTCTGACAGGAAGTTGACATATACGTTCCCTCAAAGTAACATAAGTTTTGTCTCTCAGATTCTTACAGATCGGGAGATATTTGCCTTTTAAAAATTGACTTTCGAATAATCTCGAAAAATTAAAATGTCTCTATCCTCCAAACCCTTGGACATACATTGACGACACTCTGACATGAAGTTGACATATACGTTCCCTCAAAGTGACATAAGTTTTGTCTCTCAGATTGCTACAGATCGGGAGATATTTGCCTTTAACAAATTGACTTTCGGATAATCTCGAAAAATTTAAATGTCTCTATCCTCCAAACCCTTGGACATACATTGACGTGACTCTGACATGAAGTTGACATATACGTTCCCTCAAAGAGACATCAGTTTTGTCTCTCAGATTCCTACAGATCGGGAGGTATTTGCTTTTTAAAAAAATATGCTTTCGAATAATCTCTAAAAATTTAAATGTCTCTATCCTCTAAACCCTTGGACATACATTGACGTGACTCTGACAGGAAGTTGACATATAAGTTCCCTCAAAGTGACATAAGTTTTGTCTCTCAGATTCCTACAGATCGGGAGATATTTGCCTTTTAAAATTGACTTTCGAATAATCTCTAAAAATTTAAATGTGTCTATCCTCCAAACCCTTGGACATACATTGACGTGACTCTGACATGAAGTTGACATATGTGTTCCCTCAAAGTGACATAAGGTATGTCTCTCAGATGCTTACAGATCGGGAGATATTTGCCTTTTAAAAATTGACTTTCGAATAATCTCGAAAAATTAAAATGTCTCTATCCTCCAAACCCTTCGACATACATTGACGACACTCTGACATCAAGTTGACATATACGTTCCCTCAAAGTGACATAAGTTTTGTCTCTCAGATTCCTACAGATCGGGAGATACTTGCCTTTTAAGAATTGACTTTCGAATAATCTCGAAAAAGTAAAAGGTCTCTATCCTCCAAACCCTAGGACATACATTGACGAGATTCTGACATGAAGTTGACATTTACGTTCCCTCAAAGTGACATAAGGTTTTGTCTCTCAGATTCCTACAGATCGGCAGATATTTGCCTTTTAAAAATTGACTTTCGAATAATTTTAAATATTACCTTTTGAATAATCTCGAAAAATTTAAATGTCTCTATCCTCCAAACCCTTGGACATACATTGAAGTGACTCTGACAGGAAGTTGACATATACGTTCCCTCAAAGTGACATAAGTTTTGTCTTTCAGATGCCTACAGATCGGGAGATATTTGCCTTTTAAGAATTGACTTTCGAATAATCTCGAACAATTAAAATATCTCTATCGTCCAAACCCTTGGACATACATTGACGAGATTCTGACATGACTTTGACATATACGTTCCCTCAAAGTGACATAAGTTTTGTCTCTCAGATTCCTACAGATCGGGAGATATTTGCCTTTTAAAAATTGACTTTCGAATAATCTCGAAAAATTAAAATGTCTCTATCCTCCAAACCCTTGGACATGCATTGACGAGACTCTGACATGAAGTTGACATATGCGTTCCCTCAAAGTGACATAAGGTTTGTCTCTCAGATGCTTACAGATCGGGAGATTTTTGCCTTTTAAAAATTGCCTTGCGAATAATCTC
The DNA here is from genome assembly GCF_977971745.1 of Zootermopsis nevadensis. Lineage (NCBI taxonomy): Eukaryota > Metazoa > Arthropoda > Insecta > Blattodea > Termopsidae > Zootermopsis > Zootermopsis nevadensis. Next base: position 96,462 of record NW_028259199.1, on the reverse strand, counting down.
TAAAAATTTAAATGTCTCTATCCTCCAAACTCATGACATACATTGACGTGACTCTGATAGAAAGTTGATATTTACGTTCCCTAAAAGTGACATAAGTTTTGTCTCTCAGATTCCTACAGATCGGGAGGTATTTGCTTTTTAAAAAAATATGCTTTCGAATAATCTCTAAAAATTTAAATGTCTCTATCTTCTAAACCCTTGGACATACATTGACGTGACTCTGACAGGAAGTTGACATATAAGTTCCCTCAAAGTGACATAAGGTTTGTCTCTCAGATGCTTACAGATCTTGAGATATTTGCCTTTTAAAAATTGACTTTCGAATAATCTCGAAAAATTAAAATGTCTCTATCCTCCAAACCCTTGGACATACATTGACGACACTCTGACATCAAGTTGACATATACGTTCCCTCAAAGTGGCATAAGTTTTGTCTCTCAGATTCCTACAGATCGGGAGATACTTGCCTTTTAAAAATTGACTTTCGAATAATCTCGAAAAAGTAAAAGGTCTCTATCCTCCAAACCCTAGGACATACATTAACGAGATCCTGACATGAAGTTGACATTTACGTTCCCTCAAAGTGACATAAGGTTTGTCTCTCAGATTCCTACAGATCGGCAGATATTTGCCTTTTCAAAATTGACTTTCGAATAATCTCTCAAAATTTTAATGTCTGTATCCTCCAAACCCTTGGACATACATTGACGTGACCCTGACATGAAGTTGACATATGCGTTCCCTCAAAGTGACATAAGTTTTGTATCTCAGATTCCTACAGATCGGGAGATATTTGCTTTTTAAAAAAATATGCTTTCGAATAATCTCTAAAAATTTAAATGTCTCTATCCTCTAAACCCTTGGACATACATTGACGTGACTCTGACAGGAAGTTGACATATATGTTCCATCAAAGTGACATAAGTTTTGTCTCTCATATTCCTACAGATCGGGAGATATTTGCCTTTTAAAAATTGACTTTCGAATAATCTCGAAAAATTTAAATGTCTCTATCCTCCAAACCCTTGGGCATACATTGACGAGACTCTGACATAAAGTTGACATATGCGATCCCTCAAAGTGACATAAGGTTTGTCCCTCAGATGCCTACAGATCGGGAGATATTTGCCTTTTAAATATTACCTTTTGAATAATCTCTAAAAATTTAAATGTCTCTCTCCTCCAAACCCATGGACACACATTGACGTGACTCTGACGGAAAGTTTATATTTACGTTCCCTCAAAGTGACATAAGTTTTGTCTCTCAGATTATTACAGATCGGGAGATATTTGCCTTTTAAAAATTGACTTTCGAATAATCTCGAAAAATTAAAATGTCTCTATCCCCCAAACCCTTGGACGTATATTTACTTACCAATGACAGGAAGTTGACATATACGTTCCCTCTAAGTGACATACGTTTTGTCTCTCAGATTCCTACAGATCGGGAGATATTTGAATTTTAATAATTGACTTTCGAATAATCTCTAAAAATTTAAATGTCTCTATTCTCCAAACCCTTGGACATACATTGACGTGCCTCTGACAGGAAGTTTACATATACGTTCCCTCAAAGTGACATTAGTTTTGCATCTCAGATTCCTACAGATCGGGAGATATTTGCCTTTTAAAATTTGACTTTCGAATAATCTCGAAAAATTTAAATGTCTCTATCCTCCAAACCCTTGGACATACATTGAAGTGACTCTGACAGGAAGTTGACATATACGTTCCCTCAAAGTGACATAAGTTTTGTCTTTCAGATGCCTACAGATCGGGAGATATTTGCCTTTTAAGAATTGACTTTCGAATAATCTCGAACAATTTAAATATCTCTATCGTCCAAACCCTTGGACATATATTAACGAGATTCTGACATGACGTTGACATATACGTTCCCTCAAAGTGACATAAGTTTTATCTCTCAGATTCCTGCAGATCGGGAGATATTTGCCTTTAAAAAATTGACTTTCGAATAATCTCGAAATATTTAAATGTCTCTTTCGTCCAAACCCTTGGACATACATTGACGAGATTCTGACATGACTTTGACATATACGTTCCCTCAAAGTGACATAATTTTTGTCTCTCAGATTCCTACAGATCGGGAGATATTTGCCTTTTAAAAATTGACTTTCGAATAATCTCGAAAAATTAAAATGTCTCTATCCTCCAAACCCTTGGACATGCATTGACGAGACTCTGACATGAAGTTGACATATGCGTTCCCTCAAAGTGACATAAGGTTTGTCTCTCAGATGCTTACAGATCGGGAGATTTTTGAATTTTAAAAATTGCCTTGAAATAATCTCTAAAAATTTAAATGTCTCTATCCTCCAAACCCATGACATACATTGACGTGACTCTGATAGAAAGTTGATATTTACGTTCCCTAAAAGTGACATAAGTTTTGTCTCTCAGATTCCTACAGATCGGGAGATATTTGCCTTTTAAAAATTGACTTTCGAATAATCTCGAAAAATTTAAATGTATCTATCCCTCAAACCCTTGGACATACATTTACGTACCTCTGACAGGAAGTTGACATATACGTTCCCTCAAAGTGACATAAGTTTTGTCTCTCAGATTCCTACAGATCGGGAGAGATTTGAATTTTAAAAATTGACTTTCGAATAATCTCTAAAAATTTAAATGTATCTATCCTCCAAACCCTTCGACATACATTAACGTGACTCTGACATGAAGTTGACATATACGTTCCCTCAAAGTGACATAAGTTTTGTCTCTCAGATTCCTACAGATCGGTAGATATTTGAATTTCACAAATTGACTTTCGAATAATCTCGAAAAATTAAAATGTCTCTATCCTCCAAACCCTTTGACATACATTGACGTGACTCTGTCAGCAAGTTGACATATACGTTCCCTCAAAGTGACATAAGATTTGTCTCTCAGATTCCTACAGATCGGGAGATATTTGCTTTTTAAAAAATATACTTTCGAATAATCTCTAAAAATTTAAATGTCTCTATCCTCCAAACCCTTGGACATACATTGACGTGACTTTGACAGGAAGTTGACATATATGTTCCCTCAAAGTGACATAAGGTTTGTCTCTCAGATCCTTAGAGATCGGGAGATATTTGCCTTTTAAAAATTGACTTTCGAATAATCTCTAAAAATTTAAATGTCTCTATCCTCCAAACCCTTGGACATGCATTGACGTGACTCTGACAGGAAGTTGACATATACGTACCCTCAAAGTGACATAAGTTTTGTCTCTCAGATTCCTACAGATCGGGAGATATTTGAATTTTAAAAATTGACTTTCGAATAATCTCTAAAAATTTAAATGTCTCTATCCTCCAAACCCTTGGACATGCATTGACGTGACTATGACATGAAGTTAACATATGCGTTCCCTCAATGTGACGTAAGTTTTGTCTCTCAGATTCCTACAGATCGGTAGATATTTGAATTTCACCAATTGACTTTCGAATAATCTCGAAAAATTAAAATGTCTCTATCCTCCAAACCCTTTGACATACATTGACGTGACTCTGTCAGCAAGTTGACATATACGTTCCCTCAAAGGGACATAAGATTTGTCTCTCAGATTCCTCCAGATCGGGAGATATTTGCTTTTTAAAAATATACTTTCGAATAATCTCTAAAAATTCAAATGTCTGTATCCTCCAAACCCTTTGACATACATTAACAAGATTCTGACATGATGTTAACATGTACGTTCCCTCAAAGTGACATAAGTTTTGTCTCTCAGATTCCTACAGATCGGGAGATATTTGCCTTTTAAAAATTGACTTTCGAATAATCTCGAAAAATTAAAATGTTTCTATCCTCCAAACCCTTGGACATACAATGACGACACTCTCACATGAAGTTGACATATGCGTTCCCTCAAAGTGACATAAGTTTTGTCTCTCAGATTGCTACAGATCGGGAGATATTTGCCTTTCACAAATTGATTTTCGAATAATCTCGAAAAATTTAAATGTCTCTATCCTCCAAACCCTTGGACATACATTGACGTGACTCTGACATGAAGTTGACATATACGTTCCCTCAAAGTGACATAAGATTTGTCTCTCAGATTAATACAGATCGGGAGATATTTGCTTTTTAAAAAGTATACTTTCGAATAACCTCTAAAAATTTAAATGTCTGTATCCTCCAACCCCTTGGACATACATTAACGAGATTCTGACATGATGTTGACATATACGTTCCCTCAAAGTGACATACGTTTTGTCTCTCAGATTCCTACAGATCGGGAGATATTTGCCTTTTAAAAATTGACTTTCGAATAATCTCGAAAAAGTAAAAGGTCTCTATCCTCCAAACCCTTGGACATACATTGACGAGATTCTTACATCAAGTTGACATTTACGTTCCCTCAAAGTGACATAAGTTTTGTCCCTCAGATTCCTACAGATCGGGAGATATTTGCCTTTTCAAAAATTGACTTTCGAATAATCTCTAAAAATTTAAATGTCACTATCCTCCAAACCCTTGGACATACATTGACGTGACTCTGACAGGACGTTGACATATACGTTCCCTCAAAGTGGCATAAGTTTTGTCTCTCAGATTCCTACAGATCGGGAGATATTTGCCTTTTAAAATTGACTTTCGTATAATCTCGAAAAAGTAAAAGGTCTCTATCCTCCAAACCCTAGGACATACATTGACGAGATTCTGACATGAAGTTGACATTTACGTTCCCTCAAAGTGACATAAGTTTTGTCTCTCAGATTAATACAGATCGGGAGATATTTGCCATTTCAAAAATTGACTTTCGAATAATCTCGAAAAATTTAAATGTCTCTATCCTCCAAACCCTTTGACATACATTGACGTGACTATGACATGAAGTTGACATATGCGTTCCCTCAAAGTGACATAAGTTTTGTCTCTCAGATTCCTACATATCGGGAGATATTTGCCTTTCACAAATTGACTTTCGAATAATTTCGAAAAATTAAAATGTCTCTATCCTCCAAACCTTTGAACATACATTGACGTACCTCCGACAGGAAGTTGACATATCCGTTCCCTCAAAGTGACATAAGTTTTGTCTCTCAGATTCCTACAGATAGGGAGATATTTGAATTTTAAATATTGACTGACGAATAATCTCTAAAGATTTAAATGTCTCTATCCTCCAAACCCTTGGACATACATTGAAGTGACTCTGACATGAAGTTGACATATGCGTTCCCTCAAAGTGTCATAAGTTTTTTCTCTCAGATTCCTACAGATCGGGAGATATTTGCCTTTCACAAATTGACTTTCGAATAATCTCGAAAAATTCAAATGTTTCTATCCTCCAAACCCATGGTTATACATTGACGTGACTATGACATGAAGTTGACATATACGTTCCCTCAAAGTGACATAAGTTTTGTCTCTCAGATTAATACAGATCGGGAGATATTTGCCTTTTCAAAAATTGATTTTCGAATAATCTCGAAAAATTAAATTTCTCTATCCTCCAAACCCTTAGACATACATTGACGAGACTCTCACATGAAGTTTCACATATGCGTTCCCTCAAAGTGACATAAGGTGTGTCTCTCAGATGCCTACAGATCGGGAGATATTTGCCTTTTAAAAATTGACTTTGAATGATCTCGAAAAATTAAAATGTCTCTATCGTCCAAACCCATGGACATACAATGACGAGATTCTGACATGAAGTTGACATTTACGTTCCCTCAAAGTGACATAACTTTTGTCTCTCAGATTCCTACAGATCGGGAGATATTTGCCTTTAGAAAAATTGACTTTCGAATAATCTCGAAAAATTTAAATGACTCTATCCTCCAAACCCTTGGACATAAATTGACGTGCCTCTGACAGGAAGTTTACATATACGATCCCTCAAAGTGACATAAGTTTTGCCTCTCAGATTCCTACAGATCGGGAGATATTTGCCTTTTAAAAATTGACTTTCGAATAATCTCTAAAAATTTAAATGTCTCTATCCTCCAAACCCTTTTACATACATTGAAGTGACTCTGACAGGAAGTTGACATATACGTTCCCTCAAAGTGACTTAAGTTTTGTCTCTCAGATGAATACAGATCGGGAGATATTTGCCTTTTAAGAATTGACTTTCGAATAATCTCGAACAATTATAATATCTCTATCGTCCAAACCCTTGGACATATATTAACGAGATTCTGACATGACGTTGACATATATGTTTCCTCAAAGTGACATAAGTTTTGTCTCTCAGATTCATACAGATCGGGAGATATTTGCCTTTTAAAAATTGACTTTCGAATAATCTCTAAAAATTTAAATGTCTGTTTCCTCCAAACCCATGGACATACATTGACGTTACTCTTACATGAAGTTGACATATACGTTCCCTCAAAGTGACATAAGTTTTGTCTCTCAGATTCCTACAGATCGGGAGATATTTGCTTTTTAAAAAATATGCTTTCGAATAATCTCTAAAAATTTAAATGTCCCTATCCTCTAAACACTTAGACATACATTGACATGACTCTGACAGGAAGTTGACATATATGTTCCCTCAAAGTGACATAAGTTTTGTCTCTCAGATTCCTACAGATCGGGAGATATTTGCCTTTTAAAATTGACTTTCGAATAATCTCTAAAAATTTAAATGTGTCTATCCTCCAAACCCTTGGACATACATTGACGTGACTCTGACAGGAACTTGACATATGTTTTCCCTCAAAGTGACATAAGGTTTGTCTCTCAGATGCTTACAGATCGGGAGATAATTTGCCTTTTAAAAATTGACTTTCGAATAATCTCGAAAAATTTAAATGTCTCTATCCTCCAAACCCTTGGACATACATTTACGACACTCTGACATCAAATTGACATATACGTTCCCTCAAAGTGGCATACGTTTTGTCTCTCAGATTAATACAGATCGGGAGTTATTTGCCTTTCAAAAATTGACTTTCGAATAATTTCGAAAAAGTAAAACGTCTCTATCCTCCAAACCCTAGGACATACATTGACGAGATTCTGACATGAAGTTGACATTTACGTTCCCTCAAAGTGACATAAGTTTTGTCTCTCAGATTCCTACAGATCGGGAAATATTTGAATTTTATAAATTGACTTTCGAATAATCTCTAAAAATTTTAATGTTTGTATCCTCCAAACCCTTGGACATACATTGACGTGACCCTGACATGAAGTTGACATATGCGCTCCCTCAAAGTGACATAAGTTTTGTATCTCAGATTCCTACAGATCGGGAGATATTTGCCTTTAACTAATTGACTTTCGAATAATCTCAAAAAATTAAAATGTCTCTATCCTCCAAACCCTTGGACATACATTGACGTGACTCTGACAGCAAGCTGACATATACGTTCCCTCAAAGTGACATAAGTTTTGTCTCTCAGATTCCTACAGATCGGCAGATATTTGCCTTATTAAAATTGACTTTCGAATAATCTCTAAAAATTTAAATGTCTCTATCCTCCAAACCCTTCGACATACATTGACGTGACTATGACATGAAGTTGACATATACATTCCCTCAAAGTGACATCAGTTTTGTCTCTCAAATTAATACAGATCGGGAGATATTTGCCTTTTCAGAAATTGACTTTCGAATAATTTCGAAAAATTTAAATGTCTCTATCCTCCAAACCCTTGGACATACATTGACGAGACGCTGACATGAAGTTGACTTATGCGTTCCCTCAAAGTGACATAAGGTTTGTCTCTCAGATGCTTACAGATCGAGAGATATTTGCCTTTTAAAAATTGACTTTCGAATAATCTCGAAAAATTAAAATGTCTCTATCGTCCAAACCCTTTTACATACATTGATGAGATTCTGACATGGAGTTGACATATACGTTCCCACAAAATGACATAAGGTTCGTCTCTCAGATTCCTACAGATCGGGAGATATTTGCCTTTTGAAATATTGACTTTCGAATAATCTCGAAAAATTCAAATGTATCTATCCTCCAAACCCTTGGACATACATTGACGTGACTCTGACAGGAATTTTACATATAAGTTCCCTCAAAGTGACATAAGTTTTGTCTCTCAGATTCCTGCAGATCGGGAGATATTTGCCTTTTAAAAATTGACTTTCGAATTATCTCGAAAAATTAAAATGTCTCTATCGTCCAAACCCTTGGACATACATTGACGAGATTCTGACATGAAGTTGACATATACGTTCCCTCAAAGTGACATAAGATTAGTCTCTCAGATTCCTACAGATCGGAGATATTTGCCTTTTCAAAAATTGACTTTCGAATAATCTCTAAAAATTTAAATGTTTCTATCCTCCAAACCCTTGGACATACATTGACGTGACTCTGACAGGATGGTGACATATACGTTCCCTTAAAGTGACATAAGTTTGGTCTCTCAGATTCCTACAGATCGGGAGATATTTGCCTTTTAATAATTGCCTTTCGAATAATCTCTAAAAATTTAAATGTCTCTATCCTCCAAACCCATGGACATACATTGACGTGACTCTGATAGAAAGTTGATATTTACGTTCCCTCAAAGTGACATAAGTTTTGTCTCTCAGATTCCTACAGATCGGGAGATATTTGCCTTTTAAATATTGACTTTCAAATAATCTCGAAAAATTTAAATGTCTCTATCCCCCAATCCCTTGTACATACATTGACGTGACTCTGACATGAAGTTGACATATGTGTTCCCTCAAAGTGACGTAAGTTTTGTTTCACAGATTCCTACAGATCGGTAGATATTTGAATTTAACAAATTGACTTTCGAATAATCTCGAAAAATTAAAATGTCTCTATTCTCCAAACCCTTTGACATACATTGACGTGACTCTGTCAGCAAGTTGACATATACGTTCCCTCAAAGTGACATAAGATTTGTCTCTCAGATACCTACAGATCGGGAGATATTTGCTTTTTAAAAAATATACTTACGAATAATCTCTAAAAATTTAAATGTCTGTATCCTCCAAACCCTTGGACATACATTGACGAGATTTTGACATGAAGTTGACATTTACGTTCCCTCAAAGTGACATAAGTTTTGTCTCTCAGATTAATACAGATCGAGAGATATTTGCCTTTTCAAAAATTGACTATCGAATAATCTCTAAAAATTTAAATGTCTCTAACCTCTATACCCTTGGACATACATTGACGTGACTCTGACAGGAAGTTGACATATGCGTTCCCTCAAAGTGACATAAGTTTTGTCTCTCAGATTCCTACAGATCGGGAGATATTTGCCTTTTAAAAATTGACTTTCGAATGATCTCTAAAAATTTAAATGTCTCTATCCTCCAAACCCTTAGACATACATTGACGTGACTATAACATGAAGTTGACATATAAGTTAACTCAAAGTGACATAAGTTTTGTCTCTCAGATTAATACAGATCGGGAGATATTTGCCATTTCAATAATTGACTTTCGAATAATCTCGAAAAATTAAAATGTCTCTATCCTCCAAACCCTTTGACATACATTGACGAGACTCTGACATGAAGTTGACATATGCGATCCCTCAAACTGACATCAGGTTTGTCTCTCAGATGCCTACAGATCGGGTGATATTTGCCTTTTAAAAATTAACTTTCGAATAATCTCTAAAAATTTAAATGTCTCTAACCTCCAATCCCTTCGACATACATTGACGTAACTATGACATGAAGTTGACATATACATTCCCTCAAAGTGACATAAGGTTCGTCTCTCAGATTCCTACAGATCGGGAGATATTTGAATTTCAATAATTGACTTTCGAATAATCTCGAAAAATTAAAATGTCTCTATCCTCCAAACCCTTGACATACATTTACGTACCTCTGACAGAAAGTTGACAGATACGTTCCCTCAAGGTGACATAAGTTTTGTCTCTCAGATTCCTACAGATCGGGAGATATTTGAATTTTAAAAATTGACTTTCGAATAATCTCTAAATATTTAAATGTCTCTATCCTCCAAACCCTTGGACATACATTGACGTGACTCTGACATGAAGTTGAGATATATGTTCCCTCAAAGTGACATAAGTTTTGTCTCTCAGATTCCTACAGATCGGGAGATATTTGCCTTTCACAAATTCACTTTGGAATAATCTCGAAAAATTAAAATGTCTCTATCCTCCAAACCCTTGGACATACAATGACGAGACTCTGACATGAAGTTGACATATGCGTTCCCTCAAAGTGACATAAGGTTTGTCTCTCAGGTGCCTACAGATCGGGAGATATTTGAATTTTAAATATTGACTTTCGAATAATCTCTAGAAATTTAAATGTTTCTATCCTCCAAACCCTTGGACATACATTGACGTGACTATGACATGAAGTTGACATATACGTTCCCTCAAAGTGACATAAGTTTTGTCTCTCAGATTCCTACAGATCGGGAGATATTTGCCTTTCACAAATTGACTTTCGAATAATCTCAAAAAATTCAAATGTCTCTATCCTCCAAACCCTTTGACATACATTGACAAGAGTTTGACATGAAGTTGACATATACGTTCCCTCAAAGTGACATAAGTTTTGTCTCTCAGATTACTACATATCGGGAGATATTTGCCTTTTAAAAATTGACTTTCGTATAATCTCTAGAAATTTAAATGTCTCTATCCTCCAAACCCTTTGACATACATTGACAAGAGTTTGACATGAAGTTGACATATACGATCCCTCAAAGTGACATAAGTTTTGTCTCACAGATTACTACAGATCGGGAGATATTTGCCTTTCACAAATTGACGTTCGAATAATCTCGAAAAATTAAAATGTCTCTATCGTCCAAACCCTTGGACATACATTGACGAGATTTTGACATGAAGTTCACATATACGTTCCCTCAAAGTGACATAGGTTTTGTCTCTCAGATTACTAAAGATCGGGAGATATTTGCCTTTTAAAAATTGACTTTCGAAATATCTCTAAAAATTTAAATGTCTCTATCCGCCAAACCCATGGACATACATTGACGTGACTGTGACATGACGTTGACATATACGTTCCCTCAAAGTGACATAAGTTTTGTCTCTCAGATTAATACAGATCGATAGATATTTGCCTTTTCAAAAATTGACTTTCGAATAATCTCGAAAAATTAAAATGTCTCTATCCTCCAAACCCTTAGACATACATTGACGAGACTCTGACATGAAGTTTACATATGCGTTCCCTGAAAGTGACATAAGGTTTCTCTCAGATGCCTAGAGATCGGGAGATATTTGCCTTTTAAAAATTGACTTTGAATAATCTCGAAAAATTAAAATGTCTCTATCGTCAAAACCCATGGACATACAATGACGAGATTCTGACATGAAGTTGACATATACGTTCCCTCAAAGTGACATAAGTTTTGTCTCTCAGATTCCTGCAGATCGGGAGATATTTGCCTTTTGAAAAATTGACTTTCGAATAATCTCGAAAAATTAAAATGTCTCTATCCTCCAAACCCTTTTACATACATTGACGTGCCTCTGACAGGACGTTTACATGTACGTTCCCTCAAAGTGACATAAGTTTTGTCTCTCAGATTCCTACAGATCGGGAGATATTTGAATTTTAAATATTGACTTTCGAATAATCTCTAGAAATTTAAATGTCTCTATCCTCCAAACCCTTGGACATACATTGACGTGACTCTGACATGAAGTTGACATATGCGTTCCCTCAAAGTGACATAAGTTTTGTCTCTCAGATTCCTACAGATCGGTTGATATTTGCCTTTCACAAATTGACTTTCGAATAATCTCGAAAAATTCAAACGTCTCTATCCTCCAAACCCTTGGACATACATTGACGAGATTTTGACATGAAGTTGACATATACGTTCCCTCAAAGTGACATAAGTTTTGTCTCTCAGATTACTACAGATCGGGAGATATTTGCTTTTTAAAAATTGACTTTCGAATAATCTCGAAAAATTAAATTGTCTCTATTCTCCAAACCCTTGGACATACATTGACGAGACTCTGACATGAAGTTGACATATGCGTTCCCTCAAAGTAACATAAGGTTTGTCTCTATGATGCCTACAGATCGGGAGATATTTGCCTTTTAAAAATTTACTTTCGAATAATCTCGAAAAATTAAAATGTCTCTATCGTCCAAACCCTTGGACATACATTAACGAGATTCTGACATGACGTTGACATATACGTTCCCTCAAAGTGACATAAGGTTTGTCTCTCAGATTCCTACAGATCGGGAGATATTTGAATTTTAAAAATTGAATTTCGAATAATCTCTACAAATTTTAATGTCTCTATCCTCCAAACCCTTGGACATACATTGACGTGACTCTGACAGCAAGTTGAGATATACGTTCCCTCAAAGTGACATAAGTTTTGTCTCTCAGATTCCTACAGATCGGGAGATATTTGGCTTTAACTAATTGACTTTCGAATAATCTCGAAAAATTAAAATGTCTCTATCCTCCAAATACTTGGACATACATTGACGTGACTCTGACAGCAAGTTGAGATATACGTTCCTTCAAAGCGACATAAGTTTTGTCTCTCAGATTCCTACAGATCGGGAGATATTTGGCTTTAACTAATTGACTTTCGAATAATCTCGAAAAATTAAAATGTCTCTATCCTCCAAATACTTGGACATACATTGACGTGACTCTGACAGCAAGTTGAGATATACGTTCCCTCAAAGTGACATAAGTTTTGTCTCTCAGATTCCTACAGATCGGCAGATATTTGCCTTTTAAAAATTGACTTTCGAATAATCTCTAGAAATTTAAATGTCTCTAACCTCCAATCCCTTCGACATACATTGACGTAACTATGACATGAAGTTGACATATACATTCCCTCAAAGTGACATAAGGTTCGTCTCTCAGATTCCTACAGATCGGGAGATATTTGCCTTATGAAATATAGATTTTCGAATAATCTCGAAAAATTAAAATGTCTCTATCCTCCAAACCCTTGGACTTACATTGACGTGACTCTGACAGGAAGTTTAAATATACGTTCCCTCGAAGTGACATAAGTTTTGCCTCTCAGATTCTTACAGATCGGGAGATATTTGCCTTTGAAAAATTGACTTTCGAATAATCTCTAAAAATTTAAATGTCTCTATCCTCCAAACCCTTGGACATACATTGACGTGACTCTGACAGGAAGTTTACATATACGTTCGCTCAAAGTGACATAAGTTTTGTCTCTCAGATTCCTACAGATCGTGAGATATTTGCCTTTTAAAAATTGACTTTCGAATAATCTCGAAAAATTAAAATGTCTCTATCCTCCAAACCCTTGGACATGCATTGACGAAACTCTGACATGAAGTTGACATATGCGTTCCCTCAAAGTGACATAAGGTTTGTCTCTCAGATGAATACAGATCGGGACATATTTTCCTTTTAAAAATTAACTTTCGAATAATCTCGAAAAATTAAAATGTCTCTATCCCCCAAACCCTTGGACATACATTTACGTACCTCTGACAGGAAGTTGACATATACGTTACCTCAAAGTGACATAAGTTTTGTCTCTCAGATTAATACAGATCGGGAGATATTTGAATTTTAAAAATTGACTTTCGAATAATCTCGAAAAATTAAAATGTCTCTATCCCCCAAACCCTTGGACATACATTTACTTACCTCTGACAGGAAGTTGACATATTCGTTCCCTCAAAGTGACGTAAGTTTTTTCTCTCAGATTCCTACAGATCGGTAGATATTTGAATTTCACAAATTGACTTTCGAATAATCTCGAAAAATTAAAATGTCTCTATCCTCCAAACCCTTGGATATACATTGACGTGACTCTGTCAGCAAGTTGACATATACGTTCCCTCAAAGTGACATAAGATTTGTCTCTCAGATTCCTACAGATCGGGAGATATTTGATTTTTAAAAAATATACTTTCGAAAAATCTCTAAAAATTTAAATGTCTGTATCCTCCAAACCCTTGGACATACATTAACGAGATTCTGACAAGAAGTTGACATATACGTTCCCCCAAAGTGACGTAAGTTTTGTCTCTCAGATTCCTACCGATCGGGAGATATTTGACTTTTAAAAATTGACTTTCGAATAATCTCTAAAAATTTAAATGTCTCTATCCTCCAAACCCTTGGACATACATTGAAGTGACTCTTACAGGAAGTTGACATATGCGTTCCCTCAAATTGACATAAGTTTCGTCTCTCAGATTGCTACAGATCCGGAAATATTTGCCTTTTAAAAATTGACTTTCGAATAATCTCGAAAAATTAAAATGTCTCTATCCTCCAAACCCATGGACATACATTGACGTGACTGTGACATGACGTTGACATATACGTTCCCTCAAAGTGACATAAGTTTTGTCTCTCAGATTAATACAGATCGATAGATATTTGCCTTCTCAAAAATTGACTTTCGAATAATCTCGAAAAATTAAAATGTCTCTATCCTCCAAACCCTTCGACATACATTGACGTAACTATGACATGAAGTTGACATATACATTCTCTCAAAGTGACATAAGGTTCGTCTCTCAGATTCCTACAGATCGGGAGATATTTGCCTTTGAAAAATTGACTTTCGAATAATCTCTAAAAATTTAAATGTCTCTATCCTCAAAACCCTTGGACATACATTGACGTGACTCTGACAGGAAGTTGACATATACGTTCCCTCAAAGTGATATAAGTTTCGTCTCTCAGATTCCTACAGATCGGGAGATATTTGCCTTTCAAAAAATTGACTTTCGAATAATCTCGAAAAATTTAAATGTCTCTATCCTCCAAAACCTTGGACATACATTGACGTGACTCTGACAGGAAGTTGACATATACGTTCCCTCAAAGTGATATAAGTTTCGTCTCTCAGTTTCCTACAGATCGGGAGATATTTGCCTTTCAAAAAATTGACTTTCGAATAATCTCGAAAAATTTAAATGTCTCTATCCTCCAAAACCTTGGACATACATTGACGTGACTCTGACAGGAAGTTTACATATACGTTCCCTCAAAGTTACATAAGTTTTGTCTCTCAGATTCCTACAGATCGGGAGATATTTGCCTTTTAAAAATTGACTTTCGAATAATCTCTAAAAATTTAAATGTCTCTATCCTCCAAACCCTTGGACATACATTGACGTGACTCTGACAGGAAGTTGACATATATGTTCCCTCAAAGTGACATAAGGTTTGTCTCTCAGATTCCTACAGATCGGGAGATATTTGCCTTTTAAAAATTGACTTTCGAATAATCTCGAAAAATTAAAATGTCTCTATCCTCCAAACCCTTGGACATGCATTGACGAAACTCTGACATCAAGTTCACATATGCGTTCCCTCAAAGTGACATAAGGTTTGTCTCTCAGATGAATACAGATCGGGAGATATTTGCCTTTTAAAAATTGACTTTTGAATAATCTCGAAAAATTTAAATGTCTCTATCCCCCAAACCCTTGGACATACATTTACGTACCTCTGACAGGAAGTTGACATATACGTTCCCTCAAAGTGACATAAGTTTTGTCTCTCAGATTCCTACAGATCGGGAGATATTTGAATTTTAAAAATTGACTTTCGAATAATCTCGAAAAATTAAAATGTCTCTATCCCCCAAACCCTTGGACATACATTTATGTACCTCTGACAGGAAGTTGACATATTCGTTCCCTCAAAGTGACGTAAGTTTTGTCTCTCAGATTCCTACAGATCGGGAGATATTTGATTTTTAAAAAATATACTTTCGAAAAATCTCTAAATATTTAAATGTCTGTATCCTCCAAACCCTTGGACATACATTAACGAGATTCTGACAAGAAGTTGACATATACGTTCCCTCAAAGTGACGTAAGTTTTGTCTCTCAGATTCCTACCGATCGGGAGATATTTGCCTTTTAAAAATTGCCTTTCGAATAATCTCTTAAAATTTAAATGTCTCTATCCTCCAAACCCTTGGACATACATTGAAGTGACTCTGACAGGAAGTTGACATATATGTTCCCTCAAAGTGACATAAGTTTTGTCTCTTAGATTCCTACTGATCGGGAGATATTTGCCTTTAAAAATTGAATTTCGAATAATCTCGAAAAATTAAAATGTCTCTATCCTCCAAACCTTTGGACATACATTGACGAAACTCTGACATGAAGTTGACATATGTGTTCCCTCAAATTGACATAAGTTTTGTCTCTCAGATTGCTACAGATCCGGAAATATTTGCCTTTTAAAAATTGACTTTCGAATAATCTCGAAAAATTAAAATGTCTCTATCCTCCAAACCCATTTACATACATTGACGTGACTGTGACATGACGTTGACATATACGTTCCCTCAAAGTGACATAAGTTTTGTCTCTCAGATTAATACAGATCGATAGATATTTGCCTTCTCAAAAATTGACTTTCGAATAATCTCGAAAAATTAAAATGTCTCTATCCACCAAAACCCTTAGACATACATTGACGAGACTCTGACATGAAGTTTTACATATGCGTTCCCTCAAAGTGACATAAGGTTTGTCTCTCAGATGCCTACAGATCGGGAGATATTTGCCTTTTAAAAATTGACTTTGAATAATCTCGAAAAATTAAAATGTCTCTATCGTCAAAACCCTTGGACATACAATAACGAGATTCTGACATGACGTTGAAATATACGTTCCCTCAAAGTGACATAAGGTTTGTCTCTCAGATTCCTACAGATCGGGAGATATTTGAATTTTAAAAATTGAATTTCGAATAATCTCTACAAATTTTAATGTCTCTATCCTCCAAACCCTTGGACATACATTGACGTGACCCTGACATGAAGTTGACATATGCATTCCTTCCATGCGACATAAGTTTTGTCTCTCAGATTCCTACAGATCGGGAGATATTTGGCTTTAACTAATTGACTTTCGAATAATCTCGAAAAATTAAAATGTCTCTATCCTCCAAATACTTGGACATACATTGAAGTGACTCTGACAGCAAGTTGACATATACGTACCCTCAAAGTGACATAAGTTTTGTCTCTCAGATTCCTACAGATCGGCAGATATTTGCCTTTTAAAAATTGACTTTCGAATAATCTCTAGAAATTTAAATGTCTCTATCCTCCAAACCCTTCGACATACATTGACGTAACTATAACATGAAGTTGACATATACATTCCCTCAAAGTGACATAAGGTTCGTCTCTCAGATTCCTACAGATCGGGACATATTTGCCTTTTGAAATATAGATTTTCGAATAATCTCGAAAAATTAAAATGTCTCTATCCTCCAAACCCTTGGACATACATTGACGTGACTCTGACAGGAAGTTTAAATATACGTTCCCTCGAAGTGACATAAGTTTTGTCTCTCAGATTCCTACAGATCGGGAGATATTTGCCTTTTAAAAATTGACTTTCGAATAATCTCTAAAAATTTAAATGTCTCTATCCTCCAAACCCTTGGACATGCATTGACGAAACTCTGACATGAAGTTGACATATGCGTACCCTCAAAGTGACATAAGGGTTGTCTCTCAGATGAATACAAATCGGGAGATATTTGCCTTTTAAAAATTGACTTTCGAATAATCTCGAAAAATTAAAATGTCTCTATCCCCCAAACCCTTGGACATACATTTAGTACCTCTGACAGGAATTTGACATATACGTTCCCTCAAAGTGACATAAGTTTTGTCTCTCAGATTCCTACAGATCGGGAGATATTTGAATTTTAAAAATTGACTTTCGAATAATCTCGAAAAATTAAAATGTCTCTATCCCCCAAACCCTTGGACATACATTTACGTACCTCTGACAGGAAGTTGACATATTCGTTCCCTCAAAGTGTCGTAAGTTTTGTCTCTCAGATTCCTACAGATCGGTAGATATTTGAATTTCACAAATTGACTTTCGAATAATCTCGAAAAATTAAAATGTCTCTATCCTCCAAACCCTTGGATATACATTGACGTGACTCTGACAGGAAGTTGACATATATGTTCCCTCAAAGTGACATAAGTTTTGTCTCTTAGATTCCTACAGATCGGGAGATATTTCCCTTTAAAAATTGAATTTCGAATAATCTCGAAAAATTAAAATGTCTCTATCCTCCAAACCCTTGGACATACATTGACGAGACTCTGACATGAAGTTGACATATGCGTTCCCTCAAATTGACATAAGTTTTGTCTCTCAGATTGCTACAGATCCGGAAATATTTGCCTTTTAAAAATTGAGTTTCGAATAATCTCGAAAAATTAAAATGTCTCTATCGTCCAAACCCTTGGACATACATTGACGTGACTCTGAAAGGAAGTTGACATATACGTTCCCTCAAAGTGACGTAAGTTTTGTCTCTCAGATTCCTACAGATCGGGAAATATTTGCTTTTTAAAAAATATGCTTTCGAATAATCTCTAAAAATTTAAATGTCTCTATCCTCCAAACCCATGAACATACATTGACGTGACTCTGACAGGAAGTTGATATATACGTTTCCTCAAAGTGACATAAGTTTTGTCTATCACATTCCTACAGATCGGGAGATATTTGCCTTTTAAAAATTGACTTTCGAATAATCCCGAAAAATTAAAATGTCTCTATCCTCCAAACCCTTTGCATACATTTACGTACCTCTGACAAAAAGTTGACAGATACGTTCCCTCAAGGTGACATAAGTTTTGTCTCTCAGATTCCTACAGATCGGGAGATATTTGAATTTTAAAAATTGACTTTCGAATAATCTCTAAATATTTAAATGTCTCTATCCTAAAAACCCTTGGACATACATTGACGTGACTCTGACATGAATTTGACATATATGTTCCCTCAAAGTGACATAAGTTTTGTCTCTCAGATTCCTAGAGATCGGGAGGTATTTGCCTTTCACAAATTGACTTTCGAATAATCTCGAAAAATTAAAATGTCTCTATCCTCCAAACCCTTGGACATACATTGACGAGAGTTTGACATGAAGTTGACATATACGTTCCCTCAAAGTGACATACGTTTTGTCTCTCAGATTAATACAGATCGATAGATATTTGCCTTTTAAAAATTGACTTTCGAAAAATCTCTAAAAATTTAAATGTCTCTATCCTCCAAACCCATGGACATACATTGACGTGACTGTGACATGACGTTGACATATACGTTCCCTCAAAGTGACATAAGTTTTGTCTCTCAGATTAATACAGATCGATAGATATTTGCCTTTTAAAAATTGACTTTCGAATAATCTCTAGAAATTTAAATGTCTCTATCCTCCAAACCCTTTGACATACATTGACAAGAGTTTGACATGAAGTTGACATATACGTTCCCTCAAAGTGACATAAGTTTTGTCTCACAGATTACTACAGATCGGGAGATATTTGCCTTTCACAAATTGACTTTCGAATAATCTCGAAAAATTAAAATGTCTCTATCCTCCAAACCCTTGGATATACATTGACGTGACTCTGTCAGCAAGTTGACATATACGTTCCCTCAAAGTGACATAAGATTTGTCTCTCAGATTCCTACAGATCGGGAGATATTTGCCTTTTAAAAATTGACTTTCGAATAATCTCTAGAAATTTAAATGTCTCTATCCTCCAAACCCTTTGACATACATTGACAAGAGTTTGACATGAAGTTGACATATACGTTCCCTCAAAGTGACATAAGTTTTGTCTCACAGATTACTACAGATCGGGAGATATTTGCCTTTCACAAATTGACGTTCGAATAATCTCGAAAAATTAAAATGTCTCTATCGTCCAAACCCTTGGACATACATTGACGAGATTTTGACATGAAATTCACATATACGTTCCCTCAAAGTGACATAGGTTTTGTCTCTCAGAGTACTAAAGATCGGGAGATATTTGCCTTTTAAAAATTGACTTTCGAAAAATCTCTAAAAATTTAAATGTCTCTATCCTCCAAACCCATGGACATACATTGACGTGACTGTGACATGACGTTGACATATACGTTCCCTCAAAGTGACATAAGTTTTGTCTCTCAGATTAATACAGATCGATAGATATTTGCCTTTTAAAAATTGACTTTCGAATAATCTCTAGAAATTTAAATGTCTCTATCCTCCAAACCCTTTGACATACATTGACAAGAGTTTGACATGAAGTTGACATATACGTTCCCTCAAAGTGACATAAGTTTTGTCTCACAGATTACTACAGATCGGGAGATATTTGCCTTTCACAAATTGACTTTCGAATAATCTCGAAAAATTAAAATGTCTCTATCCTCCAAACCCTTGGATATACATTGACGTGACTATGTCAGCAAGTTGACATATACGTTCCCTCAAAGTGACATAAGATTTGTCTCTCAGATTCCTACAGATCGGGAGATATTTGCCTTTTAAAAATTGACTTTCGAATAATCTCTAGAAATTTAAATGTCTCTATCCTCCAAACCCTTTGACATACATTGACAAGAGTTTGACATGAAGTTGACATATACGTTCCCTCAAAGTGACATAAGTTTTGTCTCACAGATTACTACAGATCGGGAGATATTTGCCTTTCACAAATTGACGTTCGAATAATCTCGAAAAATTAAAATGTCTCTATCGTCCAAACCCTTGGACATACATTGACGAGATTTTGACATGAAATTCACATATACGTTCCCTCAAAGTGACATAGGTTTTGTCTCTCAGAGTACTAAAGATCGGGAGATATTTGCCTTTTAAAAATTGACTTTCGAAAAATCTCTAAAAATTTAAATGTCTCTATCCTCCAAACCCATAGACATACATTGACGTGACTGTGACATGACGTTGACATATACGTTCCCTCAAAGTGACATAAGTTTTGTCTCTCAGATTAATACAGATCGATAGATATTTGAATTTTCAAAAATTGACTTTCGAATAATCTCGAAAAATTAAAATGTCTCTATCCTCCAAACCCTTAGACATACATTGACGAGACTCTGACATGAAGTTATACATATGCGTTCCCTCAAAGTGACATAAGGTTTCTCTCAGATGCCTAGAGATCGGGAGATATTTGCCTTTTAAATTTGACTTTGAATAATCTCGAAAAATTAAAATGTCTCTATTGTCAAAACCCATGGACATACAATGACGAGATTCTGACATGAAGTTGACATATACGTTCCCTCAAAGTGACATAAGTTTTGTCTCTCAGATTCCTGCAGATCGGGAGATATTTGCCTTTTGAAAAATTGACTTTCGAATAATCTCGAAAAATTAAAATGTCTCTATCCTCCAAACCCTTTTACATACATTGACGTGCCTCTGACAGGACGTTTACATGTACGTTCCCTCAAAGTGACATAAGTTTTGTCTCTCAGATTCCTACAGATCGGGAGATATTTGAATTTTAAATATTGACTTTCGAATAATCTCTAGAAATTTAAATGTCTCTATCCTCCAAACCCTTGGACATACATTGACGTGACTCTGACATGAAGTTGACATATGCGTTCCCTCAAAGTGACATAAGTTTTGTCTCTCAGATTCCTACAGATCGGTTGATATTTGCCTTTCACAAATTGACTTTCGAATAATCTCGAAAAATTCAAACGTCTCTATCCTCCAAACCCTTGGACATACATTGACGAGATTTTGACATGAAGTTGACATATACGTTCCCTCAAAGTGACATAAGTTTTGTCTCTCAGATTACTACAGATCGGGAGATATTTGCTTTTTAAAAATTGACTTTCGAATAATCTCGAAAAATTAAATTGTCTCTATTCTCCAAACCCTTGGACATACATTGACGAGACTCTGACATGAAGTTGACATATGCGTTCCCTCAAAGTAACATAAGGTTTGTCTCTATGATGCCTACAGATCGGGAGATATTTGCCTTTTAAAAATTTACTTTCGAATAATCTCGAAAAATTAAAATGTCTCTATCGTCCAAACCCTTGGACATACATTAACGAGATTCTGACATGACGTTGACATATACGTTCCCTCAAAGTGACATAAGGTTTGTCTCTCAGATTCCTACAGATCGGGAGATATTTGAATTTTAAAAATTGAATTTCGAATAATCTCTACAAATTTTAATGTCTCTATCCTCCAAACCCTTGGACATACATTGACGTGACTCTGACAGCAAGTTGAGATATACGTTCCCTCAAAGTGACATAAGTTTTGTCTCTCAGATTCCTACAGATCGGGAGATATTTGGCTTTAACTAATTGACTTTCGAATAATCTCGAAAAATTAAAATGTCTCTATCCTCCAAATACTTGGACATACATTGACGTGACTCTGACAGCAAGTTGAGATATACGTTCCTTCAAAGCGACATAAGTTTTGTCTCTCAGATTCCTACAGATCGGGAGATATTTGGCTTTAACTAATTGACTTTCGAATAATCTCGAAAAATTAAAATGTCTCTATCCTCCAAATACTTGGACATACATTGACGTGACTCTGACAGCAAGTTGAGATATACGTTCCCTCAAAGTGACATAAGTTTTGTCTCTCAGATTCCTACAGATCGGCAGATATTTGCCTTTTAAAAATTGACTTTCGAATAATCTCTAGAAATTTAAATGTCTCTATCCTCCAATCCCTTCGACATACATTGACGTAACTATGACATGAAGTTGACATATACATTCCCTCAAAGTGACATAAGGTTCGTCTCTCAGATTCCTACAGATCGGGAGATATTTGCCTTATGAAATATAGATTTTCGAATAATCTCGAAAAATTAAAATGTCTCTATCCTCCAAACCCTTGGACTTACATTGACGTGACTCTGACAGGAAGTTTAAATATACGTTCCCTCGAAGTGACATAAGTTTTGTCTCTCAGATTCTTACAGATCGGGAGATATTTGCCTTTGAAAAATTGACTTTCGAATAATCTCTAAAAATTTAAATGTCTCTATCCTCCAAACCCTTGGACATACATTGACGTGACTCTGACAGGACGTTGACATATACGTTCCCTCAAAGTGATATAAGTTTCGTCTCTCAGATTCTTACAGATCGGGAGATATTTGCCTTTTCAAAAAATTGACTTTCGAATAATCTCGAAAAATTAAAATGTCTCTATCCTCCAAAACCTTGGACATACATTGACGTGACTCTGACAGGAAGTTTACATATACGTTCGCTCAAAGTGACATAAGTTTTGTCTCTCAGATTCCTACAGATCGTGAGATATTTGCCTTTTAAAAATTGACTTTCGAATAATCTCGAAAAATTAAAATGTCTCTATCCTCCAAACCCTTGGACATGCATTGACGAAACTCTGACATGAAGTTGACATATGCGTTCCCTCAAAGTGACATAAGGTTTGTCTCTCAGATGAATACAGATCGGGAGATATTTGCCTTTTAAAAATTGACTTTCGAATAATCTCGAAAAATTAAAATGTCTCTATCCCCCAAACCCTTGGACATACATTTACGTACCTCTGACAGGAAGTTGACATATACGTTACCTCAAAGTGACATAAGTTTTGTCTCTCAGATTAATACAGATCGGGAGATATTTGAATTTTAAAAATTGACTTTCGAATAATCTCGAAAAATTAAAATGTCTCTATCCCCCAAACCCTTGGACATACATTTACTTACCTCTGACAGGAAGTTGACATATTCGTTCCCTCAAAGTGACGTAAGTTTTTTCTCTCAGATTCCTACAGATCGGTAGATATTTGAATTTCACAAATTGACTTTCGAATAATCTCGAAAAATTAAAATGTCTCTATCCTCCAAACCCTTGGATATACATTGACGTGACTCTGTCAGCAAGTTGACATATACGTTCCCTCAAAGTGACATAAGATTTGTCTCTCAGATTCCTACAGATCGGGAGATATTTGATTTTTAAAAAATATACTTTCGAAAAATCTCTAAAAATTTAAATGTCTGTATCCTCCAAACCCTTGGACATACATTAACGAGATTCTGACAAGAAGTTGACATATACGTTCCCCCAAAGTGACGTAAGTTTTGTCTCTCAGAATCCTACCGATCGGGAGATATTTGACTTTTAAAAATTGACTTTCGAATAATCTCTAAAAATTTAAATGTCTCTATCCTCCAAACCCTTGGACATACATTGAAGTGACTCTTACAGGAAGTTGACATATGCGTTCCCTCAAATTGACATAAGTTTCGTCTCTCAGATTGCTACAGATCCGGAAATATTTGCCTTTTAAAAATTGACTTTCGAATAATCTCGAAAAATTAAAATGTCTCTATCCTCCAAACCCATGGACATACATTGACGTGACTGTGACATGACGTTGACATATACGTTCCCTCAAAGTGACATAAGTTTTGTCTCTCAGATTAATACAGATCGAGAGATATTTGCCTTTTCAAAAATTGACTATCGAATAATCTCTAAAAATTTAAATGTCTCTAACCTCTATACCCTTGGACATACATTGACGTGACTCTGACAGGAAGTTGACATATGCGTTCCCTCAAAGTGACATAAGTTTTGTCTCTCAGATTCCTACAGATCGGGAGATATTTGCCTTTGAAAAATTGACTTTCGAATAATCTCTAAAAATTTAAATGTCTCTATCCTCAAAACCCTTGGACATACATTGACGTGACTCTGACAGGAAGTTGACATATACGTTCCCTCAAAGTGATATAAGTTTCGTCTCTCAGATTCCTACAGATCGGGAGATATTTGCCTTTCAAAAAATTGACTTTCGAATAATCTCGAAAAATTTAAATGTCTCTATCCTCCAAAACCTTGGACATACATTGACGTGACTCTGACAGGAAGTTGACATATACGTTCCCTCAAAGTGATATAAGTTTCGTCTCTCAGTTTCCTACAGATCGGGAGATATTTGCTTTTCAAAAAATTGACTTTCGAATAATCTCGAAAAATTTAAATGTCTCTATCCTCCAAAACCTTGGACATACATTGACGTGACTCTGACAGGAAGTTTACATTTACGTTCCCTCAAAGTGACATAAGTTTTGTCTCTCAGATTCCTACAGATCGGGAGATATTTGCCTTTTAAAAATTGACTTTCGAATAATCTCTAAAAATTTAAATGTCTCTATCCTCCAAACCCTTGGACATACATTGACGTGACTCTGACAGGAAGTTGACATATATGTTCCCTCAAAGTGACATAAGGTTTGTCTCTCAGATTCCTACAGATCGGGAGATATTTGCCTTTTAAAAATTGACTTTCGAATAATCTCGAAAAATTAAAATGTCTCTATCCTCCAAACCCTTGGACATGCATTGACGAAACTCTGACATCAAGTTCACATATGCGTTCCCTCAAAGTGACATAAGGCTTGTCTCTCAGATGAATACAGATCGGGAGATATTTGCCTTTTAAAAATTGACTTTTGAATATTCTCGAAAAATTAAAATGTCTCTATCCCCCAAACCCTTGGACATACATTTACGAACCTCTGACAGGAAGTTGACATATACGTTCCCTCAAAGTGACATAAGTTTTGTCTCTCAGGTTCCTACAGATCGGGAGATATTTGAATTTTAAAAATTGACTTTCGAATAATCTCGAAAAATTAAAATGTCTCTATCCCCCAAACCCTTAGACATACATTTATGTACCTCTGACAGGAAGTTGACATATTCGTTCCCTCAAAGTGTCGTAAGTTTTGTCTCTCAGATTCCTACAGATCGGGAGATATTTGATTTTTAAAAAATATACTTTCGAAAAATCTCTAAATATTTAAATGTCTGTATCCTCCAAACCCTTGGACATACATTAACGAGATTCTGACAAGAAGTTGACATATACGTTCCCTCAAAGTGACGTAAGTTTTGTCTCTCAGATTCCTACCGATCGGGAGATATTTGCCTTTTAAAAATTGCCTTTCGAATAATCTCTTAAAATTTAAATGTCTCTATCCTCCAAACCCTTGGACATACATTGAAGTGACTCTGACAGGAAGTTGACATATATGTTCCCTCAAAGTGACATAAGTTTTGTCTCTTAGATTCCTACTGATCGGGAGATATTTGCCTTTAAAAATTGAATTTCGAATAATCTCGAAAAATTAAAATGTCTCTATCTTCCAAACCTTTGGACATACATTGACGAAACTCTGACATGAAGTTGACATATGTGTTCCCTCAAATTGACATAAGTTTTGTCTCTCAGATTGCTACAGATCCGGAAATATTTGCCTTTTAAAAATTGACTTTCGAATAATCTCGAAAAATTAAAATGTCTCTATCCTCCAAACCCATGGACATACATTGACGTGACTGTGACATGACGTTGACATATACGTTCCCTCAAAGTGACATAAGTTTTGTCTCTCAGATTAATACAGATCGATAGATATTTGCCTTCTCAAAAATTGACTTTCGAATAATCTCGAAAAATTAAAATGTCTCTATCCACCAAAACCCTTAGACATACATTGACGAGACTCTGACATGAAGTTTTACATATGCGTTCCCTCAAAGTGACATAAGGTTTGTCTCTCAGATGCCTACAGATCGGGAGATATTTGCCTTTTAAAAATTGACTTTGAATAATCTCGAAAAATTAAAATGTCTCTATCGTCAAAACCCTTGGACATACAATAACGAGATTCTGACATGACGTTGAAATATACGTTCCCTCAAAGTGACATAAGGTTTGTCTCTCAGATTCCTACAGATCGGGAGATATTTGAATTTTAAAAATTGAATTTCGAATAATATCTACAAATTTTAATGTCTCTATCCTCCAAACCCTTGGACATACATTGACGTGACCCTGACATGAAGTTGACATATGCGTTCCTTCCATGCGACATAAGTTTTGTCTCTCAGATTCCTACAGATCGGGAGATATTTGGCTTTAACTAATTGACTTTCGAATAATCTCGAAAAATTAAAATGTCTCTATCCTCCAAATACTTGGACATACATTGAAGTGACTCTGACAGCAAGTTGACATATACGTACCCTCAAAGTGACATAAGTTTTGTCTCTCAGATTCCTACAGATCGGCAGATATTTGCCTTTTAAAAATTGACTTTCGAATAATCTCTAGAAATTTAAATGTCTCTATCCTCCAAACCCTTCGACATACATTGACGTAACTATAACATGAAGTTGACATATACATTCCCTCAAAGTGACATAAGGTTCGTCTCTCAGATTCCTACAGATCGGGACATATTTGCCTTTTGAAATATAGATTTTCGAATAATCTCGAAAAATTAAAATGTCTCTATCCTCCAAACCCTTGGACATACATTGACGTGACTCTGACAGGAAGTTTAAATATACGTTCCCTCGAAGTGACATAAGTTTTGTCTCTCAGATTCCTACAGATCGGGAGATATTTGCCTTTTAAAAATTGACTTTCGAATAATCTCTAAAAATTTAAATGTCTCTATCCTCCAAACCCTTGGACATGCATTGACGAAACTCTGACATGAAGTTGACATATGCGTACCCTCAAAGTGACATAAGGGTTGTCTCTCAGATGAATACAAATCGGGAGATATTTGCCTTTCAAAAAATTGACTTTCGAATAATCTCGAAAAATTAAAATGTCTCTATCCCCCAAACCCTTGGACATACATTTAGTACCTCTGACAGGAATTTGACATATACGTTCCCTCAAAGTGACATAAGTTTTGTCTCTCAGATTCCTACAGATCGGGAGATATTTGAATTTTAAAAATTGACTTTCGAATAATCTCGAAAAATTAAAATGTCTCTATCCCCCAAACCCTTGGACATACATTTACGTACCTCTGACAGGAAGTTGACATATTCGTTCCCTCAAAGTGTCGTAAGTTTTGTCTCTCAGATTCCTACAGATCGGTAGATATTTGAATTTCACAAATTGACTTTCGAATAATCTCGAAAAATTAAAATGTCTCTATCCTCCAAACCCTTGGATATACATTGACGTGACTCTGTCAGCAAGTTGACATATACGTTCCCTCAAAGTGACATAAGATTTGTCTCTCAGATTCCTACAGATCGGGAGATATTTGCTTTTTAAAAAATATACTTTCGAAAAATCTCTAAAAATTTAAATGTCTGTATCCTCCAAACCCTTGGACATACATTAACGAGATTCTGACAAGAAGTTGACATATACGTTCCCTCAAATTGACGTAAGTTTTGTTTCTCAGATTCCTACCGATCGGGAGATATTTGCCATTTAAAAATTGACTTTCGAATAATCTCTAAAAATTTAAATGTCTCTATCCTCCAAACCCTTGGACATACATTGAAGTGACTCTAACAGGAAGTTGACATATATGTTCCCTCAAAGTGACATAAGTTTTGTCTCTTAGATTCCTACAGATCGGGAGATATATGCCTTTAAAAATTGAATTTCGAATAATCTCGAAAAATTAAAATGTTTCTATCCTCCAAACCCTTGGACATACATTGACGAGACTCTGACATGAAGTTGACATATGCGTTCCCTCAAATTGACATAAGTTTTGTCTCTCAGATTGCTACAGATCCGGAAATATTTGCCTTTTAAAAATTGAGTTTCGAATAATCTCGAAAAATTAAAATGTCTCTATCGTCCAAACCCTTGGACATACATTGACGTGACTCTGAAAGGAAGTTGACATATACGTTCCCTCAAAGTGACGTAAGTTTTGTCTCTCAGATTCCTACAGATCGGGAAATATTTGCTTTTTAAAAAATATGCTTTCGAATAATCTCTAAAAATTTAAATGTCTCTATCCTCCAAACCCATGAACATACATTGACGTGACTCTGACAGGAAGTTGATATATACGTTTCCTCAAAGTGACATAAGTTTTGTCTATCACATTCCTACAGATCGGGAGATATTTGCCTTTTAAAAATTGACTTTCGAATAATCCCGAAAAATTAAAATGTCTCTATCCTCCAAACCCTTGACATACATTTACGTACCTCTGACAAAAAGTTGACAGATACGTTCCCTCAAGGTGACATAAGTTTTGTCTCTCAGATTCCTACAGATCGGGAGATATTTGAATTTTAAAAATTGACTTTCGAATAATCTCTAAATATTTAAATGTCTCTATCCTAAAAACCCTTGGACATACATTGACGTGACTCTGACATGAATTTGACATATATGTTCCCTCAAAGTGACATAAGTTTTGTCTCTCAGATTCCTACAGATCGGGAGGTATTTGCCTTTCACAAATTGACTTTCGAATAATCTCGAAAAATTAAAATGTCTCTATCCTCCAAACCCTTGGACATACATTGACGAGAGTTTGACATGAAGTTGACATATACGTTCCCTCAAAGTGACATACGTTTTGTCTCTCAGATTAATACAGATCGATAGATATTTGCCTTTTAAAAATTGACTTTCGAAAAATCTCTAAAAATTTAAATGTCTCTATCCTCCAAACCCATGGACATACATTGACGTGACTGTGACATGACGTTGACATATACGTTCCCTCAAAGTGACATAAGTTTTGTCTCTCAGATTAATACAGATCGATAGATATTTGCCTTTTAAAAATTGACTTTCGAATAATCTCTAGAAATTTAAATGTCTCTATCCTCCAAACCCTTTGACATACATTGACAAGAGTTTGACATGAAGTTGACATATACGTTCCCTCAAAGTGACATAAGTTTTGTCTCACAGATTACTACAGATCGGGAGATATTTGCCTTTCACAAATTGACTTTCGAATAATCTCGAAAAATTAAAATGTCTCTATCCTCCAAACCCTTGGATATACATTGACGTGACTCTGTCAGCAAGTTGACATATACGTTCCCTCAAAGTGACATAAGATTTGTCTCTCAGATTCCTACAGATCGGGAGATATTTGCCTTTTAAAAATTGACTTTCGAATAATCTCTTTAAATTTAAATGTCTCTATCCTCCAAACCCTTTGACATACATTGACAAGAGTTTGACATGAAGTTGACATATACGTTCCCTCAAAGTGACATAAGTTTTGTCTCACAGATTACTACAGATCGGGAGATATTTGCCTTTCACAAATTGACGTTCGAATAATCTCGAAAAATTAAAATGTCTCTATCGTCCAAACCCTTGGACATACATTGACGAGATTTTGACATGAAATTCACATATACGTTCCCTCAAAGTGACATAGGTTTTGTCTCTCAGAGTACTAAAGATCGGGAGATATTTGCCTTTTAAAAATTGACTTTCGAAAAATCTCTAAAAATTTAAATGTCTCTATCCTCCAAACCCATGGACATACATTGACGTGACTGTGACATGACGTTGACATATACGTTCCCTCAAAGTGACATAAGTTTTGTCTCTCAGATTAATACAGATCGATAGATATTTGCCTTTTAAAAATTGACTTTCGAATAATCTCTAGAAATTTAAATGTCTCTATCCTCCAAACCCTTTGACATACATTGACAAGAGTTTGACATGAAGTTGACATATACGTTCCCTCAAAGTGACATAAGTTTTGTCTCACAGATTACTACAGATCGGGAGATATTTGCCTTTCACAAATTGACTTTCGAATAATCTCGAAAAATTAAAATGTCTCTATCCTCCAAACCCTTGGATATACATTGACGTGACTATGTCAGCAAGTTGACATATACGTTCCCTCAAAGTGACATAAGATTTGTCTCTCAGATTCCTACAGATCGGGAGATATTTGCCTTTTAAAAATTGACTTTCGAATAATCTCTAGAAATTTAAATGTCTCTATCCTCCAAACCCTTTGACATACATTGACAAGAGCTTGACATGAAGTTGACATATACGTTCCCTCAAAGTGACATAAGTTTTGTCTCACAGATTACTACAGATCGGGAGATATTTGCCTTTCACAAATTGACGTTCGAATAATCTCGAAAAATTAAAATGTCTCTATCGTCCAAACCCTTGGACATACATTGACGAGATTTTGACATGAAATTCACATATACGTTCCCTCAAAGTGACATAGGTTTTGTCTCTCAGAGTACTAAAGATCGGGAGATATTTGCCTTCTAAAAATTGACTTTCGAAAAATCTCTAAAAATTTAAATGTCTCTATCCTCCAAACCCATGGACATACATTGACGTGACTGTGACATGACGTTGACATATACGTTCCCTCAAAGTGACATAAGTTTTGTCTCTCAGATTAATACAGATCGATAGATATTTGCCTTTTCAAAAATTGACTTTCGAATAATCTCGAAAAATTAAAATGTCTCTATCCTCCAAACCCTTAGACATACATTGACGAGACTCTGACATGAAGTTATACATATGCGTTCCCTCAAAGTGACATAAGGTTTCTCTCAGATGCCTAGAGATCGGGAGATATTTGCCTTTTAAATTTGACTTTGAATAATCTCGAAAAATTAAAATGTCTCTATTGTCAAAACCCATGGACATACAATGACGAGATTCTGACATGAAGTTGACATATACGTTCCCTCAAAGTGACATAAGTTTTGTCTCTCAGATTCCTGCAGATCGGGAGATATTTGCCTTTTGAAAAATTGACTTTCGAATAATCTCGAAAAATTAAAATGTCTCTATCCTCCAAACCCTTTTACATACATTGACGTGCCTCTGACAGGACGTTTACATATACGTTCCCTCAAAGTGACATAAGTTTTGTCTCTCAGATTCCTACAGATCGGGAGATATTTGAATTTTAAATATTGACTTTCGAATAATCTCTAGAAATTTAAATGTCTCTATCCTCCAAACCCTTGGACATACATTGACGTGACTCTGACATGAAGTTGACATATGCGTTCCCTCAAAGTGACATAAGTTTTGTCTCTCAGATTCCTACAGATCGGGAGATATTTGCCTTTCACAAATTGACTTTCGAATAATCTCGAAAAATTCAAACGTCTCTATCCTCCAAATACTTGGACATACATTGACGTGACTCTGACAGCAAGTTGACATATACGTTCCCTCAAAGTGACATAAGTTTTGTCTCTCAGATTACTACAGATCGGGAGATATTTGCTTTTTAAAAATTGACTTTCGAATAATCTCGAAAAATTAAATTGTCTCTATTCTCCAAACCCTTGGACATACATTGACGAGACTCTGACATGAAGTTGACATATGCGTTCCCTCAAAGTAACATAAGGTTTGTCTCTATGATGCCTACAGATCGGGAGATATTTGCGTTTTAAAAATTTACTTTCGAATAATCTCGAAAAATTAAAATGTCTCTATCGTCCAAACCCTTGGACATACATTAACGAGATTCTGACATGACGTTGACATATACGTTCCCTCAAAGTGACATAAGGTTTGTCTCTCAGATTCCTACAGATCGGGAGATATTTGAATTTTAAAAATTGAATTTCGAATAATCTCTACAAATTTTAATGTCTCTATCCTCCAAACCCTTGGACATACATTGACGTGACCCTGACATGAAGTTGACATATGCGTTCCTTCAAAGCGACATAAGTTTTGTCTCTCAGATTCCTACAGATCGGGAGATATTTGGCTTTAACTAATTGACTTTCGAATAATCTCGAAAAATTAAAATGTCTCTATCCTCCAAATACTTGGACATACATTGACGTGACTCTGACAGCAAGTTGACATATACGTTCCCTCAAAGTGACATAAGTTTTGTCTCTCAGATTCCTACAGATCGGCAGATATTTGCCTTTTAATAATTGACTTTCGAATAATCTCTAGAAATTTAAATGTCTCTATCCTCCAATCCCTTCGACATACATTGACGTAACTATGACATGAAGTTGACATATACATTCCCTCAAAGTGACATAAGGTTCGTCTCTCAGATTCCTACAGATCGGGAGATATTTGCCTTATGAAATATAGATTTTCGAATAATCTCGAAAAATTAAAATGTCTCTATCCTCCAAACCCTTGGACATACATTGACGTGACTCTGACAGGAAGTTTAAATATACGTTCCCTCGAAGTGACATAAGTTTTGTCTCTCAGATTCTTACAGATCGGGAGATATTTTCCTTTGAAAAATTGACTTTCGAATAATCTCTAACAATTTAAATGTCTCTATCCTCCAAACCCTTGGACATACATTGACGTGACTCTGACAGGACGTTAACATATACGTTCCCTCAAAGTGATATAAGTTTCGTCTCTCAGATTCTTACAGATCGGGAGATATTTGCCTTTTCAAAAAATTGACTTTCGAATAATCTCGAAAAATTTAAATGTCTCTATCCTCCAAAACCTTGGACATACATTGACGTGACTCTGACAGGAAGTTTACATATACGTTCGCTCAAAGTGACATAAGTTTTGTCTCTCAGATTCCTACAGATCGGGAGATATTTGCCATTTAAAAATTGACTTTCGAATAATCTCTAAAAATTTAAATGTCTCTATCCTCCAAACCCTTGGACATACATTGACGAGACTCTGACATGAAGTTGACATATGCGTTCCCTCAAATTGACATAAGTTTTGTCTCTCAGATTGCTACAGATCCGGAAATATTTGCCTTTTAAAAATTGAGTTTCGAATAATCTCGAAAAATTAAAATGTCTCTATCGTCCAAACCCTTGGACATACATTGACGTGACTCTGAAAGGAAGTTGACTTATACGTTCCCTCAAAGTGACGTAAGTTTTGTCTCTCAGATTCCTACAGATCGGGAAATATTTGCTTTTTAAAAAATATGCTTTCGAATAATCTCTAAAAATTTAAATGTCTCTATCCTCCAAACCCATGAACATACATTGACGTGACTCTGACAGGAAGTTGATATATACGTTTCCTCAAAGTGACATAAGTTTTGTCTATCACATTCCTACAGATCGGGAGATATTTGCCTTTTAAAAATTGACTTTCGAATAATCCCGAAAAATTAAAATGTCTCTATCCTCCAAACCCTTGACATACATTTACGTACCTCTGACAAAAAGTTGACAGATACGTTCCCTCAAGGTGACATAAGTTTTGTCTCTCAGATTCCTACAGATCGGGAGATATTTGAATTTTAAAAATTGACTTTCGAATAATCTCTAAATATTTAAATGTCTCTATCCTAAAAACCCTTGGACATACATTGACGTGACTCTGACATGAATTTGACATATATGTTCCCTCAAAGTGACATAAGTTTTGTCTCTCAGATTCCTACAGATCGGGAGGTATTTGCCTTTCACAAATTGACTTTCGAATAATCTCGAAAAATTAAAATGTCTCTATCCTCCAAACCCTTGGACATACATTGACGAGATTTTGACATGAAATTCACATATACGTTCCCTCAAAGTGACATAGGTTTTGTCTCTCAGAGTACTAAAGATCGGGAGATATTTGCCTTTTAAAAATTGACTTTCGAAAAATCTCTAAAAATTTAAATGTCTCTATCCTCCAAACCCATGGACATACATTGACGTGACTGTGACATGACGTTGACATATACGTTCCCTCAAAGTGACATAAGTTTTGTCTCTCAGATTAATACAGATCGATAGATATTTGCCTTTTAAAAATTGACTTTCGAATAATCTCTAGAAATTTAAATGTCTCTATCCTCCAAACCCTTTGACATACATTGACAAGAGTTTGACATGAAGTTGACATATACGTTCCCTCAAAGTGACATAAGTTTTGTCTCACAGATTACTACAGATCGGGAGATATTTGCCTTTCACAAATTGACTTTCGAATAATCTCGAAAAATTAAAATGTCTCTATCCTCCAAACCCTTGGATATACATTGACGTGACTCTGTCAGCAAGTTGACATATACGTTCCCTCAAAGTGACATAAGTTTTGTCTCACAGATTACTACAGATCGGGAGATATTTGCCTTTCACAAATTGACGTTCGAATAATCTCGAAAAATTAAAATGTCTCTATCGTCCAAACCCTTGGACATACATTGACGAGATTTTGACATGAAATTCACATATACGTTCCCTCAAAGTGACATAGGTTTTGTCTCTCAGAGTACTAAAGATCGGGAGATATTTGCCTTTTAAAAATTGACTTTCGAAAAATCTCTAAAAATTTAAATGTCTCTATCCTCCAAACCCATGGACATACATTGACGTGACTGTGACATGACGTTGACATATACGTTCCCTCAAAGTGACATAAGTTTTGTCTCTCAGATTAATACAGATCGATAGATATTTGCCTTTTCAAAAATTGACTTTCGAATAATCTCGAAAAATTAAAATGTCTCTATCCTCCAAACCCTTAGACATACATTGACGAGACTCTGACATGAAGTTTTACATATGCGTTCCCTCAAAGTGACATAAGGTTTCTCTCAGATGCCTAGAGATCGGGAGATATTTGACTTTTTAGAAATTGACTTCAGAATAATCTCGAAAAATTAAAATGTCTCTATTGTCAAAACCCATGGACATACAATGACGAGATTCTGACATGAAGTTGACATATACGTTCCCTCAAAGTGACATAAGTTTTGTCTCTCAGATTCCTGCAGATCGGGAGATATTTGCCTTTTGAAAAATTGACTTTCGAATAATCTCGAAAAATTAAAATGTCTCTATCCTCCAAACCCTTTTACATACATTGACGTGCCTCTGACAGGACGTTTACATATACGTTCCCTCAAAGTGACATAAGTTTTGTCTCTCAGATTCCTACAGATCGGGAGATATTTGAATTTTAAATATTGACTTTCGAATAATCTCTAGAAATTTAAATGTCTCTATCCTCCAAACCCTTGGACATACATTGACGTGACTCTGACATGAAGTTGACATATGCGTTCCCTCAAAGTGACATAAGTTTTGTCTCTCAGATTCCTACAGATCGGGAGATATTTGCCTTTCACAAATTGACTTTCGAATAATCTCGAAAAATTCAAACGTCTCTATCCTCCAAATACTTGGACATACATTGACGTGACTCTGACAGCAAGTTGACATATACGTTCCCTCAAAGTGACATAAGTTTTGTCTCTCAGATTACTACAGATCGGGAGATATTTGCTTTTTAAAAATTGACTTTCGAATAATCTCGAAAAATTAAATTGTCTCTATTCTCCAAACCCTTGGACATACATTGACGAGACTCTGACATGAAGTTGACATATGCGTTCCCTCAAAGTAACATAAGGTTTGTCTCTATGATGCCTACAGATCGGGAGATATTTGCGTTTTAAAAATTTACTTTCGAATAATCTCGAAAAATTAAAATGTCTCTATCGTCCAAACCCTTGGACATACATTAACGAGATTCTGACATGACGTTGACATATACGTTCCCTCAAAGTGACATAAGGTTTGTCTCTCAGATTCCTACAGATCGGGAGATATTTGAATTTTAAAAATTGAATTTCGAATAATCTCTACAAATTTTAATGTCTCTATCCTCCAAACCCTTGGACATACATTGACGTGACCCTGACATGAAGTTGACATATGCGTTCCTTCAAAGCGACATAAGTTTTGTCTCTCAGATTCCTACAGATCGGGAGATATTTGGCTTTAACTAATTGACTTTCGAATAATCTCGAAAAATTAAAATGTCTCTATCCTCCAAATACTTGGACATACATTGACGTGACTCTGACAGCAAGTTGACATATACGTTCCCTCAAAGTGACATAAGTTTTGTCTCTCAGATTCCTACAGATCGGCAGATATTTGCCTTTTAATAATTGACTTTCGAATAATCTCTAGAAATTTAAATGTCTCTATCCTCCAATCCCTTCGACATACATTGACGTAACTATGACATGAAGTTGACATATACATTCCCTCAAAGTGACATAAGGTTCGTCTCTCAGATTCCTACAGATCGGGAGATATTTGCCTTATGAAATATAGATTTTCGAATAATCTCGAAAAATTAAAATGTCTCTATCCTCCAAACCCTTGGACATACATTGACGTGACTCTGACAGGAAGTTTAAATATACGTTCCCTCGAAGTGACATAAGTTTTGTCTCTCA
Source organism: Zootermopsis nevadensis (assembly GCF_977971745.1). Taxonomy (NCBI): domain Eukaryota; kingdom Metazoa; phylum Arthropoda; class Insecta; order Blattodea; family Termopsidae; genus Zootermopsis; species Zootermopsis nevadensis. The sequence continues at coordinate 59,694 of NW_028259199.1, read as the reverse complement.
GATTCTTACAGATCGGGAGATATTTTCCTTTGAAAAATTGACTTTCGAATAATCTCTAACAATTTAAATGTCTCTATCCTCCAAACCCTTGGACATACATTGACGTGACTCTGACAGGACGTTAACATATACGTTCCCTCAAAGTGATATAAGTTTCGTCTCTCAGATTCTTACAGATCGGGAGATATTTGCCTTTTCAAAAAATTGACTTTCGAATAATCTCGAAAAATTTAAATGTCTCTATCCTCCAAAACCTTGGACATACATTGACGTGACTCTGACAGGAAGTTTACATATACGTTCGCTCAAAGTGACATAAGTTTTGTCTCTCAGATTCCTACAGATCGGGAGATATTTGCCATTTAAAAATTGACTTTCGAATAATCTCTAAAAATTTAAATGTCTCTATCCTCCAAACCCTTGGACATACATTGACGTGACTCTGACAGGGAGTTGACATATATGTTCCCTCAAAGTGACATAAGTTTTGTCTCTCAGATTCCTACAGATCGGGAGATATTTGCCTTTTAAAAATTGACTTTCGAATAATCTCGAAAAATTAAAATGTCTCTATCCTCCAAACCCTTGGACATACATTGACGAAACTCTGACATGAAGTTGACATATGCGTTCCCTCAAAGTGACATAAGGTTTGTCTCTCAGATGAATACAGATCGGGAGATGTTTGCCTTTTAAAAATTGATTTTCGAATAATCTCGAAAAATTAAAATGTCTCTATCCCCCAAACCCTTGGACATACATTTACGTACCTCTGACAGGAAGTTGACATATACGTTCCCTCAAAGTGACATAAGTTTTGTCTCTCAGATTCCTACAGATCGGGAGATATTTGAATTTTAAAAATTGACTTTCGAATAATCTCGAAAAATTAAAATGTCTCTATCCCCCAAACCCTTGGACATACATTTACGTACCTCTGACAGGAAGTTGACATATTCGTTCCCTCAAAGTGACGTAAGTTTTGTCTCTCAGATTCCTACAGATCGGGAGATATTTGATTTTTAAAAAATATACTTTCGAAAAATCTCTAAATATTTAAATGTCTGTATCCTCCAAACCCTTGGACATACATTAACGAGATTCTGACAAGAAGTTGACATATACGTTCCCTCAAAGTGACATAAGTTTTGTCTCTTAGATTCCTACTGATCGGGAGATATTTGCCTTTAAAAATTGAATTTCGAATAATCTCGAAAAATTAAAATGTCTCTATCCTCCAAACCCTTGGACATACATTGACGAGACTCTGACATGAAGTAGACATATGCGTTCCCTCAAATTGACATAAGTTTTGTCTCTCAGATTGCTACAGATCCGGAAATATTTGCCTTTTAAAAATTGACTTTCGAATAATCTCGAAAAATTAAAATGTCTCTATCCTCCAAACCCATGGACATACATTGACGTGACTGTGACATGACGTTGACATATACGTTCCCTCAAAGTGACATAAGTTTTGTCTCTCAGATTAATACAGATCGATAGATATTTGCCTTTTCAGAAATTGACTTTCGAATAATCTCGAAAAATTAAAATGTCTCTATCCACCAAAACCCTTAGACATACATTGACGAGACTCTGACATGAAGTTTTACATATGCGTTCCCTCAAAGTGACATAAGGTTTGTCTCTCAGATGCCTACAGATCGGGAGATATTTGCCTTTTAAAAATTGACTTTGAATAATCTCGAAAAATTAAAATGTCTCTATCCTCCAAATACTTGGACATACATTGACGTGACTCTGACAGCAAGTTGACATATACGTACCCTCAAAGTGACATAAGTTTTGTCTCTCAGATTCCTACAGATCGGCAGATATTTGCCTTTTAAAAATTGACTTTCGAATAATCTCTAGAAATTTAAATGTCTCTATCCTCCAAACCCTTCGACATACAGTGACGTAACTATGACATGAAGTTGACATATACATTCCCTCAAAGTGACATAAGGTTCGTCTCTCAGATTCCTACAGATCGGGACATATTTGCCTTTTGAAATATAGATTTTCGAATAATCTCGAAAAATTAAAATGTCTCTATCCTCCAAACCCTTGGACATACATTGACGTGACTCTGACAGGAAGTTTAAATATACGCTCCCTCGAAGTGACATAAGTTTTGTCTCTCAGATTCCTACAGATCGGGAGATATTTGCCTTTGAAAAATTGACTTTCGAATAATCTCTAAAAATTTAAATGTCTCTATCCTCCAAACCCTTGGACATACATTGACGTGACTCTGACAGGACGTTGACATGTACGTTCCCAGAAAGTGATATAAGTTTCGTCTCTCAGATTCCTACAGATCGGGAGATATTTGCCTTTTCAAAAAATTGACTTTCGAATAATCTCGAAAAATTAAAATGTCTCTATCCTCCAAAACCTTGGACATACATTGACGTGACTCTGACAGGAAGTTTACATATACGTTACCTCAAAGTGACATAAGTTTTGTCTCTCAGATTCCTACAGATCGGGAGATATTTGCCTTTTAAAAATTGACTTTCGAATAATCTCTAAAAATTTAAATGTCTCTATCCTCCAAACCCTTGGACATGCATTGACGAAACTCTGACATGAAGTTGACATATGCGTTCCCTCAAAGTGACATAAGGGTTGTCTCTCAGATGAATACAAATCTGGAGATAGTTGCCTTTTAAAAATTGACTTTCGAATAATCTCGAAAAATTAAAATGGCTCTATCCCCCAAACCCTTGGACATACATTTACGTACCTCTGACAGGAAGTTGACATATACGTTCCCTCAAAGTGACATAAGTTTTGTCTCTCAGATTCCTACAGATCGGGAGATATTTGAATTTTAAAAATTGACTTTCGAATAATCTCGAAAAATTAAAATGTCTCTATCCCCCAAACCCTTGGACATACATTTACGTACCTCTGACAGGAAGTTGACATATTCGTTCCCTCAAAGTGTCGTAAGTTTTGTCTCTCAGATTCCTACAGATCGGTAGATATTTGAATTTCACAAATTGACTTTCGAATAATCTCGAAAAATTAAAATGTCTCTATCCTCCAAACCCTTGGATATACATTGACGTGACTCTGTCAGCAAGTTGACATATACGTTCCCTCAAAGTGACATAAGATTTGTCTCTCAGATTCCTACAGATCGGGAGATATTTGCTTTTTAAAAAATATACTTTCGAAAAATCTCTACAAATTTAAATGTCTGTATCCTCCAAACCCTTGGACATACATTAACAAGATTCTGACAGGAAGTTGACATATATGTTCCCTCAAAGTTACATAAGTTTTGTCTCTTAGATTCCTACAGATCGGGAGATATTTGCCTTTAAAAATTGAATTTCGAATAATCTCGAAAAATTAAAATGTCTCTATCCTCCAAACCCTTGGACATACATTGACGAGACTCTGACATAAAGTTGACATATGCGTTCCCTCAAATTGACATAAGTTTTGTCTCTCAGATTGCTACAGATCCGGAAATATTTGCCTTTTAAAAATTGAGTTTCGAATAATCTCGAAAAATTAAAATGTCTCTATCGTCCAAACCCTTGGACATACATTGACGTGACTCTGAAAGGAAGTTGACATATACGTTCCCTCAAAGTGACGTAAGTTTTGTCTCTCAGATTCCTACAGATCGGGAAATATTTGCTTTTTAAAAAATATGCTTTCGAATAATCTCTAAAAATTTAAATGTCTCTATCCTCCAAACCCATGAACATACATTGACGTGACTCTGACAGGAAGTTGATATATACGTTTCCTCAAAGTGACATTAGTTTTGTCTATCACATTCCTACAGATCGGGAGATATTTGCCTTTTAAAAATTGACTTTCGAATAATCCCGAAAAATTAAAATGTCTCTATCCTCCAAACCCTTGACATACATTTACGTACCTCTGACAAAAAGTTGACAGATACGTTCCCTCAAGGTGACATAAGTTTTGTCTCTCAGATTCCTACAGATCGGGAGATATTTGAATTTTAAAAATTGACTTTCGAATAATCTCTAAATATTTAAATGTCTCTATCCTCCAAACCCTTGGACATACATTGACGTGACTCTGACATGAATTTGACATATATATGTTCCCTCAAAGTGACATAAGTTTTGTCTCTCAGATTCCTACAGATCGGGAGGTATTTGCCTTTCACAAATTGACTTTCGAATAATCTCGAAAAATTAAAATGTCTCTATCCTCCAAACCCTTGGACATACATTGACGAGAGTTTGACATGAAGTTGACATATACGTTCCCTCAAAGTGACACAAGTTTTGTGTCACAGATTACTACAGATAGGGAGATATTTGCCTTTCACAAATTGACGTTCGAATAATCTCGAAAAATTAAAATGTCTCTATCCTCCAAACCCTTGGACATACATTGACGAGATTTTGACATGAAGTTGACATGTACGTTCCCTCAAAGTGACATACGTTTTGTCTCTCAGATTACTAAAGATCGGGAGATATTTGCCTTTTAAAAATTGACTTTCGAAAAATCTCTAAAAATTTAAATGTCTCTATCCTCCAAACCCATGGACATACATTGACGTGACTGTGACATGAAGTTGACATATACGTTCCCTCAAAGTGACATAAGTTTTGTCTCTCAGATTAATACAGATCGATAGATATTTGCCTTTTCAAAAATTGACTTTCGAATAATCTCGAAAAATTAAAATGTCTCTATCCTCCAAACCCTTAGACATACATTGACGAGACTCTGACATGAAGTTTTACATATGCGTTCCCTCAAAGTGACATAAGGTTTGTATCTCAGATGCCTACAGATCAGGAGATATTTGCCTTTTAAAAATTGACTTTGAATAATCTCGAAAAATTAAAATGTCTCTATCGTCAAAACCCATGGACATACCATGACGAGATTCTGACATGAAGTTGACATATACAATCCCTCATAGTGACATTAGTTTTGTCTCTCAGATTCCTACAGATCGGGAGGTATTTGCCTTTCACAAATTGACTTTCGAATAATATCGAAAAATTAAAATGTCTCTATCCTCCAAACCCTTTTACATACATTGACGTGCCTCTGATAGGAAGTTTACATTTACGTTCCCTCAAAGTGACATAAGTTTTGTCTCTCACATTCCTACAGATCGGGAGATATTGGCCTTTAAAAATTGACTTTCGAATAATCTCTAAAAATTTAAATGTCTCTAAACTCCAAACCCTTAGACATACATTGACGTGACTATAACATGAAGTTGACATATATGTTCCCTCAAAGTGACATAAGCTTTGTCTCTCAGATTAATACAGATCGGGAGATATTTGCCATTTCATTAATTGACTTTCGAATAATCTCGAAAAATTAAAATGTCTCTATCCTCCAAACCCTTGGACATACATTGACGAGACTCTGACATGAAGTTGACATATACGTTCCCTCACACTGACATCAGGTTTGTCTCTCAGATGCCTACAGATCGGGAGATATTTGCCTTTTAAAAATTAACTTTCGAATAATCTCTAAAAATTTAAATGTCTGTATCCTCCACACCCATTGACATACATTGACGTGACTCTGACAGGAAGTTGATATATACGTTTCCTCAAAGTGACACAAGTTTTGTCTATCAGATTCCTACAGATCGGGAGATATTTGCCTTTTAAAAATTGACTTTCGAATAATCTCGAAAAATTAAAATGTCTCTATCCTCCAAACCCTTGACATACATTTACGTACCTCTGACAGAAAGTTGACAGATACGTTCCCTCAAGGTGACATAAGTTTTGTCTCTCAGATTAGTACAGATCGGTAGATATTTTATTTTTAAAAATTGACTTTCGAATAATCTCTAAATATTTAAATGTCTCTATCCTCCAAACCCTTGGACATACATTGACGTGACTCTGACATGAATTTGACATATATGTTCCCTCAAAGTGACATAAGTTTTGTCTCTCAGATTCCTACAGATCGGGAGATATTTGCCTTTCACAAATTGACTTTCGAATAATCTCGAAAAATTAAAATGTCTCTATCCTCCAAACCCTTGGACATACATTGACGAGACTCTGACATGAAGTTGACATATGCGTTCCCACAAAGTAACATAAGGTTTGTCTCTCAGGTGCCTACAGATCGGGAGATATTTGAATTTTAAATATTGACTTTCGAATAATCTCTAGAAATTTAAATGTCTCTATCCTCCAAACCCTTGGACATACATTGACGTGACTCTGACATGAAGTTGACATATGCGTTCCCTCAAAGTGACATAAGTTTTGTCTCTCAGATTCCTACAGATCGGCAGATATTTGCCTTTCAAAAATTGACTTACGAATAATCTCTAAAAATTTAAATGTCTCTATCCTCCAAACCCTTCGACATACATTGACGTAACTATGACATGAAGTTGGCATATACATTCCCACAAAGTGACATAAGGTTCGTCTCTCAGATTCCTACAGATCGGGAGACATTTGCCTTTTGAAATATTGATTTTCGAATAACCTCGAAAAATTAAAATGTCTCTATCCTCCAAACCCTTGGACATACATTGACAAGACTCTGACAGGAAGTTTAAATATACGTTCCCTCGAAGTGACATAAGTTTTGTCTCTCAGATTCCTACAGATCGGGAGATATTTGCCTTTGAAAAATTGACTTTCGAATAATCTCGAAAAATTGAAATGTCTCTATCCTCCAAACCCTTGAACATACATTGACGAGACTCTGACATGAAGTTGACATATACGTTCCCTCAAAGTGACATAAGTTTTGTCTCTCAGATTAATACAGATCGGGAGATATTTGCCTTTATAAAAATTGACTTTCGAATAATCTCGAAAAATTAAAATGTCTCTATACTCCAAACCCTTGGACATACATTGACGAGACTCTGACATGAAGTTGACATATGCGTTCCCTCAAATTGACATAAGTTTTGTCTCTCAGATTGCTACAGATCCGGAAATATTTGCCTTTTAAAAATTGAGTTTCGAATAATCTCGAAAAATTAAAATGTCTCTATCGTCCAAACCCTTGGACATACATTGACGTGACTCTGAAAGGAAGTTGACATATACGTTCCCTCAAAGTGACGTAAGTTTTGTCTCTCAGATTCCTACAGATCGGGAAATATTTGCTTTTTAAAAAATATGCTTTCGAATAATCTCTAAAAATTTAAATGTCTCTATCCTCCAAACCCATGAACATACATTGACGTGACTCTGACAGGAGGTTGATATATACGTTTCCTCAAAGTGACATAAGTTTTGTCTATCACATTCCTACAGATCGGGAGATATTTACCTTTTAAAAATTGACTTTCGAATAATCCCGAAAAATTAAAATGTCTCTATCCTCCAAACCCTTGACATACATTTACAAACCTCTGACAAAACGTTGACAGATACGTTCCCTCAAGGTGACATAAGTTTTGTCTCTCAGATTCCTACAGATCGGGAGATATTTGAATTTTAAAAATTGACTTTCGAATAATCTCTAAATATTTAAATGTCTCTATCCTCCAAACCCTTGGACATACATTGACGTGACTCTGACATGAATTTGACATATATGTTCCCTCAAAGTGACATAAGTTTTGTCTCTCACATTCCTACAGATCGGGAGGTATTTGCCTTTCACAAATTGACTTTCGAATAATCTCGAAAAATTAAAATGTCTCTATCCTCCAAACCCTTGGACATACATTGACGAGAGTTTGACATGAAGTTGACATATACGTTCCCTCAAAGTGACACAAGTTTTGTGTCACAGATTACTACAGATAGGGAGATATTTGCCTTTCACAAATTGACGTTCGAATAATCTCGAAAAATTAAAATGTCTCTATCCTCCAAACCCTTGGACATACATTGACGAGATTTTGACATGAAGTTGACATATACGTTCCCTCAAAGTGACATACGTTTTGTCTCTCAGATTACTAAAGATCGGGAGATAATTGCCTTTTAAAAATTGACTTTCGAATAATCTCTAGAAATTTAAATGTCTCTATCCTCCAAACCCTTTGACATACATTGACAAGAGTTTGACATGAAGTTGACATATACGTTCCCTCAAAGTGAAATAAGTTTTGTCTCACAGATTACTACAGATCGGGAGATATTTGCCTTTCACAAATTGACGTTCGAATAATCTCGAAAAATTAAAATGTCTCTATCGTCCAAACCCTTGGACATACATTGACGAGATTTTGACATGAAGTTCACTTATACGTTCCCTCAAAGTGACATAGGTTTTGTCTCTCAGATTACTAAAGATCGGGAGATATTTGCCTTTTAAAAATTGACTTTCGAAAAATCTCTAAAAATTTAAATGTCTCTATCCTCCAAACCCATGGACATACATTGACGTGACAGTGACATGACGTTGACATAAACGTTCCCTCAAAGTGACATAAGTTTTGTCTCTCAGATCAATACAGATCGATAGATATTTGCCTTTTCAAAAATTGACTTTAGAATAATCTCGAAAAATTAAAATGTCTCTATCCTCCAAACCCTTAGACATACATTGACGAGACTCTGACATGAAGTTTTACATATGCGTTCCCTCAAAGTGACAAAAGGTTTCTCTCAGATGCCTAGAGATCGGGAGATATTTGCCTTTTAAATTTGACTTTGAATAATCTCGAAAAATTAAAATGTCTCTATCGTCAAAACCCATGGACATACAATGACGAGATTCTGACATGAAGTTGACATATACGTTCCCTCAAAGTGACATAAGTTTTGTCTCTCAGATTCCTGCAGATCGGGAGATATTTGCCTTTTGAAAAATTGACTTTCGAATAATCTCGAAAAATTAAAATGTGTCTATCCTCCAAACCCTTTTACATACATTGACGTGCCTCTGACAGGACGTTTACATATACGTTCCCTCAAAGTGACATAAGTTTTGTCTCTCAGATTCTTACAGATCGGGAGATATTTGAATTTTAAATATTGACTTTCGAATAATCTCTAGAAATTTAAATGTCTCTATCCTCAAAACCCTTGGACATACATTGACGTGATTCTGACATGAAGTTGACATATGCGTTCCCTCAAAGTGACATAAGTTTTGTCTCTCAGATTCCTACAGATCGGGAGATATTTGCCTTTCACAAATTGACTTTCGAATAATCTCGAAAAATTCAAACGTCTCTATCCTCCAAATACTTGGACATACATTGACGTGACTCTGACAGCAAGTTGACATATACGTTCCCTCAAAGTGACATAAGTTTTGTCTCTCAGATTACTACAGATCGGGAGATATTTGCTTTTTAAAAATTGACTTTCGAATAATCTCGAAAAATTAAATTGTCTCTATTCTCCAAACCCTTGGACATACATTGACGAGACTCTGACATAAAGTTGACATATGCGTTCCCTCAAAGTAACATAAGGTTTGTCTCTATGATGCCTACAGATCGGGAGATATTTGCCTTTTAAAAATTTACTTTCGAATAATCTCGAAAATTTAAATGTCTCTATCGTCCAAACCCTTGGACATACATTAACGAGATTCTGACATGACGTTGACATATACGTTCCCTCAAAGTGACATAAGGTTTGTCTCTCAGATTCCTACAGATCGGGAGATATTTGAATTTTAAAAATTGAATTTCGAATAATCTCTACAAATTTTAATGTCTCTATCCTCCAAACCCTTGGACATACATTGACGTGACCCTGACATGAAGTTGACATATGCGTTCCTTCAAAGCGACATAAGTTTTGTCTCTCAGATTCCTACAGATCGGGAGATATTTGGCTTTAACTAATTGACTTTCGAATAATCTCGAAAAATTTAAATGTCTCTATCCTCCAAATACTTGGACATACATTGACGTGACTCTGACAGCAAGTTGACATATACGTTCCCTCAAAGTGACATAAGTTTTGTCTCTCAGATTCCTACAGATCGGCAGATATTTGCCTTTTAAAAATTGACTTTCGAATAATCTCTAGAAATTTAAATGTCTCTATCCTCCAATCCCTTCGACATACATTGACGTAACTATGACATGAAGTTGACATATACATTCCCTCAAAGTGACATAAGGTTCGTCTCTCAGATTCCTACAGATCGGGAGATATTTGCCTTATGAAATATAGATTTTCGAATAATCTCGAAAAATTAAAATGTCTCTATCCTCCAACCCCTTGGACATACATTGACAAGACTCTGACAGGAAGTTTAAATATACGTTCCCTAGAAGTGACATAAGTTTTGTCTCTCAGATTCCTACAGATCGGGAGATATTTGCCTTTGAAAAATTTGCTTTCGAATAATCTCTAAAAATTTAAATGTCTCTATCCTCCAAACCCTTGGACATACATTGACGTGACTCTGACAGGAAGTTGACATATACGTTCCCTCAAAGTGATATAAGTTTCGTCTCTCAGATTCCTACAGATCGGGAGATATTTGCCTTTTCAAAAAATTGACTTTCGAATAATCTCGAAAAATTAAAATGTCTCCATCCTCCAAAACCTTGGACATACATTGACGTGACTCTGACAGGAAGTTTACATATACGTTCCCTCAAAGTGACATAAGTTTTGTCTCTCAGATTCCTACAGATCGAGAGATATTTGCCTTTTAATAATTGACTTTCGAATAATCTCGAAAAATTAAAATGTCTCTATCGTCCAAACCCTTGGACATACATTGACGAGATTCTGACATGAAGTTGACATATACGTTCCCTCAAAGTGACATAAGATTTGTCTCTCAGATTCCTACAGATCGGGAGATATTTGCCTTTTCAAAAATTGACTTTCGAATAATCTCTAAAAATTTAAATGTCTGTATCCTCCACACCCATTGACATACATTGACGTGACTCTGACAGGAAGTTGATATATACGTTTCCTCAAAGTGACACAAGTTTTGTCTATCAGATTCCTACAGATCGGGAGATATTTGCCTTTTAAAAATTGACTTTCGAATAATCTCGAAAAATTAAATTTCTCTATCCTCCAAACCCTTGACATACATTTACGTACCTCTGACAGAAAGTTGACAGATACGTTCCCTCAAGGTGACATAAGTTTTGTCTCTCAGATTCCTACAGATCGGGAGATATTTTATTTTTAAAAATTGACTTTCGAATAATCTCTAAATATTTAAATGTCTCTATCCTCCAAACCCTTGGACATACATTGACGTGACTCTGACATGAATTTGACATATATGTTCCCTCAAAGTGACATAAGTTTTGTCTCTCAGATTCCTACAGATCGGGAGATATTTGCCTTTCACAAATTGACTTTCGAATAATCTCGAAAAATTAAAATGTCTCTATCATCCAAACCCTTGGACATACATTGACGAGACTCTGACATGAAGTTGACATATGCGTTCCCTCAAAGTAACATAAGGTTTGTCTCTCAGGTGCCTACAGATCGGGAGATATTTGAATTTTAAATATTGACTTTCGAATAATCTCTAAAAATTTAAATGTCTCTATCCTCCAAACCCTTCGACATACATTGACGTAACTATGACATGAAGTTGGCATATACATTCCCACAAAGTGACATAAGGTTCGTCTCTCAGATTCCTACAGATCGGGAGACATTTGCCTTTTGAAATATTGATTTTCGAATAATCTCGAAAAATTAAAATGTCTCTATCCTCCAAACCCTTGGACATACATTAACAAGACTCTGACAGGAAGTTTAAATATACGTTCCCTCAAAGTGACATAAGTTTTGTCTCTCAGATTCCTACAGATCGGGAGATATTTGAATTTTAAAAATTGACTTTCGAATAATCTCGAAAAATTAAAATGTCTCTATCCTCCAAACCCTCGGATATTCAATGACGTGACTCTGTCAGCACGTTGACATATACGTTCCCTCAAAGTGACATAAGATTTGTCTCTCAGATTCCTACAGATCGGGAGATATTTGCTTTTTAAAGAATATACTTTCGAAAAATCTCTAAAAATTTAAATGTCTGTATCCTCCAAACCCTTGGACATACATTAACGAGATTCTGACATGAAGTTGACATATACGTTCCCTCAAAGTGACATAAGTTTTGTCTTTCAGATTCCTACAGATCGGGAGATATTTGCCTTTTAAAATTGACTTTCGAATAATCTCTACAAATTTTAATGTCTCTATCCTCCAAACCCATGGACATACATTGACGTGACTCTGACAGAAAGTTCATATTTACGTTCCCTCAAAGTGACATAAGTTTTGTCTCTCAGATTCCTACAGATCGGGAGATATTTGCCTTTTAAAAATTGACTTTCGAATAATCTCGAAAAATTAAAATGTCTCTATCCCCCAACCCCTTGGACATACATTGACGTGACTCTGACAGGAAGTTGACATATATGTTTCCTCAAAGTGACATAAGTTTTGTCTCTCAGATTGCTACAGATCCGGAAATATTTGCCTCTTAAAAATTGACTTTCCAATAATCTCGAAAAATTAAAATGTCTCTATCGTCCAAACCCTTGGACATACATTGACGTGACTCTGACAGCAAGTTGACATATACGTTCCCTCAAAGTGACATAAGTTTTGTCTCTCAGATTAATACAGATCGGGAGATATTTGCTTTTTAAAAAATATGCTTTCGAATAATCTCTAAAAATTTAAATGTCTCTATCCTCTAAACCCTTGGACATACATTGACGTGACTCTGACATGACGATGATATATACGTTACCTCAATCTGACATGAGTTGTGTCTCTCAGATTAATACAGATCAGGAGATATATGCCTTTGAAAAATTGACTTTCGAATAACCTTCAAAAATTTTAAAGTTCTCTATCCTGCAAACCCTTGGACCTACATTGACGTGACTTTGACATAACGATGACATATATGTTACCTCAAATTGACAAGAGATTTGTCTCTCAGTTTCCTACAGATCGGGAGATATATGCCATTTAAAAATGACTTTCGAATACCCGTGAAAATTTAAAAGTCCTCTATCCTGCAACCCTTTGAATTATATTGACGTGACTTTGACATGACGATGATATATACGTTACCTCAATCTGACATGATTTTTGTCTCTCAGATTCCTACAGGTCGGGAGATATATGGCTTTGAAAAATTAACTTCCGAATAACCTTCAAAAATTTAAAATTCTCTATCCTGCAAACCCTTCGACTTACATGGACGTGACTCTGACATGACGATGATATATACGTTACCTCTATCTGACATGAGTTTTGTCTCTCAGATTACTACAGGTCGTGAGAAATATGGCTTTGAAAAATGACTTTCGGATAACCTTCAAAAACTTAAAACTTCTCTATTCTGCAAAACCTTGGACTTACATTGACGTGACTTTAGCATGACAATGATATATACGTTACCTCAATCTGACATGATTTTTGTCCCTCAGATTCCCACAGGTCGGGAGATATATGCCGTTGAAAAATTGACTTTCGAATAACCTTAAAAAATTTAAACTTCTCTGTCCTGCAAACCCTTTGACTTACATTGACGTGACATTGGCATGACGATGATATATACGTTACCTCAATCTGACATGATTTTTGTCCCTCAGATTCCCACAGGTAGGGACTATATGGCTTTGAAAAATTGACTTTCGAATAACCTTCAAAAATTTAAACTTCTCTATCCTGCAAACCCTTTGACTTACATTGACGTGACTTTGGCATGACGATGATATATACGTTACCTCAATCTGACATGATTTTTGTCCCTCAGATTCATACAGGTCGGGAGATATATGGCTTTAAAAATTGACTTTCGAATAACCTTCAAAATTTAAAAGTCATCTATCCTGCAGACCCTTTGACTTACATTGACGTGAATTGGACATGACGATGACATATACGTTACCTCAGTCTGACATGAGTTATGTGTCTCAGATTCCTACAGGTCGGGAGATATATGCCTTTGAAAAATTGAATTTCGAATAACTTTCAAAAATTAAAAGTTGACTATCCTGCAAACCCTTGGACTTTCATTGACGTGACTTTGACATGGCGATGATATATACGTTACCTCAGTCTGACATGAGTTGTGTCTCTCAGATTCCTACAGACCGGGAGAAATATGCCTTTGAAAAATTGAATTTCGAATAACCTTCAAAAATTAAAAGTTCTCTATCCCTCAAACCCTTGGACTTACATTGACGTGACTTTGACATTACGATGATATATATATGTTACCTCAAATTGACATGACTTTTGTCTCTCAGTATCCTACAGATCGGGAGATATATGCCTTTGAAAAATTGAATTTCGAATAACCTTCAAAAATTAAAAGTTCTCTATCCCTCAAACCCTTGGACTTACATTGACGTGACTTTGACATGACGATGATATATACGTTACCTCAGTCTGACATGAGTTGTGTCTCTCAGATTCCTAAAAGATCGGGAGATATATGCCTTTCAAAAAATGACTTTCGAATACCCGTGAAAAATTAAAAGTTCTCTATCCTGCAAACCCTTTGACTTACATTGACTTGGCTGTGACATGTCGATGATATATACGTTACCTCAATCTGGCATGAGTTTTGTCTCTCAGATTATTACAGATCTGGAGATATATGGCTTTGAAAAATGACTTTCGAATACCAGTGAAAAATTAAAAGTTGTCTATCCTGCAAACCCTTGGACTTACATTGACGTGACTTTGGCATGACGATTATATATACGTTACCTCAATCTGACATGATTTTTGTTTCTCAGATTCCTACAGGTCGGGAGATATATGCCTTTGAAAAATTGACTTTCGAATAACCTTCAAAAATTAAAAGTTGTCTATCCTGCAAACGCTTGGATTTACATTGACGTGACTTTGGCATGACGATGATATATACGTACCTCAATCTGACATGAGTTGTGTCTCTCAGATTCCTACAGATCGGGAGATATATGCCTTTCAAAAAATGACTTTCGAATACCCGTGAAAAATTGAAACTTCTCTTTCCTGCAAACCCTTTGACTTACATTGACGTGACTTTGACATGACGATGATATGTATGTTACCTCAATTTGAATAGAGTTTGGCTCTCAGTTTCCTACAGATCGGGAGATATATGCCTTTGAAAAATTGACTTTCGAATACCCTTCAAAAATAAAAACTTCTCTTTCCTGCAAACCCTTTGACTTACATTGACGTGACTTTGGCATGACGATGATATATACGTTACCTCAATCTGATATGATTTTTGTCTCTCAGATTCCTACAGGTCGTCACATATATGGCTTTGAAAAATAGACTTTCGAATAACCTTCAAAAATTTAAACTTCTCTATTCTGCAAACACTTTGACTTACATTGACGTGACTTTGGCATGACGATGATATATACCTTACCTCAATCTGACATGATTTTTGTCTCTCAGATTCCTACAGGTCGGGACATATATGGCTTTGAATAATTGACTTTCAAATAACCTTCAAAAATTAAAACTTCTCTATTCTGCAAACCCTTGGACTTACATTGACGTGACTTTGCCATGACGATGATATATACGTTACCTCAATCTGACATGATTTTTGCTTCTCACATTTCTACAGGTAGGGATATATATGCCTTTGAAAAATTGACTTTCGATTAACCTTCAAAAATTAAAAGTTGTTTATCCTGCCAACTCTTGGACTTACATTGACGTAACTTTGACATGACGATGATATATACGTTACCTCAGTCTGACACGAATTGTGTCTCTCAGATACCTACAGATCGGGAGATATATGCCTTTGAAAAAATGACTTTCGAATACCCGTGAGAAATTTAAAGTTTTCTATCCTGCAAACCCTTGGACTTACATTGACGTGACTTTGACATGACAATCATATATACGTTACCTCAATATGGCATGAGTTGTGTCTCTCAGATTATTACAGATCTGGAGATATATGCCTTTGAAAGATTGACTTTCGAATAAACTTCAAAATTAAAACTTCTCTCTCCTGCAATACCCTTGGACTTACATTGACGTGATTTTGACATGTCAATGATATATACGTTACCTCAGTCTGACATGAGTTGTGACTCTCAGATTCCTACACATCGGGACATATATGCCTTTGAAAAAACGACTATCGAATACCCGTGAAAAATTAAAAATTCTCTTTCCTGCAAAGGCTTGGACTTACATTGACGTGACTTAAACAAGACGATGACATATATGTTACCTCAAATTGACAAGAGTTTTGTCTCTCCATTTCCTACAGATCAGGAGATATATAAAATTGAAAAATGACTTTCGAATACCCGTGAAAAGTTAAAAGTCCTATATCCTGCAAACCCTTTGACTTACATTGACGTGACTTTGACATGACGATGATATATACGTTACCTCAGTCTGACATGAGTTGTGTCTCTCAGATTCCTACAGATCAGGAAATATATGCCTTTGAAAAATTGAATTTCGAATAACCTTCAAAAATTAAAAGTTCTCTATCCTGCAAACCCTTGTAATTACATTGACGTTACTTTGACATGACGATGATATATACGTTACCTCAGTCTGACATGAGTTGTGTTTCTCAGATTGCTACAGATCGGGAGATATATGCCTTTGAAAAAATGACTTTCGAATACCCGTGAAAAATTAAAAGTTCTCTATCCTGCAAACCCTTGGACTTACATTGACGTGACTTTGGCATGACGATCATATATACGTTACAACAACAGTGTGACATAATTCTTGACTCACCGATTCCTACAGATCGGGAGATATATGCCTTTAAAAAATGACTGTCGAATACCCGTGAAAAATTAAAAGTTCTCTATCCTGCAAACCCTTGGACTTACATTGACGTGACTTTGACATGACAATCATATATACGTTACCTCAATATGGCATGAGTTGTGTCTCTCAGATTATTACAGATCTGGAGATATATGCCTTTGAAAGATTGACTTTCGAATAAACTTCAAAATTAAAACTTCTCTCTCCTGCAATACCCTTGGACTTACATTGACGTGATTTTGACATGTCAATGATATATACGTTACCTCAGTCTGACATGAGTTGTGACTCTCAGATTCCTACACATCGGGACATATATGCCTTTGAAAAAACGACTATCGAATACCCGTGAAAAATTAAAAATTCTCTTTCCTGCAAAGGCTTGGACTTACATTGACGTGACTTAAACAAGACGATGACATATATGTTACCTCAAATTGACAAGAGTTTTGTCTCTCCATTTCCTACAGATCAGGAGATATATAAAATTGAAAAATGACTTTCGAATACCCGTGAAAAGTTAAAAGTCCTATATCCTGCAAACCCTTTGACTTACATTGACGTGACTTTGACATGACGATGATATATACGTTACCTCAGTCTGACATGAGTTGTGTCTCTCAGATTCCTACAGATCAGGAAATATATGCCTTTGAAAAATTGAATTTCGAATAACCTTCAAAAATTAAAAGTTCTCTATCCTGCAAACCCTTGTAATTACATTGACGTTACTTTGACATGACGATGATATATACGTTACCTCAGTCTGACATGAGTTGTGTTTCTCAGATTGCTACAGATCGGGAGATATATGCCTTTGAAAAAATGACTTTCGAATACCCGTGAAAAATTAAAAGTTCTCTATCCTGCAAACCCTTGGACTTACATTGACGTGACTTTGGCATGACGATCATATATACGTTACAACAACAGTGTGACATAATTCTTGACTCACCGATTCCTACAGATCGGGAGATATATGCCTTTAAAAAATGACTGTCGAATACCCGTGAAAAATTAAAAGTTCTCTATCCTGCAAACCCTTGGACTTACATTGACGTGACTTTGACATGACAATCATATATACGTTACCTCAATATGGCATGAGTTGTGTCTCTCAGATTATTACAGATCTGGAGATATATGCCTTTGAAAGATTGACTTTCGAATAAACTTCAAAATTAAAACTTCTCTCTCCTGCAATACCCTTGGACTTACATTGACGTGATTTTGACATGTCAATGATATATACGTTACCTCAGTCTGACATGAGTTGTGACTCTCAGATTCCTACACATCGGGACATATATGCCTTTGAAAAAACGACTATCGAATACCCGTGAAAAATTAAAAATTCTCTTTCCTGCAAAGGCTTGGACTTACATTGACGTGACTTAAACAAGACGATGACATATATGTTACCTCAAATTGACAAGAGTTTTGTCTCTCCATTTCCTACAGATCAGGAGATATATAAAATTGAAAAATGACTTTCGAATACCCGTGAAAAGTTAAAAGTCCTATATCCTGCAAACCCTTTGACTTACATTGACGTGACTTTGACATGACGATGATATATACGTTACCTCAGTCTGACATGAGTTGTGTCTCTCAGATTCCTACAGATCAGGAAATATATGCCTTTGAAAAATTGAATTTCGAATAACCTTCAAAAATTAAAAGTTCTCTATCCTGCAAACCCTTGTAATTACATTGACGTTACTTTGACATGACGATGATATATACGTTACCTCAGTCTGACATGAGTTGTGTTTCTCAGATTGCTACAGATCGGGAGATATATGCCTTTGAAAAAATGACTTTCGAATACCCGTGAAAAATTAAAAGTTCTCTATCCTGCAAACCCTTGGACTTACATTGACGTGACTTTGGCATGACGATCATATATACGTTACAACAACAGTGTGACATAATTCTTGACTCACCGATTCCTACAGATCGGGAGATATATGCCTTTAAAAAATGACTGTCGAATACCCGTGAAAAATTAAAAGTTCTCTATCCTGCAAACCCTTGGACTTACATTGACGTGACTTTGACATGACAATCATATATACGTTACCTCAATCTGACATGAGTTGTGTCTCTCAGAATCCTACAGATCGGGAGATATATGCCTATGAAAAATTGAATTTCGAATAACCTTCAAAAATTTAAAGTTCTCTATCCTGCAAACCCTTGGACTTACATTGACGTGACTTTGACATGACGATGATATATACCTTACCTCAGTCTGACATGAGTTGTGTATCTCAGATTAATACAGATCGGGAGATATATGCCTTTGAAAAATTGAATTTCGAATAACCTTCAAAAATTAAAAGTTGTCTATCCTGCAAACGCTTGGATTTACATTGACGTGACTTTGGCATGACGATGATATATACGTACCTCAGTCTGACATGAGTTGTGTCTCTCAGATTCCTACAGATCGGGAGATATATGCCTTTCAATTAAATGACTTTCGAATACCCGTGAAAAATTAAAACTTCTCTTTCCTGCAAACCCTTTGACTTACATTGACGTGACTTTGACATGACGATGATATGTAAGTTACCTCAATTTGAATAGAGTTTGGCTCTCAGTTTCCTACAGATCGGGAGATATATGCCTTTGAAAAATTGACTTTCGAATACCCTTCAAAAATTAAAACTTCTCTTTCCTGCAAACCCTTTGACTTACATTGACGTGACTTTGGCATGACGATGATATATACGTTACCTCAATCTGATATGATTTTTGTCTCTCAGATTCCTACAGGTCGTCACATATATGGCTTTGAAAAATTGACTTTCGAATAACCTTCAAAAATTTAACCTTCTCTATTCTGCAAACACTTTGACTTACATTGACGTGACTTTGGCATGACGATGATATATACCTTACCTCAATCTGACATGATTTTTGTCTCTCAGATTCCTACAGGTCGGGACATATATGGCTTTGAATAATTGACTTTCAAATAACCTTCAAAAATTAAAACTTCTCTATTCTGCAAACCCTTGGACTTAAATTGACGTGACTTTGCCATGACGATGATATATACGTTACCTCAATCTGACATGAATTTTGCTTCTCAGATTTCTACAGGTAGGGAGATATATGCCTTTGAAAAATTGACTTTCGAATAACCTTCAAAAATTTAAAGTTGTCTATCCTGCAAACTCTTGGACTTACATTGACGTGACTCTGGCATGAAGATGATATATACGTTACCTCAATCTGACATGATTTTTGTCTCTCAGATTCCTACAGGTCGGGAGATATATGGCTTTTAAAAATTGACATTCGAATAACCTTCAAAATTTAAAAGCCCTCTATCTTGCAAACCCATTGACTTACATTGACGTGACTTTGACATGACGATGATATATACGTTACCTCAGTCTGACATGAGTTGTGTATCTCAGATTCCTACAGGTCGGGAGATATATGCCTTTGAAAAATTGAATTTCGAATAACCTTCAAAAATTAAAAGTTCTCCATCCTGCAAACCCTTGGACTTACATTGACGTGACTTTGACATGACGATGATATATTCGTTACCTCAGTCTGACATGAGTTGTGTCTCTCAGATTCCTACAGATCGGGAGATATATCACTTTGAAAAATTGAATTTCTATTAAAATTAAAAAATTTAAAGTTCTCTATCCTGCCAACTCTTGGACTTACATTGACGTAACTTTGACATGACGATGATATATACGTTACCTAAGTCTGACACGAATTGTGTCTCTCAGATACCTACAGATCGGGAGATATATGCCTTTGAAAAAATGACTTTCGAATACCCGTGAGAAATTTAAAGTTTTCTATCCTGCAAACCCTTGGACTTACATTGACTTGACTTTGACATGACGATGATTTATACGTTACCTCAATATGGCATGAGTTGTGTCTCTCAGATTATTACAGATCTGGAGATATATGCCTTTGAAAAATTGACTTTCGAATAAACTTCAAAATTAAAACTTCTCTCTCCTGCAATACCCTTGGACTTACATTGACGTGATTTTGACATGTCGATGATATATACGTTACCTCAGTCTGACATGAGTTGTGACTCTCGGATTCCTACAGATCGGGACATATATGCCTTTGAAAAAATGACTATCGAATACCCGTAAAAAAATAAAAATTCTCTTTCCTGCAAAGGCTTGGACTTACATTGACGTGACTTAAACAAGACGATGACATATATGTTACCTCAAATTGACAAGAGTTTTGTCTCTCCATTTCCTACAGATCGGGAGATATATAAAATTGAAAAATGACTTTCGAATACTCCTGAAAATTTAAAAGTCCTATATCCTGCAAACCCTTTAACTTACATTGACGTGACTTTGACATGACGATGATATATACGTTACCTCAGTCTGACATGAGTTGTGTCTCTCAGGTTCCTACAGATCAGGAGATATATGCCTTTGAAAAATTGAATTTCGAATAACCTTCAAAAATTAAAAGTTCTCTATCCTGCAAACCCTTGGACTTACATTGACGTGACTTTGACATGACGATGATATATACGTTACCTCAGTCTGACATGAGTTGTTTCTCTCAGATTCCTACAGATCGGGAGATATATGCCTTTGAAGAAATGACTTTCGAATACCCGTGAAAAATTAAAACTTCTCTATCCTGCAAACCCTTGGACTTACATTGACGTGACTTTGGCATGACGATGATATATACGTTACCACAATCTGACATGATTTTTGACTCACCGATTCCAACAGATCGGGAGATATATACCTTTAAAAAATGACTGTCGAATTAGCGTGAAAAATTAAAAGTTCTCTATCCTGCAAACCCATTGACTTACATTGACGAGACTTTGATATGGCGATGATATATACGTTACCTCAGTCTGACATGAGTTGTGTCTCTCAGATTCCTACAGACCGGGAGATATATGCCTTTGAAAAATTTAATTTCGAATAACCTTCAAAAATTAAAAGTTCTCTATCCCTCAAACCCTTGGACTTACATTGACGTGACTTTGACATGACGATGATATGTACGTTACCTCAGTCTGACATGAGTTGTGTCTCTCAAATTCCTACAGGTCGGAAGATATATGCCTTTGAAAAATTGAATTTCGAATAACCTTCAAAAATTAAAAGTTCTCCATCCTGCAAACCCTTGAACTTACATTGACGTGACTTTGACATTACGATGATATATATATGTTACCTCAAATTGACATGACTTTTGTCTCTCAGTATCCTACAGATCGGGAGATATATGCCTTTGAAAAATTGACTTTCGAATAACCTTCAAAAATTAAAAGTTGTCTATCCTGCAAACCCTTGGATTTACATTGACGTGACTTTGGCATGACGATGTTATATACGTACCTCAATCTGACATGAGTTGTGTCTCTCAGATTCCTACAGATCGGGAGATATATGCCTTTGAAAAATTGACTTTCGAATAACCTTCAAAAATTAAAAGTTGTCTATCCTGCAAACCCTTTGACTTACATTGACGTGACTTTGACATGACGATGATATGTATGTTACCTCAATTTGAATAGAGTTTGGCTCTCAGTTTCCTACAGATCGGGAGATATATGCCTTTGAAAAATTGACTTTCGAATACCCTTCAAAAATAAAAACTTCTCTTTCCTGCAAACCCTTTGACTTACATTGACGTGACTTTGGCATGACGATGATATATACGTTACCTCAATCTGATATGATTTTTGTCTCTCAGATTCCTACAGGTCGTCACATATATGGCTTTGAAAAATTGACTTTCGAATAACCTTCAAAAATTTAAACTTCTCTATTCTGCAAACACTTTGACTTACATTGACGTGACTTTGGCATGACGATGATATATACCTTACCTCAATCTGACATGATTTTTGTCTCTCAGATTCCTACAGGTCGGGACATATATGGCTTTGAATAATTGACTTTCAAATAACCTTCAAAAATTAAAACTTCTCTATTCTGCAAACCCTTGGACTTACATTGACGTGACTTTGCCATGACGATGATATATACGTTACCTCAATCTGACATGATTCTTGCTTCTCACATTTGTACAGGTAGGGATATATATGCCTTTGAAAAATTGACTTTCGATTAACCTTCAAAAATTAAAAGTTGTTTATCCTGCCAACTCTTGGACTTACATTGACGTAACTTTGACATGACGATGATATATACGTTACCTCAGTCTGACACGAATTGTGTCTCTCAGATACCTACAGATCGGGAGATATATGCCTTTGAAAAAATGACTTTCGAAAACCCGTGAGAAATTTAAAGTTTTCTATCCTGCAAACCCTTGGACTTACATTGACTTGACATTGACATGACGATGATATATACGTTACCTCAATATGGCATGAGTTGTGTCTCTCAGATTATTACAGATCTGGAGATATATGCCTTTGAAAGATTGACTTTCGAATAAACTTCAAAATTAAAACTTCTCTCTCCTGCAATACCCTTGTACTTACATTGACGTGATTTTGACATGTCGATGATATATACGTTACCTCAGTCTGACATGAGTTGTGACTCTCAGATTCCTACAGATCGGGACATATATGCCTTTGAAAAAACGACAATCGAATACCCGTGAAGAATTAAAAATTCTCTTTCCTGCAAAGGCTTGGACTTACATTGACGTGACTTAAACAAGACGATGACATATATGTTACCTCAAATTGACAAGAGTTTTGTCTCTCCATTTCCTACAGATCAGGAGATATATAAAATTGAAAAATGACTTTCGAATACCCGTGAAAATTTAAAAGTCCTATATCCTGCAAACCCTTTGACTTACATTGACGTGACTTTGACATGACGATGATATATACGTTACCTCAGTCTGACATGAGTTGTGTCTCTCAGATTAATACAGATCAGGAGATATATGCCTTTGAAAAATTGAATTTCGAATAACCTTCAAAAATTAAAAGTTCTCTATCCTGCAAACCCTTGTACTTACATTGACGTTACTTTGACATGACGATGATATATACGTTACCTCAGTCTGACATGAGTTGTGTTTCTCAGATTGCTACAGATCGGGAGATATATGCCTTTGAAAAAATGACTTTCGAATACCCGTGAAAAATTAAAAGTTCTCTATCCTGCAAACCCTTGGACTTACATTGACGTGACTTTGGCATGACGATCATATATACGTTACAACAATCTGACATAATTCTTGACTCACCGATTCCTACAGATCGGGAGATATATGCCTTTAAAAAATGACTGTCGAATACCCGTGAAAAATTAAAAGTTCTCTATCCTGCAAACCTTTGGACTTACATTGACGTGACTTTGACATGACAATCATATATACGTTACCTCAATCTGACATGAGTTGTGTCTCTCAGAATCCTACAGATCGGGAGATATATGCCTATGAAAAATTGAATTTCGAATAACCTTCAAAAATTAAAAGTTCTCTATCCTGCAAACTTTTGGACTTACATTGACGTGACCGTGACATGACGATGATATATACCTTACCTCAGTCTGACATGAGTTGTGTATCTCAGATTAATACAGATCGGGAGATATATGCCTTTGAAAAATTGAATTTCGAATAACCTTCAAAAATTAAAAGTTCTCTATCCTGCAAACCCTTGGACTTACATTGACGTGACTTTGACATGACGATGATATATGCGTTACCTCAGTCTGACATGAATTTTGTCTCTCAGATTCCTACAGATCGGGAGATATATGCCTTTGAAAAAATGACTTTCGAATACCCGTAAAAAATTAAAAGTTCTCTATCCTGCAAACCCTTGGACTTACATTGACGTGACTTTGGCATGACGATGATATATACGTTACCACAATCTGACATGATTTTTGACTCACCGATTCCTACAGATCGGGAGATATATGCCTTTAAAAAATGACTGTCGAATATCCGTGAGAAATTTAAAGTTCTCTATTCTGCAAACCCTTGGAATTACCTTGACTAGACTTTGTCATGAGGATGACATATATGTTACCTCAAGTTGACAAAAGTTTTGTCTCTCAGTTTCCTACAGATCAGGAGATATATGCCTTTGAAAAATTGACTTTGGTATAACCTTCAAAAATTAAAACTTCTCTATCCTGCAAACCCTTTGACTAACATTGACGTGACTTTGGCATGACGATGATATATACGTTACCTCATTCTGACATGATTTTTGTCTCTCAGATTTCTACAGGTCGGGAGATATATGGCTTTGAAAAATTGACTTCCGAATAACCTTAAAAATTTAAAAGTCCTCTATCCTGCAAACCCTTGGACTTACATTGACGTGACTTTGACATGACGATGATATATACGTTACCTCAGTCTGACATGAGTTGTGTCTCTCAGATTCCTACAGGTCGGGACATATATGGATTTGAAAAATTGACTTTCGAATAACCTTCAAAAATTTAAACTTCTCTATTCTGCAAACCCTTTGACTTACATTGACCTGACTTTGGCATGACGATGATATATACGTTACCTCAATCTGACATGATTTTTGTCTCTCAGATTCCTACAGGTCGGGACATATATGGATTTGAAAAATTGACTTTCGAATAACCTTCAAAAATTTAAACTTCTCTATTCTGCAAACCCTTTGACTTACATTGACCTGACTTTGTCATGACGATGATATATACGTTACCTCAAACTGACATGATTTTTGTCTCTCAGATTCCTACAGGTCGGGAGATATATAGCTTTGAAAAATTGACTTCCGAATAACCTTCAAAATTTAAAAGTCCTCTATCCTGCAAACCCTTTGACTTACATTGACGCGACTTTGACATGACGATGACATATACGTTACCACAGTCTGACATGAGTTGTGTCTCTCAGATTCCTACACGTCGGGAAATATATGCCTTTAAAAAATGACTGTCGAATACACGTGAAAAATTAAAAATTCTCTATCCGGCAAACACTTTGACTTACATTGACGTGACTTTGACATGGCGATGATATATACGTTACCTCAGTCTGACATGAGTTGTGTCTCTCAGATTCCTACAGATCGGGAGATATATGCTATTGAAAAATTGAATTTCGAATAACCTTCAAAAATTAAAAGTTCTCTATCCCTCAAACCCTAGGACTTACATTGACTTGACTTTGACATGACGATGATATATACGTTACTTCAGTCTGACATGAGTTGTGTCTCTCAGATTCCTACAGGTCGGGAGATATATGCCTTTGAAAAATTGAATTTCGAATAGCCTTCAAAAATTAAAAGTTCTCTATTCTGCAAACCCTTGGACTTACATTGACGTGACTTTGACATGATCATGATATATACGTTACCTCAGTCTGACATAAGTTGTGTCTCTCAGATTCCTACAGATCGGGAGATATATGCCTTTGAAAAAATGCCTTTCAAATACCCTTGAAAATTTAAAAGTCCTCTGTCCTGCAAACCCTTGGACTTACATTGACGTGACTTTGACATGACGATGATATATACGTTACCTCAATCTGGCATGAGTTGTTTCTCTCAGATTATTACAGATCAGGAGATATATGCCTTTGAAAAATTGACTTTCGAATAACCTTCAAAATTAAAACTTCTCTATCCTGCAAACCCTTGGACTTACATTGACGTGACTTTGACATGTCGATGATATATACGTTACCTCAGTCTGACATGAGTTGTGTCTCTCAGATTCCTACAGATCGGGAGATATATGCCTTTGAAAAAATGACTATCGAATACCCATTAAAAATTAAGACTTCTCTATCCTGCAAACCCTTGGACTTACATTGACGTGACTTTGAAAAGACGATGACATATATGTTACCTCAAATTGACATGAGTTTTGTCTCTCAGTATCCTACAGATCGGAAGATATATGAATTTGAAAAAATGACTTTCGATTACCCGTGAAAAATTAAAAGTCCTCTATCCTGCAAACCCTTGGACTTACATTGACTTGACTTTGACATGACGATGATATATACGTTTCCTCAATCTGGCATGAGTTGTGTCTCTCAGATTATTACAGATCGGGAGATATATGGCTTTGAAAAATGACTTTCGAATACCAGTGAAAATTAAAAGTTGTCTATCCTGCAAACCCTTGGACTTACATTGACGTGACTTTGGCATGACGATTATATATACGTTACCTCAATCTGCCATGATTTTTGTCCCTCGGATTCCTACAGATCGGGAGATATATGCCTTTGAAAAATTGACTTTCGAAAACCTTCAAAAATTTAAACTTCTCTATCCTGCAAACCCTTTGACTCACATTGACGTGACCTTGACATGACGATGATATATACTTTACCTCAGTCTGACATGAGTTGTGTCTCTCAGATTCCAATAGATCGGGAGATATATGCCTTTCAAAAAATGACTTTCGAATATCCGTGAAAAATTAAAAGTTCTCTATCCTGCAAACCCTTGGACTTACATTGACTTGACTGTGACATGGCGATAATATATACGTTACCTCAATCTGGCATGAGTTTTGTCTCTCAGATTATTACAGATCTGGAGATATATGGCTTTGAAAAATGACTTTCGAATACCAGTGAAAAATTGAAATTTGTCTATCCAGCAAACCCTTTGACTTACATTGACGTGACTTTGGCATGACGATGATATATACGTTACCTCAATCTGACATGATTTTTGTTTATCAGATTCCTACAGGTCGGGAGATATATGCCTTTGAAAAAATGACTTTCGAATACCCGTGAAAATTTGAAAGTCCTCTATCCTGCCAACCCTTTGACTTACATTGACGTGACTTTGGCATTACGATGATATATACGTTACCACAATCTGACATGATTTTTGACTCACCGATTCCTACAGATCGGGAGATAAATGCCTTTAAAAAATGGCTGTCGAATACCTGTGAAAAAATACTAGTTCTCTATCCTGCAAACCCTTGGACTTACATTGACGTGACTTTGACATGACGATGATATATACTTTACCTCATTCTGACATAAGTTGTGTCTCTCAGATTCCTACAGATCGGGAGATACATGCCTCTGAAAAATTGAATTTCGAATAACCTTCAAAAATTAAAAGTTCTCTATCCCTCAAACTCTTGGACTTTCATTGACGTGACTTTGACATGACGATGATATATACGTTTTCTCAGTCTGACATGAGTTGTGTCCCTCGGATTCCTACAGATCGGGAGATATATGCCTTTGTAAAATTGAATTTCGAAAACCTTCAAAAATTCAAACTTCTCTATCCTGCAAACTTTTTGACTTACATTGACGTGACTTTGACATGACGATGATATATGCGTTACCTCAGTCTGATATGAGTTGTGTCTCTCAGATTCCTACAGATCGGGAGATATATGCCTTTCAAAAAATGACTTTCGAATACCCGTGAAAAATTAAAACTTCTCTATCCTGCAAACCCTTTGACCTACATTGACGTGACTTTGACATGAGGATGACAAAAATGTTACCTCAAGTTGACAAGAGTTATGTCTCTCAGTTTCCTACAGATCAGGAGATAAATACCTTTGAAAAATTGAATTTCGAATAACCTTCAGAATTAAAACCTCTCTTTCCTGCAAACCCTTTCACTTATATTGACGTGACATTGGCATGACGATGATATATACGTTACCTCAATCTGACATGATTTTTGTCTCTCAGATTCCTACAGGTCGGGAGATATATATGTCTTTGAAAAATTGACTTTCGAATAACCTTCAAAATTTAAAAGTCCTCTATCCTGCCAACCCTTTGTCTTACATTGACATGACTTTGACATGACGATGACATATACGTTACCTCAGTCTGACATGAGTTGTGTCTCTCAGATTCCTACAGGTCGGGAGATATATGCCTTTGAAAAATTCAATTTCGAATAACCTTCAAAAATTAAAAGTTCTCTATCCTGCAAACCCTTGGACTTACATTGACTTGACTTTGACATGACGATGATATATACGTTACCTCAATCTGGCATGAGTTGTGTCTCTCAGATTATTACAGATCTGGAAATATATGCCTTTGAATAATTGACTTTTGAATAACTTTCAAAATTAAAACTTCTCTATCCTGCAAACCCTTGGACTTACATTGACGTGACTTTGACATGTCGATTATATATACGTTACCT
Source organism: Zootermopsis nevadensis (assembly GCF_977971745.1). Lineage (NCBI taxonomy): Eukaryota > Metazoa > Arthropoda > Insecta > Blattodea > Termopsidae > Zootermopsis > Zootermopsis nevadensis. The sequence goes on along the minus strand of NW_028259199.1, from coordinate 30,846 downwards.
CAGTCTGACATGAGATGCGTCTCTCAGATTCCTACAGATCGGGAGATATACGCCTTTGAAAAATGACTTTCGAATACCAGTGAAAAATTAAAAGTTATCTATCCTGCAAACCCTTGGGTTTTACATTGTAGTGACTTTGGCAAGACGATTATATATACGTTACCTCAGTCTGAAATGAGTTGTGTCTCTAAGATTGCTACATATCGGGAGATATATGCCTTTCAAAAAATGACTTTCGAATACCCGTGAAAAATTAAAATTTCTCTTTCCTGCAAACCCTTTGACTTACATTGACGTGACTTTGACATGACGATGACATGTATGTTACCTCAATTTGAATAGAGTTTGGCTCTCAGTTTCCTACAGATCGGGAGAAATATGCCTTTGAAAAATTGACTTTCGAATACCCTTCAAAAATTAAAACTTCTCTTTCCTGCAAACCCTTTGACTTACAATGACGTGACTTTGGCATGACGATGATATATACGTTACCTTATCTGACATGATTTTTGTCTCTCAGATTCCTACAGGTCGTCACATATATGGCTTTGAAAAATTGACTTTCGAATAACCTTCAAAAATTTAAACTTCTCTATTCTGCAAACACTTTGACTTACATTGACGTGACTTGGCATGACGATGATATATACGTTACCTCAATCTGACATGATTTTTGTCTCTCAGATTTCTACAGGTAGGGAGATATATGCCTTTGAAAAATTGACTTACGAATAACCTTCAACAAATTAAAAGTTGCCTATCCTGCAAACCCTTTGACTTACATTGACGTGACTTTGACATGACGATGATATATACGTTACCTCAGTCTGACATGAGTTGTGTCTCTCAGATTCCTACAGGTCGGGAGATATATGCCTTTGAAAAATTGAATTTCGAATAACCTTCAAAAATTAAAAGTTCTCCATCCTGCAAACCCTTGGACTTACATTGACGTGACTTTGACATGACGATGATATATACGTTACCTCAGTCTGACATGAGTTGTGTCTCTCAGATTCCTACAGATCGGGAGATATATGCCTTTGAAAAATTGAATTTCGAATAAAATTAAAAAATTAAAAGTTCTCTGTCATTCAAACCCTTGGACTTACATTGACGTGACTTTGGCATGACGATGATATATACGTTACCTCAATCTGACATGATTTTTGTCTCTCAGATTAGTACAGGTCGGGACATATATGACTTTGAAAAATTGACTTTCGAATAACCTTCAAAAATTTAAACTTCTCTATTCTGCAAACCCTTTGACTTACATTGACGTGACTTTGGCATGACGATGATATATACGTTACTTCAATCTGACATGATTTTTGTCTCTCAGATTCCTACAGGTCGGGAAATATATGTCTTTGAAAAATTGACTTTCGAATAACCTTCAAAATTTAAAAGTCCTCTATCCTGCAAACCCTTTGACTTACATTGACGTGACTTTGACATGACGATGACATATACGTTACCTCAGTCTGACATGAGTTGTGTCTCTCAGATTCCTACAGGTCGGGAGATATATGCCTTTGAAAAATTGAATTTCGAATAACCTTCAAAAATTCAAAGTTCTCTATCCTGCAAACCCTTGGACTTACATTGACGTAACTTTGACATGACGATGATATATACTTTACCTCAGTCTGACACGAATTGTGTCTCTCAGATACCTACAGATCGGAAGATATATGCCTTTGAAAAAATGATTTTCGAATACCCGTGAAAAATTTAAATTTTTCTATCCTGCAAACCCTTGGACTTACAATGACGTGACTTTGACATGACGATGACATATATGTTACCTCAATCTGATGATTTTTGTCTCTCAGATTCCTACAGGTCGGGAAATATATGTCTTTGAAAAATTGACTTTCGAATAACCTTCAAAATTTAAAAGTCCTCTATCCTGCAAACCCTTGGACTTACATTGACGTGACTTTGGCATGACGATGATATATACGTTACCACAATCTGACATGATTTTTGACTCACCGATTCCTACAGATCGGGAGATATATGCCTTTAAAAAATGACTGTCGAATATCTATGAAAAATTTAAAGTTCTCTATCCTGCAAACCCTTGGAATTACCTTGACTAGACTTTGTCATGAGGATGACATATATGTTACCTCAATTTGACAAAAGTTTTGTCTCTCAGTTTCCTACAGATCAGGAGATATATGCCTTTGAAAAATTGAATTTCGAATAACCTTCAAAAATTTAAAGTTCTCTATCCTGCAAACCCTTGGACTTACATTGACGTGACTTTGACATGACGATGATATATACGTTACCTCAGTCTGACAAGAGTTGTGTCTCTCAGATTCCTGCAGGTCGAAAGAATTATGCCTTTGAATAATTGACTTTCGAATAACCTTCAAAAATTAAAAGTTCTATAACCTGCAAACCCTTTGACTTACATTGACGTGACTCTGGCATGACGATGATATATACGTTACCTCAATCTGACATGATTTTTGTCTCTCAGTTTCCTACAGGTCGGGACATATATGGATTTGAAAAATTTACTTTCGAATAACCTTCAAAAATTTAAACTTCTCTATTCTGCAAACCCTTTGACTTACATTGACCTGACTTTGGCATGACGATGATATATACGTTACCTCAATCTGACATGATTTTTGTCTCTCAGATTCCTACAGGTCGGGAGATATTTGGCTTTGAAAAATTGACTTTCGAATAACCTTCAAAATTTAAAAGTCCTCTATCCTGCAAACCCTTTGACTTAAATTGACGCGACTTTGACATGACGATGACATATACGATACCACAGTATGACATGAGTTTTGTCTCTCAGATTCCTACACGTAGGGAGATATATGCCTTTAAAAAATGACTGTCCAATACACGTGAAAAATTAAAAATTCTCTATCCTGCAAACACTTTGACTTACATTGACGTGACTTTGACATGGCGATGATATATACGTTACCTCAGTCTGACATGAGTTGTGTCTCTCAGATTCCTACAGATCGGGAGATATATGCTTTTGAAAAATTGAATTTCGAATAACCTTCAAAAATTAAAAGTTCTCTATCCTTCAAACCCTTGGACTTACATTGACGTGACTTTGACATTACGATGACATATATGTTACCTCAAATTGACATGAGTTTTGTCTCTCAGTATCCTACAGATCGGGAGATATATGCCTTTGAAAAAATGACTTTCGAATTCCCTTGAAAATTTGAAAGTCCTCTATCCTGCAAACCCTTGGACTTACATTGACTTGACTTTGACATGACGATGATATATACGTTACCTCAATCTGGCGTGAGTTGTGTCTCTCAGATTATTACAGATCTGGAGATACATGCCTTTGAAAAATTGACTTTTGAATAACCTTCAAAATTAAAACTTCTCTATCCTGCAAACCCTTGGACTTACATTGACGTGACTTTGACATGCCGATGATATATACGTTACCTCAGTCTGACATGAGTTGTGTCTCTCAGATTCCTACAGATCGGGAGATATATGCCTTTGAAAAATGACTTTCGAATACCAGTGGAAAATTAAAAGTTGTCTATCCTGCAAACCCTTGGGTTTTACATTGACGTGACTTTGGCATGACGATTATATATACGTTACCTCAGTCTGACATGAGTTGTGTCTCTAAGATTCCTACAGATCCGGAGATATATGCCTTTCAAAAAATGACTTTCGAATACCCGTGAAAAATTAAAACTTCTCTTTCCTGCAAACCCTTTGACTTACATTGACGTGACTTTGACATGACGATGACATGTATGTTACCTCAATTTGAATAGAGTTTGGCTCTCAGTTTCCTACAGATCGGGAGATATATGCCTTTGAAAAATTGACTTTCGAATACCCTTCAAAAATTAAAACTTCTCTTTCCTGCAAACCCTTTGACTTACATTGACGTGACTTTGGCATGACGATGATATATACGTTACCTCATCTGACATGATTTTTGTCTCTCAGATTCCTACAGGTCGTCACATATATGGCTTTGAAAAATTGACTTTCGAATAACCTTCAAAAATTTAAACTTTTCTATTCTGCAAACACTTTGACTTACATTGACGTGACTTTGGCATGACGATGATATATACGTTACCACAATCTGACATGATTTTTGTCTCTCAGATTTCTACAGGTAGGGAGATATATGCCTTTGAAAAATTGACTTAGGAATAACCTTCAAAAATTAAAAGTTGCCTATCCTGCAAACCCTTTGACTTACATTGACGTGACTTTGACATGACGATGATATATACGTTACCTCAGTCTGACATGAGTTGTGTCTCTCAGATTCCTACAGGTCAGGAGATATATGCCTTTGAAAAATTGAATTTCGAATAACCTTCAAAAATTTAAAGTTCTCCATCCTGCAAACCCTTGGACTTACATTGACGTGACTTTGGCATGACGATGATATATACGTTACCTCAATCTGACATGATTTTTGTCTCTCAGATTACTACAGGTAGGGAGATATATGCCTTTGAAAAATTGACTTACGAATAACCTTCAAAAATTAAAAGTTGCCTATCCTGCAAACCCTTTGACTTACATTGACGTTACTTTGACATGACGATGATATATACGCTACCTCAGTCTAACATGAGTTGTGTCTCTCAAATTCCAACAGGTCGGGAGATATATGCCTTTGAAAAATTGAATTTCGAATAACCTTAAAAAATTAAGAGTTCTCCATCGTGCAAACCCTTGGACTTACATTGACGTGACTTTGACATGACGATGATATATACGTTACCTCAGTCTGACATGAGTTGTGTCTCTCAGATTCCTACAGATCGGGAGATATATGCCTTTGAAAAATTGAATTTCGAATGAAAATAAAAAATTAAAAGTTCTCTGTCATTCAAACCCTTGGACTTACATTGACGTAACTTTGACATGACGATGATATATACTTTACCTCAGTCTGACACTAATTGTGTTTCTCAGATACCTACAGATCGGGAGATATATGCCTTTGAATAAGTGACTTTCGAATACACGTCAAAAATTTAAAGTTTTCTATCCTGCAAACCCTTGGACTTACATTGACGTGACTTTGACATGACGATGACATATATGTTACCTCAAATTGACAAGAGTTTTGTTTCTCCATTTCCTACAGATCGGGAGATATATGAAATTGAAAAATGACTTTCGAATACCCGTGAAAATTTAAAAGTCCTATATCCTAAAAAACCCTTTAACTTACATTGACGTGACTTTGACATGGCGATGATATATACGTTACCTCAGTCTGACATGAGTTGTGTCTCTCAGATTCCTACAGATCAGGAGATATATGCCTTTGAAAAATTGAATTTCGAATAACCTTCAAAAATTAAAAGTTTTCTATCCTGCAAACCCTTGGACTTACATTGACGTGACTTTGACATGACGATGATATATACGTTACCTCAGTCTGACATGAGTTGTGTCTCTCAGATTCCTGCAGGTCGAAAGATTTATGCCTTTGAATAATTGACTTTCGAATAACCTTCAAAAATTAAAAGTTCCCTATCCTGCAAACCCTTGGACTTACATTGACGTGACTTTGACATGATGATGATATATACGTTACCTCAGTCTGACATGAGTTGTGTTTCTCTGATTGCTACAGATCGGGAGATATAAGCCTTTGAAAAAATGACTTTCGAATACCCGTGAAAAATTAAAAGTTGTCTATCCTGCAAACCCTTGGACTTACATTGACGTGACTTTGGCATGACGATGATATATACGTTACCTCAATCTGACATGATTTTTGTCCCTCGGATTCCTACAGATCCGGAGATATATGCCTTTGAAAAATTGAATTTCGAAAACCTTCAAAAATTAAAAGTTCTCTATATTGCAAACCCTTTGACTTACATTGACGTGACTTTGACATGACGATGATATATACGTTACCTCAATCTGACATGAGTTGTGTCTCTCTGATTCCTACAGATCGGGAGATATATGCCTTTAAAAATGACTTTAGAATGCCAGTGAAAAATTAAAACTTCTATATCCTGTAACCTTTTTGACTTACATTGACGTGACTTTGACATGACGATGACATATATGTTACCTCAATTTGACAAGAGTTTTGTCTCTCAGTTTCCTACAGATCGGAAGATATATGCCTTTGAAAAATTGAATTTCGAATAACCTTCAAAAATTAAAACTTCTCTTTCCTGAAAACCCTTTGACATACATTGACGTGACTTTGGCATGACGATGATATATACGTTACCTCAATCTGACATGATTTTTGTCTCTCAGATTAGTACAGGTCGGGACATATATGGCTTTGAAAAATTGACTTTCGAATAACCTTCAAAAATTTAAACTTCTCTATTCTGCAAACCCTTTGACTTACATTGACGTGACTTTGGCATGACGATGATGTATACGTTACCTCAATCTGACATGATTTTTGTCTCTCAGGTTCCTACAGATCGGGAGATATATGCCTTTGAAAAAATGACTTTCGAATACCCGCGAAAAATTAAAAGTCTTCTATACTGCAAACCCTTGGACTTTTATTGACTTGACTTTGAAATGACGATGATATATACGTTACCTCAATCTGGCATGAGGTGTGTCTCTCAGATTATTACAGATCGGGAGATATATGGCTTTGAAAAATGACTTTCGAATACCAGTGAAAAATTAAAAGTTGTCTATCCTGCAAACCCTTGGACTTACATTGACGTGACTTTGGCATGACGATGATATATACGTTACCTCAATCTGACATGATTTTTGTCCCTCGGATTCCTACAGATCCGGAGATATATGCCTTTGAAAAATTGAATTTCGAAAACCTTCAAAAATTAAAAGTTCTCTATATTGCAAACCCTTTGACTTACATTGACGTGACTTTGACATGACGATGATATATACGTTACCTCAATCTGACATGAGTTGTGTCTCTCTGATTCCTACAGATCGGGAGATATATGCCTTTAAAAAATGACTTTAGAATGCCAGTGAAAAATTAAAACTTCTCTATCCTGTAACCTTTTTGACTTACATTGACGTGACTTTGACATGACGATGACATATATGTTACCTCAATTTGACAAGAGTTTTGTCTCTCAGTTTCCTACAGATCGGAAGATATATGCCTTTGAAAAATTGAATTTCGAATAACCTTCAAAAATTAAAACTTCTCTTTCCTGCAAACCCTTTGACATACATTGACGTGACTTTGGCATGACGATGATATATACGTTACCTCAATCTGACATGATTTTTGTCTCTCAGATTAGTACAGGTCGGGACATATATGGCTTTGAAAAATTGACTTTCGAATAACCTTCAAAAATTTAAACTTCTCTATTCTGCAAACCCTTTGACTTACATTGACGTGACTTTGGCATGACGATGATGTATACGTTACCTCAATCTGACATGATTTTTGTCTCTCAGGTTCCTACAGGTCGGGAGATATATGGCTTTGAAAAATTGACTTTCGAATAACCTTCAAAATTTAAAAGTCCTCTATCCTGCAAACCCTTTGACTTACATTGACATGACTTTGACATGACGATGACATATACGTTACCTCAGTCTGACATGAGTTGTGTCTCTCAGATTCCTACAGGTCGGGAGATATATGCCTTTGAAAAATTGAATTTCGAATAACCTTCAAAAATTCAAAGTTCTCTATCCTGCAAACCCTTGGACTTACATTGACGTGACTTTGACATTACGATGACATATATGTTACCTCAAATTGACATGAGTTTTGTCTCTCCGATTACTACAGATCGGGAGATATATGCCTTTGAAAAATTGAATTTCGATTAAAATTAAAAAATTAAAAGTTCTCTATCCTGCCAACTCTTAGACTTACATTGACGTAACTTTGACATGACGATGATATATACGTTACCTCAGTCTGACACGAATTGTGTCTCTCAGATACCTACAGATCGGGAGATATATGCCTTTGAAAAAATGACTTTCGAATACCCGTGAAAATTTAAAAGTCCTCTATCCTGCAAACCCTTGGACTTACATTGACTTGACTTTGACATGACGATAATATATACGTTACCTCAATATGGCATGAGTTGTGTCTCTCAGATTCCTACAGATCGGGACATATATGCCTTTGAAAAAATGACTATCGAATACCCGTTAAAAATTTAAACTTCTCTATCCTGCAAACGCTTGGACTTACATTGACGTGACTTTGACAAGACAATGACATAAATGTTACCTCAAATTGACAAGAGTTTTGTCTCTCCATTTCCTACAGATCGGGAGATATATGCCATTGAAAAATGACTTTCGAATACCCGTGAAAATTTAAAAGTCCTATATCCTGCAAACCCTTTGACTTACATTGACGTGACTTTGACATGACGATGATATATACGTTACCTCAGTCTGACATGAGTTGTGTCTCTCAGATTCCTACAGATCAGGAGATATATGCCTTTGAAAAATTGAATTTCGAATAACCTTCAAAAATTAAAAGTTCTCTATCCTGCAAACCCTTGGACTTACATTGACGTGACTTTGACATGACGATGATATATACGTTACCTCAGTCTGACATGAGTTTTGTTTCTCAGATTGCTACAGATCGGGAGATATATGCCTTTGAAAAAATGACTTTCGAATACCCGTGAAAAATTAAAAGTTCTCTATCCTGCAAACCCTTGGACTTACATTGACGTGACTTTGGCATGACGATCATATATACCTTACCAGAATCTGACATAATTTTTGACTCACCGATTCCTACAGATCGGGAGATATATGCCTTTATAAAATGACTGTCGAATACCCGTGAAAAATTAAAAGTTCTCTATCCTGCAAACCCTTGGACCTACATTGACGTGAATTTGACATGACAATCATATATACGTTACCTCAATCTGACATGAGTTGTGTCTCTCAGAATCCTACAGATCGTGAGATATATGCCTTTGAAAAATTGAATTTCGAATAACCTTCAAAAATTAAAAGTTCTCTATCCTGCAAACCCTTGGACTTACATTGACGTGACTTTGACATGACGATGATATATACGTTACCTCAGTCTGACATGAGTTGTGTCTCTCAGATTCCTGCAGGTCGAAAGATTTATGCCTTTGAATAATTGACTTTCGAATAACCTTCAAAAATTAAAAGTTCCCTATCCTGCAAACCCTTGGACTTACATTGACGTAACTTTGACATGATGATGATATATACGTTACCTCAGTCTGACATGAGTTGTGTTTCTCTGATTGCTACAGATCGGGAGATATAAGCCTTTGAAAAAATGACTTTCGAATACCCGTGAAAAATTAAAAGTTCTCTATCCTGCAAACCCTTGGACCTACATTGACGTGACTTTGGCATGACGATGATATATACGTTACCACAATCTGACATGATTTTTGACTCACCGATTCCTACAGATCGGTAGATATATGCCTTTAAAAATTACTGTCGAATACCCGTGAAAAATTTAAAGTTCTCTATCCTGCAAACCCTTGGACTTACAGTGACGTGACTTTGAAATGAATATGATATATACGTTACCGCAGTCTGACATGAGTTGTGTTTCTCAGATTGCTACAGATCGGGAGATATATGCCTTTGAAAAAATGACTTAAGAACACCCGTGAAAAATTAAAAGTTCTCTATCCTGCAAACCCTTGGACTTACATTGACGTGACTTTGGCATGTCGATGATATATACGTTACCTCAATCTGACATGATTTTTGACTCACCGATTCCTACAGATCGGGAGATATATGCCTTTAAAAAATGACTGTCGAATACCCGTGAAAAATTAAAAGTTCTCTATCCTGCAAACCCTTGGACTTACATTGACGTGACTTTGACATGACAATCATATATACGTTACCTCAATCAGATATAAGTTGTGTCTCTCAGAATCCTACAGATCGGGAGATATATGAATTTGAAAAATTTAATTTCCAAAAACCTTCAAAAATTAAAAGTTCTCTGTCCTTCAAACCCTTGGAATTACATTGACGTGACTTTGACATGACGATCATATATACGTTACCTCAGTCTGATATGAGTTGTGTCTCAGATTCCTACAGATCGGGAGATATATGCCTTTGAAAAAATGACTTTCGAATACCCGCGAAAAATTAAAAGTCCTCTATACTGCAAACCCTTGGACTTTTATTGACTTGACTTTGAAATGACGATGATATATACGTTACCTCATTCTGGCATGAGGTGTGTCTCTCAGATTATTACAGATCGGGAGATATATGGCTTTGAAAAATGACTTTCGAATACCAGTGAAAAATTAAAAGTTGTCTATCCTGCAAACCCTTGGACTTACATTGACGTGACTTTGGCATGACGATGATATATACGTTACCTCAATCTGACATGATTTTTGTCCCTCGGATTCCTACAGATCCGGAGATATATGCCTTTGAAAAATTGAATTTCGAAAACCTTCAAAAATTAAAAGTTCTCTATATTGCAAACCCTTTGACTTACATTGACGTGACTTTGACATGACGATGATATATACGTTACCTCAATCTGACATGAGTTGTGTCTCTCTGATTCCTACAGATCGGGAGATATATGCCTTTAAAAAATGACTTTAGAATGCCAGTGAAAAATTAAAACTTCCGTATCCAGTAACCTTTTTGACTTACATTGACGTGACTTTGACATGACGATGACATATATGTTACCTCAATTTGACAAGAGTTTTATCTCTCAGTTTCCTACAGATCGGAAGATATATGCCTTTGAAAAATTGAATTTCGAATAACCTTAAAAAATTAAAACTTCTCTTTCCTGCAAACCCTTTGACATACATTGACGTGACTTTGGCATGACGATGATATATACGTTACCTCAATCTGACATGATTTTTGTCTCTCAGATTAGTACAGGTCGGGACATATATGGCTTTGAAAAATTAACTTTCGAATAACCTTCAAAAATTTAAACTTCTCTATTCTGCAAACCCTTTGACTTACATTGACGTGACTTTGGCATGACGATGATGTATACGTTACCTCAATCTGACATGATTTTTGTCTCTCAGGTTCCTACAGGTCGGGAGATATATGGCTTTGAAAAATTGACTTTCGAATAACCTTCAAAATTTAAAAGTCCTCTATCCTGCAAACCCTTTGACTTACATTGACATGACTTTGACATGACGATGACATATACGTTACCTCAGTCTGACATGAGTTGTGTCTCTCAGATTCCTACAGGTCGGGAGATATATGCCTTTGAAAAATTGAATTTCGAATAACCTTCAAAAATTCAAAGTTCTCTATCCTGCAAACCCTTGGACTTACATTGACGTGACTTTGACATTACGATTACATATATGTTACCTCAAATTGACATGAGTTTTGTCTCTCCGATTACTACAGATCGGGAGATATATGCTTTTGAAAAATTGAATTTCGATTAAAATTAAAAAATTAAAAGTTCTCTTTCCTGCCAACTCTTGGACTTACATTGACGTAACTTTGACATGACGATGATATATACGTTACCTCAGTCTGACACGAATTGTGTCTCTCAGATACCTACAGATCGGGAGATATATGCCTTTGAAAAAATGACTTTCGAATACCCGTGAAAATTTAAAATTCCTCTATCCTGCAAACCCTTGGACTTACATTGACTTGACTTTGACATGACGATGATATATACGTTACCTCAATATGGCATGAGTTGTGTCTCTCAGATTATTACAGATCTGGAGATATATGCCTTTGAAAAATTGACTTTCGAATAAACTTCAAAATTAAAACTTCTCTCTCCTGCAAACCCTTGGACTTACATTGACGTGATTTTGACATGTCGATGATATATACGTTACCTCAGTCTGACATGAGTTTTGTCTCTCAGATTCCTACAGATCGGGACATATATGCCTTTGAAAAAATGACTATCGAATACCCGTTAAAAATTAAAACTTCTCTATCCTGCAAACGCTTGGACTTACATTGACGTGACTTTGACAAGACAATGACATAAATGTTACCTCAAATTGACAAGAGTTTTGTCTCTCCATTTCCTACAGATCGGGAGATATATGCCATTGAAAAATGACTTTCGAATACCCGTGAAAATTTAAAAGTCCTATATCCTGCAAACCCTTTGATTTACATTGACGTGACTTTGACATGACGATGATATATACGTTACCTCAGTCTGACATGAGATGTGTCTCTCAGATTCCTACAGATCAGGAGATATATGCCTTTGAAAAATTGAATTTCGAATAACCTTCAAAAATTAAAAGTTCTCTATCCTGCAAACCCTTGGACTTACATTGACGTGACTTTGACATGACGATGATATATACGTTACTTCAGTCTGACATGAGTTGTGTTTCTCAGATTGCTACAGATCGGGAGATATATGGCTTTGAAAAAATGACTTTCGAATACCCGTGAAAAATTAAAAGTTCTCTATCCTGCAAACCCTTGGACTTACATTGACGTGACTTTGGCATGACGATCATATATACCTTATCAGAATCTGACATAATTTTTGACTCACCGATTCCTACAGATCGGGAGATATATGCCTTTATAAAATGACTGTCGAATACCCGTGAATAATTAAAAGTTCTCTATCCTGCAAACCCTTGGACTTACATTGACGTGACTTTGACATGACAATCATATATACGTTACCTCAATCTGACATGAGTTGTGTCTCTCAGAATCCTACAGATCGTGAGATATATGCCTTTGAAAAATTGAATTTCGAATAACCTTCAAAAATTAAAAGTTCTCTATCCTGCAAACCCTTGGACTTACATTGACGTGACTTTGACATGACGATGATATATACGTTACCTCAGTCTGACATGAGTTGTTTATCTCAGATTCCTACAGATCGGGAGATATATGCCTTTGAAAAATTGAATTTCGAATAACCTCACAAAAATTAAAAGTTCTCCATCTTGCAAACCCTTGGACTTACATTGACGTGACTTTGACATGACGATGATATATACGTTACCTCAGTCTGACATGAGTTGTGTCTCTCAGATTCCTACAGATCGGGAGATATATGCCTTTGAAAAATTGAATTTCCAATAAAATTAAAAAATTAAAAGTTCTCTGTCATTCAAACCCTTGGACTTACATTGACGTAACTTTGACATGACGATGATATATACTTTACCTCAGTCTGACACGAATTGTGTCTCTCAGATACCTACAGATCGGGAGATATATGCCTTTGAAAAAATGACTTTCGAATACCCGTGAAAAATTTAAAGTTTTCTATCCTGCAAACCCTTGGACTAACATTGACGTGACTTTGACATGACGATGACATATATGTTACCTCAAATTGACAAGAGTTTTGTCTCTCCATTTCCTACAGATCAGGAGATATATGAAATTGAAAAATGACTTTCGAATACCCGTGAAAATTTAAAAGTCCTATATCCTGCAAACCCTTTAACTTACATTGACGTGACTTTGACATGGCGATGATATATACGTTACCTCAGTCTGACATGAGTTGTGTCTCTCAGATTCCTACAGATCAGGAGATATATGCCTTTGAAAAATTGAATTTCGAATAACCTTCAAAAATTAAAATTTCTCTATCCTGCAAACCCTTGGACCTACATTGACGTGACTTTGACATGACGATGATATATATGTTACCTCAGTCTGACATGAGTTGTGTCTCTCAGATTCCTACAGATCGGGAGATATATGCCTTTGAAAAAATGACTTTCGAATGACCGCGAAAAATTAAAAGTTCTCTATCCTGAAAACCCTTGGTCTTACATTGACGTGACTTTGACATGACGATGATATATACTTTACCTCATTCTGACATAAGTTGTGTCTCTCAGATTCCTACAGATCGGGAGATACATGCCTCTGAAAAATTAAATTTCGAATAACCTTCAAAAATTAAAAGTTCTCTATCCCTCAAACTCTTGGACTTTCATTGACGTGACTTTGACATGACGATGATATATACGTTTTCTCAGACTGACATGAGTTGTGTCTCTCAGATTCCTACAGATCGGGAAATATATGCCTTTGAAAAAATGACTTTCGAATACCCGTGAAAATTTAAAAGTCCTCTATCCTGCAAACCCTTGGACTTACATTGACTTGACTTTGACATGACGAAGATATATACGTTACCTCAATCTGTCATGAGTTGTGTCTCTCAGATTATTACAGATCTGGAGATATATTGCTTTGAAAAATGACATTCGAATAAACGTGAAAAATTCAAACTTCTCTATCCTGCAAACCCTTTGACCTACATTGACGTGACTTTGACATTAGGATGACACATATGTTGCCTCAATTTGACAAGAGTTATGTCTCTCAGTTTCCTACAGATCAGGAGATAAATACCTTTGGAAAATTGACTTTCGAATACCCTTCAAAAATTAAAACTTCTCTTTCCTGCAAACCCTTTGACTTACATTGACGTGACTTTGGCATGACGATGATATATACGTTATCTCATCTGACATAATTTTTGTCTCTCAGATTCCTACAGGTCGTCACATAAATGGCTTTGAAAAATTGACTTTCGAATAACCTTCAAAAATTTAAACTTCTCTATTCTGCAAACACTTTGACTTTCATTGACGTGACTTTGGCATGACGATGATATATACGTTTCCTCAATCTGACATATTTTTGTCTCTCAGATTTCTACAGGTAGGGAGACATATGCCTTTGAAAAATTGACTTTCGAATAACCTTCAAAAATTAAAAGTTGTCTATCCTGCAAACCCTTGGACTTACATTGACGTGACTTTGGTATGACGATGATATATACGTTACCTCAATCTGACATGATTTTTGTCTCTCAGATTTCTACAGGTAGGCAGATATATGCCTTTGAAAAATTGACTTACGAATAACCTTCAAAAATTAAAAGTTGCCTATCCTGCAAACCCTTTGACTTACATTACGTGACTTTGACATGACGATTATATATACGTTACCTCAGTCTGACATGAGTTGTGTCTCTCAGATTCCTACAGGTCGGGAGATATATGCCTTTGAAAAATTGAATTTCGAATAACCTTCAAAAATTAAAAGTTCTCCATCCTGCAAACCCTTATACTTACATTGATGTGACATTGACATGACGATGATATATACGTTACCTCAGTCTGACATGAGTTGTGTCACTCAGATTCCTACAGATCGGGAGATATATGCCTTTGAATAATTAAATTTCGAATAAAATTAAAAAATTAAAAGTTCTCTGTCATTCAAACCCTTGGACTTACATTGACGTAACTTTGACATGACGATGATATATACGTTACCTCAGTCTGACATGAGTTGTGTCTCTCAGATTCCTACAGATCAGGAGATATATGCCTTTGAAAAATTGAATTTCGAATAACCTTCAAAAATTAAAAGTTCTCTATCCTGCAAACCCTTGGACTTACATTGACGTGACTTTGACATGACGATGATATATACGTTACCTCAGTCTGACATGAGTTGTGTTTCTCAGAATGCTACAGATCGGGAGATATATGGCTTTGAAAAAATGACTTTCGAATACCCGTGAAAAATTAAAAGTTCTCTATCCTGCAAACCCTTGGACTTACATTGACGTGACTTTGGCATGACGATCATATATACCTTATCAGAATCTGACATAATTTTTGACTCACCTATTCCTACAGATCGGGAGATATATGCCTTTATAAAATGACTGTCGAATACCCGTGAAAAATTAAAAGTTCTCTATCCTGCAAACCCTTGGACTTACATTGACGAGACTTTGACATGACAATCATATATACGTTACCTCAATCTGACATGAGTTGTGTCTCTCAGAATCCTACAGATCGTGAGATATATGCCTTTGAAAAATTGAATTTCGAATAACCTTCAAAAATTAAAAGTTCTCTATCCTGCAAACCCTTGGACTTACATTGACGTGACTTTGACATGACGATGATATATACGTTACCTCAGTCTGACATGAGTTGTTTATCTCAGATTCCTGCAGATCGGGAGATATATGATTTTGAAAAATTGAATTTCGAATAACCTCACAAAAATTAAAAGTTCTCCATCTTGCAAACCCTTGGACTTACATTGACGTGACTTTGACATGACGATGATATATACGTTACCTCAGTCTGACATGAGTTGTGTCTCTCAGATTCCTACAGATCGGGAGATATATGCCTTTGAAAAATTGAATTTCGAATAAAATTAAAAAATTAAAAGTTCTCTGTCATTCAAACCCTTGGACTTACATTGACGTAACTTTGACATGACGATGATATATACTTTACCTCAGTCTGACACGAATTGTGTCTCTCAGATACCTACAGATCGGGAGATATATGCCTTTGAAAAAATGACTTTCGAATACCCGTGAAAAATTTAAAGTTTTCTATCCTGCAAACCCTTGGACTAACATTGACGTGACTTTGACATGACGATGACATATATGTTACCTCAAATTGACAAGAGTTTTGTCTCTCCATTTCCTACAGATCAGGATATATATGAAATTGAAAAATGACTTTCGAATACCCGTGAAAATTTAAAAGTCCTATGTCCTGCAAACCCTTTAACTTACATTGACGTGACTTTGACATGGCGATGATATATACGTTACCTCAGTCTGACATGAGTTGTGTCTCTCAGATTCCTACAGATCAGGAGATATATGCCTTTGAAAAATTGAATTTCGAATAACCTTCAAAAATTAAAATTTCTCTATCCTGCAAACCCTTGGACCTACATTGACGTGACTTTGACATGACGATGATATATATGTTACCTCAGTCTGACATGAGTTGTGTCTCTCAGATTCCTACAGATCGGGAGATATATGCCTTTGAAAAAATGACTTTCGAATGACCGCGAAAAATTAAAAGTTCTCTATCCTGAAAACCCTTGGTCTTACATTGACGTGACTTTGACATGACGATGATATATACTTTACCTCATTCTGACATAAGTTGTGTCTCTCAGATTCCTACAGATCGGGAGATACATGCCTCTGAAAAATTAAATTTCGAATAACCTTCAAAAATTAAAAGTTCTCTATCCCTCAAACTCTTGGACTTTCATTGACGTGACTTTGACATGACGATGATATATACGTTTTCTCAGACTGACATGAGTTGTGTCTCTCAGATTCCTACAGATCGGGAAATATATGCCTTTGAAAAAATGACTTTCGAATACCCGTGAAAATTTAAAAGTCCTCTATCCTGCAAACCCTTGGACTTACATTGACTTGACTTTGACATGACGAAGATATATACGTTACCTCAATCTGTCATGAGTTGTGTCTCTCAGATTATTACAGATCTGGAGATATATTGCTTTGAAAAATGACATTCGAATAAACGTGAAAAATTCAAACTTCTCTATCCTGCAAACCCTTTGACCTACATTGACGTGACTTTGACATTAGGATGACACATATGTTGCCTCAATTTGACAAGAGTTATGTCTCTCAGTTTCCTACAGATCAGGAGATAAATACCTTTGAAAAATTGACTTTCGAATACCCTTCAAAAATTAAAACTTCTCTTTCCTGCAAACCCTTTGACTTACATTGACGTGACTTTGGCATGACGATGATATATACGTTATCTCATCTGACATAATTTTTGTCTCTCAGATTCCTACAGGTCGTCACATAAATGGCTTTGAAAAATTGACTTTCGAATAACCTTCAAAAATTTAAACTTCTCTATTCTGCAAACACTTTGACTTTCATTGACGTGACTTTGGCATGACGATGATATATACGTTTCCTCAATCTGACATATTTTTGTCTCTCAGATTTCTACAGGTAGGGAGATATATGCCTTTGAAAAATTGACTTTCGAATAACCTTCAAAAATTAAAAGTTGTCTATCCTGCAAACCCATGGACTTACATTGACGTGACTTTGGCATGACGATGATATATACGTTACCTCAATCTGACATGATTTTTGTCTCTCAGATTTCTACAGGTAGGCAGATATATGCCTTTGAAAAATTGACTTACGAATAACCTTCAAAAATTAAAAGTTGCCTATCCTGCAAACCCTTTGACTTACATTACGTGACTTTGACATGACGATTATATATACGTTACCTCAGTCTGACATGAGTTGTGTCTCTCAGATTCCTACAGGTCGGGAGATATATGCCTTTGAAAAATTGAATTTCGAATAACCTTCAAAAATTTAAAGTTCTCCATCCTGCAAACCCTTGGACTTACATTGATGTGACATTGACATGACGATGATATATACGTTACCTCAGTCTGTTATGAGTTGTGTCACTCAGATTCCTACAGATCGGGAGATATATGCCTTTGAATAATTAAATTTCGAATAAAATTAAAAAATTAAAAGTTCTCTGTCATTCAAACCCTTGGACTTACATTGACGTAACTTTGACATGACGATGATATATACGTTACCTCAATCTGACATGATTTTTGTCTCTCAGATTTCTACAGGTAGGCAGATATATGAATTTGAAAAATTGACTTACGAATAACCTTCAAAAATTTAAAGTTGCCTATCCTGCAAACCCTTTGACTTACATTGACGTGACTTTGACATGACGATGATATATACGTTACCTCAGTCTGACATGAGTTGTGTTTCTCTGATTGCTACAGATCGGGAGATATAAGCCTTTGAAAAAATGACTTTCGAATACCCGTGAAAAATTAAAAGTTCTCTATCCTGCAAACCCTTGGACTTACATTGACGTGACTTTGGCATGACGATGATATATACGTTACCACAATCTGACATGATTTTTGACTCACCGATTCCTACAGATCGGGAGATATATGCCTTTAAAAAATTACTGTCGAATACCCGTGAAAAATTTAAAGTTCTCTATCCTCCAAACCCTTGGACTTACAGTGACGTGACTTTGACATGACGATGATATATACGTTACCTCAGTCTGACATGAGTTGTGTTTCTCAGATTGCTACAGATCGGGAGATATATGCCTTTGAAAAATTACTTTAGAATACCCGTGAAAAATTAAAAGTTCTCTATTCTGCAAACCCTTGGACTTACATTGACGTGACTTTGGCATGACGATCATATATACGTTACCACAATCTGACATGATTTTTGACTCACCGATTCCTACAGATCGGGAGATATATGCCTTTAAATAATGACTGTCGAATACCAGTGAAAAATTAAAAGTTCTCTATTCTGCAAACCCTTGGACTTACATTGACGTGACCTTGACATGACAATCATATATACGTTACCTCAATCTGACATGAGTTGTGTCTCTCAGAATCCTACAGATCGGGAGATATATGCCTTTGAAAAATTTAATTTCCAATAACCTTCAAAAATTAAAAGTTCTCTGTCCTTCAAACCCTTGTAATTACATTGACGTGACTTTGACATGACGATCATATATACGTTACCTCAGTCTGACATGAGTTGTGTCTCAGATTCCTACAGATCGGGAGATATATGCCTTTGAAAAAATGACATTCGAATACCCGCGAAAAATTAAAAGTCCTCTATACTGCAAACCCTTGGACTTTTATTGACTTGACTTTGCCATGACGATGATATAAACGTTACCTCAATCTGGCATGAGGTGTGTCTCTCAGATTATTACAGATCGGGAGATATATGGCTTTGAAAAATGACTTTCGAATACCAGTGAAAAATTAAAAGTTGTCTATCCTGCAAAACCTTGGACTTACATTGACGTGACTTTGGCATGACGATGATATATACGTTACCTCAATCTGACACGATTTTTGTCCCTCGGATTCCTACAGATCCGGAGATATATGCCTTTGAAAAATTGAATTTCGAAAACCTTCAAAAATTAAAAGTTCTCTATCCTGCAAACCCTTTGACTTACATTGACGTGACTTTGACATGACGATGATATATACGTTACCTCAATCTGACATGAGTTGTGTCTCTCAGATTCCTACAGATCGGTATATATATGCCTTTCAAAAAATGACTTTAGAATGCCCGTGAAAAATTAAAACTTCTCTATCCTGTAAACCCTTTGACTTACATTGACGTGACTTTGACATGACGATGACATATATGTTACCTCAATTTGACAAGAGTTTTGTCTCTCAGTTTCCTACAGATCGGGAGATATATGCCTTTGAAAAATTGACTTTCGAATAACCTTCAAAAATTAAAAGTTCTCTTTCCTGAAAACCCTTTGACTTACATTGACGTGACTTTGGCATGACGATGATATATACGTTACCTCAATCTGACATAATTTTTGTCTCTCAGATTAGTACAGGTCGGGACATATATGGCTTTGAAATATTGACTTTCGAATAACCTTCAAAAATTTAAACTTCTCTATTCTGCAAACCCTTTGCCTTACATTGACGTGACTTTGGCATGACGATGATATATACGTTACCTCAATCTGACATGATTTTTGTCTCTCAGATTCCTACAGGTCGGGAGATATATGGCTTTGAAGAATTGACTTTCGAATACCCGCGAAAAATTAAAAGTTCTTTATCCTGCAAACCCTTGGACTTACATTTACGTGATTTTGACATGACGATGATATATACGTTACGTCAGTCTGACATGAGTTGTGTCTCTCAGATTCCTACAGGTCGGGAGATATATGGCTTTGAAAAAATGACTTTCGAATACCCGCGAAAAATTAAAAGTTCTTTATCCTGCAAACCCTTGGAATTACATTTACGTGATTTTGACATGACGATGATATATACGTTACCTCAGTCTGACATGAGTTGTGTCTCTCAGATTCCTAGAGATCGGGAGATATATGCCTTTGAAAAATTTACTTTCGAATACCCTTGAAAAATTAAAAGTTCTCTATCCTGCAAACCCTGGAACTTACATTGACATGACTTTGGCATGACGATGATATATACGTTACCTCAATCTGACATGATTTTTGTAACTCAGATTCCTACAGATCGGGAGATATATGCCTTTGAATAATTGACATTCGTATAACATTAAAAAATTAAAACTTCTCTATCTTGCAAATCCTTTGACTTACATTGACGTGACTTTGACATGATGATGATATATACGTTACCTCAGTCTGAAATGAGTTGTGACTCTCAGATTCCTACAGATCGGGAGATATAAGCCTTTGAAAAAATTACTTTCGAATACCCGTGAAAAATTAAAACTTCTCTATCTTGCAAACCCTTTAACTTACTGTGACGTTTCTTTGACATGACGATGACATATATGTTACCTCAATTTGACAAGAGTTTTGTCTCTCAGTTTCCTACAGATCGGGAGATATATGCCTTTGAAAAATTAACTTTCGAATAACCTTCAAAAATTAAAACTTCTCTTTCCTGCAAAACCTTTGACTTACATTGACGTGACTTTAGCATGACGATGATATATACGTTACCTCAATCTGGCATGATTTGTGTCTCTCATATTATTACACATCTGGAGATATATGCCTTTGAAAAATTGACTTTCGAATAACCTTCAAAATTAAAACTTCTCTATCCTGCAAACCCTTTGACTTACATTGATATGACTTTGGCATGACGATGACATATACTTTACCTCAATCTGACATGATTTTTGTACCTCGGATTCCTACAGGTCGGGAGATATATGGCTTTAAAAAATTGACTTTCGAATAACCTTCAAAAATTAAAAGTTCTCTATCCTGCAAACACTTCGACTTACATGGACGTGACTCTGATATGATGATGATATATACGTTACCTCAATCTGACATGAGTTTTGTCTCTCAGATTCCTACAGGTCGGGAGATGTATGGCTTTGAAAAATGACTTCGAATACCCGTAAAATATTAAAAGTTGTCTATCCTGCAAACCCTTGGACTTACATTGACGTGACTTTGACATGACGATGACATATATGTTACCTCAAATTGACATGAGTTTTGTCTCCCAGTATCCTACAGATCGGGAGATATATGCCTTTGAAAAAATGACTTTCGAATACCCGTGATAATTTCAAAGTCTTCTATCCTGCAAACCCTTGGACTTACATTGACTTGACTTTGACATGACGATGATATATACGTTACCTCAATCTGGCATGAGTTGTGTCTCTCAGATTATTACAGATCTGGAGATATATGCCTTTGAAAAATTGACTTTCGAATAACCTTCAAAAATTAACACTTCCCTGTCCTGCAAACCCATTGCCTTACATTGACGTGATTTTGGCATGACGATGATTTATACATTACCTCAATCTGACATGATTTTTGTCTATCAGATTCCTACAGGTCGGGACATATATGGCTTTGAAAAATTGGCTTTCGAATAACCTTCAAAAATTTAAACTTCTCTATTCTGCAAACCCTTTGATTTACATTGACGTGACTTCGGCATGACGATGATATATACGTTTTTTCAATCTGACATGAGTTTTGTCTCTCAGATTCCTACAGGTCGGGAGATATATGACTTTGAAAAATTGAATTTCGAATAACCTTCAAAAATTAAAATTTCTCTATCCTGCAAACCCTTTGACTTACATTGACTTGACCTTGGCATGACGATGATACATAAGTTATCTCAATCTGACATGATTTTTGCCTATCAGATTCCTACAAGTCGGGAGATATATGACTATAAAGAATTGACTTTCGAATAAACTTCAAAAATTAAAAGTTCTCTATCCTGCAAACTCTTCGACTTACATGGACGTGACTCTAACATGACGATGATATATACGTTACCTCAATCTGACATGAGTTGTGTCTCTCAGATTCCTACAGATCGGGAGATATATGCCTTTGAAAAAATGACTTTCGAATACCCGTGAAAAATTAAACGTTCTTTATCTTGCAAAACCTTGGACTTACATTGACGTGACTTTGTCATGACGATGATATTTTCGTTACCTCAGTCTGATATGATTTTTGTCTCTCAGAATCCTACAGATCGGGAGATATATGGCTTTAAATAAAAGACTTTCGAATAACCTTCATAAATTAAAACTTCTCTATCCTGCAAACCCTTTGACTTACATTGACGTGACTTTGGCATAACGATGATATATACGTTACCTCAATCTGACATGACTTTTGTCTCACAGATTCCTAGAGATCGGGAGAAATATGCCTTTGAAAAATGACTTTCGAATATCCTTGAAAAATTTGAAATTGTCTATCCTGCAAACCCTTTGACTTACATTCACGTGACTTTGTCATGACGATGATATATTCGTTACCTCAATCTGACATGATTTTTATCTCTCAGATTCCTACAGGTCGGGAGATATAAGACTTTGAAAAATTGACTTTCGAATAACCTTCAAAAATTAAAAGTTCTCTATCCTGCAAACCCTTCGACTTACATGGACGTGACTGTGATATGATGATGATATATATGTTACCTCAATCTGACATGAGTTTTGTATCTCAGATTTCTACCGGTCGGGAGATATATGGCTTTGAAAAATGACTTTCGAATACCCGTTAAATATTAAAAGTTGTCAATCCTGCATACCCTTGGACTTACATTGACGTGACTTTGGAATGACGATAATATATACGTTACCTCAATCTGACATGATTTTTTCCCCTCAGATTCCTACAGATGGGGAGATATATGCCTTTGAAAAATTGACTTTCGTATAACCATCAAAAATTAAAACTTCTCTATCCTGCAAACCCTTTGACTTACATTGACGTGACTTTGACATGACGCTGTTATATACGTTACCTCAGTCTGACATGAGTTGTGTCTTTCAGTTTCCTACAGATCGGGAGATATATGCCTTTGAAAAAATGACATTCGTATATTAGTGAAAAATTAAAACTTCTCTATCCTGCAAACCCTTGGACTTACATTGACGTGACTTTGACATGACGATAACAACATGTTACCTCAATTTGACAAGAGTTTTGTCTCTCAGTTTCCTACAGATCGGGAGATATATGGCTTTGAAAAATGAATTTCGAATACCCGTGAAAATTTAAAAGTCCTCTATCCTGCAAACCCTTTGACTTACATTGACGTGACTTTGACATGACGATGATATATACGTTACCTCAATCTGGCATGAGTTGTGTCTCTCAGATTATTACAGATCTGGAGATATATGCCTTTGAAAAATTGACTTTCGAATAACCTTCAAAAATTTTAACTTCTCTATCCTGCAAACTATTTGACTTACATTGACGTGACTTTGGCATGACGATGATATATACGTTACCTCAATCTGACATGATTTTTGTCTCTCAGATTCCTACAGGTCGGGAAATATATGGCTTTGAAAAATTGACTTTCGTATAACCTTAAAAAATTCATAGTTATCTATCCTGCAAACCCTTCGAATTACATAGACGTGACTGTGACATGACGATGATATATACATTACCTCAATCTTACATGAGTTGTGTGTCTCAGATTCCTACAGGTCGGGAGATATATTCCTTTGAAAAAATGACTTTCGAATACCCGTGAAAAATTAAAATTTCTCCATCCTGCAAACCCTTAGACTTACATTGACGTGACTTTGACATGACAATGACATATAAGTTACCTCAAATTGACATGAGTTTTGTCTCTCATTTTCGTACAGATCAGGAGATATATGCCATTGAAAAATGACTTTCGTATACCCGTGAAAATTTAAAAGTCCTCTATCCTGCAAACCCTTGGACTTACATTGACTTGACTTTGACATGACGATGATATATACGTTACCTCAATCTGGCATGAGTTGTGCCTCTCAGATTATTTCAGATCTGTAGATATATGTTTTTGAAAAATTGACTTTCGAATAACCTTCAAAATTAATTTTCTCTATCCTGCAAATCCTTTGACTTACATTGACGTGACATTGGCATGACGATGATATATACGTTACCTCAATCTCACATGATTTTTGACTCTCAGATTCCTACAGGTCGGGAGATATATGCCATTGTAAAATTGACTTTCGAATAACCTTCAAAAATTAAAAGTTCTCTATCCTGCAATCCCTTCGACTTACTTTGACGTGACTCTGACATGACGATGATATATACGTTACCTCAATCTGACATGAGTTTTGTCTCTCAGATTCCTACAGGTCGGGAGATATATGGCTTTGAAAAATGACTTTCGAATACCCGTGAAAAATTAAAAGTTGTCTATCCTACAAACCCTTGGACTTACATTGACTTGACTTTGGCATGACGATGATATATACGTTACCTCAATCTGACATGATTTTTGTCTCTCAGATTCCTACAGGTCGGGATATATATGGCTTTGAAAAATTGACTTTCGAATAACCTTCAAAAATTTAAACTTCTCTATTCTGCAAACCCTTTGATTTACATTGACGTGACTTTGGCATGACGATGATATATACGTTTCCTCAATCTGACATGAGTTTTGTCTCTCAGATTCCTACAAGTCGGGAGATATATGACTATGAAGAATTGACTTTCGAATAAACTTCAAAAATTAAAAGTTCTCTATTCTGCAAACTCCTTGACTTACATGGACGTGACTCTGACATGATGATGATATATACGTTACCTCAATCTGACATGAGTTGTGTCTCTCAGATTCCTACAAATCGGGAGATATATGCCTTTGAAAAAATGACTTTCGAATACCCGTGAAAAATTAAAAGTTGTCTATCCTGCAAAACCTTGGACTTACATTGACGTGACTTTGTCATGACGATGATATATTCGTTACCTCAGTCTGATATGATTTTTGTCTCTCAGAATCCTACAGGTCGGGAGATATATGGCTTTAAATAAATGACTTTCGAATAACCTTCATTAATTAAAACTTATCTATCCTGCAAACCCTTTGACTTTCATTGACGTGAGTTTGGCATAACGATGATATATACGTTACCTCAATCTGACATGACTTTTGTCTCACAGATTCCTAGATATCGGGAGAAATATGCCTTTGAAAAATGACTTTCGAATACCTTTGAAAAATTTAAAGTTGTCTACCTTGCAAACCCTTCGACTTACATTCACGTGACTTTGTCATGACGATGATATATTCGTTATCTCAATCTGATATGATTTTTGTCTCTCAGAATCCTACAGGTCGGGAGATATATGGCTTTAAAAAATTACTTTCGAATAACCTTCAAAAATTAAAACTTCTCTATCCTACAAACCCTTTGTCTTACATTGACGTGAGTTTGGCATGACGATAATATATACGTTACCCCAATATGACATGATTTTTGTCTAACAGATTCCTAGGGATCGGGAGAAATATGCCTTTGAAAATGACTTTCGAATACCAGTGAAAAATTAAAGTTCTCTATCCTGCAAATCCTTGGACTTACATTGACGTGAGTTTGGCTTGACGATGATATATACGTTACCTCAATCTGACATGACTTTTGTCTCACAGATTCCTACAGATCGGGAGATATACGCCTTTGAAAAATTGACTTTCGAATAACCTTCAAAAATTAAAACTTCTCTATCCTGCATACCCTTTGACTTACATTGACGTGACTTTGACATGACGATGACATATATGTTACCTCAATTTGACAAAAGTTTTGTCTCAGTTTCCTACAGATCGGGAGATATATGCCTTTGAAAAATTGACTTTCGAGTAACCTTCAAAAATTAAAAGTTCTCTGTCTTGCAAACCCTTTGATTACATTGACGTGACTTTGGTATGACGATGATATATACATTACCTCAATGTGACATGGTTTTTGTCTCTCAGATTCCTACAGGTCGGGACATATATGGCTTTGAAAAATTGACTTTCAAATAACCTTCAAAAATTTAAACATCTCTATTCTGCAAACCCTTTGACTTACATTGACGTGACTTTGGCATGACGATGATATATACGTTACCTCAATCTGACATGATTTTTGTCTCTCAGATTCCTACAGGTCGGGAGATATATGGCTTTGAAAAATTGACTTTCCAATAACCTTCAAAAATTAAAACTTCTCTATCCTGCAAGCCCTTTGACTTACATTGACGTGACTTTGGCATGACGATTATATATACGTTACCTCAATCTGACATGATTTTTGTCCCTCGGATTCCAACAGATCGGGAGATATATGCCTTTGAAAAATTGACTTTCGTATAACCTTCAAAAATTAAAACTTCTCAATCCTGCAAACCCTTTGACTTACATTGACGTGACTTTGACATGACGATGACATATATGGTACCTCTTTTGACAAGAGTTTTGTCTCTCAGTTTCCTACAGATCGGGAGATATATGCCTTCGATAAATTGACTTTCGAATAACCTTCAAAAATTAAAACTTCTCTTTCCTGCAAACCCTTTGACTTACATTGACGTGACTTTGGCATGACGATGATATATACGTTACCTCAATCTGACATGGTTTTTGTCTCTCAGATTCCTACAGGTCGTAACATATATGGCTTTGAAAAATTGATTTTCGAATAACCTTCAAAAATTTAAACTTCTCTATTCTGCAAACCCTTTGTCTTACATTGACGATGATATATACGTTACCTCAATCTGACATGATTTTTGTCTCTCAGATTCCTACAGGTCGGGAGATATATGGCTTTGAAAAATTGACTTTCGAATAACCTTCAAAATTTAAAAGTCCTCTATGCTCCCATTGGCTCTGGGCAGGCTACACCTTTTACTTCCCTGCCTATAAAATCCAACTCCTCACACCCTATTGGCATATTCATCGCCCTGATGACGGGGGCAGTATGACCTCTGAAACGTTGGTTAACATCTACCAGACTACACAGCGCAATAACCCAGAAGACAAATCTTCATACTCACCGCTGTGAGAACCTCAAGTCTTATATACTAAATATGACAAAGAAAATACAGTACATAGGTAACAAATCACTTTCTTCTCCGGCGAATTCTCTCTACCTGATTCACAATTTACGTTAGGCGTTTGCCGTGTTGAGATCTTAACTTACATGTTTACACAGTCTATTGTTTCTTTCACATTCCATCTCTTAAGTTACATTCGCCAACAGGAGACCTTTATTTTCACAACGAGACACACATGTGGAGTGTGGTCACTCAAATATGCACTGATTCACTTCATGTTGCCATACGCACGACACTATGCATCACTAATCTTGCGGTTGCAATTGGTTTGCCTGTTTAGTAATGCTTCACTCACATAATCATTCATACCCAAGCATTCAATAGACTGAAAAAGTGACAAACTTTACAAACTCTACTCTCATTCTGTTATATTACTAAATTATAGTACCTATAGTTCAACTGGTAACCTTTCTTATTACTAGTGCACGTTATCTCAACCTGGTTCGGGACCGTTTGTTAATAAACTTCAAATTTCAAAAAAAAAGGTTTAACGACCAAACATAAGTAAGCTTACGGGTCCTTAAACGAAAGAAGAAAAGGATAGGGAAGGAGACGACTTCGGCGTTCCAAATTAGCTGTTTCCAAACCGTACCATAATTCAGCACGAAAAAGAAACGTCGAGCGATACTAACAAAAAAAAAGAGAATATAACCGATGATGGACTCGGGTTTAGGCTTCGTCCTCGCTCTTCAAGAACGGCTTTAATGCCCGCTTGTTAAACCGGCCACGCGGCTTCCCATCTTGATCGGCAATCTCGTACGTAGCCGGTGGGCATATTCCCACAATCCAATATGGTCCTTCAAATGGCCGTACGAATTTTGCCGTGATGCCCTGTGCGGCGTCAGACGTAGGTTGGACGCGCACCAGCACCTGGTCATCAACTTTTGGCTCCCAGTTCGCATTTCCGATTTTCCTTTTTCTTTTACGTTCAGCCGCTTTCAGTCGCATTCTGGCGTATGCCCGCAGCCATTTCTCCTCGAGGGATATCTCTCCTGGAACGTGTTCCGCGGTCTTCTTCAGCACATCCCGGAAGAGGTCCGGTGTGGGGTCGTCAAACATCAGCTCCACCGGAGTGTAGCCTGTAGCAGCACTTGTGGTTGAGTTAATCCATCGTTCCGCGTAAGCTACAAGTTCCGGCCACTTCTTATGTGCCTCATGACAGTAAGTTTTGAAGTATGTCCCGAGGCCACGCATAACGCGTTCGCTCGGGTTACTCTGGGGATGGCGAATGGGTGAAAATTTGGTTTCTATTCCCATGTCCTTTAGGGTGCCTTTCCATTTGGCATTGTTAAATTGTGTCCCGTGGTCGCTCAAAACCGCTTTAGGTCGGCGCACCTGAGTAAAATAATGACCTGTTAACTTATTAAGGCAAGCCTTGGTGGTGGCGGCCCGCAATGGATATAGCTTAACGTGCCTTGAGAACACATCCAGACACACCAAGACGTACCTCAGGCCTCCCCTAGCCCCAGGCAAATTCCCATATAAGTCCACTGCTAGGAGATCTCCCGGTTCTCTAGGCAAATGCGACCTAATCTGCGTGTCATAACTTCGGTTAGGGTGTTTCACTTTCTGACAGATCGCGCAGCTAGCAACAAATCTTCTCACTTTTCTCGCAAGATTTTTCACATAGAACGAGTGAGCGATTTGTGCCATGCACTTGTCTGTCCCCGAGTGACCTAGTGAACAATGCACAAACTTTATCACTTTCGTTTCCAAGTGGCTAGGCAAGTAGGGTCGCCAATACGTTTGAAGCTTGCCTTTGCAGTACAAGATTCCATTTTCAACTTTGTGGCTTGAAGCCCCCGAAGATGCGTCCTGTGAGAGCCTTTGTGTGAGTTCCTGGATGCGAGGGTCCTGGGTTTGGTGGACACTAAGGTTTTTAAGTTCCCTCTTCACAGTAGGGTCTAGTTCTAAATTGATCCTAGTAACCAGAACTTCCCTCGGTCTGCTCATGTTTTCAATCTGCCTACCTGTCAGACCAACCGGGTGTCGACTCATTATGTCGGCCAAGAAGTTGTCAGTTCCCTTGATATGTACGATTTCTAAATCGTATTCTTGAATCTGCATAACCCAACGGGTTATGCGATTCGATACCAGATTACACCTTTTCATGAATGTTAACGCCTTATTGTCGGAATAGACTACAATACGCTGGCCAAATATGTATAGTCTGAACTTTTGCAGCGCGTACACGACCGCAAGAAGCTCCAATTTGCACACAGAAAATTTACATTCAGCTGCCGTTAATACTCTTGAGGCAGTCGACACAATGTATGCTCTACCGTCAGTTCGCCGTTGCATCAGGATACCACTGATGCCGTATCGGCATGCATCGGTGTAGATACAATAAGGCGTGTCCGCGTCAGGGTGGATCAATTGAATGCTACGCGCGAACTGCTCGCGTAGCGATTCGAATGCTAACCGCATGTCATTCGTCCAGTTCCACCTTGTCCCCTTTTTCATCAGCGGGAGCAAAGGACCCACATAATTTGCATAGCCGACGATGAATTTGCTATGGAAGTTACAGGTTCCCAAGAACTGACGCAACTGTTTCTGGTTTCGCGGCGCCGGATATTTCAGAATTGCCGCGATTCTTTCAGGGTCAGGACTGACACTTGTCTGGTTTATTCTGTGCCCAAGAAAAGTCACCTCGGCTTGACAGAAGCGGCACTTGGACGCGTTAATAGTAAAGCCTGCTTCTGTAAGTCTTCCCAATATCAAGTCCAAATGAGCTACGTGTTCCCTATAACTGCGTGAGTAGACCATAACGTCGTCAACATATGCTGCGACAAACTCGGCGGTGTCACCACCTAGCACCAGCTGTAGTGCTCTAATAAAAGCTGACATGGAATTTTTATATCCATACGGAGTACGCTTGTACTGAAAATCTGTGGATTCGAACAGAAAGGCGATGTATGGCCTTGATTCCTCTTTCAAGGGTATTTGCAGAAAAGCGGAACTCAAGTCTATGGACGACATATACCTAACTCCATGAAACTTCTGCAAGAGTTCGTTTAGCGGAGGAGTC